>NC_089505.1:340790522-341990522 GCF_036850995.1 Saccopteryx leptura | reverse complement strand
TCTTTCCTCTTCGTCCACTCCTTCCCCCACCTGCTGGTTACCATCACATTCTTGTATAAGTCTCTGAGTTCATTTTTATGTCCCATCTATGTATGGAATCATATAGTTCTTAGTTTTTTCTAATTTACTTATTTCACTTCATATAATGTTATCAAGGTCCATCTATGTTATTGGAAATGATCTGATATCATCATTTCTTATGGCTGAGTAGTATTCCATTGTATATATGTACCAAAGCTTTTTAATCCACTTGTCCACTGATGGACACTTGGGCTGTTTCCAGATCGTTGCTATTGTGAACAATGCTGCCATAAACATGGGGGTGCATTTCTCCTATTGGAACAGTGCTATGGTTTTCTTAGGGTATATTCCTAAAAGTGGGATAGCTGGGTCAAAAGGTAGTTTGATTTTTAATTTCTTGAGGAATCTCCATACTGTTTTCCACAGTGGCTGCACCAGTCTGCAATCCAACCAGCAGTGCAGGAGGGTTCCCTTTTCTCCACATCCTCGCCAGCACTTATTCTGTGTTGTTTTGTTGATGAGCACCATTCTGACTGGTGTAAGGTGATATCTCATTGTGGTTTTAATTTGCATTTCTCTAATGTTTAGTGATGTTGAGAATTTTTTCATATGTCTATTGGCCATATGTATGTCCTCTTTGGAGAAGTGTCTATTCATTTCTTTTGCCCATTTTTGATTGGATTGTTTCTCTTCCTGGTGTTGAGTTTTACAAGTTCTTTATAAATTTTGGTTATTAACCCCTTATCAGACGTATTGTCGAATAAGTTCTCCCATTGTGTAGTTTGCCTTTTTATTCTGTACTTATTGTCTTTAGCTGTGCACAAGTTTTTACCTTGATATAGTCTCATTTGTTTATCCTGTCTTTTATTTCACTTGCCTGTGGAGATAAATCAGCAAATATATTGCTGAGAGAGATGTTAGAGAGCTTACTGCCTATGTTTTCTTTTAAAATGCTTATGATTTCATGGCTTTCAAATCCTTTATCCATTTTGAGTTTATTTTTGTGCATGGTGTAAGTTGGTGGTCTCGTTTCTTTTTTTTTTTTTTTTTTTTTTTTTTGCAGATAGATGTCCAATTTTCCCAACACCATTTGTTAAAGAGGTTGTCTTTACTCTATTGTATGCTCTTACTTCCTTTGTCAAATATTAGTTGTCCATAAAGGTGTGGGTTTATTTTTGCATTCTTTGTTCTGTTCCATTGATCAATATGCCTGTTCTTATGCGAGTACCAGGCTGTTTTGAGTACAATGGCCTTGTAGTATAACTTGATAACAGAAAGTGTGATACCTCCCGTTTTATTTTTCTTTTCAAGATTGCCGAGGCTATTCGTGTTCTTTTTTGGTTCCATATTAATTTTTGGAATATGTATTCTATATCTTTGAAGTATGTCATTGGTATTTTAATTGGTATTCATTGAATTTATAAATTGCTTTGATTAATATAGACATTTTAATGATGTTTATTCTTCCTAACCATGAGCATGGTATATGCTTCCACTTTTTTGTATCTTCTTTGATTTCTTTTATTAATGTTTTATAATTTTCCAAGTACAAGTCTTTAATCTCCTTAGTTAAATTTACTCCTAGGTACTTTATTTTTTTGGTTTCAATAGTGAAGGAGATTTTTCCCTTAATTTCTCTTTCTGACAGTTCATTGTTAGTGTATAAAAATGCCGCTGATTTCTAAGTATTAATTTTATATCCTGCCACCTTGTTGAATTTCATTTATCAGGTCCAGTAGTTTCTTGACTGAGACTTTAGGGTTTTCTATATACAATATCATATCATCTGCAAATAATGATTGTTTTACTTCTTCTTTTCCAGTTTGGATGCCTTTTATTTCTTCTTCTTGTCTGATTGCTGTGGTAGGACTTCCAGAACTATGTTGAATAAGAGTTGTGAAAGGGGGCACTCCTGCCTTGTTCCTGATCTTAAGGGGATTGCTTTTAATTTTTGCCCATTGAGTATGATGTTGGCTGTGGGTTTGTCATAGATGGCCTTTATTATGTTGAGGTATGTTCCCTGTATTGCCACTTTGCTGAGAGTTTTGATCAGGGGTCCCCAAACTACGGCCCGTGGGCTGCATGTGGCCCCATTTATCTGGACCCTGCCGCACTTCTGGAAGGGGCACCTCTTTCATTGATAGTCAGTGAGAGAGCACAGGATGCATCCACATCCTGTGTTCCTGGAGTGCTCCATCTGATGGTGCTGCAAAGTGCGGCATCGCTCACATACAGAACTACTTCCGGTGACACAGGACGCTCACCTCATGGCTAGGGAAGCACGTCATATCACTTGTTACGGCTAGCAGTGAGAAATATGGAACTGGACATTGACCATTTTATTAGCCAAAAGCAAGCCCATAGTACCCATTGAAATACTGGTCAGTTTGTTGATTTAAATTTACTTGTTCTTTATTTTAAATATAGTATTTGTTCCCATTTTATTTTTTTACTTTAAAATAAGATATGTGCAGTGTGCATAGGAATTTGTTCATAGTTTTTTTTTATAGTCCGGCCCTCCAATGGTCTGAGGGACAGTGAACTGGCCCCCTGTGTATAAAGTTTGGGGACTCCTGGTTTTGATCAGGAGTGGGTGCTGGATTTTTTCAAATGCTTCTTCTGCATCTATTGAAATTATCATGTGGTTTTTCTCCTTCCATTTGTTTATGTGATAAATCACATTGATTGATTTGTGAATATTGTACCAGCCTTGCCTCCCAAGAATAAATCCCACCTGATCATGGTGTATGATTTTTTTCATATATTGCTGGATCCGGTTTGCTAATATTTTGTTGTGGATTATAGCATCTATATTCATCAGGGATATTGGCCCATAATTTTCTTTCTCTGTGTTGTCTCTGCCTGGTTTTGGAATCAGAATTATGCTCGCCTCATAAAAGGAACTTGGAAGTCTTCCTTCCTCTTGAATTTTTTGAAATAGCTTGAGAAGGATAGGAGTTAGTTCTTCTTTGAATATTTGGTAGAATTCATTTGTAAAGCCATCAGGCCCAGGACTTTTCTTTGTTGGGAGTTTTTTGATAACTGTTTTGATCTCATTTGTTGTAATCAGTCTGTTTAGGTTTTCTGATTCTTCCAAATTAATTTTTGAAAGATTGTATGTTTCAAGTTGTTCATTTCATCTAGGTTGTCTTGTTTTTTGGCATACAGTTCTTTATAGTATTTTCTTACAATATGTTGTATTTCTGTTGTGTCAGTTGTTATTTCTCCACTCTCATTTCTAATTTTATTTATTTGAGTCCTTTTTCTTGGTGAATCTAATTAAAGGTTCATCGATCTTGTTTACCTTTTCAAAGGACCAGCTCCTGGTTTCATTGATCCTCTGTATTGTTTCTTTAGCCTTTATGTCATTTGTTTATGCTCTAATCTTTATTATTTCCTTCCTTCTACTACATCTGGGCTTTACTTGCTATTCTTTTTCTAGTTCTTTTAGATGCAGGGTTAAGTTGTTTATTTGAGCTTTTTCTAGCTTCTTAAAGTATGCCTGTAGTGCTATGAACTTCCCTCTCCATACTGCTTTTGCTGTATCCCATAAATTTTGAGTTGTTGTATGCTCATTATCATTGGTTTCTAGGAATTTTTTTATTTCTTCTTTGATCTCATTGTTAATCCATTCATTATTTAAGAACCTGCTATTTAGTTTCCATGTGTTTGAGAATTTTTGTGTTTTTCTGTTGTGGTTGATTTCTAGTTTCATGCCATTGTGATTAGAGAAAATGCTTGATATGATTTCTATCTTCTTAAATTTGTTGAGACCACTTTTGTGCCCTAACATGTGTCTATCCTAGAGAATGTACCATGAGCACTTGAAAAGAATGTATATTCTGCTGTTTTAGGGTGAAAGGTTCTGAAGATATCTACTAAATCCAGCTATCTAGTGTGTCCTTAAAGTCTGCTGTTTCTTTGTTAATTTTCTTTCTTTAGGATCTATCTAGTGATTTAGTGGGGTATTGAAATCCCCTATTATTATAGTTTTGCTATTGATCTCACCCTTTAAATCCATCAAAGTCTGCTTTATATATTTAGGTGCTCCTATATTAGGTGCATAGATATTTATAATGATTATATCTTCCTGTTGGATTGCCCTTTATCATTATGTAGTGGCCTTTTTATTTCTTACTATAGCCTTTGTTTTAAAGTCCATTTTGTCTGATATAAGTATTGCTACCCCAGATTTTTCTTCATTTCCATTTGCATGAAATATTTTTTTCCATCCCTTTACCTTCAGTCTACGTGCATCTTATGTTTTAAGGTGTGTCTCTTGTAGACAGCATATGTATGGGTCCTGTTTTCTTATCCATGCAGCTACCCTATGTCTTTTGATTGGATCATTTAATCCATTTACATTTAAGGTTATTATTGATATGTAGTTGTTTATTGCCATTTTATTCTTTAAAGCTGTATTCCTCTTTTGCTATATTCCTTTCCCACTTTGATCTGTTTACAACAGACCTCTTAACATTTCCTGTAGCATTGGTTTGGTTGTAATAAATTCCTTGAGTTTTGTTTTTTTTTTGTCTGGGAAGCTTTTTATTTCTCCTCCAATTTTAAATGGTAGCCTTGCTGGATAAAGTAGTCGTGGTTGTAGGTTCTCGTTCTGCATTAATTTGAATATTTCTTGCCATTCCCTTCTGGCCTCAAGTGTTTCTGTTGAGAAGTTGGATGTCATCCTTATGGGGGCTTCTTTGTAGGTAATGGCCTTTTTTTCTCTAGCAGCTTTTAATATTTTCTCTTTATCACTTAGCTTTGGTATCTTAATTATGATGTGTCTTGATGTAGATTTCCTTGGGTTTCTCTTTAATGGAGTTCTCTGTGCTTCTTGAACTTGTGAGAGTTTTTCCTGCATTAATTTAGGGAAGTTTTCAGGTATGATATGATTGAACAAAATCTCTATCCCTTGTTCTTTCTCTTCTTCTTCAGGAACCCCTATGATGTGGATGTTATTTCTCTTCATGTTGTCACAGAGTTCTCTAAGAGTTTCCTCAGACTTTTGAGTCTCTTATCTTTTTTCTTCTGTGCTTTCATGCCTTCATTCAACTTGTCCTCCAACTCGCTGATTTGATCCTCAGCTCCATCCATCCTGTTTTTAATTCTTTCCATTGTAGTCTTCATTTCTGGTATTGTATTTGTCATCTCTGACTGATTCTTTTTTAATATTTCAATGTCTTTTTTTATACTTGCTATTTCTTTATTTAGGTGTTCTTAATGACCATCATTGTTGTTCTAAGATCCTTAAGCATCCTAACAATCATTATTTTAAACTCTGCATCTGGAAGTTTGGTTATTTCCATAACACTCAGTTAATTTTCTGGAGGTTTCTCTTGTGGTTTTATTTGGATTGCACTTCTCTCTCTTTTCATTATGTCTGTGTGTTTGGGTGTGTTTTTTGTAGAGCTGGTTGAGTCTAGGGTTGGTGTTGTCTGCCTCCAATTTTCAGTTGTGTTGTTTCTAGGTCTTCATGTGTTGGCATCAGCTATTATTTGTAATCTACTTTCGAATTTGGCTTTTCTAATAGAGCTGCTTTGAAGTCTTGATTTGTTTGTTTTCTTCTCAGTTTTCTTAACATGATGGTAGTCTTGTTTACTGATTCAGAAGCCACAGTCAAATCACTTTTCTGTCACCATATTTTTGTCCCTTTATACTCCTCTCCCGTTTGCTGGCTGCCCCTCCTGCTGGTAATGAATTTCCTTTTATCTATGCCCATTAGTCTCAGTTTTATATCTCATCTATGTGTGAAATCATATAGTTCTTAGCTTTTTCTGATTCACTTATTTCACTTAGTACTTTATAAGGTTCTCAAGGGTCATCCATGTTGTTGTAAATGGCAATATGTAATCATTTCTTATGACTGAGTAGTATTCCATTGTATATATGTATCACATCTTCTTTATCCAATCCTCCATGTAAGGATACTTTGGTTGCTTCCATGTCTTGGCCACTGTGAATAATGCTACAATGAATATTGGGGTGTATGTGTCTTTACATACTAATGTTTTTGAGTTTTTAGGGTAGATACGCAGTAGAGAGGTTACTGGGTCATATAGTAGCTCTGTTCTTAATTTTATTGAGGAACCACCATACTTACTTCCATAATGGCTGTACCAGTATACATTCTTACCAGCAGTGAATGAGGGGGCATTTATCTCCACAGCCTCTCCAATACTTGTTTTAACCTGTCTTGTTGATAACAACCAATCTAACAGGTGTGAGGTAGTATCTCATTGTAGTTTTGATTTGCTTTTCTCTAATAGCTAGTGAAGATAAGTATCTTTTCATATATCTGTTGGCCATTTGTATGTCTTCTTGGGAGAAGTGTCTGTTCAGTTCCTCTCCCCATATATTAATTGGATTCTTTGCTTGTTTGTTACCGAGCTTTGTGAGTTCTTTAATGAATTTATCAGTTCTAGTAGATTTTTGGTGAAGTCTATAGGATTCTCTATACATAGCATTATATCATCTGCAAATAATGACAGCTTTACTTCTCCCTTTCCAATTTTGAGACCTTTTATTTCTTCTTTTTTGTCTGATTGCTGTGGCTAGGACTTCCAGTACTGTGTTGATTAGAAATGGTGAAAGTGGACATCCCTGTCTTGTTCCTGATCTTAAGGAAAGCACTTGTAATTTTTGTTCATTGAGTACAATATTGGTTTACATTTGTAATATATGGAATTTATTATATTGAGGTATGTTTCTTGTATTCTTAGTCCTTAAATCATAGCACAGCTTTTCAATTAACATGACTAGCTTTTGCTGCATCATGCAGGGGTAAGTGCACACAAGCCAGACAAAATCTCTACTCTCTTTTTCTTGAGCCCAGATAGAAAAACAGTGACTTGGGGAACAGGTGGTGTATTCATCACTAATCCTCCTATAAGGTCATGGTTTGGAAGGAAAGAAAGAGATCATCTGGACATGGGGATGGTGCTGAAGTTCAGAATGTGTTCTCAGACCATGGCTTATAGTGTAATAACAATGAGCTCCAAGCAATGGATTCAGTGCCTTGTCTTGTGAAGAAAGAAAAGGATAACTCTGAAAGCAGTCTAGCTAAGCTGATCAAGATGGCTCTGATAGAAAAAGAAAAGGAGAAAAATTCACTGATAACACTCTAAAACTTCTATTATGCAGGTCAAAAATCTGTTAAAGTATAGGCAATAACATAAGAAAGGCTATAAATCCATTTTCAAGCTCATAATGCAGAAAAGTATATTTGGAGCAATATTTAAATCTCATATATCTATATTAAATTTACAAAGAATGAACTAGACCATACCAAGTTCTAATAAAATTAAAAGAATTTAAGTTTTTTAAAGTTCTAACAAGGTATATACTCTGATCATAGTGGAGTTAAATGAGAAATCAACAACAGAAGAAAATTTCAATATCTACAAATATTTGGAAGTTAAACAACAGATTTTTAAATAACCTATAGGTTATAAAAATTTCAAGGGAAATTAGGAAGCATTTTGATCTATATGAAAACAAATTTACAGGGAATTAATAATATAGGAAACATGAAATATTAATAAAATAACACCACAGACAATAGCTGTTTTGAGTGTTTACTATATGTCTGGTGTTATGCACAAATTTTCTCTGTAATTCTCCTCACAAACCAGTGAGGTAGGTACTATCATTACCCTTCTTCAAAAGATAAGGACAATAAAACCAGGGAGGCCACATGCTAAGAAAGGGGTAGGGTAAGCTTCAATTCAGGTCTGACATCAAATTCTTGTTTCCAGTTACTAAGCTGTGCTGCCAACACAAGATTAATGTGAACTATGATAATTGCTTAATTTTGCTTAAAACATAGTAATTAATTGAAATATTTGCAAAATAAGGAGTGGCATTTAGCTTCAAGAAGAACTCTTGATTTGTATGCTGAGTAGCATTTTGGTGAGAATAAGAAAAAAGAGTCAGAAGTAAGTTTATGGAAATGTATTACCCACTGCCCAATTGGAGAAAAGATAGGTGATTTGCTTTATATCAAAGCTCTCATAAAAGCAAGCTATGGAAACATTTATTGGACTACCACTTCTTTTGAAATATAAGAATGAACAAGAGGCCCTGGCCGGTTGGCTCAGCGGTAGAGCGTCGGCCTGGTGTGCGGGGGACCCGGGTTCGATTCCCAGCCAGGGCACATAGGAGAAGAGCCCATTTGCTTCTCCACCCCACCCCCTCCTTCCTCTCTGTCTCTCTCTTCCCCTCCTGCAGCCAAGGCTCCATTGGAGCAAAGATGGCCCGGGCGCTGGGGATGGCTCCTTGGCCTCTGCCCCAGGCGCTAGAGTGGCTCTGGTCGCGGCAGAGCGATGCCCCGGAGGGGCAGAGCATCGCCCCCTGGTGGGCAGAGCGTTGCCCCTGGTGGGCGTGCCGGGTGGATCCCGGTCGGGCGCATGCGGGAGTCTGTCTGACTGTCTCTCCCCGTTTCCAGCTTCAGAAAAATACAAAAAAAAAAAAAAAGAATGAACAAGAAAGAATTGTGCCCTTAAGGTGCTGGCAGTCTGCTAGAATCAGATGATGAGGATGAAAATACTGACGATTTCCCCAGGAAACAGACTCTGGGACATAGAGTAGTGTGCAGGAGTTTCATTGGGGAGTGATCTCAGGAACATCTGTGTGAGAATGAAGGCAGCCAGATTGGCTGACAGTGTAGTTGGTACTGTCATTACCCCTTTTCTAAAGATGAGAGGAGTAAATGTAGGAGGACACACTATAGCAGAGGTGGAATAAGGTTTCAACTTAGGTCTTGTTTTCAGTCATTACAAGACAAACACATAGTATATCCTCTGTATTACACACACAATGATGGAACATTTTTACCTTTTCATTCTATTTCACTAAACAGAACATTTTTTTTCTAAATGAAACCTAAATCTGTGTCTTCTTGTATTTAAACTGCTGGTCTTTTTTCTACTTCCAGAAGTTCTATAGGATTTAGAGCCGCTTTCTTTTACCATATCATAGCGTTTCGGTGATTTGAAACTACTCTTCAGGTCTTTTCCAGATCTTATGTGGCTAAACATTCCCATTTTCTTCTGTCTCTGTACATGGAAACTGATTTCCAGGTCTGTCATCTTTCTGGTTCCCTTGCTGGGTAAGATAGAAATGGGTTACACCCAGTTACATGTACCAGAGTGGTTCAAGCATGAAGGGGCCTCCCTGGAACAAGACCTGCCCAACAAGGAGCAGCAGGACCTGTAGACAAGCCATGGGAGGAAATATAATCTGGAAGACATAGTAGTGTCCAAATAATTTAGCACCAGAAAAGGCCTAGAGAGAGGTTTTATACAACCAATTAAGCAGGTAGGTGGCTTAGTGAAGGGAGGTAGAGTTTGCTTAAAGTAACAAATGTCTTGACAAACTAGAAGTAGGAAACTTATAAATTCTAAAAACCATGGTGTAAATCTGTAGATAGATAAAGATGTGAAAATATATATTTATTTATGTATGTATATATACATATATATAAATGTATATACAATAAAATATTACTCAGCAATAAAAATACATGAAATTTTGCTATTTCTGACAACATGAATGGACCTAGAAAGTATTATGCTAAGTGAAATACAGTCAGAGATGGAAAGACAAATGCCATATGATTTCTCTTTTATGGAGCATCTAATGAAACAAAACAAATGAACAAACAACAAAACAGAAAGATACTCTTAGATACAGAGAACAAACTGATGGTTGCCAGCGGGGAGGGGGGGATGATTGAAAAACACGAAGGGGATTGAGAGGTGCAAATTCCCAGTTGTAAAATATATCGGTCATAGGGATGTGATGTACAGCACAGGGTTTATAGTCAATATTATTGTAATAATTTTGAAAGGTAACAGGTGGTTACTAGACATATTGTGGCTAATGTATCATAAGGTTTATAAACATTGAATGACTATGTTGTACACCTGAAACTAATATATTGTATGCAGAGTATACTTTGATAAAAAAATAAGTAAATAAAAACAAGTAAAATAAATCTATAGACCTTCAAAAATTTCAGAAAAAAAAATCACCATGAAGGGCCTCTATGTAACTGGACATTGCTCCTACCTGGCAAAGTCAGAAAACTAGTTAAGATAAAGTTGACTGGTGAGCACTAAGTAATTAGTATGTTATCCCACTCAAGAATTTATAAAATTACTGCCACCAAAAAATTGCATGTAGTAATGCAAACATATTTTTTAAATGTCACTGTAAGTCAGAATAGTATCCACCCAATCTATTTTTTATCCTTGGAACTGCCCCTTGGAAAATGTGTTCTTAAGTATGAAGGCTTTATGAAGCTCAATTTTAATAGCAATGATAAAAGAAACAAATTTAGTAAGATGAAGATAGACTGTGGAAGGTGAAGAATCTGATGATGACTAGCAATTCATACTTCAACTACATTATTCTCCTATTTATATTACATTTGGAGATTAAATGGATAAAAAACTAAATATAAAATTCCCCCAGTTTTGTGTGGTTTTCAACCCCCTCTGCCAAATTAATCATTTCCAGTTAAATTTCACCCTAATTCCAGACTTGTATATAGGGTAAGCTATTGGATATTTCCACTCGGTTGTTTCATAAACATCTGAACTCACTGAATTCAATAACAATAATTGCATTTTTTTCATTTCCAAACTTGACCTTCCTCAGGTTTACTATTTCCACAAATGGTACCGCTGTATAGCAGAGCCCCAAATTTTCTCTATTTCTCACATTCTCAACAACACTTATAGATTTGACATTATTTTTATCTCTTACTGAGTCTCATTTTCTTGATTCTCATTGTTGCAACTTTGATTCAAGCCTTTATTTTCCACATCTGCCTCAGATCCTTAATTACTACCATTTCCTAACTGCTCTTTCTTCTTCATTTCCAGTCCTTCTCCAATGTTTTTCTCACCGGTATGAGATTTAAAACTACCAATGTAACACTACAACTTCTTCGATGGTTCTCACTGCCCAGGAAATACAGTTCACATTCTCAGGACATCATCCAAAATTTAGTTGACCCTGCCCCTCTCCAGTGCACTTTCCCAGTCACAGCTGCTGCACCTCCACCCTATGGTCTGTTCTGCAGTTATTTCAGAATGTAAATGTTTCCCAAAATATCTTGTTGCAAATGTTTCTTCTTTGAATGGGACATACTTCATCCCCTTATATTACCTGGATAGTTCAGGTTTGTTCTTTAAGACTGACTCAGCTTCAATGCCAACCTGCCAAGAAGACTAAAAAATGTAATTTGCAGACCAGTATGGCAGTACAATTGCTATTTCTACTGTGGCTTCTTTTAAAGCTGTCCAGTCCCCACCATCTCAATAAGAAAGTCAGGTTTTTACTAAAAACAGAAATAACTATTCATTCCCAGAAGCTTCTATTTTCTGCTCTGCAAAAATATCAAGGCAGGGAATTACTAAGGGTTTTTCTCCCTACATGAAATCATGAAGCAGATAAAATTACAAAGAACACTGTATCTCAAAAAAAAAAAAAAAAAAAAAAAAAGAAAAAAAAAAAGCAGCCTTCATAGTAGTACTAAAGTAAAGTAGGAAAGCAGAGTGAACAAGGGATTTGGTCAAAGAAATTTCAATGGGCCCCTTTGGCATGTCAGTAGGTTTATAATCCAATGCCTCTTCCTTTCTCTTGAGCTACTCCCAACCGATGCAGTTGTGTTGTACTAAAGGGGCAAGATTCCAACAGCCGTCTTTGTGGGGCATTATCTCCTGTCTTGGCCACAGTGGATTGCTCCAGAGATGGGTATTTTACCTCAGTTGAGCCAACTGAGATCTCTTCCATAAGAATTTGGAATTGAGATGAAGTGAGACTGAACTTATAATATATGAACTCAGAAGATGTGGGAGGACTATGTTTTCCACCATAGTCCTAAAAAAGCAAAGAAAGCTGGTCTGAAGAGAGAGATTATAAAAAAATGAAGCATATACACACAGAGACAGAAAAAACAGAAAGAGAAATATTGCCTCAGTTTATTAATACATCCCAGTTTTCATTTTTATTTTTTAAGACCTCTACAACTTTCATGACCTTAGGTTCTATATATTTATAATAATACCTCTATATTTTGTTTAGTTTTGTTACTTGCAACCAAAACATTACTAAATGATACAGAAATAATTGATTATAGTTTCATAACTTACAGGCTTAACCCACATTTCTATTTTATTTTATTTTGACAATTAATTTTAATAGGGTGACATTGATCAACTAGAGTAAATAGATTCAGAGAAAAGATCTCCAAATCATTTTGACATTTGATTATGTTGTATACCCATCACTCAAAGTCAAATTGTCCTCTGCCACCTTTTATTTGGTTTTCTTTATGCCCCTCTCCTCTCCCCACCCCCTCCCCCTGGTAACCACCACACTTTTATCCATGTCCATGAGTCTCAATTTTGTGTCCCACCTATGTATGGAATTATACAGTTCTTAGTTATTTCTGATTTACTTATTTCACTCAGTATAATGTTATCAAAGTCCATCCATGTTGTCATAAATGATCCTATGTCATAATTTCTTATGGCTGAGTAGTATTCCATAGTATTTAAGTACCACATCTTCTTTATCCAATCTTCTATTGAAGGGAATTTTGGTTGTTTCCATGTCTTGGCCACCATGAACAATGCTGTGATGAACATGGGGCTGCATGTGTCTTGATGTACCAATGTTTTTGAGTTTTGGGGGTATATACCCAGTAGAGGGATTGCTGGGCCATATGGTAGTTTTATTCTTAATTTTTTGAGGAACCACTTTCTTTCATAATGGTTGTACTACTTTACATTCCCACCAGCAATGAATGAGGGTTCCTTTTTCTCCACAGCCTCTCCAACACTTGTTGTTACCTGTCTTGTTGATAATAGCTAATCTATCAGGTGTGAGGTGGTATCTCATTGTAGTTTTGAGTTGCATTTGTCTAATAGCTAGTAAAGCTACATTTCTTTCTTTAATAAGCATGTTTTAGTGTCTTCTCTGTGCCAAGCACTATGCTGAGCTCTAGGGGTACAAAGATAAATTTATCATAGTCCTTGGACAAATCTCTAAATCTGAACCTCAGTATCCTCTTCTATTTAATAAGAAGACTAATAATAATGGTCACATCATCAAATTCAGGCAAGATTCAACTGAGATTATATATATGAAAGAACTTTGCAAAGTGTTGGTACAAAACAAATATTATTTTACATTCATTATTTTATATATGTAATTTTGGCTTTTTTGTTATTTTTATAATTTATAGGAAAAGAATGTTTCCCAGTTTGACTTTTATTTCCAAAACCTGCTCTTTCTAATAAAGCATGTTACTGGTATTTTCCCAGGTCAGCTGAATTGAGATCAGAAAGCTGGTTTATTGTAAATATGAGGAACTTGTCTGGTGTCGGGAACACAAATCCTCATGGTAAGGCATGGAAGAAAGTCACCAAACCCAGCTTCATCCAGTATCAGATAAACCTTTCCGTAGGTCCCTCTGCTCTCTCCATTTCTGTTGTTCTCTTCTTCCTCTCCAAGGCCAACCAAACAATGTGTCTGGATTTTCTTTTTTTCCACACACTTTTATTTCCAGCCTAACCTACGTATTTATACCATCTGTGTGCATAAACACATATGTACATTTACACACAGATGTCTGTATATATGTATACATTTATTATTAAACTGTCTAAATTCTTGTTATCAATAATAAAGTAACCTTTCTTGTTCCGTAGGCCCCACACCCACCTCACATGCAACCTCGCCCTGGCACTGAGTGATAGGGTTCACCAAGAGCCATTGTCTTCACTGGCTGTAGAAATATGATCACTTAGACACAAATTTTTCCAAATATCTCTTTTCTTCTTTTAACTATATTGCTTTAGTATACATGGGATTTAGGGTCATCTCTTTCATAAATTTTGTAGCACTGTCATTCTATCTACATACCACTCACTTATTCAAGTGATATAAAGAAGCACAGGGTTTTACTTACAACAGATGATAGTCTATATTTAGTAAAGGATAATTAAGGTTATAGTACAGTTCTATAAATCTGTTCTGTGATTGGTTAATGAAAAGTCTGAAAGTCTAATTGAGTTTATTTAAGAAGTTCTTAAAGATTCCTAATTCTAATAGCATTGAATGTGTCTGAAATTCTGTTATAATATAACTAAACAGTACATGTATAGTATTATTACCAATATACACCCCCATCCTACATGTCAGTTTTTTCAAATATCACCCTATAAATTAATTGTAATCAAAAAGAAAATCAAGCATTTACTAGGCAGCTAAGCAATGTACTTACTAATGGTCTAGTTCTTTTCTAAGACGGTTATCAGTCTTCACTCTTCTTTCAAGTCTTATGACTTTTATCTATGGTATACATTTTAGCCACAGCAATAATGAAAAATATATAGAAGACTCATACAGATTTCAGGTTACTAAAGAACACACATAATTCATCACTACATACCAACCTAGTCTATCTTTTTAATGTGCAACTTAGCTAAAACAAGAACTATAGTGCATATTAACTGCAAACGGTTACTGCATCTCCAGAGAAGGGTGGTTGTATACAGTTTAACAGTAGGCTGCTGATTCCCAAAAGGTGTGTTACTGATCATAAAGCAATTTGTGATCATCCTATTTAGTGCTGAAAACAATGCACATTAACAGAAGAGCAATTATTTTTTCCTAGTACTGTTAAAGAGTATAAATGTAAACACTGAAAATGCTCCAGACTGATGCAAAGCAAATATCACACTGGGTAAATTTTCTCAGTATGGAACTTAGAAGTGATTGAAAACGTTAAGTGCCGTAGTGTAACAGTCAAGTTTGCTTTCTGGAGGATACATTGGAGGGCATGGTAAGGCACAGTGTCTAGTGAAATCGTCTCTCATCCTATGTTCTCTGAAAGTACTCAACCCAACTGGCTATACTGCATTAGGAAGACCTTTTAAGGCAACGAAGAGTTAAATCACCTTCAAATGAAAATGATTTTGCAAACTTTTATTATTGTTTAGGCAGACTTATTTTATTATTATAGCTGGGTACCAGTAATGCAACTATCAATCTCAGTCCAAAGACCAGACAGAAAATTCAGCAGTGCCATTTTTTTCCCTGTGTAGTTTCCATTTGAGTCTAATCTCCAGAAACCTCCTCTGTGATTACTACTGTCAGAACCCTGGACACCTGAAATGCCTCAAGAAGCATCCATGAGATCATAGAAAGCTGAGCAGAGAGGAGGCTAGGTTTTTCATGCTCTTCAAGTAAGAGATATCCATTGCCATAAGTTGTATATATTTATAGTTTGTTTGTTTTCCTAAAATGATTCCTCTCTCAAATAAGTCTAAAACCTGTTGCTGTAAATAAAGTAATTGATCAACCCAATTTTAGACTCACTATATGCCTCGGTTTATCTCAGACCTCTAAAAATGTGACCAGCCAAAGAAGCTCCATTAACTTTTACCCACGAATCTATGGCACCATTTATTCATCACTATATGTCTGAAACTTCAGTCCTCCACAAACTTGCAGCTTTTTTCTTTTGTAGTTTTAGGCTGTTTACATCAGTTGGGCATATGGATGTCTCAGTTCGATTCCTGGTCAGGACACACAGGAGAAGCACCCATCTGCTTCTCCACCCCTCCCCATCTCACTTCTTGCTCTCTCCACCTCCTCCTCCTCTCCTCCTGCAGCCATGGTTCGATTGGGGTGAGTTGGCCCTGGGTGCTGAGGATGGCTCCATGGCCTCCACCGCAGGCACTAAAAAATGGCTCTGGTTGTAGTGGAGCAACAGCTCCAAATAGACAGAGCATCGCCCCCTAGTGGGCTTGCTGGGTGGATCCCAGTTGGGGCACCTGCAGGAGTCTGTCTCTGCCTTCCCTCCTCTCACTAAAAAATAAGAATAAATAAATAAATAAATAAATAAATAAATAAATAACACTTTTCAAATATATGACTTTTAAAATAATTTAGAGATGGCCCTGGCCGGTTGGCTCAGCGGTAGAGCGTCGGCCTGGCGTGTGGGGGACCCGGGTTCGATTCCCGGCCAGGGCACATAGGAGAAGCGCCCATTTGCTTCTCCACCCCCACCCCTTCCTTCCTCTCTGTCTCTCTCTTCCCCTCCCGCAGCCAAGGCTCCATTGGAGCAAAGATGGCCCGGGCGCTGGGGATGGCTCCTTGGCCTCTGCCCCAGGCGCTAGAGTGGCTCTGGTTGCGGCAGAGCGACGCCCCGGAGGGGCAGAGCATCGCCCCCTGTGGGCAGAGCGTCGCCCCTGGTGGGCGTGCTGGGTGGATCCCGGTCAGGCGCATGCGGGAGTCTGTCTGACTGTCTCTCCTCGTTTCCAGCTTCGGAAAAATACAAATAATAATAATAATAATAATAATAATAATTTAGAGATAAGAGCAACCTTTCTTCATATGAAAACTACTGTGAAAAACTTTCAAATATAATGCTTTGTGTTTTATACTGTCTACTTTCAAAGATTGAGGAGCAGCACATAATCACAAAATGGGAAAAGAGCTTAAAATTTCAAGACCCCCTTGAAAAATTAACATGACAGGAAAAAATGTATTTAAAAACTTTGAGGCACCCAGGAGGAATTGTTTGATTTTGAGACAGGTAATGCTCAAGTTAAAATGGTTGAGTGGTTTTACCAGCACATACAAAGTGAAAATTAGAAATTGAATTATGTCCTATTGAACAGTATAACTACTCTAAAGGGGAAGCTTCTTTGAGGAAAAGCACACACTTCCACTATCTCAGCTACTTGCAGCTAAGAAAGTCTAAATTTTGATCACACGAGATTTCAGTTTTTTGTAAAATTCCTCCTTGTAGCAAGGGATATATTCTGATACTTTCTTTGTTCACTGAAGTAGCTTTATTTGTTCCCTTTACTCTCTAACTTACACAAGCTGAAAGGACATCCCACTATCTGCATCACCTCCTTTGTTGTGCAGAATCCTAAACATTAATCTGAGACCAAATAAAGGTGTTGTCCACTCAGGGCCATTTTAAGGAGCTAAACACAATCCTGAGACAACAGGCAAGCACCATTCCTAAGAGAAAATAAAGAATGCTGACAAGATGCTGTTGATGGGCTGGCTGTATTCATTTTTCTGCTGTGAGAAGGACAGTACCTTAGTTCTTTGGCCCAGGTGGTGAACAGTTTTACAGACATGCATCCACACAGCTTTTGGAAAACAGCTGAGCTTTCACTCACATCTGAGGTTCTGCAGATTGGACAGGTCCAGCCACATCTTTAACTGACATTTGATAACGATCTTACCACACTTTTCTGAGGAGGTGTGAACTGGTATTAGAACCTTTGCAGACATAGCCTTTCTCCAATTTTCATACTTGGATACCCAAGAAATGTTGAAATGCCTTCCACACTTGTCTGGGAAATTCAAGGCTGTCTTTTGCCTTCTTCTCAGAGTCATAATTCCATTTGTTCCACTGTTTGGCATTTGCAATTATACTGTGAGCCTTCTCTCTGGGCCTCATAGAGCATGTGAAACACAGGTTCTCTCGTCTCGAACTGTGAGTTGGCATGTCTATCATGCTTCCCACATGGCACAAGGGGAAATGTCTACATCAAGGGGCAAAGGCAAGATAAGAGACTCCCACTAACTGTATTGTGTTTATACCACTTTTCTCTCTCCCCTTTTCTCAAATTTGGAGGGCCTATAATGAGTTTGAATAAGAAGAGTGTGGACAAAAAGTACATATGATTTTGATTATTCTTACTGCTTCCTAAAACATTTATCTCACCCTTGAATCTGTTACCTTTTGGTTTAGTCAGGATTCTCCAGAGAAACAGAAGAAATATGATGTATGTATACACTGAGATTTATTTTTAAAAATTGACACATACAATAATGAAGATTTGGTGAGTTCAAAATCAACTAAGGAAGGCCAGCGGGTTAGTGACTCCTAAAAAAGTTGCAATTCAAATCCAATGGCATTCTTCTGTGGAACCACTAAGAGCTAATATTGTAGGTGAACTATGAAAGCAGTTTTATGAAGAATTCTCTCTTTCTTGGGGGAGGTCAGCCTTTTGCTCTATTTCAGTCTTCAAATGATTTAGTAAAGCCCACCTACATTATAGAAGGCAACATGATTTACTTTAAATTGACTGATTATTTATGCAGAATATAAGGGTTGACCAACAATATCTGGGTACTGTAGCTCAGAGAAGTCTACACATAAAATGAACTATCACTCGTTTGAATCTGGAGGCAAAAATGTCCTTTTCCAATTGTTTTTAACTTGCAATTTTTTTTTTTTTTTTTTTTTCATTTTTCTGAAGCTGGAAACAGGGAGAGACAGTCAGACAGACTCCCGCATGCGCCGGACCGGGATCCACCCGGCACGCCCACCAGGGGCGGTGCTCTGCCCCCCAGGGGGCGATGCTCTGCCCATCCTGGGCGTCGCCATATTGCGACCAGAGCCACTCTAGCGCCTGAGGCAGAGGCCACAGAGCCATGCCCAGCGCCCGGGCCATCTTTGCTCCAATGGAGCCTTGGCTGCGGGAGGGGAAGAGAGAGACAGAGAGGAAAGCGCGGCGGAGGGGTGGAGAAGCAAATGGGCGCTTCTCCTATGTGCCCTGGCCGGGAATCGAACCCGGGTCCTCCGCACGCTAGGCCGACGCTCTACCGCTGAGCCAACCGGCCAGGGCAACTTGCAATTTTAATACCTGTTCCTTGTGGCTAATGATACAACTATATCTTGGAAAAGAAAAGAAATAATGGTGATGGTCAGAGAGGAAGGGGAGAAGAAAAAACACTCTGGTTAATATTCATTGGCCAAATATTTATTGATTATCTACCATATATCAACCACTATACTAGGCATTATGTTTCAAATGATTACTCTGCCACATTGGTAAATATAAATTTGTTTTTTTTTCTTCTTAAATTGTATTGATCTCAAAGTTGGAAGCACGGAAAGATATATTACTTATTTTTTAATTCAAACTTTTCTGTCTAACTTTATAGATTTAGAGTGTAAATTATTTCAAGCTCTAGATGCTGAGAGACACTCCCCAGCATCTACTTAATTTCATTCCAAATCAGAGCCTTCAGCTACAGAATGTTATTAACAAACCAAACTCTTGCCCTTATATAAATACAGAATTAAAAATCTATAAACTATATATATGGAATTGGAGTTATCCAGAAAAGTAAATTCTGGATTGTTATCTGGGTCCCTCATTTTCTTTGCTATAATGAACCCTGGTAAAATATGACAACTGCCTCCCCAGGAAACCAGGCCCAGTCTTTAGACTCTACAGGTAAATTGTTCTGAAAAACCTGAAGAAGTATTTTATAAGTAATTTTATAAGTAATCATTATAAGTAATTGCTTAAACTTGCATTTTTATTTGTGAGAAAATGAACTCTACCTGAGATAGATTGTATTCGTAAGTCTCACACTAACAGCATTCACTTTGGAAAGGTTCTAGTTCTTTCTCTTATCAATAAGAAGACATTGTCTTTCCAGGGTTATTAAAACAAAGAGATTGTTTTCCCATTCTGGGAAGCCACTCAGACAGGATTAAGTAGCACAATCCAATGGCTATAACAGAGACAGATGTGTGGATCATAGACAACAGATGAACTGGCTTAATGCTTGGAGAGACTATGTCTACCACCAGTGATAGAGAATGTTTGACTGTTCTTAGAGAGAAACTAAAGAAATCTGACAATCACATCAGGAAAGACTGAGACCACTTTTTATTATACAGGCATGCTGAAGCAATGTTGGAGAATTATTGACAATATGTCTTTGCTTAAATCTATATACAACATTCTAATAATTTATAATAATGGTTATTACAGACTAGCAATTTTTAAATATTTCCATTCATGATTTATAAAGCCTTCTTACGTAAAATCCTTCTAAATGCAAACCTTCTACCAAAGAGATTGTATCTTAAGAAATAGGACAATTTTGAACATTCATTCTGACCTATATTCCTGAGTAGATAGTTGATGCTCAGGAATTATTTGTTAAATTGATCTAAAATTCCTCAAAATTTTGCCATGTTGTTGATTGTCCTTCAGTGGAATTTGAATTCTTTATTTTCTTTTTTTTTAGTTCTTCCTCTCATTTTTGGGTCAAGGAACTTATTCCAAGTTATAGGAGTTCTGGGCAGTCAGAATCTGAGCTTGCTACAGCTAAATATGCTTCTCTTTGTAAAATAATTATCCTATTACTTTGTTAGAGAAGTTGCTTCAGGCACACATAGAATCTGCATAGGAAGGGAGGCAAGAGGTAAACCCCAAATGCCTAGAATTGAAATGGAAGATGTTAGAGTTATCTTCTTAGGGTAAGTTTCTTGCAAAGTGGTTTCCTCAAAATAAACCTGAATCCGAAAAGTATCATATAGATATTATAACATAGTTCTTTAGTTGTATTAAAAATTTTTAACCTTGTTTGTTGTGTGATTCTTATGCACTACAAAAGGCCCTAACTTGTTTTTCCAAAAAGTAAATGAGCATTTCCATCAATAATGTTTCTCTTTTCCAAGGTGTCTTATATAAATAGAATGTCCTGATCACTTGGTAAGAAAACTAATTATGAAAGCTGGACACCAGAGTTGTTAGACCCTATAGTGATACTGTACAATGTTGAAACCAAATGAAATACTAAATATTTGAAACAGATTAGATTGGTACTCCCGATGTCTGATTTGATTCCTGGAGTAGTTCATTAATTGAACAAATGTTCACTGAGGTCTAAAGCTAGTCATGTGAGCTTACTTTATGAGAGTGGTCAATAAAACAAAGCCTCTTCCTTAGTAATTTAACTCTCTAGAGTTGAGGCAAGGGGAAAACAAACAGCCATATGAGTAATTACAGCACAAGATCATACCGATGTACTGACTAGAGATAGAAATGCAGTGTTACACTATTAAAATTAAGTAAGGCATACAGCCTGACCAGGCGGTGGTGCAGTGGATAGAGCGTCAGACTGGAATGTGGAGGACCCAGGTTCGAGACCCCAGGTTGCCGGCTTGAGAGCGGGCTCATTTGGTTTGACCAGAAGCTCACCAGCTTGGACCCAGGGTCACTGGATCGAGCAAGGGGTTACTTGGTCTGCTGAAGGCCACGGTCAAGGCACATATGAGAGAGCAATCAATGAATAACTAAGGTATCACAACGAAAAACTAATGATTGATGCTTCTCATCTCTCCGTTCCTGTCTGTCTGTCCCTGTCTATCCCTCTCTCTGACTCTCTCTCTGTCTCTGTGGAAAAAAAAAGGCATACAGAGTTTTAAAGGAGAGGTAAAATTATAAAAAAGTTTTATATAGTAAATTACATTCAGGCTATATACATAAAAAGATATATCTATATACAGTAGGGGCTTAATCATCGTAAATGAATAAATGAGATTTTGATAGACAAAGGGATAGAAATGAAAATTTCTGGGCAGAAGGAACAGTATTAGAAAGAGCTCAGAAGCAGAAAATGATAAAGAGCTCAGAAGCGAGAAACAATTGAGATTATATTTATAATACATAAAAGGACTAATGTATATAATTCTAGAAATAAATGTTTGTTGAGACAGTATAATATAGGGCTTTTAATAATAATTTGGGGAATTTTTACTTTTGTTTGAGAGGCAATCATCACAAGAATATAAAAATGGAAAACTAAAAACTAAAAAATATTTCTAAAACTCTAAATTTCTTCCTGATTTGCTCATGGTTAGTATTATAAATTGCAATGTGTATCTGAAAATACTATGGTATTAAAACTCTCTGAATGTTTTCAAATATAAGTGTTATAACTCATCTATGCTGCCCAGCCAATGATTCTCACAGTGCTCCTGAAATGTTTGTTCACTTGGTAAAATCCATGTCACAAATCTTCAGTGCAGCAGCTAATATTTTACAATTGATCAAATAGTCTTGGATATATATTCCAAATATGTGACTTAATGAAAACAACATAAAGATTTATGCTCCATTTAATGTACTTAGCTAAACTCATGGGATTTCAAAAGAAGATAAAAAACAAAAGGCAACATGGGTTAATGCTTAGTTATCTTTTGGTTAACTTATAAAGCTTAGCAATCGAAGAACATGAAAGAAGAACCTTTGATAAAACTCTGTTGCCTTTTAAAATCCTTAAGAGGCAGCTGCTTTCCCAGGCAAGACCATATTAACGTCGGAATGTACAACTTTTAAACAAAAGCTCTTGTCTTGCTAAGCTTCATCTGTAATTGACAGCCAAGGCACAGTTTTTAAAGCTATTCCCACTTAATCATGCTAGCAAATGAACCTAGAGTAAAAAGGCCTTTTTTTCTTTACTTACTACAGAAATGAAACTTGAGGGTCTTCCTCCACAATTCTTTAGGGACTAGAGTGATTGAGAAGGAGCAGGCATGAGTTTGAGTGCTCACTTGAGGAAAGCGAAGGTATGACTAGATCTGATGGCTGTCTAGGATTGTCCATTTTGTCCTGGGGCTCCTTCCGAAGATAATTTAAGTCAAATATTAAAGTTTTCACAATTTTCTCAAATAAATATATAAGCATACCGATCAGTCCAAAAGGTTCCCTTACCCATATGATCATGAAATCCTATATCCCCCAGCAATCCCAGAAGTCTATGAATCCTCTGTTCACCCTCAGGAGGTGAAGTGGCAGAATCTGAGCTGTGACAGGGTGTGGCAGATGAAGAGTCAGGAGAAAACAGAGAGAGAGTGGCTTGATGTCGAAAGAGCACTGCTGAACTTTCATGGCATTGAAAGGGTTGGGAGGATAATGGTGGTTGATGGTAAGACTTGGTCATCAACCATCACAGAACTGGGGACATATCCACTTAGGTACAGGCTCATCTATACCCCAGATTATCAGATCAATCCTACTCTTATCCAGGAGAAAAATAGGAAGCATGGGGCCATAGCTGCATATTTGGATTTGCTAATTAGTCCTTATGTAGCAGTTATCTGCCACAACCTGACACATTCCTTAACCACTTTTGTCTATTGTATTTCCTAGAACCTTTAAAACTGACTTTCTCTAGTCATTCAGTTTCCCAAAGTTCTCCCAATGGAATTAGGTCTCAATACAAGATCCCTCTCAGAGATGCCTGATGTGGAAAAGGCCACATGTCTAATAGACTTCTAACTATTGTTTTTTAGGAATTTTGTCTGGGTCACTCTAAAGCTAATTAACCTGCATTCCATCCAAATAAGTGATATGCCTCCTAGCAAATAATTATGGTGGGAACTGGTGACATAATTGCATATAAATACTAGAGATAAAAGGTGGTATAGGAAATTCTGTGTAGATGGGACTAATCAGTGTTTGGTAGGTATGAATTTCCTAGGTATACAATCAACAAACTCAAATCTACAAAAACTGTCTTAACTTAATTTTTCCAGAGCTTGAGTCCTCCTTCTATATAATACAGAAAACTTAACCTAGTTTCTTCAAAATAGGTTCATTCAATTTGGTGTCTTTTCAGGCATTTTTGCTTTAAAATTCATCTACAACTTTATCCCTTTCACCTGAAACTGATGCAATGCTCTGGTGACATATGTGAACACAGACCACAAGACACTTCTGATCTATTTCTCAAACTCTGATCTACCTCTGCCCTATGCAGACCTCATTCTCTAGTCTGCTCCTTAGGCATGACCTATTCTACACAAGCAACCCTTTGACATGTAGCCACATTCTAAAGCAATCCCCATCTCAGCTTCCTTGGCTCTGGACCACCCTTGCTAAATTGGGACCTTCTAAATATCCACTGGTGCACTCACATTTACTCAACTGTGCTGTGTGTATGTGTGTGTGTGTGTGTGTGTGTGTGTGTGTGTGTGTGTGTGTGTGTGAGAGAGAGAGAAAGAGAGAGAGAGAGAGAGCGTTAATTTACTAATCCCTTCTCATGAGTACAGGAAACGTTTACAGAGGACTGGGGTTGTCAGCTGGTGCTCGCTCTGCTCTAATGTACTCCACAGGCATCTCTGCTCTGTTGGTCTACATCTCATTCCCATACATTTCCTTGGACTGCCTCCTTCCCTCCTGAGTTCCAGATGGGAGCAATGAAACCTCTACTCCCTCTCCTTACTGATTTCCTCAAATCCATCTGGGATCACAGAAATAGATAAAATATATTCTTGCCTCAATTACTTTCTTGTTTTACTCACTAACTAGTAGAGTCTTTAGCTAATTTGGAGTATTTGGGAAAAGGGAGAGGGTGGAAGACAGAAAGTCTTTCCAACTATAAACCATCACTTTGAGAATTAAAAACAACAACAACAACAAATAATTCTTGACATAGACAGTTGGACAATTTCCTTTGTGTGAATGTGTGAGTGTGTGTATTGGTGAGTGTGTGATCATCTATATATAATATTATACATGGAGTCATTGTTACTCTATATATCATTTTATATCATAAAAGTTCTTAAAATAAGAACACTACTCATTTTTCTGATTTATATATTATGAACTAGTGTGAAAGAATAGAACTTTGTGGGTAGGAGAAAATGATGAAATTTCATTGCATATATGTACCATATCTGCTTTATCCAATCCTCTATTGAGGGATGCTTTAGTTGTTTCCATGTCTTCACCACTGTGAATAATGCTGTGATGAACATGGGGGTGGCATGTATCTTTATATATCAGTGTTTTCAAATTTTGGGGGTAGATACCCAGTAGAAGGATTGCTGGGTTATATGGTAGTCCTACTCTTAGTTTTTTGAGGAGCCACCATACTTTCTTCCATAATTGTTTTACTAATTTGCATTCCCATCAGCAGTGAGTGAGGGTTCCTTTTCCTCCACAGCCTCTCCAATACTCGTTATTACCTATCTTGTTGGTAATAGCCAATTTAACAGGTATGAGAAGGTATCTCATTATAGTTTTGATTTACATTTCTTGAATAGCTAGTGAAGATAAGCATATTTTCATATACCTGTTGGCCATTTATATGTCTTCTTGGGAGAACTGTCTGTTCAGCTCCTCTCTCCATTTTTCAATTGGATTCTTTGCTTGTTTTTTGCTGAGCTTCGTGAGTTCTTTATATATCTTGAATATTAACCCCTTATCATAGCTGATGATTTGACTTTGGGTGATGGGTAGACAACATAATTAACAGTGCAAATGCTACAGAAATGTTTACCTGAAACCTACATATTCTTATTGATCAATGTCATCCTGTTAAATTTAATTTTCTAAATAAAATTTAAAAAGAAAAAAATGATGAAATTGAAAACTTTGGTCATTTAAACAGTAATTTATGTATAATAGTGACTTCAAATTAAGGTTACAGTTAGAGTATCTCATTACTATTTGCCATTATTTAATTTACATATTTCTACATAAAAATTACCATGAATTTAGTGGATTAAAACAAGACGTATCTACGTATTGTTATACCGTTTCTGTGGCTTAGGCATCTGGCAGGGTTTAGCTGGTTCCTCTGCTCGGGATTTCACAAGGCTGAAATAATGGTGTGACCAGGTAATCTTATTTAAAGACTTGACTGAAGAATCTCAAATAGGTTGATGACAAAATTCATTCTCTGTGGCTGTATGACCGAGGACGCATCCTTGTCCTGGCTGCTCTTGGCACAATCTGCCTGTGCCCTGACATGTGGCCCACTCAATAAGTAGCTTACAATATGGCTGCTTACTTCCTTAATGCCATCTGGGGAAATCTCTCTTATCTCGATCTACTAAAATAGTCATATAATATAATTCAACCAAGAAAGTAACATCTCACCTCCTTTCTCACACTCTATTGGTTAGAAGTCACAATTTCCACCTTAACTCAAGGAAAGGGCTATCATTGTCATCTCGGGGAGTATCGGTCACTGTGGAATGCTGGTCATTTAAAAAAACACTGAATATATTCTAAAAAAGTAAGGATACTGTAGTAAACAAAGCAACTTTCACATAGTAATTTCAAAGGTAAAACATTTCATTGTATATATAAAAAATATATACTATTAATTCAACTGGTTTACTGTGGTTTCAAATGATGAATGCCTTCTCACATTTGGTTGATCTGATTCCTTCTCTAGGTTGACAATACCTTTACTGCCAATTTTCAATTAAATTGTTTGTCACAGGCCTCCTTGACCTCTGAGTGTTCCGTTCTGAGGAGTTGTTTGGAAGCCTTCATCTAAGTAATGGTCTCTACCAAATTCAAAATGAGTCCTTTGCATGATGAAGTAAATACAGACAAAATATGTTAGGATTTCTAATATACTGACCCATATAGAACTGTCACCTTCTTTTTGGATCATTTTTCCAACAGAGAGGAATATGAGTCATAGAGAGATTGTGTTTTGTAGAATGAAGTATCACTCTGTACTCAAACATAGCTAAAAAAATAAGTAAATCAGAAAAAGCTAAAAATTATATGATTTCACACATAGGTGGGATAGAAAACTGAGACTAATGGACATAGATAAAAGTGAAGTGGTTACCAGGGGAGGAGTACATGGGGGAGGGAGAGGAGAAAGAGAATAAAGAGGGACAAATACACGGTGATGAAAAATGATCTGACATTGGGTGATGGGTATACAATATAATCAACAATTCAAATGCTATAGAGATGTTTACCAGAAACCTATGTACTCTTATTGATCAATGTCATCCTGTCAAAGTTAATTTTCTAAATAAAAAAAAAATTAAAGTCCTGTTTGTACAGCTCAAAGAGTAGCTGAGATTGAATGTTATTTCCACCAGTGGTGATACTTACATTCTGCCATTCAATGCATTCCTGGGCAAAGAGGTAAATGAAGGGTGAAATGCAAATGCCTGGTGTGCATTCCCCTAGATCATGTCCTTTTCTAAAGGAAAGAGAAGGTACTGAAATGAGTTTTTCTTTTGTAAATATTTTCTCTGCAATTAAATAGCCTGCCTTAGAAACTAGTCATAATATCTGGTTCACAGCATGCTGTTTAACAGAAACTACCTTTTTCTGTTAGGCTGACTATAAGAAAAATGGTTTTTAGTTATATCATTTTTTATCCAACTAACCAGAGAATTAATTATAGATGTGGTGTATATTGGCCTCACCATATATTTAAACTTGTAATATATAAACTAATATTATAACCTTTATTTCTCTATCATGTTTTACGTATACTCACCTTTGATCATTTTCATTACAAGAGATCTACATAGTAATTGTACAACTCACTTCTTCCTAAAAGAAAATAAAAAGTTTCCATGAAAATTTGGTTCAAGGTGCTCAGTTGAGTTATGTGTCTTTACATCTTAATTTTCCTTTACTAGGCCATGAAAATTAAATGCACCAAGTTTAATACTGTGGTTATAAAAAGTTATTCTGATTTTCTGGACAACTATACAGCGAAAGCCATCTCTGAACTTTTTTTTGTTTTTCTTTAAGTTAATATTTTTTCAACATTTATCAGTTCACTGAAAATGATAATGATGATGATGATGATGATGATGATGATGATAATGAGGAGGAGGAAGATAACAACTAATATTGAGCACCTACAATATGACAAACACATAAGTATTTAACATCTATTAACTCAGTGAGCTTCACAATATCCTATAAGAATCCCCATTTTACAGATGAAAACCTGAGGTTTAAAAGTTAACAGCACACAGGTGGCAGATCTAGGACTCAGACCCAGTTAATTCTATCTTCAAAGTCTACTGGCCTGAAAACCTTTCTGCATCACCATGTTATTTTAGTGGTTGAAGTTTAGAATAATTAATACATTGTTTATAGAAAATGTATGAATCTCCAACATGTATAAGCTGGAAACATTTTAATATTCTCTATATAGTTACTATAATATCTAATTTCCATAAATTTAATAAAATTACCAAAATATGGCATCATATTTGACAATGTACCAGATTAAAGTAACTTTAGCTTCAAAATGTCTAAGATATGATCTTGTACTCATACATTGGCAGAATGTGCATATCTCCCTTTAATATGATGCTTCCTTCAAAGGTGATAATATATACTGTGGTCACTTTGTACAGATCTCCCTAAAAAAACTTAGTGGCTACTAAGTGGGTCAATGAATCAGGGTAGCAAGGTATTATTAAAGTCTGTATTCATTTTATAGGGCTATCATACAAATATCACAGACTTGGTGGCTTAGGCAAAAGAAATTTATTTCCCCAAATTCTGGAGGCTAGAAGTCCAAGATCAAATTGTAGTCAGATTTACTTTCTTGTGATGTCTCTCTCCTTGGCTTACAGATGACCACTTTCTTCCTATGTTTTCATAAGGTCTTCCTTCCATGTGTGTTCATGACCTAATCTCTTCTTTATATAATAACACCAGTCATATTGGACTAGGTCCCATTTATATTACCTTCTTTTAACTCATATACCTCTTTAGAGTCCCTATTTCTAAACAGAGTTATATTCTTAAGTGGTGAGGACTCACTATATGAATTTTTGGAGGGACACAATTCTTCCCATAAGAGAAGCATATTCTAATGTTTTCCCAGCAAGTAATAAAACCACTAACTTAGGCTGGTATCAAATTCTCTTTCCTTTTTTTTCTTGGTGTGATTTTCTTAATACAACTGTCAATAAGCTTTTTGAGAAAATTTAAAAAAATGCCCACAGAGAAATAACAATTTCTATGCCTCAAAAAAAAAAAAAAAAAAAAAAAAAAACCAAACCATGTCAGAATACAGTGATGAAAAATGATTTGACTTTGGGTGCAGGATACACAACACAATCAACAGTTCAAATGCTATAGAAATGTTTACCTGAAACCTATGTACTCTTATTGATCAATGTCACCCCATTAAATTTAACATTCTAAATGAAATTATTTTTTAAAAATAAATACATTAAAAGGTTAAAAAAATAAAGTGGTTAACAATTTAAAAAATACAATCATTTTCTTCTAAACTTTAGTTGAGTATCTAGAATCCATCTCACATTATATAGTAAATACTTTTGATAAACTGTGCAAAATCAGTTTTAATAAAGGAAGTCATATTTTTTCTTGTTGACCTTTATTATAAAAGTAGAGTTGTGTCTCATGGGCACTAGGCGTTCCATTGCCTTTATCTTCTAAAAGAGCCTCAGGACCAGTCATCACCTATCTGTTGCTGTTGGATCACTTCCATCTACAACCCTTCAAATAAGCAAGTGATAAGTAGCAATGACCCATGTGACTCCTAAATAGCAGAGGGATTACAGATTAGTTTAGTTTTGCAATTAACACATGGTACAGTAGCCCTTCCTAAAATTTGTGATTGGAGCACCACAAAACTAATTATTTGCTAATTCATCCCAATTTCTTGCTTTGACTAGAATCTTGGCAAAGAACTTGTGGTATCAATTTAAGTTTATGATCAAGGCTTTTGATAGCATTTTGTAGTGATATAGAAGAGGGTAGAATAAATATTTTTAAATGTCATAAAACAAATTGTTAATCATTTTTAATCATGGGTCATTTTGGGAACTATATGAGATTTACAGTCTCTTTTGCTCACAATAACAAAATTACACACCATATTTTAAAAGTTTAAAGATTGTTTGAAAACCAGTAGACCTCAGCTAAAAAAAATCTCTTATTAAAAAAAAAAAAAAAAGATGGAAGCAACAGTCTCAGCGCAGAGACATAGAGAGCTGGAAAAAACCTAACTCCTGATTAGATTGATACTAATTTCCACATTATGGCCTAAAAGATAGTAAAAAGTATTTATTCCAAAGTATAAATGCTATTTACCTCAGTCTTTATTACATAACATGTCTGGCTTTCAACAGAAAATGACAAGGTATACAAAAATTAAAACAAAAACAATCAAACAACAAAAAAACAACTCCCAAGACTCCCATGAAACAAAACAAATACTCAAAGCAAATCGAACTCAGATATGACACTACGTCAGAACTATTTTAAAGGGAATTTAAAAATAGTTATGATTAATGTGTTCAGTGATCTAATGGCAGAGGTGAACAACATGCAGCATCATATGAATAATTTTAAGCAGAGCAATTAAAAGTATCAGAAAAAATCAAACACAAACACTGGGCATGTTTAACACAGTAACAGAATTGAGACATGTCTTCAGTGAGCAGTAGGTAGATTCAGCAAAGTCAACTGAAGAATAATTAAACTTAGTCTTTTCTATAGATATTTCTCAAACTAAAACACAAAGAGAAAAACAGTGGAAGGAAAAACCAGGGGAGGAATACCCAAGAGCTACTTTCTATTTCTTCCATCTGTTCTTTGTTTCAGTTAAATGTATTTCCTAATTTTCTTAAAGATTTTTGCTTACCCATACATTATTTAGAAATGTATGGTTTAAAATTTATCCTTAGATATTTTAAAATAACTATTATTGATTTCTAGCTTAATCCTAGTAGGTCCAAAAATATATATGCTATTTCTATTCTTTTGTTTTATATGGTTTATTTTATAAGTCAGAATGTGGTCTATCTTGCTGAATGTATGTATTCTGCTGCTGTTGGATGGAGTATTCAAGAAATGAGTATTGGGGTCATATTGGTTGATAATGCTATTCAGATCATCTATATCCTTTCTATTTTCAGTTACGCCTACTTCTTTTTTCAGTTACTGAGAAGGATGTTAATGTGTCCCACTATAATTATGGATTTGTTTATTTCACTTTTCAGATATATCATTTTTTCTTTTATGTATTTTGAAGATCTTTATGTTACATGCATACACATTGAACATTGTTATGTCTTCTTGGAGAACAATGACTTTCTCAAACTTCTAGGAAAATAAAACATAGAAGATCTGTGTTATCTTGATGTTGGCCAAGAATTTTGAGACATAACACCAAAAGCACCAGCCATAAACTAAAAAATTGATAAACAGAACTTAATAAAAACTTAAAACCTTTCTCTTAAAAGATACCCTAAGAAATGAAAAAAAAAAACAAGCTACAGAAAGATTAAAATACTTGAAAAACATATCTTATAAAGGATTTGTATCTAGAATGCACAAAGAATTCTCAAAATTCAACAAGATAACAACCCAATTTTTAAAAATGTATAAAAGATATGAACATACACTTCACTAAAGAAGAAATGCAGAGGGCAAATAAATATTAAAAGATATTTAATTTTATTAGTCATTAGATAAATGTAAAAGAAAAACACAATGAGTTACCACCATTCATCCATTAGAACAATAGTGTAGATAGTATTCAAATGTATAACACTATACAGCACTCTAAGTATTTACTGAAGTGAATTGAAAACATATATTCACACAAAAACCTATATGTGAATATTTATAGCAGCTTTATTTATACTCTCCAAAAACTGGAAAAAAACCTGAATGTTATTTAACAAGAGAATGAATAAACAAATCATTCAATATCCATACAATGAAATACTACTTAGAAATAAAAATGATTGAAATATCAATCCATGTAAACATCAGGAATTATTCTGGAACACATTTTTTTACTAATTTTAAGTTTTATTTAGAAAGTTAACTTTAACAGGGTGTCATTGATCAATAAGAGTATATAGGTTTCAGGTAAACAATTCCATAGCATTTGAACAGTTGGTAATGTGGTATACCCATCACCCAAAGTCAAATTATTTTCTATCACCATATATTTGTACCTCTCTCCACCCCTCCCCCACCCTCTAATCCCCTTCCCTTTGGTATCCACTTCACTTTTATCGATGTCCATGAGTTTCAGTTTTATATCCCACCTATATTAGAAATTATACAATTCTTAGCTTTATCTGATTTACTTATTTCACTCACTATAATGTTCTCAAGGTCCATCTGTGTTGTCATAAATGTCACTGTCATCATTTCTTATGGCTGAGTAGTATTCCATTGTATATATGTACCACATCTTCATTATCCCATCATCTATTGAGGGACACTTTGGTTGTTTCTATGTCTTGGCCACTGTGAAGAACATGGGGTTGCATTTGTCTTTACATACTAATGTCTTTGAGTTTTGGAGTAGGTACCCAATAGAGGGATTGATGGGTCATATGGTAATTCTATTCTTAATTTTTTTGAGGAACCATCATACTTTCTTCTATAATGGTTGTACTAATTTGCATTCCCACCAGCACTGAATAAGGGTTCCTTTTTCTCTACAGCCTCTCCAATATTTGTTATTACCTGTCTTTTTTATAATAGCCAATCTAACAGGTGTGAGGTAGTATCTCATTGTAGTTTTGACTTGCATTTCTCAAAGCAAAAGAAACTATACCAAAAGACTACATATTATACTACTTTATTCATATCACATTCTTGAAAAGGCAATCTGAAGGAATAGAAATCAGATCAGCAGTAGTCAAGGGATAAGAAAAGAGGAAGGGTTTACGACAAAGGGGCAGCATAAGAAAATTTTGGGTGTCATGAAACTATCCTGTATGACACTTTGGTGGCAAAAAGACAACTTTATGTATTTGTCAAAACTCATAGAAATATACATTACAAAGAATGAGTTTTACTATAGTTTAAAAAATCAGTCATATTGTCAGGGAACCCCAGAATGGAAGGCAACCTTGACAATTATACCATGTAAAATGTTAACATTAGAGGAAGCTGGGTGAAGTCTATTTGGGATCACTCTGTGTTATCTTGCAACTTTAAAATTATATAAAAATGAAAAATTTAAAAAAAGACTAGTTGCAACACTGTTGCTTAATATATACCACCTTAACACCAAAAGAGAAAGCTATAATCTCATGATAACACAAAGTTCCTCAAACTTCCTAATTGTTGTGTTTACAACAATAAATGTTTTAGCACTCAGTTACAGCTCCAGAGGTATCATTAGTCCATTTTCCTTTCTGACACATTTTTAAAATTAATTTTTTATTTTTATTTTTTACATTTTTATTTATTCATTTTTTTTAGAGAGAAGAGACACACAGAGAGAAAGAGACAGAGAGAGGAAAGAGATAGAAAGAACAGAGGGAGGAGCAGGAAGCATCAACTCCCATATGTGCCTTGACCAGGCAAGCCTGGCTTTCTGACACATTTTAAATAATCATTTAAAGAGTATTTGGAAGTTGTTTAGGAAAGATTTTAGAATGAATGAATTAACAAATATTCAAAATAAACTCATCATCTCTTCCTAAGCCCATATGTCTTCTAATTTCAGAATTTTATTTGATGTTATCATCTCAGTGCCCCAAGCTCAAAACTTTGGTATCTTTTATTAATACTAAGTTTTTATTTTAACACTTTTCCCACACCCTACAGATATCCAGTACATCACCAACCATTCCGTGTCTATCCCCACTTTTCATTTGCTGCTCTTTATCGCTATGAAATCTCATACATGTGATTACGATATGACTTTGAAGGCTCCCTTTATAAAATGGCTGCCAGATACAGTTTCCTTCCTTATTCTGATCATGGCATAACAACACTCCAAAATTTCCAGTGATTCACCATTTCCTACTAAGTAAATTACAACCTCTTTAGGGCATTTAGTGTCTTCCAGTATTTACTAACATAGGCTGACTGAACTGCTCATTATTTCCCAAGGATGATATCAATTTTCACTGTTTTCATGCCATTGTTATTGCTATTACTTCCCCTGGAAAGTGTGTTTCCTGTCTATTCATCGAAATCAAGTCGGCATAGTTCACATTTCCCATTTCTCATAAACTTGGTCCGACTCCCTGAAAAGTGGATGCAAACTCCTTCCCTTCCAAACTCCATACCATTTTATATGAACATCTCTTATTGATTTTTACCACATATTTACCTTTAATTGTGATTATCTAATCATCTTATTTATCTCCTCTTTTTGTATAGTAAGTAAAATGGAAACAGGTTGTGATTCATCATTATTTTTCATATTTCTTACTAGACCGCATCTGACACATGACCATAAACAAGAAATACTAAATAAATAAGTAAAATGCCAATAGATGTATAAGTGAATGTTGAACAAATTATGATGAAAGTGGAAATAAAGGTTGAACTAGAGTTTTATTTAAAAAAAAAAAACTTATTCTATCTCTCCTGTAAAGAAATTTACTGGAGAAGAAAATTTTGAAAATGAGCTTAACAGTGAAGAACATCAATGGTTGTTGACAATGTCTGCTGGCTACTGGACCTACCCCCCTTTAGTCACAGACACATTGGTGTCTGTATGGTTTCTTCTAGAAACTTCCACGACAATAAAAGGAGACAGCCAGTCTCCTTCAGTCCTGAACGCTGACTTTGTGAGCTCTGGCAATAGCTATCTTGATTATTCTTAAAAATGTAAGATCTTCCATCAGTTTTCATGTACTTAAAAAAATGTATTATAAAAGACACTTGCTTTATCTCTTTTTTTATAAAAGAAACTAGACTGTACAAAAGAACACTAAAGAATTTACCTCTGATAATAGCAGTCTCCATAAAAAGCACCTGCTGACCCATACAAAATTAAGATATCACATGGCACATACATTAAAGATACACATCAAATTAAATTCTAACACTCCAAATGGCACTCTTCTTTATTAAGCATGACTGAAAGCAAGAGCCTGTGAGTGACAGGTATTTTCCTATGCAGCCATAGGAAAAGGATCTTTTATGGCTGAAACATCTTTTAAACGTCACATCGAAAGTTTTAAATAAAGCATGCCTGTATCTTTTTAAAGGCCAAGTCTTTCACAAGGCAATTATCTTGCTGTGAAATACTTTGCATATTTACACAAAATTATTTGGAAAATTTTAATGGACAGATGTTTCCTAAAATCACTCGAGATCACAATAAAAATAAAGGGACTGTGATTACTTCTGCTACCTTCATTCATGGGACACATCAATGACCCTAAACAAATGAACCTTATGTATGTGGTGGCTAAAGTTATAGAAGGATTCAAAGCTGAAATACCAGTAACCTACCTATGTATTATTCAGTTTGGCCTTAAAATGTTAGATTTAATATATCCATTCTTTTCCCTTGGCTAAAAGACAAGAGACTATTTTATTTTTTAATTTATTTTATTTTATTTTATTTTCTGAAGCTGGAAACAGGGAGAGACAGTCTGACAGACTCCCACATGCGCCCGACCGGGATCCACCCGGCATGCCCACCAGGGGCAACGCTCTGCCCACCAGGGGGCGATGCTCTGCCCATCCTGGGCATCGCCATGTTGCGACCAGAGCCACTCTAGCACCTGAGGCAGAGGCCACAGAGCCATCCCCAGCGCCCGGGCCGTTCTTGCTCCAATGGAGCCTTGGCTGCGGGAGGGGAAGAGAGAGACAGAGAGGAAAGCCCGGCGGAGGGGTGGAGAAGCAAATAGGCGCTTCTCCTGTGTGCCCTGGCCGGGAATCGAACCTGGGTCCTCCGCACGCTAGGCCGACGCTCTACCGCTGAGCCAACCGGCCAGGGCCGACAAGAGACTATTTTAAAAGTCAACTATATATGGCATTACATTTTATATAAATTCTGTAGAAAATCAAACTTTTTTTCTTTTTTAAGTGAGAGGAGGAGAGATAGAGAGACCGACTCCCATATGCACCTCTACCATCATCCATTCTGCAACCCCTGTCTGGGGCCAACGTGCGAACAAATTGAGCCACTGGCTGCAAGAGGGAAAGAAAGAGAGAAGGGGAAGAGAAGAGGGAGAGAAGCAGATGGTCACTTCTTATATGTGCCATGACCAAGGATTGAACCCAGGACATCTGCATGCTGGGCTGACACCCTATCTACTGAGCCAATCAGCCATGGCAAACTCAGTTTTCAAAATTCAACATCTGGTATTATTTAGGTAGCCCTGGGCACATGAACAAAGATATACTGGCATGGCTGCATTATAATTTTTATTTATTAATTTTTTTACATTTAACCAGCTCTTGAAATGGTTATCTAGGTTGTAGCTTTCTACAAACTCACCTCTACTTTTCAATGACCTAAGTCTATACAAGCATCATCAATGGTTATAATATTTTTCACTAATAAATACAGAATATATTACATTAAATATGCAATCATCTTTCAAGCTCTTATTCTAAATACTGTTGAGCCCCCTCTTAGGAAAAATTGCCATCAAAAAAAAGAAGGAGAATTTTGAGCGGAAGTCTCTAGTGAATCCTTTTGCAAAGTGAGAAATCGCATTCTCATTTTTCTGTTTCGTAAGTTAAGAAACAAGATTCTCTTGTTTCTGTATCTCTGGTTGAGGAGAGAAGAATGAGGGCAAAGAGCACTCTTGGCCAGCCCAGGAGGAAGGAGTGAGATGAGAGGAGAGGGCAGCCGCCCGGGCTCTCTCCCTGCAAAGTTAAATGTCAGTAGGGTTAGGCCTTGCCAATATAAATACAATCACAATGATGGTATAAAAAGACATGCATTTTCACCTCTATTGACTTTTCACGTTCATGGGATAATTATTGTAACATTTTCTTAAAGGGCAAAAAGCTTTTGATGATGAATACATCTCATTACATGGAATTTTACGTGTAATCCTTACATGAATCTCATTGTAATTCAATGGATGAATTACGTGTTAATGCTGGCATAACAAGCCTTTAACCTATTTGACTTAATTACAGGCATATCATCAGATTTACTGGGAAGAGGTTTCTTCCTTATGCTCTAAAAAGTCCTCTCACTTTTTTTAACCCTTTGATTAAACCTTTTGAAGGCAGTAACAGCTTCCATCACAATCTATCTTTTATTACCCTGCGCTACAGAATTCACCTGCAGGAATAAAGAGGACAGAGTAGAAAATACATCATTTTGTTTAACTTCATAAATGTCTATCTAGATGTTGGGGACCCCCAGCATGCTGGGACCCTTATAAGCAGAAACTTTTATATCAAAAGATGTGGTAAAATAGAAGGAAATTGGACTGAGAGCTGAAAATCCAGCTTTTCCACTCTTACAGAGCAACTCTATAACAGCCAATTCGCCCATCATGAAGCCAGCTTTCCTTTCTGTGATGTGGAAGTATCGTGCTCCTCTGCCTACTTACAGGGTTTTGGTGAAAACCTAACTAACATAATGAAAGTGGTTCTTGGATAGTGTTGTATAAAAAATAAAACATAGTGTTGTATAAAAAATAAAACACAATACAAGAGTATTGAAGAAGGAGGAGGAGGAGGAGAGGGAGAAAGAGGAGAAGGAGAGTGAAGAGGAGGAGGAGAGGGAGGAGGAAGAAAGGGAAGAGAGGGAGGAGGAGGAGAGGGAAGAGAGGGAAGAGGAGGAGGAGAGGGAAGAGAGGGAGGAGAACAAACTAACAAACCAGTCAATAGCATCATGACAAACGAGCGCTTTAAAGTGCATTAGTAACCACGCAACGCAGATACATACAAAAGTACAGACAGGCCCTGGCCGGTTGGCTCAGTGGTAGAGCGTCAGCCTGGCGTGCAGGAGTCCCAGGTTGGATTCCCGGCCAGGGCACACAGGAGAGGCGCCTATTTGCTTCTCCACCCCTCCCCCTCTCCTTCCTCTCTGTCTCTCTCTTCCCCTCCCTTAGCCAAGGCTCCACTGGAGCAGTTTGCCCGGGCACTGAGGATAGCTCTGTGGCCTCTGCCTCAGGCGTTAGAATGGCTCTGATTGCGGCAGAGCAACACCCCAAGATGGGCAGAGCATCGCCCCCTGGTGGGCGTGCCGAGTGGATCCCGGTCGGGCACATGCGGGAGTCTGTCTGACTGCCTCCCCATTTCCAGCTTTGGGAAAAAAAAAAAAAAAAAATACAGACAGGACAGAATGCTCAAAGAATATAATGGGGAGACCTCACTCCAAGCAGGGTTCTCAGAGCAACCAACAACTAACCTGAGACTTGAATGACAGATAGGAGAGAAGTAAAATGGGAATTGTGTTGGGGGTGAATGGGCATGTAGATAAGAACATGCAGTGTCTTTATGATATAAATGATCATTTGTGCCTTACTATAAAAAAAAAACAGTAAATTTTTGTTGAATCAATGAAAGAGAATATATTTGACCACAAAGTACAAGATGAGAGGTTGAGAGGGAGGTAGAAGCATGCTATTTTGGGGGTCAGTTTTTGGGCAGTGACTCTGGCTACTACTATAAGACAGACATGGTAGAGAAGGGTGTGAGCAGAGAAACCACGTGAGAAGCTACTGCGGTGATTCCATGGCCTTAGAGAGACAGAAGGACGTGACTGTTGACTGGGTGTGGGTGGGAGGGTAGTGTGAGGAAAGGCTGAAGAAAACACTGGCATCCCAGGTGTAACAAAAATGGAGGCACTGAGCCCTGGCCGGTTGGCTCAGTGGTAGAGCGTCGGCCTGGCGTGCAGGAGTCCTGGGTTCGATTCCCGGCCAGGGCACACAGGAGAGGCGCCCATCTGCTTCTCCACCCTTCCCCCTCTCCTTCCTCTCTGTCTCTCTCTTCCCCTCCCGCAGCCAAGGCTCCATTGGAGCAAAGTTGACCTGGGTGCTGAGGATGGCTCTGTGACCTCTGCCTCAGGCGCTAGAATGGCTCTGATTGCAACAGAGCAATGCCCCAGATAGGCAGAGCATCGCCCCCTGGTGGGCGTGCCGGGTGGATCCCGGTCGGGCGCATGCGGGAGTTTGTCTGACTGCCTCCCCGTTTCCAACTTCAGAAAAATACAAAAAAAAAAAAAAAAAAAAAAATGGAGGCACTGAGTTAGAGATTCTAAACCTCAGACCAAAGTCTTATTTAGCATGTCAGGGGACACATCCTGAAAGAAGACTCCTTAGCTGAGTCCCGAGAGACCAGGAGTTCACTAAGGGGGCATGTGATGTGGCAGAGCACTTCTTACACATCTGTGGGTCAGCAAAGTAGCTGTACCTCAGGCTGTGGTAGTCATTGTGTTCTTGCCAAATGTCTGCCCTTTGCTCGGGGCAGCTCTTCTGTAATGTGCTTGTTCTGGAGTCTAGAGGAAGGGCAGCCTCTACCTGGGAGAAGCTCTTCTCCTGGTAACGCCAGAGCACAAAAGGGCCAATGGTAACATGCAAGTCTTGGAATCAAATTGGAATCCGCACACTATCATTCCACCCACGTGCCATTGATCCAAGCAAGTCATATAACCAAGGCCAAAGTCAAGGGGTTACAGCACGGGAGCTGCACTCTGCCTTTACTCTGAAGTATTACAAGAAGTTCTATAGCAAAGGGCAAAGACACGGGAGCCAGGTTCGGAGGCAGTGAAGAGTGGGGGCGATAAATCTATCTACCACAAGAGCATCCACATGAACCTCCAGAGAGGACCCACGTGAACACAGAATATATGAGATGATGAACAAACACATCAGTTTAATTCATCTTTAGAGCCCAACGGCAGGAAAAGAGTGAGTGAGAAATGGGATGAACAAAGGGGATACAAAAGTGTTATAAAGCAAACAAGCCCAGGACGTTCTGGGAGAAGCTGGGGGGAAGATGGACTCCTGACCTAGTTGTGGGAGTCGCTGGGGAGACCTACCAGGCGGGGAGAGTGGCATGCACCAAGACTGGGGAATTTTAGGCCCTTTAAGAAAGCTGAAAGGAACAGTGTCTTTGCATGTCTATAATGCACACGTGTGCAGGGTGTTTACCCGAGTCAATGAAGCACTCTCTTCTCTTGTGACTAGCTGTATATGGAAAAGATACTTAAAACCCCAAGCATAATGCCTCAGAACATCTGGAAAGCCAATGGAGCTCAGGGTGCATTGCATAAAACAGAGAGGACAGGAAGTTGGGTTTCCTGCTGCAGCTGAGCGCAGCCCACCCCCTGGCAGGTGCTCCTGTGGAATTAAACTGTTTGTTCTCCTGTCAGCAGGCTGGTTAATTACCCAAACACTTTTCAAGGCTATGGTCACAGTAACACTGCTCTGTGAGAGTTGTCCCATCAGAAACCCAAAGGGAGAGCTGGCTTCCCTGCAGATGTGGGCTCTTCGCTTGGTCCCCTTTCTCTAATTACCAGAGGTGATAACTGGGCTTCCAAATTGATGGCAGGTTTAACAGAAAGGTTTATTAATTCCTTCCTTTTTATCAGCCTTTTATACCATAAAAGTAGTGTAAGTAGTGGTGTGTGTGTGTGTGTGTGTGTGTGTGTGTGTGTGTGTGTGTGAGAGAGATTGAGTGAGGCCAACAAACTCCCCAGTGTTGCTTGAGGTCACAGAGTCAGTGGCTCAATATGGATTAGCAAAGCCTCCTGCCCTGTCTGGTCCCCAAACCTTTTTATCTAACCACAGAACAAGTTGCCATATGAAGAAAACATCAAAAGCATTAACCTCTGATAAATTACATTTATTTTCTTGTGCATTTGGCATTTCTTCGGGTTGTTTCAATTTGTGTGGCTGAGTATATAGAGTTCCCTATGTTGTCCTCTGAATTCTGAGCCTTTTATTTGTTGGCATTTTCTTTATTCTTTACTTAAAGTCACTGTTTGCCGTTTCAATAAAAGTTGTCTCAAAAACTTTCCTTGGCTTTGGTATCACCTTCATATTGGAATTTAGCAGGATTTTCTCCACTTTACACAAAGACTGGGAAGTCATTTCAACTTCAGCCCTTCTTGATCAACTGATTTGAATGTTTCTTAGGAGAACAAAATTATTTTAACTGTGATTTCACATATTTTCTCTGGCTGTTTGTCTCTCCAGTGAAAGTCTCTGGCCTTTAAATGTGCCCTAACATATTTCCCACTCAGAGTGTGGTTGATGTTGTTTACATTCGGTACATTTCATGTCTGTGCACGCCTGCAGCTGGCTTTCTTTGAAATGCAGAATTGTTGACTCGGTGTGGCAGCACCACAGGTTGGACACAGTGGTCTCAGAGCCATCGAAAGACCACCTTCTGAAGGCAGAAATGACCCCCAAAATAAAGGGGTTTCACTTAATGCAACATAAGGAGCCCAAACGTATCTATCTGCCAGGCACATGTGGTGAGATTCACAGATTGTCCAATTACAAATAGATGAACTCAATTCGCTTTGTCACATCATTTTCCCCCAAAAGACTGAAATCCACTTGAGAAGTATAAACAGTCCTCTATTTCTAAAGATTACTGTTTAAATAACCATACTGAGTGGGACAAAAATGAACAGCCTCACAATTTCAATAATGTGGTTTATCATAAAGTAGCTGGGCTTCGAAAGCGGAAGGAAGATCACTGTATATAACTGCGATGACACAGTGTTAACGAGCTCCATGGCGGTCCACACCGAAGGACAGTCTTGCCTGCTGTGCTCGCAGGGCTGCAACTGGAATGAGGTAGTCACCTCAGGCACAGAATTTAAGGGTGTGCTAAAAACTCAGTAGTCAAGGTAAACATCATAACGCAGTATTTTAAAAACCAAAATTAGTGCAAAACAATTCATGATGAACAAAATATTAAAACTGAACAAAGTGGACTGAGTGTAAAGTTTGTGCCCTTTTATGCAGGTAAAATAGCACCAGGTGGGAAGAAAAGGACAAGCAGTTTGAAATGGATGGTTATTGGGGTAACATTCCATATGTTCCAATGGATTTCAGAGAGAGAGAGAGAACCCAGGCTTACTCAGTCTTGTGTTTTATCTTCCTTCGGTGGAAAAGGGCTGGAAAGTTGGAGAAGGAGAGAAAGCCTAGAGGAACAGGAAAGAGAAGCTCTGCAGCTGCTCACAGCCTTCATTAACCTTGATGTGTCCCGTTTACTCAGGACCCCGACTTTGAAGAGGGGATGACATGCTCTGGCTTTGTGCTCTGCAATTGGCTTTATTCCTTTGTTCACCAGCATGATACCCTGGGAACTCTTATTCTGCTCCTGCCATAACTCAGCGCTCGCTGAGGGCCTGGCTTTCGGGCCAACAGAATGGGAAAAACAACAACAGTGGCTTCGGTAATTAGGCAAAAAATACCTGACCTAAATTATCCCGGGAACCATCTTGTTTGATATATTAGCCATTAGAATTGTATTAGGAGACAGTGGAGAAAAAGAAATATTTGTTATGAAAAGATTGGGTGTTACAACGCGTGCTGTGTAATATTCAAGTGTGAAGTGTTTTCATCACTGTCATTGGGAGGGGGATGGTACACACATGGAAGCACGGCTTGGGGACAGGGTGTCCCGGCAGAGGACAAGCGAGCATCCCGGGCAGGACAAGATGAGGCTGTTGTCTGTTGGCTGCTTGAGATTTTATTAATTCCCACTGCTGAGAACTTCTGATCTTTTCCTTATTAGTCTATTTCACTGAGCTGGTGCCTTCCGGCTTTTCACATAAAAAGGGCACAATTTTTAAAAATTAAACTTTAAATCATCATGCATTAAAAGTTGTTCATTACCATGAATATATTTTAAAATAGGATGCTGAAGTTATTACATAAATCTCTCCAGCTGAGACAACCTAAAGGAGAGGTGTATCTATCTCTACCTTGTCTGTTCCTGACAAGGCAGATCAAAGAGTTGCAAGGTCCACGTTGGTTCAATCCAACCACCTTTGAGTCCAGCCAGCGGACCCAACAAATGGATTCATAAAATCCATTCTACTTCCTTCGTTCATTTATTCACTCAAAAATATTTGCCAAGTGTGTACTGTGTGTCAAGTGCTAAACCAGATCCTGAGCAAAACAGAACCCTGCTCACACAGAGCTTACAGCCCTGTGCAGAAGACAGTCTTTAAGGGAATTATCACCTAAATAAACGTGGAAGAAGACATACTTGGAGGACGTGACTGAGCTAGGATTCAGGGAAGAATTCTCTCAGGAAGGGAGACGCAGGGCTCAGACCTAGACGGGAAAGTGACAGCTACCTTGGTGAAGGGGCGCCTGTGTGGGAATAAGAGAAGCATCAGAGAAAAGGTTCAGTGAAAAGGCCTATGATCATAGAAAATGACAACATTTTAAAAGTTTTAAAGTGAATGCAGAACATTAGCCGGAGAGGCAGGCAGGTGTGGGTTCATGCAGGAACTAGAACCTACAGACAAGTGACAGTCCAGAAGGACACGGTGAACAAGCTGAGGAAAGGTCGCCAGAGCTCAGCCTGGGGTACTGGAGTGCTAATGTGAGCTTGGGAAGCCCACCTCGACTCAGAGGGGGAGTTTCCAGGAAGGTCTGCGAAGACGCCGGACATGTGACAAAGCCCCACGTCTGATTCCTGCAGCTACCAGAGAATTACGGTTTCCCCATCCCTTCTGCCTTTTAAACATCATATCATGTCCTGTTGTCGGCAATTTCTAACGCAGGACTATAAAGGGAAGCGGATTCTAGAAGTTATTGCTCCCAGTCTTAGGCAGAGGAATGGTGATGGGAACTGCAAGGCAGGAACAGCACATTTAGGGGCGTGTTATCCAGCTTAGATTTTGAGATTTAATCCTAAAATCAATGGGAAGTCATTGTAGGGAATAATATAATTAGAAGTTCATTTTCTCCAGTTAACTCTGGCTGTACTGCATAAAACAGATTAGAAGGCAGCTAGGAAAAAGCAGAAATACAGGTTAGAAAACTGTTATAAAGCAGGTGATAATTTAGACTAGAGCAGAGATTGAAAGAAATAAAAAGATTAATATCTGGCCCTGGCTGGTTGGCTCAGTGGTAGAGCGTCGGCCTGGCGTGCAGAGGTCCCAGGTTCGATTCCCGGCCAGGGCACATAGGAGAAGCGCCCATCTGCTTCTCCACCCTACCCCCTCTCCTTCCTCTCTGTCTCTCTCTTCCCCTCCCACAGCCAAGGCTCCATTGGAGCAGAGATGGCCCAGGCGCTGGGGATGGCTCCTTGGCCTCTGCCCCAGGCGCTAGAGTGGCTCTGGTCGCGGCAGAGCGACGCCCGGAGGGGCAGAGCATCGCCCCCTGGTGGGCAGAGCTTCGCCCCTGGTGGGCGTGCTGGGTGGATCCCCGTCGGGCGCATGCGGGAGTCTGTCTGACTGTCTCTCCCTGTTTCCAGCTTCAGAAAAATACAAAAAAAAAAAAAAAAAAAAGATTAATATCTAAGATAGGACTTTGTTATGAATGGACATAGGTGGTGAAGATGAGCGAAGATGCAGTAGAAATGCACGTGGCTTCAGTGCCAGTGCCCTTCTCCCAGTTTTGAGATTCAGAGATAATCAGGATTTCAAGGGCTTTCAGGTCACAATTTGTCTAACTCTGTCCCTAATTCTGACTGATTACTTTCTTTATTCAACAGTGTGTTGATTAGAAAAAGGGTGCATGCCTGATTATTTCAAGACTTATTTTCAGTCCACATAATTTTTGTGTCTTTGCATAAAAAAAAATGACTGTAACAGCAGGGATTCAAAAATAATAGTGTTAACATTTTCCTTTTTCACTGCAGAGAAGTGGTAGAGAGAGCAGCACGCTAGACAAGAACTAGAACTAGTGAAGTCCAGTATTCGGTAAACACAGGTGGCGCCTTCTGAAGCGGGGCCTGGATCCATAGTCAGAAGATCAGCTTGAGAGATGGGTAAGAATGGAGCTTTAAGGGGATTTGAAGGTGATGAGAAGAAACCCTATCTCTATGTGGATAGAGAAAGAGATACGGCAGGCAGCACAGCCAACATCCTCACCATCTCCTTTATCTGTCTTGGAAGCTGTGTGGATTGGCAGAAGCTGCCTCACTTCGCGAGGAGTGCTAAGATAAGTTAATTATGTGTTTGTATTTGATACCATTTGTCAGAACAAAATGCCAACTTTTTACCGCTCAGCAGTGTAGCTATTGTAAATGAGAAACGCTGACGATACAAGAGTGCCTTGCTCTAAGTAAATTGAAAGGGAGGCTTTCGAGTTTATAAAACTGTAGCAAATCAGTAGGAACCTAATATTTTTCTGAACCCTTGAACTTGAATATTTGTGAGTCACGTGTGAGATGGTGAGACCTACTGGCAAAGTGCAATGTCACAGCCTAGTATACTTACGGAGAATAGTAGTGACCTAGGCTTGGTTTTAGCTTGTGAGCCAAGGTGTACAATAGAGTTTTCCTGGTTTTGTATATGACATTGGCAAGGAACTTCCAGAAAGAAGAAAAAATTGTTAGAGGTACATCTGACCCAATAGAAAATAAGAGGAAGAAGGTGACACATAGCATTCAGAAGAAAGGATATGTCCAAGTTAAGAAAATTCCTTAACAAAAAGAAAGTCTTAAGAAAAAGTAAATTTCTAGTTTAAAACTTTCTCAAGCCAGTATTTTATAATCCAGTGATGTACTATGAGGCCCAATAGTTCTAGAATTGGCAACATTTTAACCACTTCTACCTCGAAAGACTTCAAATCTCCCCACTGGTGAACTATCTTCTGGAGGAATTTATTTTGAATTTTATATATTAAAAAATATTCCAATCAGAAAGAGTATTCCCCTTCAAGAAATATGTTTTATTAAGAAAACACTTCATTATAAGATATAACAATTGTGTTTTATAAATACACGCATGCTGTAGAGGTACATATTTATTCTTATGAAAAGGTCTGAATAATCAACCTTCTGTGAAATATCTCAAAAGAACTATAAAACCATTATTTTCTATTTTAAAATAAAAATGTGATAAATGCAGTTACAAAAAATGATTCTTCATCACATGCAGTTCATTCAGAAATGCAATACCTCTCTTTCATTATAATTCCTTAATATACAGTTGTCAACCAATGGAGCATGAAGCACTCAGTCAGATTAGTTTCAAATATAAAATAACAATGTATTTTGAAAATTTAATTTTATTCCCTTTACTAGAAGCAAATTTTCAAAATTGTGATGTATTATTCAATCCCAAAAGACCAATACTGAAGATTTTAGAAAAAGATTAGTAGCAGCATCTAAAATAACAATTTTCAAGTTGATGAATGGCAAAAAAAATAATTTTAGAGGGACCTGTTTGCATCCTTAGTGGGATCATGATGGTTTCTAGAATATTGAATAAAAATGTATGAATGCCCCAAATTGATCTTAGATTATTAACCATTATCAACCTGTTGACAATACCCTCAGGTCATATTCCTGCTACATTTCTAATGGTGATTGTATGAAAATTAGCATAATGGTTACAACCTCCTAAATTTTTGGAAAGATTAAATGAGATAATGCATGTAAAGCACTCAGTGCAACACCTAACATAAAGCTAATGCTCAATAAACAATCATCACTATAATTTAACCTTCCTACCAGACAGAGAAATTCCATTAGCCTGGAACAGGAGTACAATTTTTAAATGAGGGTTAAGGTACTCTCAATAATTTATATCCTGTCATCTCCAACTAACAACAATAAAACAGAGTCTATCCCAAATCAGCTAGTTATCCTTTATAGGTGAATTTCAGTGGGACATGAGTCATATAAATGTCCCAAACTGAAAGAATTTAGTAAAGTGCTTTCAGGTTTTAAAACTTCAGAAAAGTACTTAAAAGTCCACAATAATCTGTGTTGTCTGTGTGAGTTGATTAAAAGTCATGATTTCCATTCTTAATGTACAGAGTAACTCATGGGACCAGCAGACTTGTTGATGCAGAGATGTTTCAGTCTATAAAATGGGACATGAATCTTACTACCCTGTGAACAAATGTCCGCAGACACCCGTGAGGCTAGGATTCCGGACAACCACAGTTCTCTTCTCATGCCTCTTCTCCTTTTCTTCTTTTCTATAATTCATCATACTCCAGTAATCACCACAGTTGAGTTTGGCCAAAATAAGCACTACTTTTGGCTCCCAATAACAACCACCACCAAAAAACAACCCTAATCAAAGCAATTTAAATGGGAAAAGCACCGTGTTGTTTCTGTCCCAGAAAAACCCAAAAGTAGAGTAGCTTCAGGCCTCACTTAATCAGGGCTCTAGCCCTATTTCTACACAAATTCATTGTCTCTCTGCCTTCCTTCTTGATCAGTCTTGTTCTCTTCCCACATGGCAGCAAAAGGTCCTTACCAAATCCGGGTGTTACATCCACACATGAACTTTCCAGGAAACAGGACTTTTCTTCCTTGACCCATCAAATACAATTGAGTTTTGATTTGACTGGGTCACCTCTCCTTCCTGCAAACCAGTCCCTATAGCAGGGAGATGAAGCTGGGCTAAACCCACTGGGGGGTCAAGGCAGAATTACCACCCCAGCCAAGCTGCTCTGATGGAGTGAGGGATGCTGGGACAATCAAAGTGTCACCACTTCTTAGATTCCATGATAGGGACTAGGAAATCATTTCAAGGGACTTATAGAGTTTTTTGTGAACCACTTTGTTATATTTACCCCCTCTGAAGTCTATTCAAGTTCCAGATTGCCAAAGAACAAACAATATAAAAAGCATATTTCTTTCTCTACTAAAAGTTAGAACTCTTTTGATAAGAACTCATTGTCCTGGGACCACACTTATTTTCATATCCTTCTCACTTGAGATGAATTCTTTTCATAAAATGCATGGGTCCTGTATGCAAATAGGACCTTGATTAATCCATCCCAGACTGTTTGGCATGTGACTTAAATTGGTGTCTAACACCTCTGCATACGTTTACCCTAAAATCTCATATGGAAACAAATCATTTTGTAAGAACTAGCTGGAATTCAAAGTCTCTGGAGAGAAGTCAAGGCATGAGTAGAAAAGTATATGGAATCCATCCTGTTGGATGGATGTCAACACACAGGGCCATGTGTGTCCATTTTTTTAAGGGTACGATGTAGGAAATGCTGTAATGTCATATTGTACTTTGTCTGATACTAATTATTTTAGACGAAAAGAAATAACCCAAAGGTTCTGAATGTCCTAAAAGAGTTTTCAAAAATGATTCAGAACTTGAATGAAAGATTTGTTAGCATGTTCAAATCATTTTCAAAAGAATTGTTTTGTTTTGTGAAGTTTAACTGAAAAGGTGGAGAGCACTCTTTTTTTTCTATGTATATAATGTGTCAAAAAGTACTATCTTGCTTTTCATCTTGAAAAGAATAAGTGCAGATTACCTATCAAAAAGAAAGACAAACACCAAAAATAAAGCTTATGGGGAATTGAGGGAAATATATATATAAATACTTTCAAAATTTTTCAAGCCACCCACCCAAGTTAGCCACCTAAAAGAATTACATGATTCTCAGTGTGTGTATGTGTGTTTATAAGTTTAGAGAATTTTAAGTTTTCTAGAAACATTCTATAACCTTTTTGAATTATCAAATCCTTTGGCTCTCTGGTGACACCTATGAAACTCTTCAGGAAAACAAGATCAATATGGAAATCAAGTATATTAAAATATGGTTATCAAAATGATAAACAAGTGATCTGGTAATATATGTGCTTCTTTATTAATATAGTAAATGATAAGATTGTTAAGAACTAAATGTTTGCATCCCCCCAAAATTTGTATGTTGAAACCTTACCCACTAATGCGATAGTATTGGGGAGTGAGGTCTTTGAGAGGTAACTAGGATTAGATGAGGTCATGAGAGAAGGGCCCTCATTAATGGGATTAGTGCCCTTGTAGGAGTCATGATAGAGTTTGCTTCCTCTCCCTGCTCTCCTTCACGTGAGGATACAAGAAGTCGGCAGTCTGCAAGCCAGAAGAAGGCCCTCACCAGATTTCCAGCCTCCAAAACTGTAAAAAACAAATCTTTTTGTTTATAAGCCATTCATACTTGGCACTTTTTATAGTAGCCTGAGTGGACTAAGACAAAGATTTAAAAACAGTTCTACTACTACAATTTTGAAGGAATTATGACTGGAAATGATATTTTGAGATACCTTCAAACTTGTCGTGTGATATGGATATATCTGTAATGTCAGAACTATAGTGTTACAATGGTCTGTTGTCTTAGCTCAGGAGACACAGCTGAGATTCAAACCCCAGGCAATCTGGCTTGGGAGCCTGCTCTCTCAACCACATTGCTACTCTGCCTAAAACAGACCTATATGACAATTTAGCTCAAACCCATCATTTCGCAAGTAAGATAACTAAGGTTCAGAGAGCAAGCATAATTCGCATCAACAGCTATAGTTAAGGAGTGTTTGTGCTTGGTTTTGGTTTTGTTTATGTGGCTTTCAAATATACAAAAATGGACCAACCATAATCATTGCTTCAAGATGTACCATCGGCCCTGGACAGTTGGCTCAGCGGTAGAGCATCAGCCCAAAGTGCAGAAGTCCTGGGTTTGATTCCTGGCCAAGACACACAGGAGATTCATCCACACCCATCTGCTTCTCCACTCTTCCCCCTCTCCTTTCTCTCTCTCTCTTCCCTTCCCGCAGCCAAGACTCCATTGGAGCAAAGTTGGCTCAGGCTCTGAGGATGGCTCCAAGGTCTCCACCCCAGGAACTAGAGTAGCTCCAGTTACAACAGAGCAATGCCCCAGATGGGCAGAGCATCGCCTCCTGGTGGGCATGCTGGGTGTATTCCAGTTGAGCACATGCAGGAGTCTGTCCCTCTGCCTCCCCATTTCTCACTTCAGAAAAATACAAAAAAAAAAAGATGTACGATCTTTATGGTCCAGGTAATTAAACTTCACTTAATTAATGAAGTTCAGTGGTGCCTTGGCACACGAGTTTGTTTCATGGCTGAACTCATGACTCAATTTGCTCGTGTATCAAATTAAATTTCCCCATTTAAATTAATGGGAATGCAGTTAATCGTTCCAGCCTCCTAAACCACATGAATTTTTTGTTTTATATGCTTTTAAATAAGAAAATGTACTTTATAAAAAACAAATATATATATATTATATATACACATAATAAGAGAGAATATAAAGAAATAAACTGGTTTATGAAGTGTATTCACCTTCAAGGTCAGGCGAAGATGCTGGAGGGGTGGGGGGAGACTGGTCAGGAGGAGGTTTTCATTTTGCACGCTATCACTTAATATAACTTACTCACACTTAACACTACATTTAATTGCAAAATTTATCTTACACACTTCGTATGATATGTAACTTTATCGCTAAACTTCATTGCTATTTTTTAACTTTGCTTTATCATCATCATTTTCTTCACTGACTTTTCGCTTTTTTGCCACACTTTCCTCCCTTTCACTTAGAGCAGTGGTCGGCAAACCACAGCTCATGAGCAACATGCAGCTCTTTGGCCCCTTGAGTGTGGCTCTTCCACAAAATATTATGTGCGGGCACGCAGGTTATAATAACAATGTACCTACCTATATAGTTTAAGTTTAAAAAATTTGGCTTTCAAAAGAAATTTCAATCGTTGTACTGTTGATATTTGGCTCTGTTGACTAATGAGTTTGCCGACCACTGACTTAGAGGCCATTTCAACAAAAACTTTTCCATGGAAATTTGTTTCTTCCTCCCTTTCAGAATGTTCGGCAGGCTATTTAGTGGAGGATAGTGGAAGCTCATGATTCAAATATTCGCTTGAGACTTAAAGCAAAATATCCCGCCAGTGACTGCTCATCTCTCAAATTGCTCGTGATTTAAAGTGCTCATGTGTCAAGGTACCACTGTAATTTATAATAAAATAATGAATATCCATAAACTCACTACCTAACCCAAAGACTTGACATTGACAGTAACTTATACCTACCACCCCTAGTGTACACTTTTCCTTATGACTTCAAGTAGACAGAATGTTTACCATTCTTTTACATGCATATACACTTTCTTCTAAAAATCACAATATAAGTATGCTTAAACACTGTTGTTTAGTTTTAGTAGTTTTTGAACTTTATCATATAACAGGTCATCTTCTGGAGATTATCTTTTGCATTTAATATCACAATACAAAGATTCATCTATATTACCAAACATACCTAGGATCAATCATTGGCAAACAAACAAATAAATAAAACCCCTCACAGTCCAGTTCTATGCAGCTCATTGGAAATAGATTCGAAATCCAATCTCCTAACCTAACTCAAAGACCAATACTTGCTTCACCATCCTAGGAGTGCTGCTCTTTTTCTCTAAGCATTTCTTCCTCTTCTAGCAAACATAGTTATTCAGAGGGACCCCTTCCCAGGAGCCCTGAATCACAACAGTAAGTGGTTGCCAACCATACCTTTGGGTAACGCTGGCGTGTTATCTGAAACATGTAAATAAATTGGCATTGAGCAGTTCCAATCTGGTGGAGAGAAAAAGGAAAATTCAATTCACAGAAGTGTATAGAGACCAGGGGTATGGGCAGACCTAGGGAGGGGGGAAAGGTAGCTTAAAGTCACAACTGATTGGGCCACAAGGAAGACCCTCATATACTTCATTTGGGCTAAGACCAAAAGCCATGCATGGTTGAGACCTTTGGGGGCAGGACTCAGTGCCATGTTGCTATGGTGATTCTGCCACCAGCTCAGAGGCTTCCTCTACTCTCTAGCAGAGCCCAGCTGCCAGGATGGAAGGAGTGTGAATGATGGAGAGGAAAAGATAGTGTTGCTGAAGCCAAGGACAGAAAACTTTTACCATGGAAAGACCATGGGATGAAAATTCCCTTCTGCTGTGTGTGTGTGTGTGTGCGCGTGCACACACACGTGCATGTGTACATATGCCCACATTGTGGAGAGAAGGATGAAGAGTGAGTTTTCTCTGCTGTGTGTCCACCATAGGAGTGTAGCTTTGACTAATTCATTCCCAAACTTACCCTCTTCCTGACTGATGATGACCAATTCAGGTAACTCGGTGTTATATTATTTCTCTTTTGCAAGACTATGAAGATATCTTATATGAATAACCCATTCCACACAACACACACACACACACAGAAACACACACAACATGCACTCTTCTGCCATCTTTTCTAAACAAACAACAGATTGCATTGCTGCTGTTCAAAATATTATGCCAGAAAAACAGAGACATTTAAAAAAAACAAACCCTACTTCATTAAGATTCAAACCAAATGTATGTGCCCACCAAATGAAATACTACACAATTATAAGCACTTCATAAATGTTCATCTAAGCCCATGTCTGCAAAAACTCAGCCCTACCCTCTGGAGAAGGACCAGATGCAAAAGTACATCACATTCACCATCTGCACAGAGCATTCCAGAATGCTCAGCAAGCATTCTACGTAAGGTCACTCATAATCCCCATTTTACAGATGGACAATCAATGTGAGAAGGAGAGGTGCAGGATGCCTTTCTCCCCTGCTTTTCTCAGGATTCACAGGAATAAAGAAGCTCTTTTTAATAACTGAAGTGATTTTCTTTTTAGTTTCAACAAATTGTGCCTGGTCTCAGGCGCGAGTTCAGAGCTTGATTATTTTCTACCAGGAAGCATGCCATCTCCCATGCCCTCCACCAAGTAGAAAATGAAGAACTTATTTTTTTTTTCTTTTTTCTGGGGTAATGCAACTTAAAACTTATAATGGAAGAGCCTGATGGCACAGTGGATAAAGCGTTGACCTGGAAATGCTGAGGTCGCCAGTTCGAAACCCTGGGCTTGCCTGGTCAAGGCACATGTGGGAGTTGATGCTTCCTGCTCCTCCCCCCCTTCTCTCTCTCTCCTTTCTAAAAAATGAATAAAATTTAAAAAAATAAAAAAACAAGAGCCCAAGGGAAAAAAATAAAACTAAAAAAAAAAACAAAAAAAAACTTATAATGGCAGATACTCATGGTACCAACAACTCTGGCTAAACCACTGACAAGTCCTCAGGTCCTATTGTATTGAGTCTGTCTGACTGCCTCCCCGTTTCCAGCTTCAGAAAAATACCAAAAAAAAAGTGAAATATAATTAAGATGCTTCAGACTCATTAATTTTTTCCAAAATGATAACTTACAACTTAATTAAAAAAATAAAAGTAGAAAGCCTACCTGCTCTATAATGACATTATGAGAGTCTGACATTATTCTATGGATGCCCTCAGGTAAGTTACTTCAGTCTTTCTTCTTTATCATCTGTAAAATGGGGATATTAATAGTACCAAACCCTCAACTCAAGTATTTTGATGATTAAATGCCACTGTATATGAAACTAAGTTGGCAAAGTGCTTAACACACAGTATAAACTGAGTTAATGTTAAAAATTCTCCTACTGTGCCAAGTTCAAGTGTCTCATTTGAACTGGCAAATGAAAGTATAGAGAGAGTCCTGCTTTGTGATTCAGAGACAGATATTAGAAAAATACTGGCCATTGACAAATATATCCTCAAATTATTATTGAGCCTTCAATATTTATAATTTACATGAAAGAGAAGACCACTATACGATTTCTAAAATTCTGACAGTACTTTCTGCCCTGAAGTGAACTCTGCCGCGGACTTGGATGAGCTGGAGTGGAGAAACCATATGCAGGAAAGGATTCAGGGTGTTTCAGGGCATGGATTCCGGTTTTGTGGCATGGCTGTGGGCAGCTGGGCAAGTTGCATCAGCCTGGAAGCCAATGAGCCTGAAGCAGCTCTTTTGAATAAAGGTTTCCAGCTGGCTGCACATCTAAGTGGCAGGGTCGTGAATGGCCTTAGATTCTGGAAGACAAGGCTGTATTCACAATTTGAGAAGAGACTTTACTCCAAGGATGTAATAAGAGGAGGGCACACCCCCATCAGTCTCTTGAGCCACAGACACATGCTAGGAAGGAAGATCCCCAATAGCTGTCACCTTTGAAAAACGGAGAATGGCTGGTTATTATAGAGAGTTCTATAACTCAGTGGGTGCATTTGTTTGCAAGACTCCTGATGTTACATGATTTCTCCCTGTAACCATCCTAAGAGACAAATTGCTATTCATCTCAATTAACAATTGATAAGCATAAGGTAATTAAGTTAGTTGTGGCCGACGTCATCATGGAATCCTAGGCTTGTAACCATCTGAAGATAACTTAGACATCATTGAATTCACTGTCTTCGTTGTATGAATAAAATGCAATCAAGAGAGATTTGTTGACTGGTCCAAGCCCTCATAATTCATCACAGTAGATGAGAATGCAACAACTCTGTACTGTTTTCAAAACTCACTAACATTAACAGTTCTGTTGAGAAACTATCACCACCACTTAACCTGAGGACCATGGCACAAATATCCTATCAGTTTAACCATGAATAACAATCTATCGACCCCCTTTATTTCTAAGAAATGGCCAGCTACTGATTGAACAGCCTCTTCCTCTCTGGAAATCTTTGCAAACTGTTCACCTCTTCACTTGTAACCAAACAAGGGCAACCAAATATGCTTAAGGGCCATTCATAAAACTTACAAATGTTCCTTCAAAAAATCTTACCCTAATAGACTGTCCCCTTTTTACTCTATAAGCTCCATTCTCTTTTCAAACCCTCCCTGAACTCCTGCAGAAGACCAAGTGATGGAAGTTTCTCTTGTAAGCATATAAATAAACAGTCTTTGTTAATTTGGTTTCTAGCTTAATTTCAGTTTTAACACAATAGAATTTGAATAGGAAAGTGTTACTAATAAACCATGCTCATTGAATAACAATTATAAAATATAGATTTTAGAATCCAGTGGCTCCTCAACACCTTAACAGCCATTCCTCCATGAAGTGTTTGGGCTGAGACAGTGCAAAGCTCATTGTATGCTTCTCCAGACTCTCTTCAACTTCCCTCTCATTCTGGGTCCCTGACATAGATGGTGCCAAAATCCATACCAATTCATCCCGTATAGGTAAGGTGATTGAGATATCAACTTGCATGTGCCAAACCATGGGAATTTGGGGAGGTTGCTGCTACAGTGCCATACATAACCTATTCTGTCCTGACTAATATACGTTAAACAAGGACACAGGAGCAATGGATTTATTCAAATTTGTTGGAAATAACTGATATAAAACCACTTTTTTTCAACCAAGGGCCCACATCATCTGAAATTAAGGAAGCTTTCGCAGGGGTCCCCAAACTTTTTACACAGGGGGCCAGTTCACTGTCCCTCAGACTGTCGGGGGGCCGCCACATACAGTGCTCCTCTCACTGACCACCAGTGAAAGAGGTGCCCCTTTCCAGAAGTGCGGCGGGAGCTGTATAAATGGTTTCAGGGGGCCACATGCGGCCCGCGGGCTGTAGTTTGGGGATGCCTGCTAGACCATGTGTGGTGACTCAAGAAGAGATAAGGAAAACACAGACACAAATTACTGTTAACACAGTCAGCCCATGGTTGATAGAAAGATAAAGTGCTCTGAGAACACAAGTTTGGATTAGCTCTGATTGGAAGATCTACAAAGGACTCAAGGAGAATATATTTTAAGTCATTAAATCTGTGCCTAGAACTTCTCTGGGTGGAGATGAAAAACAAGAAAAGGGAAACAATTTGAATAAAGGTTCACCCTTTATTTCTGTTGGGGCACAGGGTTAAAATGATAATTAAATAAAAATGGTAGTTCTCTGTGGTTTTGGCAACTGCTGGAATCCACAGATCCTTTTCAAGCTGCTAAATGATCTCACTGGAAGTCTGCTTGAGAAAGATGGCACTTTATGTAGATAGTTCATGGAGAGTCAGTGGTAAAGGAACTCTGGAACCACTGCATTCTAAAATCTCTTTTAAAACTGTTTTCCAATGAGCAGGGCTTTTACATAATATCTTCAAATTTAAATTTTACTGGGCCAAACACAAAATTTAGTTAGAAACCAAGTTAGTGAGACTGTTTATTCATACACTTGCTATCACAAAGGAGCCATCTACCATCACTTCCGTTCCATCGTGTCCACCGATCTTACACTGTTATACCATGACCGTTCCTGCAGGGTGTGGTCAAGGTGGTGTGCTTCCTTACTGGGGTAAGCAATAAACTCAGCTTCATCTTATCAAGAGGTTCTTCCAGGAAACTGCACATTCAACAATCACCAGCTTTCCAATTTCCAATCATTACCTTGACCAGATTATTAAACCAAAGTGACATATTTTTGTTCTGCACCACTTTATTTCACGTACAAATTTCTGTATTAGTCACGATACCCTGGTTGTACTTTGTAAACAAATAACCCTCAAGTCTCAGTGACTTAATATCACAAAAGTGTATTTCTCACTCACACACAAGTTAAAGTAGGGCTGCCTTTCACGCAGTTTCTCACGAACACAGACTGGCAGGGGCACCACCATCTGGATCATTGTTATCCTCCAAACGAGGAGAGAAACGCTGCAGGCTCGTTCTCAGAGTGTTCGCTGCCTCGGCTCAGCACAGGCAGGCATCTCATTGGCCAGGACCATCCAGATGGCCCATCCGACTTCTTCGGGCCAGGGAGTGTGGGAAGCAGAGTTGATCAAGAATGATTGTCTTGGCCCTGGCCGGTTGGCTCAGTGGTAGAGCGTCGGCCTGGCGTGCAGGAGTCCCCGGTTCGATTCCCGGCCAGGGCACACAGGAGAAGCGCCCATCTGCTTCTCCACCCTCCCCCTCTCCTTCCTCTCTGTCTCTCTCTTCCCCTTCTGCAGCCGAGGCTCCATTGGAGCAAAGATGGTCTGGGCGCTGGGGATGGTTCCTTGGCCTTTGCCCCAGGTGCTAGAGTGGCTCTGGTTGCAACAGAGCGATGTCCCGGAGGGGCAGAGCATTGCCCCCTGATGGGCAGAGCGTCGCCCCCTGGTGGGCGTGCCGGGTAGATCCCGGTCGGGTGCATGGGGGAGTCTGTCTGACTGTCTCTCCCCGTTTCCAGCTTCAGAAAAATACAAAAAAAAAATAAATAAATAAATAAAATAAGAATGATTGTCTTTGACACACTAAGGTTGTGTAAGATAGCAAACAATAAGAAACATGAAAAGACTGCCAGCAAGGGGCTTCAAATCTGGTGAAGGAAAGACACTATAAGACACTAAAAGGCACTAAAGACACTATAACACAAGACCCAGGACAAATGCCCTTCTGAAGTCGCTTTGTCTAGAGCTGTCTCCAGCTCAGCCACGATTATTTGTAGAGAACTACCAGCAGGTAGGCAGGACCTAGACACCCTCCCTGCCCTGACACTGTACTCCAATCTAGACAAGAAAGAGTCTGAGTCACCTGTGTGTGTTCTGGACCTCTCCTCCTTCACCCATCCAAGTCTTCCCTTGGTCAGATCTGAACTTGGAAGGTTTGGGATTTTAAAAATGACCTGCTAACTTGGGAAACCTCTGCAGTTCAAAATAATCAGCCAAGTTTAGCTTACTCAGACCAATATGAATAAAGCAACTTGGAAACCCTAAAATCATTGCAGACACCAGTAGATATGAATGAGGCCACTACCCCCCCACACACACACACCGAAAGCTCTGTTGGATTTGAACATCACTGTCATCTCAATTCACTTCAGGTGGGGGCGGGGGGTGGGGTGGGGGGGTTCTCTTTATTTGATTGCTGAAAATCTGGCTCCTCCATAAGGTTTTGTGTTCCAGGGTCTTATTTTGGTGCTTTAGAGCCTAGTCTTGGGTCTAATCAAGTCCACCTACAGTCGTACATCTGTTCTCATTCATGTGGATGGCGAGATGCCTGTTGAAATTACCGTGATCCCAAGGCTCTGGACATCAAAGCCTTGATAAACTGAGATAAACCACCTGAAAAATGTGATGAGTGACAGCCCTTTTGCAGAAAGCCCCTCTGAGCAACAGTGATGCCATGTTGACCCCATAGGGCTCTCTCCATAGTACTCTATCTATTCACATGTCTATTCCAAATCTAAGAATAGCTGCAAGCAAAAGAAAACAAGTACCCAGAATCTAACTGCATTTCTCTCTGCCAGGAGGACAGACTGGAGAGCTGCAGGTGCTCAGGAAACCCAAGACAGCCCTCTCCAGACCAGCCAAGGCATGGAAAACAACCACCGCATTTGCATTTCTAAAAAATAAATATCGTACTGCGTGCCTGCCCCCCACTTACTACACATTTCTTCGTGTCTTTCTTTCCATCTCCCTGAAGGCAAGCCGTGCTGGCGGTTCTCACAGTTATTCCCACCACCTGAAAAGGCAACAACATCATCTGTGGAATCAGCCTGTCATGCTGTCCATATCTACTGATTGTGCTATGAAATCCCTTTTTATTAAACTGTACAAGTGAAATCAGATGAATGAAAAAGTGCTTATACCTCATGTAGGGAGCCACTGTGGGAGCCCACAGAGAGGCGGGTTCTCAGTGCATCCCGACAGAACAAACCTGGGAGGGGAGGGGAGGGGAGGAGCAGAAGGGGAGGGGTTTCACAGAGAAGGGGGTCTGATATCCTGATGCTCTCTAGCCAGGCTATGGCTATAAACCTTAGAGGAGGGGCAATGGTACCCGGAGTCTGAGCCGATGACACGTTGAGGACAGGGCTCCAAAGAATGCATCCAGCAGAAAGACTTCTCGAAAGCTCTGCTAGTATTGGCTAAGAAGTTTCTGGAAAACAATGATTTTTACCAGAATAGGGCAGTAACACTCAGCAGCTCAGCTGTAGACTGCAGAAGTAATGCGAGGATGGAAAAAAAGAGACACCCTAATTCAGGTCTTAAAATCATAGAATCTTAGTGTGAGATTATTTTTTCCTGCCTGTTAAATTTCTAAATAAGGAAACTGAGGCTCAGGAAGATGTTGTAAGTTGTGCAGAGCCACAGAGTTGCTAAGGGATTGCTTTGCAAATGCTTTTTAGATGAATTGCCATAAATATCTATTTAAAAACAAAAGTTAAAAAGCATATTCATAGTTTGAGTTCCCCCAGAAGTGGACCCTCATACAAGAATACGTTTGGGAGTCTGGGAGGTGCAGGAATGACTGGCAGGCGGGTGGAAGAGTACCACAGAGATGGAGGGAGCGCCAATAAAGTGACAAGACAATAAAGCATGTGTCATTAAACAGGTTGCCCCTCTGGACACTGGGAGATAATCAATCCAACTGGGGAAATCTGGGAGATGGACTAACTTCAGAGTTCTTTCACTTTGAAAAGAGAGAACTAGGTAGGGTATTTACCCATCAATTCCCATCTGTCACTGTTGAGGGCCCTTCCAGCTTGCTCTGCAAGCAGTGGAGCGGACTTCCCTGCTTCAGAAAAGTGCTTAGGCAAAAAATCGGAGGTGCTGACAACAGCATGCATGCAAGAAATGTAAAGGTTCAAAGAATATGTATGAGGCACCAACTGTTTCTGCTATTCCCATCCTCTGTGTATTTAGCTATTTTGCACTCACCTCTATTGCAGACGTAATTAAAGGTGAAAGCACCTGCTTTTCTCTTGTTCACTAGGTGACTTGGTTTCCTCTAGGCATTATGGGGTTGACAGTCACTAAAATGTTGCCTTAATAACCCAACTATGCTGTTGCTCCAGTATTTTCAAACTCTGTACCATAAATGCTGTATCATTAGCCTGAAATATGCATAATATGTTTGATAGCAAAATCCCTCTGCTTATCAACATGTATTAAGATAACGCACAGCACAGATGCACAGGTATGTAGTTCACTTTGTTAGCTTCTGAGCTAGTATAGGTATTCCCTCAATTTCTGAACATTATAAACATTTTAAACGTAATGAACTGTGAGAAGATTGAATTGATAACCTCTAATTCAGGTCCTAGAATGTGAAAACATGCCATAATCCCCAGTGTCTTTGGTAATACATCAAAGGGATATATAACCTGACCAGGTGGTGGCACAGTGGATAAAGCATCAGCCTAGGATGCTGAGGACCCAGGTTTGAAACCCCGAGATCATCAGCTTGCATGTGGGCTCAGCTGACTTGAGTGTGGGATCATAGATAGGACCTCATGGTCGCTGGTTTGGGCCCAAAGGTCACTGGTTTTAAAACTCAAGGTTGCTGGCTAGAGCAAAAGGTCATTGGCTTGGCTGGAGACCCCAGTCAAGGCACATATGAAAAAGCATCAATGAACAACTAAAGTGCCACACAATGAGTTAATGCTTCTCATCTCTCTCCCTTCCTGTCTGTCTCTCTCACAGAAAAAAAAATGATACAAAAGCACATATCTCATCAGCTTTACTAATAAACAAGTATATCTCATTAAATTTAAAAAGAACTATCTCAAAATACTCTTTGCAAAGTTGATTTCTAGAATAGTTAAATTTAACGCCATTTTAATGTACAAATCTCTGACAGGAACTAGAAGTGTAACCTATCAACCTAAAAAAAAAGATAAAATACATGCAGATTTAAAAAGACTTGAATTTTTTTAAAGTTCTCAGAAAATGTTACCATTTAGTAATGACATCCCCTATTCATATGACCTCAGCTTGACATGCTGAATTGCTCTGAACATCTGTGGCCAGATACAGAATTTCTACATCTTAACTCTTGCTATTCTAATTTGTACAGAAATGCACATTAAAAGAATGCCAAGGCTAGAGCTACAGACAATAAAAGAAGTGAACTCATAAGTAATTATGAAATCCACAGCTATGAGTGCAAAGAGGTTACCAACACTTCCCCGCCAACTTTGATAACATTTCACATGGAAATAGCTCAAATTTAGAGATATGTCAAGCTTCTTATCTGATTCCATGGATTCAAAATGTCTGGATTAATAATACCTGCACTTATGTCTTACAAACTAAAATTAGGAATGTCCTCATGACTGTTGGACTACTAAACTAGATTGTAATATGATTGATTATAAGAGATATAAAGTATAGAGGGGAGGTTTTGGGTTACTTCATTACAGGCAAGAAAATTTAGGAAGTGAGTATGTCCACAAACTAATTTTCATGAAAATGTTTATTGTTCCTTATAAAGTGACACTAGTGTACTCAGTCCCATAAAGCTGAAGGAGTGCAATAAACTTTGTGATCACAGTTTTCAATGATTATTCATGGTTGTCTACTCAGGCCACACATTAGAATTACCAGAGGAATTGTTTTAAAAACACACTACCCAGACCTCACCCGGCATTTCTCAGGTTAAACCCAGAATTTGAGATGACTTTTCTAAAGTGAGAATTGGGGAAGCAGAAAGACAGACTCCTGCATGCACCCAACCATGATCCATCCAGAAAGCCCACTAGGAGGCGATGCTCTGCACATCTGGGGCCATTGCTCCACTGCAACTGGAGCCGTTTAGTGCCTGAGGCGAGGTCATGGTGCCATCCTCTGCGCCCAAGCCAACTTGCTCCAGTGGAGGTTTGGCTGTGGGAGGGGAAGAAAGAGAGAGAAGGGAGAGGGGGAAGGGTGGAGAAGAAGATGGTTGCTTCTCCTCTGTGCCCTAACCAGGAATTGAACCTGGGACATCCACACACCAGGTCTATGCTCTACCATTGAGCCAACTAGCCAAGGCCTAGATGATTTTAATGTTCAAAGTTGAGACTCACCAATTCTTTTTTTAGTAAAAAACAACAATAAGGTGGCTTTAATAGACACCATTTATTAATCCCCTAATCAAAATATTCAGCTGTCTAGAAAAGTTTTATTTTAAAAGTAAATAATTAATATGGTTATTCATTCAACAGAAACCCATTGAGCACTTAATATATGCCAAATATAGGAATAAAATATGTGCAAAGATTAATAAAATATGGTTACTAACCTCATGTATAGATGGGAGGAAACACATTTGTTGATAGGATAACTACAAGATACTGGAATAAATGGTTTAAGAGGTTATATAAGATGTAGATGAAAACAGAAAAAAAAGCAATTAATTCTACCTAAGGGAGTCAGGGAGATCGTCTAAGAGGTAAAATTAACTATTCATTGAGGAAAAGTTACATCCTAAAAAACTTGAAAAAAGTGAAAAAAATATTTGAGGCAAGTTTTTAAAATATAGGACAGACCCAAAACACTAATTTGAAAGGATATCTGTACCCCTATGTTCATTGAGACATTATTTACAATTGCCAAGATGTGGATGCAGCCCAAGTGCCCATCAATAGGTGAGTGGATATAAAAACCATGGTGCATTTACACAATAGACTATTACTCAGCCATAAAAAGAATGAAATCTTATGATCTGCAACAACATGGATGGACCTAGACGGTATGATGCTAAATGAAATAAGTCAGACAGAAAAGATAAATACTATATTATATTTCCCTTTTATGTGAAATATAAAGAGTAAAATAAATGAACAAACAAAATAAAAATAGACTCATAGATACAGAGCACAGACTAATGGTTGTCAGAGGGTTTGGGAGACTGGGTGAAAAAGGTGAAGGTATTCAGAACTACAAATTTGTAGTCACAAAATAGTCTCAAGTATGTAAAGTACAGCATAGGGAATGCAGTCAATAATATTGTAGTTACTATTGTATGTATTGACCAGATGGGTACTGTGTAAAGTATGTGATTGTCTAACCGCTACGTTATATTCCTGAAACTAATACAAAATAATACTGAATATAAAATGTAATTGAAAAATAAAATTAAAAAAGAAGTTTAAGTGTTCCTTAATATAAAACAACAGCAAACATAGGCTTCTCTGGGCAAAGGATTTTAGTAGACATTTCTCCAAAGAATATATATAAGTGGCCAATAAGTTCATGAAAAAATGCTCATCACTAATCATTAGAGAAATGTAAATGAAATTCACCATGAGTCTCCACATTATACCCACTAAGATGACAACAATTTTAAAAAATATAACAAGTCTTGACAAGGATGTGGAGAAACTGAAACCCTTGTGCATTGTTGGTGGGAAGGCAAAATGGTACACTGCTGTGGAAAACAGTATGGCTAATCCTCAGCAAATTAAAAATTAAATTACCATATGATCCAGAAAGTTGTTCTATACACAAAAGAATTGAAAGTAGAGTCTTGAAGAGACATTTTTACAACTGGTTTCAAAGCTTCATTGCTCACAATAGCTACCCCTTGAAACCCCAGGTCACTGGCTTGAGCACAGACTCACCAGCTTGAGTGTGGGGTCACTGGCTTGGAAATAACCAACAACATGGTAATAACCCAAGAGTCCATCAATGAATGAATGGATAAGCAAAAGGTATATACAGTGATGCCTCGATTTTCGTCGATAATCCCTTTGAAAACAATTGGCAAAATCCAAAACCGATAAAAACTGAGGTAATTATTTCCATATGAATCAATGTAAATCTGACTACTGTATTAGCACTTGCAATCAATAAAAAAAACCCCACAAAAACACTGGAAAGCAATGGAATTGTTTGGCTAGACTCATGGGGTGATGCTCACACAATGAGATACAACGCCACACTGAGCAGGAGAACACTGGGTTGCCCTTTGTTTTCACAAAATTAGCAGCGAGGTCACGTGGGCACGCTGACAAAATCTGAGGCAACCAACAAAAACCGAGACAAACTTTCTGTAGAAAAAATCAAAACTGAAACCGACCATAACCGAAGTCAATGAAAACCGAGGTATTACTGTACATACAATGAAATCTTATTCAGCCTTAAAAAGGATGAAAATTCTGACATATGCTACCATATAAATAAACCTTGAGGACATTTTGCTAAGTGAAATAAGCCAATCACAGAGACACAAATACTGTATTATACCTTTTATATAGGGATAATACAAAAGTACTTAAAGTAGTCAAATTCATAGAGACAGAAAGTAGGATCAGCAGTTGCCAAGAGCTGAGAAGAGGGGGGGAATATGGAGTTGTTGTTTAACGGGTACAGAGTTCCAGTTCTGCAAGATGCAAAGAGTTCTGAGGATAGATGGCGGCGATGGTGGCATTAAAACATAAATGTGCTAATTCAGTGAACTGTACACTTAAAATGACTAACATGATAAATTTTATATTATGTGTATGTAAACACAATTGAAAATTTGAAAAAACAAAATAAAAAAAAGGCTCCAAATGCTCTCATACTTCAATTTGGAAGTCCTTCTGGGTCTACTCAGTGATTTTGAAGAGTCAGTTTTTTATAGGATTAAATAGGTGATCCAAGTAAGTACCAGTGAAGCAGGCAAGATTGAAACTCACAGTGGGGCTTTGATGGACAAGGACTTTCCATAAAGAAAATCTTGGTATTGGCAGACCTTCTGTGTCAGTTAGGAAGCATTGTGGTTTAAATAAGACATAGCACATATAAATACCAACTCCAAAGAACCCCAAGAAAAAATGAGGTTGATATCAGAGATTGGATTAAAATAAAGGAAGATTGAAAATGGAAAAGGGAGCAATCTTGGGAAGTTTCTGAAAATCCTGGGTGTTGTTTGAGTAGCAAGTACTAGAATTTATAAGGTACTGACAGGCGTCTGGTCTTTATCCCACTGTGGATCCAGTTTCTCATCTTGAGTTCCTGGACCCAGGCCCAAGAGATAGAATGGAAGACTGATTAAAACAGGAAGAGGTAGATTTTCATGGACAGAAAGAAGTTATGAAGTTACAGAAAGAAGGCTATGAATTTCTAACCCTAGCCACTTTGAAAGGCCCCCCAAAATATCCTTCTATTTGTAGAAGTTGATGTTTATTAATTCAACAATCATCTTCATATGCATTTATTGTCAGCTATAAGAAAACAAAGTGCAGCCTGACCAGGCGGTGGTGCAGTGGATAGAGCGTCAGACTGGGACAAAACCCCAAGGTCTCTGGCTTGAGCACAGGCTCACCAGCTTGAGTGTGGGGTTGCTGGCTTGAGAATGGGATCATAGACATGACCCCATGGTTGCTGGCTTGAGCCCAAGGTCACTGGCTTGAGCAAGGGGTCACTCACTCTGCTATTGCCTCCCCCCAGTCAAGGTACTTATGCGAAAACAATCAATAAACAACTAAGGTGCTGCAATAAAGAATTGATGCTTCTCATCTCTCTCCCTTCCTGCCTGTCTGTCCTTACCTATACCTTTCTCTGTCACCAAAAAGAAAAAAAAAGTGCTAATTCTACCCTGCTAGAGTGGACAGTCTAGTAGCAGAGACTCTTATAAGTTACTTGAAGATTACAATTACACTTTATATAAGTTTATCTCACTTGCCTCTTTCCATCTTATCCCTCCCACCATTCCCACGTTTCCAAAAATGTTCAGAAACTTAATGAGAGAATAATCGAATATATAAATAAATAGTTTAAGCTTCTAACATCAGGACTCTATATATAAAAAGCCTGAATTGAAAGAAAATTGTGTAAAACAAAATCTGTGTAGAAAAAAACCTCTCATTTTATACATGAGAAAGTGGTACTAAAATAAATTATAACTATTTCAAGGTTATAGAATCTGAATATGCTATTTTATCCAGGGCTTTCTTCACAAGATCCTTCTATGTTGTTCAAGTCTTTCTTATAACCTCCATAAAACTTTGTCTTTGGGTCAACTTGAAACATGAGAAGCAGAACACCACAAACCACACCCACTGTTTGTCTAAGTTAAGAATAAACAATAATATGTGATTAAACCCATTTTTTAAAAGAAGCTAAATGGAAGGAGACACTAACCTTCTCAGAGTTCAATATATTATAAAGCTGCTATAACTAAAGATACGGTAAGAGAACATAGACAAAATAATGGAAGAGAATAAGAAATCCAGAAACAGAGCTGAGAACATAACAAAATTTAGTACGATATAAAATAGGTATCACATTCAGAGGGCAATTTAAGTTATTTTTTAAAGGTTCTGGAACAATTGAGAAGAATTTAGTGGAAAAAATTAAATTTTCTTTTTACATTATATACTAAAATTCCAGATGTATTAAATAATTAGATATAGAACAATAGGATCACACAAAAAAATCCAAAAATAATTACAAGCAAATATTTATTAAGTTTGGAGGTTGCAAGACTTTTATATCTTATAAGTAATAGAAAAACTGCCAAATAAAGTGACATATATGGTCATAAAATATTAAAACTGAAAGTTTCAAAAGTTTACCAGAATTAAAAAGCAAATAAAGAAAATAATTGCAACCAATATAACAAATGTTTATTCTACTACAATGTATAAATCAATAAAGAAAATATCCCAAGCCTATAGGGAGAAAACTTTAAAATACAATGTATGAACATAAAATCAAATTGTTATTAAGCATGGAGGGAAATATTTTATGTCAAGGTTCACCAAGAAATATATTTACCTATGAGCCAGAAAGAGATCCCAGGCCACACAATGAAAAATAAAAGGAAATTACTGGAAAATTTCTCAGATCATGAAACAAGGGACATTCATATGTTTCATGTATGTAATACTTTCATGTCAGGTTTCAACTTTTATATGAGCAAAACTCTTGGAGGTCTCCCTCTTCGTCTGCCTTTTAAAACAAAATAATTTAATGCTATCAAAATTGTTGAGGAAGAAATAAGTAAATAAATGAATGGAAGGATAGATGAATGGTTGGAGAGATGAATCAGTAAATCTTAGCACCATTTACTACTTTAAAACTCAGACAAAATGTTGCAGAAAAAAAAATCAACAAACTATGAGAAAGCAACAGTATTTGGGGGCACCAAACTATATAGCAAAACAAGTAGTTTTGTGAATAGGAAAGCAGGCTCTAATAATACGGAAAGTTTGAATTACTATTAAACACTCAAAGAGAATGTATAGTTCTTTTTGAGGGTCGTGGCAGGATTCATATGCATGTGAGCTGGAGGAAGCGCCCCTCTGACTGTGTGCAGGGGAGCGGAAGGCAGAACAGTGGTCCTCTCTGGAAGCCACCTGCCCTTACATTTGCACTGGGCTAGGACCGCACTCTAGAAAAAGAGCCTGACCCAAGGGACAAGAGACCGGGACTCTGATCTCATAAAGGAATCAAGGACAGAATCCTAGGAAACCACAAAATGAGCTGGAAAGGAACGGAGAAGAATACTTAAGGAAAAGCAGGAAAGTTTAGTAAAAACTGAAAGAAAGGAGAATGGTAGGCCGTGAATGGTGTGCAGAATGCCATTCCCTACAGAAAACAAGAAAGATAATGGGTAAAACAAGCCATAAACGTTAGTAATTAGGAGATTTTTATAGAACTTAATACAAGTTGCATTAGAGTGAGAGGAACATAAACTTGGTTATGATGAGTTGAAGAGCCAACACAGAAGAAGTGAAAACAACAGATCTAAAACAGTTTTACTAGAATTTTGATGGTAAAAGAACAATGGGATTGCTTTGAAATTAAAAAAAAACCTGAACAAATAAATTGATATCTGCAAAACAAAATGTATGCATTTGCTTTCTGTGACAATTAATCCTGAATAAACTGTTCTGATTTTTTAACAAGTCAGTTAAAATTTTATGTTATATTTTGAATTCAAAACACCTTAAATATTTCCCAATATGTTAGTGTTTTTGTATAATTTTTAATAACACCAGGACCCTAACATCTATTATTACATTTTTATAAATGGAATCAAATGATCTTCTGTCCTATCTCAGTTCTTCAAAACAGCATTATGCAATATTCACTAAGCATCAATGACTTTATTTCATGGCATATTGATGTTGTTTTACCCTTGTAACCTTTGGGAATATAACCTTGCTATGTAACTCTTTGTCAAACACATTTTATAGCTATTCCTTTCATATGCCATCTGCCTTGCAGAAAAGCACCCATATTATACAGTTAAAAGAAAAAAATTAGTTAACAGAGACAATTTATTCCAAACAAAAAGTCTAAGTGTTCAGAAAAGCCCTATGCATCCTGTGTAAGGATTATTTTTAATTCCCAGGCAGTAGAAGAGAGAAAGGCATGGGGAACCTGGGTCCTCTCAGTCTTATGTTGCCTGCATGCATTCCTAAACCTGGCTTTTGTTTCTAATTCTTCCACACTGTTTTGCTCCCTAATCACCATCTACTCCACTTCTATGTATTCCACATTCTTGGCATGGTCCCACCAGAGAACCTGTAGAGGGAGCTGTAGCTACACTTCGGCTCAGCAGTAACTATATCCATTCTGAGGTTCCTGTCTTGGCCACCTACCAAGAAACAAACACCATTTCCTTGACCTCAGAATTCTATGAGAAACGAGTGCACTTTGCAGGGCCTTTGTATTAATTGTTCTCAGGCCCAGTATAGGGCATGTATATGGCCGAAGGAGGTATTTTCTAGCAAGGGATCTAAAACTTCCCCTTCATCAGGAACATATCTGGACAATTAATCTAGCTCCTGGAATCACACTCCTAAAAATGCAGGGCTTTCCAGGCCTGACCTTGACAGGTACAGAACGCCAAAGGATCTATTCCAGAAAGAACGTCAAGTCTGTAAGCACACTAGGAAGACCCGAATCTAACTAAGCACTGTGGTTAGCCCACTGTATCATTCTGGCTATCCCACCTGCTCATGCAAACCTTTAATGAGGTGCACAGAAACTATCGGTGGGCACATCCAAGACAGAAAATGGATCAGATGCCAGGTGCAAGCCTAGCCAACTCAAGGGAATGCTGCTCCCAGAATATCCCCAAATTCCACCCATCATGCTGCTTCTCTGACTATGTCTTCCTCCAACTGTGAGAACATCTGATAGCTGTGGTACATTTTGACTCCTGATCTTTCAAATCCCATTTCCTTTACCTCTAATCAACCAGCTCCCTCTGACCCCAGTCTGCAGTCTTATCTTAGGTGATGTTGTTTAGGGCCTTTCACATTCATTTCCACCACTCCGTTGTGGTCAGATGGATGGATGGAGCATAGAAATGCCTAAGAAAATTCCCCCATCAATAATCAATAGACTACCCATCCGCAATACAACGGTCCCACCTATTTCATTCCTGAATCTGCTTCTATCAACACTCACTTTCAGAGCAGCTTGGTCATCCATCCTGACTTCCACCTTTTATCAACAAACCTAGTGTGGAGGAAGTGCTGGTCTCCTGCTGTCGGACCTTGGCTCTTGGGAGTACAAAACAGAAACCTACCGGTCATTAGTAACTTCAACAGGTGAACACAGGGAAGTGTCAGGGTGAGTCTGTCTAAGGGAGTGGTCAAATAAAGAGAGTGCTGTCTCCATTCATCCCTGGGTCCTCCAGAGCAGCATGGAAGCTTCTTCCACCTAGGAATTACTCCAGGCCTATCTCCCTTCCTGTGGCTTTTCTACACCCTCATTCTTAGGGTTCCCTAGGACGTTATAACTACACTCCCTTGCTTATGTCATTTTTTGCTCTCTTTCCTTCTCTTTTTCTCTACATTCAGTTGGTTTGGATTAACCTTTCTATTGTTGACCCTGTGTATGTGCTGGCATTTTGAAACTCAGTTTACATCTCTCATGCCCTGCGGTAAGCTTGGGTCCCCAGTTAATCACAAGAGGAAAACAAGTAGGACTCAACACGGTAATTATCAAGGTATAAGAAATGCACCCAGCACCTATTAGTTTTTGTTAATGAAATTGTCTCCTTTCTCAGAAACTGCCAGCATTCACTCACTTTAGCCTGACTCCAGCATTTATGAAGTTCCCACTATTCATCCCGCCACCCCACAGAATGACCAGATGGAAAGGAGATCAGTCATAACCCTTCCAGATTCAAATCCCAGCCCTTCCACTGTTTAGCTTTGTGAACTTTGTACCTGTAATGCCAGTGGCCGAAGCCAGGCAGGTCCACGTTGGATTCAGGCAGACGGTAGAGGAACTGTGAAGGCAGAAAGCGTTGGGACATTACTATTTAATAGAGTCTCACAACGGCAGATGAGCAAACAGGCAGGGGACAACCTCTTCTCTGGCAAACAAACAGCAAAAATGGCTCCTCACAGTGGCGGGCAGGCAATCCACAATCCGCCATCTGCAATCCCCCTGAGCAGAAGCACCCATAGCCTTACATAGACCACACACACATGGTGCTGCCATGTACTCACGCACTAATCAGGCAAACTGCTTGCAGTCGGTGTATCAGTGAGCAAGCTTAACACAGCTGCCCCACATTCCACTTCTTTAAAGATGCTCATTTCACAATAGGTACATTACATACATACCCAAAATGACAATTACAAAGGTGCCCTTCACAATATCTCCCTGAGCACTCTGCCCAGGCAGTTAACTAGAGGCCCACCTCTAGCCCCTTACCCCATGGTGCCAACAAGACTACTCATGGTAGGTGGGGGCTTGTACAATCCAGGGCCATGTCCATTGAAAAAAGTGACCTTGGTACATCTCTGTAACTAGGTAAGAAGCAGTCCGTAATAGCCCAGCTGTCTGTACAAATCACCAAGGTAAAAAGCCCAGTACAGGCAATGCCAACACATGCTGCACATTAGAAGGGGACCAGTGGATTGCCAATTTCACATGGGGGCCTCTGACCCCCACCTGTCCCTGTTGAATGGATCCCTCGCCCTTCCCCCTATTCAAACTGGTACAACAGGTCTTGGGGATCCTGCAACCGGAATGCCAGCCATTTTCCTGGAAGATTCTAGAGCCATCTGCTTCACCCACTTTTTCAGCAGGTGGAGCCTCTGTTCTGACTCAGGCTGCCACCAAAGCTGCAACAAGACTTTATTGGTATATAATATATACTACTGAGGAGATTCAACTATTTAAATATCCATGCATGGGACATGCACAACAATGTGGTGATTGCCAAAGGGGTGGTAGGGAAGGTTAAGGAAGGTATAGGGGGATAAATGGTGATGGACAAAGACTTGATTTAGGGGGGTGAACACACAACATGGTGGACAGAGATGTGCTCTAGAACTGGGCACCTGAAACCTGAATAATTATGTTAACCAGTGTCACCTCAATAAAATCAATTTTAAAAAGTTTGTGCACTCCATCCATACATACATAGCAAATGCTCAATAAATTACAGCTTCATTGCCATTCTTGCTTATTAACTCTTGCTACCAAAAACTTCAGACATAAACTAACTCTCATAGTATGTGTGTTTGGTAAGTATTACAAGATTCAACAGAATTCAAGAAAATAGCAGGAGACAAAAAGCAAGAATCAATCCACCTCTCCTTCAACTAAACCAACAAACTCATGTGTTTAAATGTATTTATATATATATATAATTTTATAACTTAGAACAAGTCTAAAGTTTCCAAACAATTCATCTGTTTGAGAAGGTAAACAGTCTTTCTCATATATTATTCCCACCCCTTTCTCTGGTAAGTTAAATTTTTAAAATATCTCAGAGATAAACTATTAGGTGAATAATTTGGACCCAAAAATGTCTGTTTTATTTTATTTGTTTTCCCCTAGTTTGATGAAGTGGCAAATATCACTTGACTTGTCCCTAATGCATTCCATGTTAGATTGCATTCCATGTTAGATTTCTTCTCTTGCTAAGAAAATGGCATATACAGTAATTCTTCCCTACTATATATAAATTCTAAATGCTACCATAGCAGAATTGTGAAATAAAAACGAATGCTTTTTTAAAGCATTTATGGAGACCAGGGAATAAATGATAGAATTTTCTTATATTTCTTGTATATGCAGATAACAGATACATTTAATGCAAGAAGAAAATAGAATTTTAATAGAATTTTTAACTAAAGATCTTGAAACAAAACTAGACATACATTTTAATTGAATTTCTGGCTCAAATTACAGCAAACCATTATAAATCATTAGGAATCAGTTTTAAAACTGCTTTCACTTTTCCCCGTATTACAAACACAGAGGTAAGCTTTTACAGCTTCAGATAAGTGTTAATAAATTACCCGAATTTCAAAATTAATGGCTGCCCGGCTGCTTTGGGGAGATATCATTGTGTTTCATGAATATTTTGATTTTGTGATTAGATCAAAATGCACTGAATTCCTAAACAGTCATAACCAAGGTCTGCTGATCATAAACTGTTCTTTTTTAATAAATTATATTCCTCACAAATCTGCTGATATGGAATAATTAGAAATTGGTTGCCTGCATTTACTGTAATATTTGCATGACTTTAGATCTCCACCTACTGATCTAGAGGCTGGCAGGAAATGTACATTTTGTACATTTCTAAATATACCTTGCCTGCAGAGATAATGGTTTATATTGTGATGGTAAGAAGGTTTTTATTTGCAAAAAAACAAAGAGGTGTCACTTGCCAGTTCTGGAAGACATTGATTAGGCAGTTTATGTCATTTCTATTCAGAACTTATTATTTACAGCTTTCTTTTTTTCTTTCCTTTGTAAGAGATAAGGATCTGTATCTTGTAAACTGTTTAGAGAAAGTCTATTTTGTCTTTTTAGGCAGTATTGAAACACATTTTACAGAATGCAAGCATCCTAACTAAATGTAAACTGAGTAAAATATAGCACCCCAATTTATTATAATATCTCTACGTGTGATCTTTAAATTAAGTGGTTTACAAATGGTTACAAATATTCCCAGTGTAATTCCATCCTTTAGCATGTGAAGCATGTGTATCTAAGTTTGAACCTATATAACCTACACTATGTCATACTGTTGAAACCACTAACTTCAAACACATAAGATTATTTCTATTCTTCTAAATCAGATAATCTTTTACAAAGTTGAGTAAAATTGGGAGCTAAAAATTTGTGTTTTAGAGTATTCTAGTACAATAATACTGTCTTTATGGAGTATTTCTGCAAGACTCATTGAAAGAAGTTTTCACCAAAGGAACAAGAACAACTCTTGGTGAAATCCAGAGAACGATTCAGGAAACAGGGCATAAGACTTGTAGCTGCTTCTGGTTACCATTTAGAGGCCTGGGGAACAAAGAAAGGGCTCTTGGAGGAGTTGTTTACTCTAGTTGTGGTACAATTGTCATCTTTCCACGAGTCTTTGAAGTTGGGGCTGGGCTCAAATCCCTTGCAGTTGGTTGTAGTTTCTGGAACCTGGTATTTCTTCAAAGAGTTTAAGCCTAGGCCAGCCATAATCATTTACTCAGGATTTGTTGCAACTTTTCATTTAACCACAAACACAAGAGGAAATAAAAAGAATGACTAAATGATTAAGAGTCCATAAACAACGTTTCACCTTAATGAAAGATTCTATCGGTCCAAATAGTAAATGCACAAACGTTTATTTGTTTGTAGGAAAAGTACAAGTGGAATAACAGTCATATTTATAATTAGGAAACCAAGCCTATTATGGCTTGGCATGATAGTAAATATATCTAAGAATTTACCCCAAAATCCTGATTTGAGTGTATGAAAGCTTATAACAAACTCATAGCATAAACTAAAATCAACCAGTTTACCTCCCAGGGCCGTTATGAGGATTAAATGAGATAAAGTATGTGAGATACCTAAGTGCCTGGAGTACAGGAAACAATCCTATTACGGTAAACAAAACCACCACCACAGAAATAGTAAGGTTTTAACAGAAACAAACTTCTAGCGTGCATATTTTTTTTGTTCTCATCTGACCTCTTCTACGCATTTATTCTGTTTCAGCCATCTTCAATTTCTACATAAATCTTTATTTATGCTTCTATTTGCATTGAAAAATATTCAGGTGAGATCATCGTTTTTAACTCAAAAGAGAGGGCACCTACATTAGTCATACATGTCAGCATTTGCGTGCACAGAAGACTCTCCAGAGCCACAGGCAGCCCTACGCTCCTCAGTGGAAGGTGGAATCTGCATTGTAGAACCTCACTTTCCCCAAATCAACCCTGTCATCAGGAAGCTTAAATCAAGTTAAAATACATTCTTCCCTCTGAATAGGTTAATGCACCATTCTGTTACTTAAGCTACCAAATGTGTATTTTTTTTTACATTTTCTATTGTTGTTTTCCAAATATAAGGTTACTATTTTCAAATTAAAGAGGTATTTTCTAGTAACAGAGCAGGTTTCTCAAGAATAATTTATTTACCTAACAAACATTTACTGCACATCTGATCAATGTCAGGCACTATGCTGGGCCCTTGGGACAGAGAGATGAATAAAAACTTCAGGAAGCTGAGTCTGTTGGACAGAGAAAAGACTGCATGCCTATTTCTAGTTCATGTGATCAGCTCAGTGAGGAAAGCAGGCCCAGTGTACTGTGGGGACAAAGAAAATGTCTAAAATTGAGCGGGCAAGTCAGGCTCTCTGAAACGCTTGGAGTTTGAAAAAAACAGGAGGATTGCTGTGGGATGATTAGACTGAATTTTGCCCCTTCAAAATTTATTTGTTGCCCTGGCCGGTTGGCTCGGCGGTAGAGCATCGGCCTGGCGTGTGGGGGACCCGGGTTCGATTCCCGGCCAGGGCACATAGGAGAAGTGCCCATTTGCTTCTCCACCCCCACCCCCTCCTTCCTCTCTGTCTCTCTCTTCCCCTCCCGCAGCCAAGGCTCCATTGGAGCAAAGATGGCCCGGGCGCTGGGGATGGCTCCTTGGCCTCTGCCCCAGGCGCTAGAGTGGCTCTGGTCGCGGCAGAGCGACGCCCCGGAGGGGCAGAGCATCGCCCCCTGGTGGGCAGAGCGTCGCCCCTGGTGGGCGTGCCGGGTGGATCCCGGTCGGGCGCATGCAGGAGTCTGTCCGACTGTCTCTCCCCGTATCCAGCTTCAGAAAAGTACAAAAAAAAAATTATTTGTTAATGCCTCAACTCCCAAGTGATAGTATTTGGAGATAGGACCTTTGAGAGATAATTATGATTAAATGAAATCATAGGAGTAGAGTTCTCATGGTGAAATTAGTGCCTGTATAAGAAAAAAATCTCTCTCTCTCTCTCTTACTCTCTCTCTCTTTGTGTCCACACAAAGAAGAGATCATGTGAGCAAACAGAAGATGGTGGCCACATCCAAGCCAAAAGAAGAAACATCAGAATGAAACCTACCTTGTTGACATCCTAATCTTGGACTTCTTAGCCCCCAGAACTGTAACTATCAATTTCTGTTACTTAAACTACCTAATCTATGGTACTTTTTAATGATTGCCTGAGAAAACTAATAAAAGGAAGGAATTAAATAAAGCAGGAGAAAAGAACATTTGGATTACCACTTAAGAAAGCATGAAACAATACACCATGTATAAAAAAGTTTATGCCCTGACTGGATAGCTCGGTTGGTTGGAGCATCATCCAGAAGCAGAGAGGTTGCCAGCATGATCCCCAGTTAGGGCACATACAGGGACAGCTTGATGTCCCTCTTTCTCTCTCCCTTCCTCTCACTAAAAATCAAAAAATAAAAATTTTTTAAAATAAAGACTGAAAACACTGCAGACCCCTTTAAAAAAAGTTTATGCATCTTATGAAAGTTAAAGCAAAAGATGCTTCTAAGTACTCTGAAAAATATAATGTTCCATTCATGATTCCTGGACTATATCTAAGACCCAGGTATGACTCTCAATTGGCCAAGGTTTGACTATTAAGGTAGTTGTATTCACCACTTTTCCATAGGGAAACGAACATCTCAAACACAAGATATACAAAGTGGAATTCTTGATCTTCTCACAAGACTTACTTCTTCTACAAACATTCCATCTAAGACAATGGAACCACCATCTGTTCAATTCCTCAAGTCAGAAACATGAAAATCATTCTTTATATATCTCCATATAACCCTCATCCACACTTCCAAATCTCTCTGATGTTTAGACAATTATACATCTACTATCTGCTCTAGTTCTATTACATTATTGTAGTTTAAACTCCCATTTCTCATCTGAACTATTATAGTAATTTCAATCCAACCTCCCTACTTCTATTCTTTAGTTGTTAAAATCAATGTTCCTCATAGAATCCATTTTAAAATGTTAATCTGGTCATATATTTTTGTACTTAAAAACCTGAAATCACGACTCTTTGCTCTCAGCATCAAGTCTAAATTCTTCGCAAAGCAGAAACTTCTAATTGTCCATTACACTCAGTTCTCCCCTTCTTCTCTGGTTGCATCTGGGCATATTGATATCAACTGAAACTTGCAGTTTCTCTGTGATCCACGTATAAATATATGATTACTGTCCAGTGGCACTTCTAATATGAATGGAAGTGATGTGTGTCATTTTCACACTTTTGCCTCAAATCATGAATTACTCAAATACCTTAGGTACTCTTACCTTCCCATCACCTAAAAATAGCAACAACTGGAGCAATCTTGAAAGAGAAGAGTCAAGAATGGCAAAACACTTCTATTAACTAGGTCTAGATCAATTTTCCAAGGAGAAATTCTTGAGCTTTCTCAGACTGTTCGGTGAGAAAGAAATATACTTTTGTCTTCTTTGAAACATTGAATTGGGGTCTCTTTGTTTCAGCAACCTAGCTTTCTCTCATCCACACACTTACTCAGTCTAACTGGTCCCTACAAATTCATCTGGCACTATCCCTTTGTTCATTGCTGGTTTTGATGTGACAAGTTTCTTTTCTGCCCCATGGCCTTCACATACTCAATTCTCTTCATTTTTAATTCCACTCCTGGTGCCCTCAGCCAAACCTCCTTCCCCTGCTCTCTATTTAGTCTTCACATTGAAGCTTTAAATAACTCGGTAAAGAGGCCTTTCCTTAATCCTGGAAAACTAAATCAAGTCCCTCTTGTTTTCTCTCCCTAGATATACTTTTCTTTTCTTCCTTTCATTCTTTGCTTCATCCTTTCTTTCAGTAAAGACTTATTGAGCACAGTGCAAAACACCTGGCCAGAGATTAAATTATGGTTAATATGTGTATATAGCTTGCAAACTATTGGGAGAGACAAAACATAAACAAATAAATTAATACAATAACTTCAAGTTTTGATAAATGCTACAAATGAGTTAAAAACTAGTTGGGGAAGCTAGCATTTATTACAATTTATAAATAATATTTCCATTTGTAAGTTGACTTATTCAGTGCCTATTGATCCCACTCTAAGCCTAAAGCATAACCCACTATTCATTTTGATTGCCACAGTGCTTTCATTGTCTTACACAGTGACAGGAATATAATAGGCATTCAATAAATTGATATCCAACAACAAAGCACTAAAATACATAAAGCCAAAACTGACAAAAATGTCAGGAGACATAGACAATTCAACCACAATAAGCTGGTGACATTAATACCCACCTTCAAATAATGGACAAGACAACTAAGCAAAAGATCAGCTTAGAAAGAGAAAACTTAAGCAACACTATAAACCAGTGGTCCCCAACCTTTTTTGGGCCATGGACCGGTTTAATATCAGAAAATATTTTCACGGACCGGCCTTGAGGGTGGAACGGATAAATGCACAAAATAAAATTATGCGACCGGCGTAAAAACTGTGATAATTTTAAATATAATTGTCGAACTTACGATATTTATTGGGCTAAGTTAAAGGAGGAATGAGCATGTCCTCATTATTCAGGCTGTATTTAAATTTGTTATTCTGACAATGTTTCATGTTATTTATTCTTTCTCTGCGGACCAGTACCAAATGGCCCATGGACCGGTACTGGTCTGCTGCCCAGGGGTTGGGGACCACTGCTATAAACCAACCTAAAGCATATCTGTAGAGCACTCTTTCCAACAACAGCAGAATACAGATTCTTCTCAAATGTACGTAGAATATTCTCCAGCGTAAATCAAAATGCTAGACCATAAAACAGACCTTGATCAATTTAAAAGGTTAGAAATAACATAAAATATGTTCTCTGACTATCATGGAAAAAAAAAAGTAATCACTAACAGAAGGAAATTTGAAAAACACACAAATATGTGGAAGTTAAACAACACACTCTTACATAACCAATGAATTAAAGAAGAAATCAAAACAGAAATTAGAAGATACTTTGAGGTAAGTGCAAATCAAGACGTGATATACCAAACCTTAAGGGATGCAGCTAAAACAGTATAGGGAAATCTATACCAGTAAATGTATATATTTAAAAGGAAGAAGGATTTCAAATTAATAACATAATTTTTCACCTTAAAACAATTTGAAAAAAGAAGAGTAAACAAAATCTAAAGCAAGCAAAAGAAAGGAATTAATAAAGACTAGATCAGAAATTAGTAGTGATGTCTCAGAGTTGTGTTTATAAGTATTCTAAAGACACATCCAGGCCGGAAGAAAAGAGTGCTTGTAAAGTACTGTTTTTTATATTTATGAATTCAGGGAGGGGATTGGAGGCAAACCAGCCATAAAAGCAATAAAAGTAAACCTTGAATTCTGGGCCTTGTTAACATGAAGAGTTCCCTCTTCTTATCTTTATATTAATATATATATTAATATATATATTAATATATATACATATATACACACACACTGTATATATGTGGTGGGAGTCAGCCGGTTCACACCAGTTCAACAGAACCAATACCTAATTTTAGTTGAGTTTGGCGAACCAGTTGTTAAAATGGCACTTGTAATCAGGGTTCTCTCTAAGGTGGGCACCTGGGCAGCTGCCCAATGTATAAATCACAAACTTACATTCCTTACTCTTTTTTAACATGCATCTGTGCAACAGAGTATTCTAAGCGCATTTAGTAATGTTCATTTCATCCATAGGTGAAAAAAATTTGATGGAACTATGTTTGTAATATTTAGTTATTCATACCATAAAACACTATACTTTTGATGAAATATTACATTTTAATTCCCTCGTATTTGTTACTTCAGTAAACAAACATATAACATAAAGAGAAAAAGTGTCAAACAACCAGGGGGTGACAAACCGTCACTGGAAGTATCTTAAATAACAGTTTTATTGCTTTTTGTCAGGTATAATTTAATATTTTTTCATTAGTATTTTAAAACTTTTTCTTATAACAATCTAGTTTTGTGTACCTCTTCTATTGTTCTTAAGTATTAAATGCATGAAATAATAAACTACCTTTTGGTATATCATTTTTTTATACTTAAAATGGTTATTAGGGCAGAGAATCAGTTGTCAAATTATTTGAATCCCACCACTGTATATATATTATATATACACTGCTTGTATCTCTAAGAGAATGCTGCCCTTTGAAGATCCTTATAGTCCTTCTTCAGTAAGCATGTTACTTCGACACCTGTGTCTCCCAGGAAGAGCAGATTCCTGTAGATAGTCTAAGCATTGTTAGTGAATCAGAGTAGAACCAGGATTCCATCCTGATATGGTAGTAGACTTGATTAACGATTAACCTTTAAAATAGCTTCTGTGGCATATTTTTATGCTAGGATGTTGAGCACTACCAGCTCCCCTTCTCTGAAACTGTTAGATGACACTGATCTTGCAGAAGTTCTTATATCATTTTGATATCTATTTTGAAGCCTGAAATTATCACATTAATCCCTACATTTTATATAGCACAATAGAATTGTGGACAATAATAAGTTTAGAGTTGATTATGTGGAAAAAGACATAATACAATAAATTTTAAATTTAATTCTAATTAAATTTATTGGAGTGACATTGTTAGTAAGATTATTTGGTTTTAAGCATAGATTTTTATGATACAGGAACTATATATTTCATTGTGTTCAATATATAATATATTATATACAGTAATATAATTAATAATAATACAAGAATAAATTTTGTTTTTGTGTACTCACAATTGTAACCGTACAGTACTTTTCCCACCCTGTCTATAGTAGTGATTACTAACTTATATTCCAAATCCCAATTTCCTTGGTTCAAATCCTGGTTCTGCATCTTAACTGTGTGACCCTGGGCAAGTTTCTTAGCCTATTTGTGCTTCATTTTCCTTACATACAATGAGATAAAAATAAGGGTTTCTGTAATGATTACATTAATAGATACCTCAAAAGTATTTTGTAGTTTGTCTACTATATAAATGAATACATGTTGGTCATAACCTTTTTCTACAAAAAATTTATGCAGACGCAATATTATTTAATTCTAAACAAACAACTTGGGAGTTATTGTTTCTTTACTTGACAAATTGGGAGACAGCAAGTCAGGAAGCCAAAGTTTTCCGTGGATTTACAGCTGTAAAAGGGGTACTTTCCAAGGTACCTACCCTCTCCATAGTCAGTGCTTTCCATACTATCAGGAAGCCAGAGGAAGCAGAATACATTAAGGAAAGTGCATGGGCTCATTTCCAGGTAAACCTGGATTGAAACTCTAACTTAACCGTCTTCTAATCATGTATCTTTGGTCAAGGTACTTTACCTTTGACCTATGTTAATTAGATGAGTATACTAGTTTCTATTACATGAGATTATTATAAAAATAATAGAAAAAAATAACTATCACAGTGCCTGTTTCTTATTACATGACCAACAAATGTTAATTTTCTTTCTTTTACATCTCCTCATAGCAATGAAAATATTTCCTCTTTACAGTGTTCAAGAGGATCCTTTTGTGGCTGTCAGATCAAGAGAGTCAGCTTTTGAAATGCTCTCCCAGCGCTTTGTAATGTTAAACATTTAATGCAATTATTGTAACTAAGATGTGCTCATTATTGAATGGGATATGTGTAAAAAATGAGACTTCTAATGGTAAGGTTGTCATAATTTTAATTTATCAAAACACCATACATAGAAGCAAAAAGGAGTCTGGTTTTATTTTCTTCTTTAAGCATTACAAAATACTACAAAAAAAAGAGCAAATAAATAAATTTTAAACCAAACAGAGTGGCAAGGGTCCTAGGGGAGATAATACATATATAGATAATATTAATCTAGTTATGAGGAAACACTCCATACACCCAGCCTTTCTAACAGAAATCGAATATGCAGACTGATGTGATGCAGTTGAATATTCACCATAAATTAGAAGACGTATGAATGGAGGAGAAAATTACTAAAGGTATAAAACAAAGTTTCTGTAATTGCATTCAATTTTTTTGTTTTCTGAACACAGGAGGAGAATAGATTAAAAAGTACTTGCCAAATTAAATAAGTAAAGCAAAGAGGAAAAGAGAGATCCACTTAGTATTTTCCAGGAGTGACCTGATAAAAAAGAGAGGCAGCCATCTGCTCTCCTCAAAGCTGAAGACTGCAGTTATTAGCACTGGCACTGAGCAAAGGGAAGTAAACAAAGTTCAATACAGAGAATGGAAAGATACTAAAATGTTGGATTTCAACTGAGGAAAAAAATGCTTTTGCTGAGAAATCTGGAAAAAGAAGATTTGATAAAAAGGCAGTCATCAAAAGGGTGAAAACTTTCAGGTCATTTCTAGATTCAGTTTTCAGATCAGGTCCCCAGACCAAAATCATCAACATCAAAAATATAATAATTACTTTTTTTCCTCTTCCATGATTGCTAGCATTTGAGCTGAAAACAAGACAGCAATATCCAAGCCTTGGCTCTGTGGCCACACCTGAGTGACTCCGGAAAAATAGAACTGTGATGGTCATGATATGATATAATACATTTCATCCAACTTCATTGATACAGCTCTCCTGCTCTTTTAAATTTTCTAAAGTTATCACCCATGCCTTACAAAATGACCGAGCACATGCAAGGGCTCCATTTCCCAGGCATTGCACAGGAACCAGGGATAGTCACAGAATTTTAAGACCTCAAGGGACTATTTTATTCAGGTAAATTTAAACTTTATTCTAAAGTTTGGATTACTGCCCTTTTCTGTAGTAAGAACACTTAACATGAGATCTAGGGTCTTAAGTTTTATGTGTACATAGAGTGTTGTTGACTATAGATACAATGCTGTAAAGCCAAATTCTAGAGTTGATTCATCTTGGTCAACCGAAACTTTATGCCAGTTGATTAATAACACTCTGTTTCCTCGTCCCTCTACCTCCAGCAGCCACCATTTCACTCTTTGATTTTATGAACTTAACTATTGATATTTCAGATGTCTTATATAAGTGGAATCATGTGGTATTTGTCTTTCTGAGACTGCTTTATGTCTGTTAGCATAATATCCTCAAGGTTGATCCATGTTGTTACATATTGCACTATCCAACCTTCTTTTTTAAGGATGGATAGTATTTTATTGTGTGTGCATACCACATTTCTTTATCTGTTTATCTGTCAATAGGCATTTGGGTATTTCTGTATCTTGGCTTTTATGAACACTGCAGCAGGGTGGCCATTATAATATATAAATTATATATTATATAATATATATAATATATATATCATATAATATATATATTATAATATATATAATATATATATTATATAAATTAATATATATATAATATATATATATTATATTTTAAAAAGACAACTGTTGGTGGGGATATTGAGAGATTAGAATCCTTTATTTTGTTGGTAGGAATGCAAATGGTTCAGCCTTTATGGAAAAATGGTATGGAGGTTCTTCAAAAGATTTAAAAAATAGGAGTACCATATGATTCAGTAATTCCACTTCTAGGTATATATCCAAAAGAATTGAAATGAGGTAGTCAGCTATGTTCATCCAGAGTAAAGGAAAGAATACTCAGTTTTAGACTCATAGCACTGGTGATTCATTTTTTTAAAGTAAATTTAAATCATTTGTACCTGTTGATGTTCAAAAATGTAGTCAATTGCATAACACACACATACAGACAGATTTAAGTGACTCCCCTACCATTGGAAAGAACCCTTGGAGCAAATATAAATTAAAGGCACTAAGACATCATTCATGTACCAATCAGACAAGAATCTGATATTTTGTTAAAAATAAAAATGTCTTTAGTTATTGTTAAAATGAAATTTTAAAGAGCTTAAGGGACAACAGAGGAGATAGGCAGAAATAACCAAAATATAAAACATAAACATATGTTATATATAAAACAGAAGTACATAAAAATATAGGCTAGTAAAGTGACAAGTACCACAAAGGAGTGAAGTGGAAAGAAAATAGAAAGGAATACCTGAATTCTACCTTTCTGTCTCTTAAGACTGAGGAAGCAATACATACAAGGGACAAAGATGAATGGGTACATTATCACTTTAGAATTAGTTGGGCTAGGGCCCAATGCTCTAATGCATGACTCTCTAGGAAAGCTGGTTTAGAGAATGTATCTGATTTCCACAACCCATACAAGGCTACCCATGTCCCATTCTTAATCCCCCAACTACTCACCAGAACTGATGAGAATTTAGGAGTTTGTAAGAAAAGAAGTGCAAGTGAGACTTTCAAGATAGCTCTGGTACAGCTTACCAATTACAAGTCTTGAAGTCAGTGGAAAGGAGAAAGCGATCGTGGCACAAGAGTACATCAATTTACGATAGTAAATTCATCCACTAGTAAACGTGGTCTAATAAATTTTCTTTAATCTGACCAGATTGGGATATTTTAAAGAATAATAAAGATAGAAGGAATCTCATACCTTACCCCAAAAATGTCAAATGCTTTGAGAACTCAAAGAAAAAGAGGAACATTGAAGTCAAGGAAAACATGTTTCTGATTTTCTTCTCTTTTCAATTATTTCTTCCTTGTATACTTCCTCAGCTCCAATTCATCTATTTCTGAAGGTTTCCTTACAAGGTACACTGCATTGCTACAGAGGCAATCCAGGTATAAAATACCACCTGGGTGCTAGTTAATCTCAGCCTGAAAGCTCAGTTCAGACAACCTCTTAGCTCCAGGGAGTATGCATGCATCTTGTCTGTTCTCTAGCTTTGTTCATCTTCACCTGATGTTATGCTGAGGCCATTCAACTTTATCTATAATCTTTCCCTCTCACTTTTCTGACCCAACCTATTCCTCATGCATTATTATTTTTAAAATTTCACTTGGTAACACCTCTATCCAGATAATTATGCAAAGTAGAAATCTAGGAGTCATTATTGACTCTTTCTTTCTAATCATCAATATCAATTAATAGAGTGCTACAAATATTAAATACTAAGTGTTTTTTGTTTTCCTTATTTTGATTTTTCCCCCATATAGATTGTGTTCACATCTTCCATCTATTATCATTGGCTGTGAACTTTACTTCCTCAAATTCTTGCTTAACATAACCTCCTGCTTGATCTGTCTAAAATGCAAATATGGCCATTTTACTTCTGCTTAAATCCATGCATTTAAGCAGAATGCATCTATAGGGCAAATTCTGAAGTTTTAGACATGGTACAGCAGTTACTCCCCAAACCTTGCCTTCCTTTTCAGTCTCATCTACTGTGAGCCCAAGCAACACCTACTTCCTGGTGGTTTCACCAAATTCCTTCTTTTTTCAGCTAGCTTGTGCTTATGTTAGCTCTGAAATATGGAAAGACCTTCCTTCTCTATTAAACTTCTCTGGATAATTTTTTGTCATACTTTAAGATCCAGCACAGCTACAACATCCTTCAAAAACATCCTGTGACTTACTACTACTCACCTTCCTTCCCCCAAAAAAGACTGGATTATATGTTTCTCCTCCCTGTGCCCATATTTGCTTGTACCTATTGATACATTGGCCATTTCCCCTGAACTGTGAGATACTTCATGGCAGAATTGCATACTCTTTTGGAGCATAATAGGTGCCTATGAATAGAATGAAGAAAAGAAGGAAGGAAGGAAGGGAGAGAGGGAGGGAGGGAGGGAGGGAAGGAGGGAGATAAGAAGGAAGGAAAGAAAGAGAAAGAAAGAAAGAGAGAGAGAGAGAGAGAGAGAAAGAAGAATTTGAATAAGTTTTGAAAATTAATTTGGCAACCAATAGATATGAAAAAGAAGAAAATTAGAGGCAAAAGAAGCTTTATGAACAAAGGCATAAAATGTAAAACTCAAGGCAATGGTTGGAGAATGTCACATGGAAGAATATTATATGAGAGAAAAACAAAATGAAAGCTAAAGTTTGGGCCAGTTATGAAGGACCAGGATACCAGATCTGAACTCCACTGAGAAGGTAAGACACTAAAAAAATTTGAGCAGGAATAACTGTACTAAAGTAACTTTATGAAAGTGATCTATGTTTATGAATCAGATGTGTTAGAGGAATGAGAACCAGGGAAAACCAGACCAAAGTGTATTGCAGTTCTCAGAATGAAATACAATGAGGAGCTGAATTGGAGATATGGATTTGGGAATGGAAATAAATAGATCTATGAAAGAGAAATTTCAGGGAATAGAATTGCCACAAATTGGTAATGGATTAGAAGGGGAGAAGCAACATAGGGAAACAGGATGACTTGGAAAACGGTAGTATCACGAATGAATAATAAAATTCCAAGATGGTGCTAGTGTAAGAGGATTGATGAATACAAATCAGGAGCTGTTGAGCTTGAAAGTTCTCTGAGAGGTGCATAGAAAGATGCTCAACAAGTTATTGGAAATTCAGGGTTGGAAAACAGGTGAGTGAACTTAGCTTCAGAAATAAATTAGGGAGTCATTTGCACAGATATGGGAGTTAAGAAAAAATGTAGACTTTTTTTTTTTTTTACAGAGACAGAGAGAGAGTAAGAGAGAGAGGAATAGATAGGGACAGTCAGGAATGGAGAGAGATGAGAAGCATTAATCATCAGTTTTTCGTTGCGACATCTTAGTTGTTCATTGATTGTTTTCCCATATGTGCCATCAGCAGACTGAGTAACCCCTTGCTCAGGCCAGTGACCTTGGACCAAGCTGGTGAGCTTTGCTCAAACCAGATGAGCCCACGCTCAAGTTGGTGATCTCGGGGTCTCAAACTTAAGTCTTCTGCATCCCAGTCTGATGCTCTATCCACTGCGCCACCGCCTGGCAGGCAAAATGTAGATGTTTTTATGGCCCATCATACTGAGGTAATAAGTTTACATCTTACCTAAATCACATTTTATCACAATATCGAAAATGTTCTAGCAGAAAGCCTTCATTAGATAACATAATAATTAAAATATTCTTTCTCAACTTTATATACTTTATTCTGGGTGTATCTAGGATGTCTCACAGTAAGAACTATTCCTCCTATATTCTTCTGCTGCAAACTCCTGTTGATGTCTATTTCCCACAAGCACCTGAGGGAGCAGATGGACCAATAAAGATCCAGAGAAGATTAAAAAAACTTACCAGAGTACAGTATTGGAGATGGCAAGGTTTTAACCAAGTTCCTTGGCATAGCAATGCCTATGAATGTCTGGAGTGGGATAAAGAATAGGGTCTCTAAAAAATTTTAAACCATGAAACCAAGAAGCCATGGCAATAGAAGTATCAGCAAGGTGGATATGGAAGTTATTGATAACTTCCTGAGAATAGTATGGAGACAAAGATTATAGGCCAATTGGTAAAAATAACATGGGTGATGTATAAAGTGTCCTTAACATTTAAGCAATAAAACTGGATAAAGAATGGTTTAAATAGACTTTGAAAGAAGTGCATGGGAGATAACCTGAAGTTACCATGTGGAGCAAAGGTTATTTCCTCCCTCTCTCTTTCATAAAAGTTAATATAATTCCACTTCTTAGAGAAATGTAGTTCCTGTGATATCAAATATAAAACTTTAAAGTATGTGGAACTGTATTTTTATATAGGTAGCAATTGCTAGCTGCACAAAGATTAATAAGTACTTATTGACTTATTCTGATCCAAAGATAACAGCATGCTTACAATTCAACATAAGGTAAAACAAATTTCTAAAAATCCCAATCTAACGGACACAAAATAGAAGGGGAAAAAATGTTGCAACACCTTATCAACTCCTATACTAAAACAAGCTCTTCTCATTTGTTTAAAATGATAATGTGCACAACTGTGATTTAAAGACAATGTAAAGGGATTGTAACTATGGTGGCAGAAGTCCAATTTCCATACTACCGGCACTGTTAGAAGTTTGGGCTGTACAACTTATCAGATGTTGTGTATCTTTCTGAGTCCCAGTGTTGTTAATCAAGATAGATGGCAGACTAGTTAATGCTGCTGTTAGTGAGACTGTGGCAAAGATTAGAAGGTTATCAAATTGATATAAACAGGAGTTCTAGGATTCTTATCTAACATATGAAATTAACAACTAATAGGTATCTTTCTTTGATAGTTCATTTGATTGAGTGCATGTGGATAAAAGTCAACAAGTGAACAACTTGATTGTCTGCTGAATTAATAGAATGGAAGAACTTTAAATGGTTCTGAAAGCTAATTTAATTCAGAAAGCTCAGTGGGGTTTCAGTACTTTAGCAAAACTAGTGAATAAAATGTTGGCAATTCATTCAGAATAAAAAAATGTGAGCATTAGCTTTCTCTGTTCTTGGAATTTAAAAAAAAAGGTATTTAAAAAAATTTTAAGGATGGAGCATTAAACTTATGAGTATATATTCCTATGATCCTCTGAATAAACACTGAAAATTAAAATAAAGGAAAACTACCCTTGAATTTTCCTTCAGTTTACAATCATTTCTATTTCCATTCCTCTTTTGCATTTGTTTTCCCAGACATGTTTAGTTATTTTTATTTTCTTTGCTGCCAATTAAAACTGCCTTTTTTAAGGCCCACCTAAAGTCAATTGCCACTGTGACTTGGATGTTTCAACCTTTGGTAGACATTTACTACATTCTATTGTGATATTAATCAAAGGATATTGAGTAGGATAGACTATCATATCTGTCTAGACTCACCTCAAATTACTGGATAATTATGGTCCAGGTTTTGGGGAAAATCCTGGGCTCTCAGTTTCTCCCAAATCCCAAGCTGCTAGCTTCCTGGAAGAAATCATATGATCTCCTCCTTCGATCTCATTCCTCTCCTTACCGACCCAGCGCTTCTCCTGGGCAGCTCTTAATGATCCTTCTTCCTCCAGAAAGTTTTTTCTAACTGCCACACTCCCTCAGCTCCGCCCCAAGACTCACAGCACCTTCTGCTTTTCTTCCATAGAGACCACTTCCCACCATTGTACTTAAACAGTTAAGTAGGCAAATAATGGTTGCAGCTTTTCTCCTGGATTATAAACTGCATAAAAGCAGGAGCTGTACTAGTCTCATTGTCTTTTTTTTAGAGAGACAGAGAGAGGAATAGATAGGGACAGACAGATAGGAACGGAGAGAGATGAGAAGCATCAATCATTAGTTTTTCGTTGCGACATCTTAGTTGTTCATTGATTGCTTTCTCACATGTGCCTTAATCGTGAGGCTACAGCAGACCGAGTAACCCCTCGCTCGAGCCAGCGACCTTGGGTCCAAGCTGGTGAGCTTTGCTCAAATCAGATGAGCCCGCACTCAAGCTGGTGACCTCGGGGTCTCGAACCTGGGTCCTCCTCATCCCAGTCCAACGCTCTATCCACTGCGCCACCGCCTGCTCAGGCTGTAGCAGAGTCTTCGGAAAGGGAGCTCAGAAAGCACTTTGTGCACCAAGTAACACTAGAGGACAGAGAAGAAGCCCCAGTACATTCTAGAAGAAATCCAAACCCCAGATTGGATTCCGATTTGGATTCTACTAGGGCTCACCTGGGACCCTTCCCAGAAACCAGGTCAAACATCGGGAGTCTACTCAGTTGGAACCTATTCCCATATTAGTCTCCTTGCTGTGTCTCCAGGAAGCCTCCTCCCACAAGAGAATCACTACATATAGTTGGCTTGCTTTATATGAATGGTATCTATTTTTGGTAAATTCCAAGCTATATTGTACCTGCCCTGTTTCTGTCATTTTTTTCCTATAAAAATCTGTAACTTGGCATTTTCATGTACTTTTAATTAAATCAAGTATTTTCTCAATAAGAGTAATAATACTAGCCAAATTATAATTTTTAAAAATTTCAACTGGTGGTTCAATTCTAGCTTGAGCAATGCATAAAACATAATATTAAAATGAAAAAAGAATTGTTGAAAACTGCTGTGTCCTTCCAGATACTGATCTGTGAATAGTAGAAAAAAAGATTGAGGAGAAATACACTGATATGTCAACTGTGGTTATCTGAGTTGTGAGTTGTTGAATTGTCTTTTTCTTCATGCTTTTCTGCATTTCCCAAAGATTTTCTGTGTGTGTGTGCGTGTGTGTGTGTGTGTGTGATGATGATTGTGCAATATTTTTATTATCAAAGATATGTTATTTAAACTTATAAAGAATGCTTAACACATAGTATATGCTAGAAGACAACTTGTCCCTTTCCAACTCTCCCTTTCCTTTCATAGCTACTAATTACATGTTCTCAAAACACAGTATCAGACAGTTCTTAACAGCTTCTCACACCTCCTTGCATAGAAAAAGCATAGGCTTTAGCAGCAGCCTTTCAGCGATTTAATCATGAGTCTGTCACTAATTTTGTAATCTTAAACAAGTTATTCAAGTAATCTTAGTTGATTGATCTGTAAAAGGAAGATAATCATTTCAATCACTCCCGTTTTAAACCAATGTCCTTGTGCTCCCATAACTGGCTAACATTACTAGTCTTACCCCACCACGCTTTTCATGGTATTCTCAGAAAGGAATATTCTGTTTTGGAAGTTGGGAGAAGGATTTCTGGCCCTGGGCAATGGTGGTAGTTAACCCTGCCTACTGGAATGGGAATAATACATGCTTCAAACATGCAGACGTTGAATTACGAGTCCACATCATGAAGAGAAACCTAAAGAGTCAACATACAAAATTGTGAGAAGGTTGTGAACATCTGCATAAAGGACTAGTGATGGAGAGAAGTGCTCTTTATACAAAAAGCAAAAACCAAAATCACAAAGTTTTGTTGTGAAGGTCGAAGAAGGAAAACTTGAAATAATTCTAGTTAGAAGATGATGAGTGAGTATATGGAATTCAATTCCAGAGGAACCATTATAGCTAATTTTAAAATGTGGAAAACATGGTTGGCAGTCAAAATAGCATACCATTCTATCTTTTTAGTATCCCATTATTGTTCTTATTTCACTGAATATAAATTTATTCTTTATCTTTCTTTTTTTTTTTTTTTTGCTTATTTTATAATTGTTTTCATAGGTTGGTGCCCTAATCCTGTTTTTTTCCTAACTAACTCTTAAACTCTTTAACTGAAGATTCTCTAATCATAAATGATTCAATAATTTTTATGTCTGAGTAAGTAGAGCTTGGGATTTTAAATTGAATAGGCAAGTAATTAAATAAAAACATTTTACGTAGTGCTGAATATACCTGCCACATTCTAGGTGTTTGACAAATTTTCATAACACTCCTCTCAGATAAGTTCAAAAATCATTTCACTGATCAGGAACTGAGACTCAAAGTTTAAATGACTGGCCCAAGGTGATATAGCAAATATTTGTTAGAAGAAGGATTAGAATTTAGCTGTTCTGAGTCTATAGTCTGCATCTATATCATCTCAAAGATAAAGTGAGGCCTTGTTAGATATGATGGCTTTTGAAAATCTTAGAATTTTTAACAAAAACAGAACTAAAAGAAAGTGCAGTCCAACACAAAAATAATTAAAGGAACAACTATAGAAATCAGGTGAAAATTTAGAGGCAAATCTGTATGAATTTCAGTATAAAATGTCTCATTGTAAGCAATACATGTATAAGTCAAATTTCATTAATTCTAAAAGATTTGCTATTTAAAAGACTCCTACCATAATCCTCACATGAATGTAGAATCTTTTTGACAAAGCAAATGCCCATAATTTATTTTTTAAAGATTTAAAAACACTCAACTTAGTTAAAGAAAATAAACTTAAATTTAATTAATATAATAAAATATGACCTGTACTATAATAAAAATATAATATAAAATCAATAAAATAAGGTGTGACTCAGGTATGATTTTTTAAAATATTTTTGTAAAAAATATTATTATAAAAATGTTTGATTTATATACATATTATAACTTAAGTCTAAATAGCATTGACATTAACTAAAAAATACTCAATTGACATCACTTCTTAAAAATAAGAACTAGAAACAATTAACATTGATGTTACCAAGTTAGAACTATCCAAGGTGAGAGAGAGTTAGCATTCCCAAATTATAGCTGACCCTCTGAGCCAAAACCCAAACACAGATCATTCTCCCTGATTATTCTTTCCCTCATGTAGGATATTATATTTACTGTAACTTAACAAAAATTATATATCCAAATTGATAGACAAGATATGTATTGCCTTCTTCTGTGAATATTTTAATAAACTATAGTACTTGTATCAATTTAAAAATCTATATTCCAATATCATTTATTCCTAGAAATGTCACTCAATAATGACAGTAATGTGGTTATTATTATTATTATTATTACTGTCATCATCATCGTCATCATAACAATGAGTGGTACTGGAACCTTAGATAATATTCAAGATATGACTCCCTTTCTGCTTAGGAATCTTGCAGTACTCTCTTCTTCCCACCACACAAGACGAGCTATGGCTACTCAAATTTCTTGCACCGTGGGAAAAATGAGATGTCTGCCAGTTTTTTAGGAAGTTACAGTGAAAATGGTCATTTTCCTGTAATATTTTAAAAGCAATAGTATCCACCTTAAGGGTTGATGTGAGAATTAAATAAGTTCAGTCATGTTTCATGTGTTTTATAAGAGAGACAAAAAAAAATTAAAAACCTAGACAATAATATCTCTGCCCTCATATAAATTGTTCGCTTTGTTCTAGAATTGGATCTGTTCAAATCTTTCAATTTAACACTCTATAATAACATATGTTAGGGCTTATATTGTGTCCTACACAGGACTAAACATTTTACATTCATTTTTTTAAATCATTACTCTCCCTCAATATCTCAGTAAGGAAGATATTATTATTCCAGTTCTGCCAATAAACATCTGTGGCATGTAAGAAACCTGCCTGGCATCACATATCTACTAAACAAAGAGCCCAGATTCAATTCCAGTCATCTGACCACTAGGTTATACTGAGTACAAATTATTACACATTCTTTTTATTACCATTTGCCATTTAAATCAAAATAAGGTGAGCTTTGAACAAGATGCCCAACCTCCTTTTGGCTAAAGGGCTACTGAAGACCATCTAAAAAAGTTCTCTGTGAAAAGAAACAGCTGCCATATACTTCAGATAGACTAGAAAACCAGGCAGAAAACACTGCTTGGCATTTTAGTTTTGAAAGGCCAAGTTCCACTAAATAAAACCTTCACTTTGTATATGTGTGTGGAAATGATTAGTCATTTAATACTGGAAGCTCTACCTGGAACACATTTCTTAATACATTTTTTTCACATGCATGATGTCTTTCTACAATTTATTGCCACATTTTATTAAACTCTTGTTACCTAGCGTGTAATTGGAATCATCACTGATACATGAAACACGAGTATACAAATCTGAAACAGAGTGGAGACAGGTCAAAGAAAAAACAGCAAAGCTAAATTTTAAAATAGGGGAAAGGCATAGGCTGCAGTATTGTGAATTGCTGCATCCTTTACCAGCCCAGGGCAGTGGCCCCAGGAAAATCATCATAGTCTCTGCATCCACACAAACTCAATGCTTTGTAAATAAGAAATAAAAGGGTGAGCCATTAAAAACAGACCAAAAACTAAATGCATAAGAAAACAGATGAATTATAAGTAGATGCCCTGCCATGTTTAGTCTCTTCAAAATTAGAAATTTTACCAGAGTGAAATATAAATGTAACTGCATGTTATACTTCCTGAGGCTACTCTGTTCCCCCCATTGTCCTAAAACATGATTATGTAAGCTCCAACTAGAATGCTTGCTCTGAAATTTCACTGTGTCTGTCTCTGTCATCACTTCTTTCCGAGATCCAAGCACAGAGGGTGGCACAGTGTAAGGCAAAAAAAAAAAAAAAATGCTTTATGAATGAATGGATAGAAAAATAAGAAAGTCAGAAGTGGACTTTTAAAAATTCTATTAAATGGAACATTAGGAGGTTTGTTGGGATCCCATGGAATCTTTCACAAGGAAAATTAAGTCCTAGGCTCCTTTTGTGAAGTAACTGTCTCTTTTTCAGTTTCAGTTTTATAGAATATTTTTTTAATTCAATGTCTTTCTCTCTTTCATCCACAGATGACAGCCTTATTATTACCACAGCGCTATGTCTAATTCCATGTAAATCTAAGGGCCACACTAGAAATTTCATAGAAAAGACAGTCACTTATAAACAGAAAGTATTATACTTTTATTTTGAGAGACTGGCAAAATACAACAAAAAATAGGAGAAAATAAAGAACGTTCCTTAACATTCCTATCATAATCAGGCACAATGATTCCCATCTTCTAATTACCATATTTATCATCGTCTTTGACACCATAATTGTTAATGATCATCCATTCCTTAAACTTGGCTAAGTATAAATTAATAATAAACATTGTTATTACCACCAATTGCCCACCAGGTATTTGTGAAGATATATAATCAAAATTTTTGTCTGAGCAAGGTTTTATAATATTCTTTAAAATATTGTTTTAATTCTAAAATAATTTGGTTCATTGAAGGAAATATATACAATGTGGGAATTATAAATGAAAAGATTTAAAGCACTCTTAATTTCATCTTCATAAATAACCATCATTATTCTTTTCTGTATACTACAAAAAATTTGCAATAATGCCATGTATAAAATAAACGGCAGAATCCCTTTCTCCTCCTCTTCCAAAACATACCCACACTGTAAAGAACAAGAGTCTGTCCACAAATTCCCCCTGAGTGGGGCCCCATGCACCAGGAACTAGTCTTGGTGCTTGGAACACCGCGTTGAACATGTGAAACAGAGCCACTCTCCTAAAGAAACTCCTGTACTGCTGGAGAGATAAAAGGAAGTAAGCAAATTAAGGAGATAAGTACTATAAAGAAGATAAAGTAAGGTAAAGAAATAGTGCTTCTAGAGGTTATTATTGTGAGTGTGGTTTGAAAGCCTCTGGGGGAATTGGAAAAGAAGCATGACACTGTCATAATTTACAGATAACATGATATTGTATACAGAGAACCATAAAGAGTCCACCAAAACCTACTAGAACTGTTAAGTGAATTCATTAAAGAAGCAGGATTCAAAATAAATATTTAGAAGTAACCCAAGTGCCCATTAATAGACAAGTGTATTTTTTAAAAAAGGTTTTTTTTTAATGTGTTATACAGTGGAATATTACTCAGCCATAAAAAAAGAATGAAATCTTACCATGTGCAATAGCATGGATGTACTTAGAGGGTATTATGCTCAGTGAAATAAGTTAGTCAGAGAAAGACAAATACCATATAATTTCACTTACATATAAAATTTAAAGAGAATTTTATAAACAAACAAAATAGAAACAGCCTCATAGATACAGAGAACCAACTGGTGGTTGCCAGAAGGGAGAGGATTGAGGGACTGACTGAAAAAGGTGAAGGAATTAAGAAGTACAAATTGGTAGTAACATAATAGTCCCAAGGATATAAAGTACAGTATAAGGAATATGGTCAATAATATTGTAGTATCTACAGGTTATCTGGTGGGTATCGGAAATATCAGGAGGACCACATTGTAAATTATATAATTGTCTAACCATTATGCTGTATACTTGAAATTAATACAAAATAATATTGACTATAAACTCTAATTGAAAACATAAAATTTTTAAAAAAGAAAAAGAAAACCTCTGGAGGTAATGATACTTGAGTTTAGACCTATCTCTCAGGAAGAACTTTCCAAGCAAAAGAAACATTAGTATCTGAAGAGCAGAAAGAGACCAGCATTTTTGAAATGTGGTGAATTAGAGATATAAGGGAGAAAGAAAGAGCTGAAAGTTAGAGATGGACCAATTCAAAGAGAGCCTTCTGGGAGTTTAGATTACATTCTGGTTGCTGTGGGAAGCCTTCAGAGGGTTTTTTTGTTTGTTTGTTTGGTTTTTTGGGGTTTTTTTTTGCATTTTTCTGAAGCTGGAAACAGGGAGAGACAGTCAGACAGATTCCCGCATGCGCCCGACCGGGATCCACCCAGCACGCCCACCAGGGGCGACGCTCTGCCCACCAGGGGGCGATGCTCTGCCCATCCTGGGCGTCGCCATGTTGCGACCAGAGCCACTCTAGTACCTGAGGCAGAGGCCACAGAGCCATCCCCAGCGCCCGGGCCATCTTTGCTCCAATGGAGCCTTGGCTGCGGAAGGGTTAGAGAGAGACAGAGAGGAAGGCGCGGCGGAGGGGTGGAGAAGCAAATGGGCGCCTCTCCTGTGTGCCCTGGCTGGGAATCGAACCCGGATCCTCCGCACGCTAGGCCGACGCTCTACCGCTGAGCCAACCAGCCAGGGCCAGAGGGTTTTAAGCAGGGGAATCATGTAGTCTGACTGGATGGTTTTAGAAGGTTGACCCCAGCCACATACAGATGATGGGCTCACAGAGGACAAAAGAGAGAAAGCAGAGGCTGATTCAGAGGCATCACAATTTTCCAAGCTCAAACTAAGGTGTGGCAGTGGAGATGAGTAGTTAGAAGCAAGATACATTAACAAAAGGGTAAAAATTGCCATATGATCAGACAAGATAAGGAGAGAGAAAAAATTAATTCCCAGGTAACTCCTATTGGCAGATGGCCTACACCCATCTAAATGTCTTTCTCACATATATCCTATTATGATCTTTATGAATATTCTGATACATTAAACAGTGTTAATAATGGATACCATTTACTACATATCAGATTCTCTACATAAATTATCTCAATTAATTATTACTTAGCACCTGACCTGTGGTGGTGCAGTGGATAAAGCGTCGACCTGAGGTTGCCAGTTCAAAACCCTGGGCTTGCCTGGTCAAGGCACATATGGGAGTTGATGCTTCCTGCTCCTCCCTCCCCCTTCTCTCTCTCTCTCTCTCTCTCTCTCTCTCTCTCTCACTCTCACTCTCCTCTTTAAAAATTAATAAAAGAAAAAAATTCTTACTTAGCAAGCCATAAGAGAGATATATGCTATTATTAGCTCTATTTTATTAATAAGAAAACAAAATTGGCCTGACCAGGTGGTGGCGCAGTGGATAGAGCGTCGGACTGGGATGCGGAAGGACCCAGGTTCGAGACCCCGAGGTCGCCAGCTTGAGCGCGGGCTCATCTGGCTTGAGCAAAGAGCTCACCAGCTAGGACCCAAGGTCGCTGGCTCCAGCAGGGGGTTACTCGGTCTGCTGAAGGTCCACGGTCAAGGCACATGTGAGAAAGCAATCAATGAACAACTAAGAAGTCGCAACGCGCAACGAGAAACTGATGATTGATGCTTCTCATCTCTCTTCGTTCCTGTCTGTCTGTCCCTGTCTATCTCTGCCTCTGTAAAAAAAAAAAAAAAAAAAAAAAAAAAAAAAAAAAAAAAATTAGAAGTGAAGTAACTTATCTAAATTATCTAAATTCACACAGCTAATAATAAATGGTTGAAGTAGAAAAAAAATTAAACCCAGGCTGATGTGACACTAAAAGCCATGCCCTTAATCACCGTGTAAGATATCTGACAAACGTGCCGACGTTTATTTAACCAATCTCCTTGCTATACATTTAGTTTGTTTTCAGATTATCTCTGCTAAAAAAGAATGCTATTATAAGCATCATTATACATACATTTTATACTTATGAGATTATTTCATTAAGGTATATTGCTAGAAGTTAAATTGATACAGTAAAATTATGAAAAATTTTAAGGCATTTGATACATAGGCCAACTTCCCAAGTTAAAGTTTGACCAGGAGTGAATGCAACTAATTTATGCATCCTCGTTATTTTCATGATTCCTATCATATCTTGTTTGCTATCACACATCTAGAGAGAGGCAGAGATGGAATGCCAGGCCGGCTGACACCAGGAACCTGTCCTTATCCAATACATTATCCCCTTGCCTTGCTCTTTGATATCACATGAAGTGATTGAGTTAGGGACCTAACTTTATTTTTAAATATTTTAACTGTGTAATCTAGCATCACTTTTTGAATTACTAAATGTTTCACAACTGATCTGAAGTATCTGAAATGCCAAGTTCATCATCATCATCATCATCATTATTAATCATCATCAAATCAACCATTTAATGTATGATAGATGCTTCACAAAACACAAGTTCACTGCATCCATACACTAATAACCAGGACATCCTGGTATTTTGGAGTAAATTTATATACATGTATGTGAAAGTCTGTTTATTTGTTTGAGTAAAGCTAGCTGCTCTAACAAAACATTGATATTAACCCAACAGAAGTTTACTTCTTGTGCATGTCAAGTTTTGCTGATTGCCAGGTGCTTCTCTCCCAAGCAGGGATTTCGCAGCCAGGGCTTCCTGTGCTTAGACTCCCCATTCTTACTTGGCATCTGTGCTGGTTTGTATCAAGATAATGAAAGAGAAATAAGCATGGAGGATCCCCTGCTTTTTCTGAAGTTTTTATGGAGAAGTGGTAAACTCCATTGACAAGAATTCAAAAATGTGGTCACATCTAACTGCAGGGAAAGAAGAAAAATACAGTATTTCCGTGTGCCTTGGGAGAAGAGGAAATGCGTATTTCAAAACTACTGCAATCCATGTCACAGCTTATTAAAGGGCTTGTTATCTTTTACATTGATTCACACTTACGCCAGTTTGACACTGATTAATTTAGTGGCATTCTTCTTCTTCATTATTATTCTTTCTCAAAATTATATTGCCTGTTCTGATAAACTTTACAATCCTCCCTCATAAAAGTCAAGTCACAAAAGTAGAAATATAAGTATCTATAAACAGCGTAAAAATTGTTTAACCTTATGTGCATTCAAGCACTATATTTTTTAAAAAACATATCAAATTGGTAACTATTTAAAATAATAGTTACATTTGAGTAGATGCTATAAAATATATCTTCTCCTACTTGCTAATAATAATGTACATTAGTATAAACTTTTTGTACGGGGGAAGGGAAGAAGCTGGAATTCAGAAATTTAAAACAAAGTCTATAATATACATAACATTTAGTCACTTATTTTTTCTATTTACTAATAAAAACATTTATTAAAATCTGGTATTTTCTCAGAGTGTGACTGGAAAATTCTCAGATTAAATACTATGTCTCATTGTTAGTATTTTCTAAATCTTTCACTAACTACAATTTTAATTTCTATTTTAGTCAGTAGCTATTTAAGTTATGTGTTTGCAAGTTCAGAAAAATTTTAATTTTATTTGAGTGTGGTTTTAAAAAAGTAATCTACTTGAATTGTTTTAGGTTAAGTAATGAGGTTTATTTTGTGTTCTAATATGTGATTAATTTTACAAATGTTCCATAAGCCACCCTGAAAATAAGATAAATTATTCTCCATATTTGGTACACAAAATTAAACATATATGTATATATTAAAGCAATTATATATACTAATTAAATCTTTTAATATAATTTAATAAAATTATTTTGACCTATGCAACATGAATTTACTTAGTCTTCTATTATAATACTATGTTTTTGACAATTATACTTTTTGATAGCTTTTATAATTGTATTATATATATTTACCATTTTAATAAATATTAATATTATACGTAAATCTGTATTGATATGGCCTCAATGTTCTCTATAAGTAGATTTATATATAATTTTATAATTCTTGAGTTTCTTATCTTGATTCACTTCTCATTCAGTAGGACATATTTTGAGTAACCCTTACAGGGAAGATTTATGATGTAAATCTGATTGTGTCTTCCTATTACCTTCACATTCTAACAGTGTAATTAAATATAAATTTCTTGAGCCACAAACTTTCCCCTCAAAATTATGTAAACATTGTGCTATTATGTCCAAGCATTTAATGTATGGACAAGGCCATGACCAGCCTAAATTTTCTACTTCAATAAGAAACATTTTATTGCCTAGAATCTTGTAAGATTCCTTTACTTAGTGATTTTTTAATTTTCTATAGGATATAGTTATACAATTTAATGATAATCTCCTTTCTTTTATTTTGTAAGGTGCATAGACGTTTCATTCTACATATACACTGAGGTATTTCTTTAGTGTCTTTTATTCCATTTATGAGTTTTGCTTCTGTTTCATTTATCTGGACTCATCTTTAGGAGCATAATTTATCTCTAGATTAATATATATTCTTTTTATTTCCATAGCTGTAATCTATTTAGTTATTGCTTGTTTTTCTAGTTCCTAGAAAATTCCTCAATATTTTTCTCCAAAATAATTCTTACTTTATGCAGTGTAAATTTTATTTCTAATTTTTAGTTAATTTGCTAGCTCCATTATTGCATTTTAGTTTTCTCCTTAAAAATTTTGCTTTATGGTGTATAACATCCTCTTTTCAAGATTAAATTAAATTTTTATTTTATTCATATATGAAATAGATATCATATAAAATTTACTAGTTTATTTGAATAAAATGTTTTTGAAAGTGTGTTCTTATTCACCTTGAGAATTGTCCATTTTTTGTTTTAAAAGATTTTTTCCCTAGGTCTCATTTTCATCTCTTTATTCCTCCAAAAATGAGAAGACAGCAATTAGATCAGATATTTTTTTATAAACTAAGATGATAGACTGTTTCTAGTTCCCTTCATTTTCTTTCTCTCATATCTTAAATCAGAGGAATTATTTATGTAAATTATTACATATATAGCTGTTTTCAAATATTTTTGTAAATAAGTTAAATAATTCTGCAAATTTACTAGAATAAATACAAGGTCAAGGTTATGGAAATTATGATGAATCCAAAATAATGAGGAGGAATTATTCAAACGGGCTGGAGAGGGTGAGATTAAGGGGAAATTTACAGAATTTCCAGTACATGTAGCATGGAGGAGAAAAAAAGCATGTGTCAGGGAAAGGCAAACTAAGGTAGGAGGGTTCCAGATTATTCCAATCATTTCTTGATTTGCTCATAAATTTGGACTATACTATAAACCAGTATTTCCAAAGATGTATTCCATACCAAACTAGTCCTATAAGACACTTCATGAAAGAGAAATGGGTTCCATAATCAAACAAGTTTAGGAAACTTGCATATTCTATATATCCCTCCCCCTTTTGGAGATTCACAGCAAATATCAGCATTTAGAAATATCAGCAAAGAAAAGTGATTACTCTCAACTTAGAATTTTTCACATCTTTCTTTTAACATCTAATAATAGTTTATGGCAGTTACTGGAAAAGAAACACTGGGAATTCCTGCTCTGGTCAGAAGGGAGTTATTGAATGGATTTTTACCAGGGAAGAGACATGATCAGATTTATATTTACAAAGATTACAGTGAAATTTTGAAAATAAGTTAGTGGGGACAAAACTTGAGGAAAAAAGAGGCAAAGTTAGCAATTGTTTTTGTAATCTATAGCTTGAAAGGAGAGAAGTCTGTAGATGTCCTGTGGTGTCACTGTGGAACCTTAGAGAGCAAAAATAACAAGCCTATCATTTGGGTTTTACAGGGGACCACAAAGAAGTAAGCGATGGATACTTTTTCTCTGTCTAACCCAGACATTTTATAAAGCGCATTTCCAGGAGAACTGTGACCAGCACTTCAACCTGCAATTTTGTCTCTTCAGATTTCTTCTAGCAGAAAATCCCAGCCCAATTCTAGTTGTTTTTCATTCCTTAAATTGGATAAAGGGCAATTTTATCCTTTGTGTTTTCTTTTGCCATTTTCAACTACATTTATTTCTAAAAGGTTCTACTTATTTTTCTTTTAAGAGAGTTATTTTATTTTTGTTCTTTAAGAGTTCATTGTTTTCTTTAAAGGCAGAGCACAGACTTGTGGTTAAATAACCCAGGTCAAGAGATGACTAGATCCATCTTATTTTTCTAGTCAGCTCTGCCAAATCTTTTCAGTATTACTCTGGCTCTAGTTGATTTATTTTTATTCCCTTGATAATAAAAACCTGAAAGTTTTTCTACCACTCCCTTTCAACCATACATTCAGGAAAATAATCAATACATCCTAAAAAAGAGGTAGGAGGAGGTGTTAAGAAGAGCATTCTTGCCATATTCATTCTATTTTATACCTCTTTTTTTTTTTTTTTTTACAAACTCTAATTCCTTTTCACCCATCATTTTGTAAGAGTAAATAAACCCCTTAATACTTCATACTTAGAACTAAGAATAAAGCATTTAGGTAATTTTACCTAAGGCAAGCCTATCGTTATAGCATACTATTAGGAAATATGAAGATATTCCAATTATTCTTTATGGCAGATTGTTCAAATGTCCTTAAAGGCAGTGTTTAGGGCGATATTTAGACTAGGAGGTCTATTTATTCAAACATTAAAATTTATTTTATTTTGACCTGCCTTATAAATAAGTAAATAAATAAATATATAAATCTACTCTAGTTTAACCATCCAGAGAACATAATAAACTGTGAAATCTACTAGTATTAGTTGATTCATCTTCAGTGGTCATTCCTAGTATGGGTAAGTCCTAACTATTCTTCCTTGATAAGAGTGTAAACCACTCCCCATCCTATCACTGTAACATCAACATGAATATTTTTTAATGACCCACTCTTTTTAAAGTTACTTTCTCCACTCCTTGAATGAGATAAATGTTAGGTTTAACATTTAAAAGGCATGAAACTTTGATGAGCTTTTCTATTGGTTGTATATTTTGTCACATTTTAAATGGAGATTATTCCATCATCTACCTACTTAACCTGTATTTGGGAGAAGAATTTACTTGAATTGGATGGTGTAGAAATTAAAGAAAACCTTAACTCAAATTGAAGTTAAGAGAATCCTGTGGAGAGAGCTTTTACGCTCTGCTCTACCACTAGTATTCAGTTACTCCAAACAGGAAGACATCAATTGTACCAAACAAAATGGTGATGTGAATTACAGGTAAATCAGTTACAGACCCCCAATAACAAGATAGGTACCAAACAGGAAGTGCATCTACTTTATTACTTTATATTCCAACAGGAAAAAGGTTTTCCTTTTGCCTAACAATAAGCCCAGCCAATGGAAACTCCTACAACTCAGCCAACGAAAAACCATCATCACCTAAACTCTTACTTTTCCTTCAGTGAACTTTTATTTTTCTCTTGCTTATGACTTCCTTGCCCCCCATTCTTTATAAAAGACACCCATCTTCTATAGCCCCTTGGAGTACTCTCTGCTTGCTAGATGAAATATTGCCAGATTTATTAATCATTTAATAAAAACCACTCAGATCTTAAATTTGCTCAGTTAGATTTTAACAGTGGTCAGGGGAAAACCCTCTTTGAAAAGATAGAATTTAAGCAAAGAACTGAAAGAGGTAAGAAACTACGCTAGGAGAAGAGGCAGCCTCGGCAGAAGGAGCAGAAACTGCAAAGGCACTGAGGTAGAAGAGGACCTGGCTAGTTTGAGGAACAGCAGGAAAAGCAGTGAGGCAGAGGCAGGAAGAGTTAGTGCAAGAGAGCATAGTAGAGAGTGAGATGAATAAATTAAAGTGGCCAGCTTGTGTAGAACATGGTAGGCACCTAAAGGATTTTATTCTGAATGAGAGGGGAAGCATTTTGATCAGAGGACAATCAGTATTCTGTAAGTAAAATAGAAACCACTTTGTATTCAGCAGGAAGTGGTTAATACGGGGAAATTCATGTTAACAAAATCATTGACAGGGCTAGAGTAAAGAAGATCAGAGAAGGCTACTGCCAACTAGTTCTTAGGTTCATGACTAATTTTCAGAGTCAGAAAGTTATGGGAATTGAAGAAACAGTTGAGAAAATACCCGCATAGAAGCAGGTGATCCAAGAAAGAAATCTCTGAGGCCCTTATAAAATCTCACATCTATCTTTGCAACACTGGAGGAAAAATACGGTGGTTTCTGCTTCTATTGCATCTTCCAAATCACTAGTAATTTTCTCCAATTTTTGCCATTCATTCTAGAACTAGAGTGGCAGGAATTATGAAAAATATGGTTTGTAGGCTCCCAGCTTCCAGAATACAGGAGAGGGTTAAAAGGAAAAAATGATGCTAATGTGACAATAGACAATTCAATACAAGTAACATAATCAGACTCTTATTTTAAAACTTTACTTGAGTTTCAGTGTTTATATCAGTCTGAAGGAATGAAAGGGTTAAAGCATGCAGATTAGTTAGAGATATAATAACCCATGTGTATGGCCCATAGTCGCCACCATTTTGGCCATTCACATGCAGGTTCCCATTGAATTTGGTGAAACAGTAAAAAAAACTGTGGAGTCAAAAACTGGTGGGTCATTCCTTTATTCCAGCCTCACAACTGGCTGGCGAGTAAACACAAACACACAGAGGGCTCCAAAACCAACTCACACATTCTCTGGTTCCACAACCAGGAGAATCTTTTCTGGTGTTTCCTAGAATCAAAGGCCCCCCACCAGCCTCAGTCACCTCTGGTTCCCCATCTGCACACCTTCTCCCTTCTCATCTCTGCACAAACTGGCTTCTCCTTCAGCACCCTGCCATCTTGACTTCTTTTTCCCCAGCACACTTCCTCCCTGCTCTCACTCTGCAAAAACATGGCTTCCTTCCTCTCCTTTCTCCTCCTTCTTAAAACTTTTTGGGGTGAAAATTCCTCCTCCAGCAACATTAGCATAACAGTGACCCTTCCCAAGCAGGAAAGTAATTAGCAGTTTCACAGATCACATACCTGGGCAGTGGCCATTTTTAACAATAAAAGTGAGCAAACTTAAAAATTACCCTTTACAAACTTATTTGCCCAACACCATGCAAGAAAGTGACTTGGACCAGGATATTAACAGCAGAGGAACAGTTAATTGTGATATTCTGGTAATTGAAGATAAAACAATGGGATTTTCTTTTTTTTTTTTTTTTCAAGTGAGGTGCTTTATTTGTAAACCTAACCTCAGAATTTCTTTTTTTTTTTTAATAAATTTTTATTAATGTTAATGGGATGACATTAATAAATCAGGGTACATATATTCAAAGAAAACATGCTAGGTTATCTTGCCATTAAATTATGTTGCATACCCCTCGCCCATAGTCAGATTGTCCTCCGTCACCCTCTATCTAGTTCTCTGTGCCCCCCCTCCCCCTCCCCCTAACTCTCTCCCTCCCTCCCTCCTATGTCCTCCCTCCCCCCACCCCTGGTAACCACCACACTCTTGTCCATGTCTCTTAGTCTCGTTTTTATGTTCCACCAATGTATGGAATCATGTAGTTCTTGTTTTTTTCTGATTTACTTATTTCACTCCGTATAATGTTATCAAGATCCCACCATTTTGCTGTAAATGATCTGATGTCATCATTTCTTATGGCTGAGTAGTATTCCATAGTGTATATGTGCCACATCTTCTTTATCCAGTCTTCTATTGAAGGGCTTTTTGGTTGTTTCCATGTCTTGGCCACTGTGAATAGTGCTGCAATGAACATGGGGCTACATGTGTCTTTACGTATCAATGTTTCTGAGGTTTTGGGGTATATACCCAGTAGAGGGATTGCTGGGTCTAAGGTAGTTCTATTTGCAGTTTTTTCACCATACTTTCCTCCATAATGGTTGTACTACTTTACAGTCCCACCAACAGTGAATGAGGGTTCCTTTTTCTCCACAGCCTCTCCAACATTTGCTATTACCCGTCTTGTTGATAATAGCTAATCTAACAGGGGTGAGGTGGTATCTCATTGTAGTTTTGATTTGCATTTCTCTAATAACTAATGAAGCTGAGCATCTTTTCATATATCTGTTGGCCATTTGTATTTCTTCCTGGGAGAAGTGTCTGTTCATGTCCTCTTCCCATTTTTTTATTGGATTGTTTGTTTGTTTGTTGTTGAGTTTTATGAGTTCTTTGTAAATTTTGGATATTAGGCCCTTATCTGAGCTGTTGTTTGAAAATATCATTTCCCATTTAGTTGGCTGTCTGTTTATTTTGATATCAGTTTCTCTTGCTGAGCAAAAACTTTTTATTCTGATGTAGTCACAATGGGATTTTCTAATGTATTGAATATGAGCTAGTCTGACCTGTGGTGGCACAGTGGATAAATCGTCAGCCTAGAATGATGATGAAGTTGCTGGTTTGAAACTCTGGGCTGCTCAAAGCATATACAAGAAGCAACTACTATGAGTTAATGCTTCCTACCCCTTGCCTCTTTCTCTCTCTCTCTCCTCTCTCTAAAATTGATAAATTAAATCTTTTTTTAAAAAAGAATGTGAGCTAGACAGAAAATAAGAAATTAAAGATGACTCCAATATTTTGTACTTTGAATCTGGAATGAGAGTGTTTCTATGAATTGCAATCAGGAAAACAGCAAATGAACAGGTTGGAAGGAGGGAGACAATCATAAGCTGGAGTTATATTAATGGTTCCTAAATTAATTTTAGTTTATTATTATAATGTCTTTTTTTTAGTGAGAAAGAGACATGAAGGGAGAGAAATGAGAAGCACCAGCTTGTAGTTGCATCACTTTAGTTGTTCACTGATTGCTTTCTCATATGTGCCTTGACCGGGGGGCTCAAGCTGAGCCAGTGATCCCTTGCTCAGGCCAGTGACCTTGAGCTCAAGCCATTAACCATGGTATCACGTCAATGATCACACACTCAAGTCAGGTGAGCCTGTACTCAACTTGGCAACCTTGGGGTTTAGAACCTGGGACCTCAGCATCCCAGGTCGATTCCCTATCCACTGCACCACCACTGGTCAGGCATATAATTTTTTTTATTGATTGACTTCAGAGAGAAAGGAAGGGAGAGACAGAGACCGAACTGTTGTTTCATCAATTTATGCATTCATTAGTTTGATTCTTGAATGTGTCCTGACAGGAAATTGAACCCACAATCTTGGCATATCAGAATGATACTCTAACCCAGCGGTTCTCAACCTGTGGGTCGCGACCCCGCGGGGGTCGAACGACCAAAACACAGGGGTCGCCTAAAGCCATCGGATTTATGTTCTCAACCCACAGGTTGAGAACCACTGCTCTAACCAATTGATCTACCTGCCCAGAGCCAGGTGGTTTTTTTTGAACTTGCATCAGAATTACCCAGAGGCCTTGTTAAAGCACAGATGTCTCACCTCAAACATCCTGAGATGGTTGTCTAGTGTGTGAATGTTTTATTCTAGAAAGTTCCCAAGTAATGGTGATGCTGCAGGGCCAGAAACCACATTTTAAGAACCACTCTGGTTTAGAGAATTGATGAGCATCAGAAATTCTTACAGACTTTTAAAAATGTGTTTGAAGAAAAACTATCTACCAAAAAAAGTATTTTATCTTGCTTTTAATTAGATGTAACTGTAACAATTGTGGTGCTGTCTTTGAATATCTGAAAGATTCCACTAATTGATTTACCAGTCTTTACATGCAGGCTTTTTTTTTTTTTTTTTTTTTCAGAGACAGAGAGAGAGTCAGAGAAGGGATAGACAGGGACAGACAGACAGGAACAGAGAGATGAGAAGCACCAATCATTAGTTTTTCGTTGCGCATTGCAACACCTTAGTTGTTCATTGATTGCCTTCTCATATGTGCCTTGACCACAGGCCTTCAGCAGACCGAGTAACCCCTTGCTCGAGCCAGCGACCTTGGGCTCAAGCTGGTGAGTTTTTGCTCAAACAAGAAGAGCCCTCGCTCAAGCTGGCAACCTCGGAGTCTCAAAGTTGGGTTTTCTGCATCCCAGTCTGACGCTCTACACATTGTGCCACCGCCCGGTCAGGCTACATGCAGGCCTTTATGCTCAGATACATTATAAGTAAGTTAATGATTCTACTATTATTTACATTGAGAAAGAAGACTTGAATGTTTGCATTTGTTTTGTTTGAGAATTTTTATATTTTCTGTTCCAGCAGGAGTAAAGACTGAAAGATTAGAAAAAAAAGACTCCAACATAGTTTTCAATAATGATAGCACGAAGGGTAGCTACACATTTTGCATTTTATATAATTGAATCCACACAAAATTCCTTTTTGGAAGATGTTAACATTTTCCCTTTAATGATGAAGAAACTGATTTTCAAAGAGGTTAAATAATATGCTTGAGTTCACACAGCTGTTCCGCCTGAGGCCCTGAATTCATACACAGGTCAGGCTGATCTTCAAGTCCTAGGCTCTTTTCATTGTTCTCCAAGCTTATCTGATACTACAGTTATCTGGAATGCTTGTTAAACACACAGAATTCTAAACCTAAAGAACCACAATTTCCAGTGAAGGGTCCTGGAAATCTGTAATGTTGAATAAGCAACCAGATGACTCGGCTCAGGCAAGTTTTGGAAAGAGCACAGCACTCTCTCTCTTCCGTGCCTAGGATAGATTAACGCAGACACAAAGGAGAGAGAGAGAAACATCCAAATTTTGTCTCATTCTTGGGATATTAAGTTTAAAAAAGTAATTAATAAGATATACTTACTTCTAGTTCTATTATAGTTATTCCCTTCCAACAGCTTTTGGATAATGCCAGGCATTTCTGTATTCAAAATAATAACTTTCCCAATTTTCTTTAAACAATTTTTATTTTTTATCTCTGTTGCTCAGGACAGATCATTGTTATGATATTAGAATAGCACAGACCAAAAATCCTATAGATGGATTTAAATTTTAAAAGACCATATTTACTATTAAGGAAAGAAAAAAATCAGTGGAAGTAATCATATCTTTCAGAAAGCTCATGGAATGTTTGGCTAACCATTGAGAAAATGTTGTATCAAAATCGCAACTCCACAATCCTGAAAGACTACACTAATTAAAGATATCCTTGGTTTACAGAGAAAAGTAAATTTCTCAACTCTGAATTTACATCTTCTCTGTAAAAGAGACATATTCAGACTGAAAAAGATATAATTAATATCAATAAGACAAAGGGGTGAAAAAATAACATAAAATGATGTCCTTATGGTAGAAAGTATAGTGGGTCCTCAAAAAATTAAGAATAGAATTACCATATGATCCAGCAATCCCTCTACTGGGTAGCTACCCAAAAAACTCAAAAACACTGGTGAATCGAGACACATGCACCCCCATGTTCATCACAGCATTATTCACAGTGGCCAAGATATGGAAACAACCAAAGTGTCCCGAAACAGAGGATCAGATAAAGAAGATGTGGTACATATATACAATGGAATACTGCTCAGCCATAAGAAATGATGACATATTGCCACTTACGACAACATAAACAGACTTGAAAACATTATACTGAGTGAAATAAGTAAATCAGAAAAAAGCTAAGAATTATATGATTTCACACATAGGTGGGATATAAAAATGAGATGAATGGACATAGATAAAAGTGAAGGGGTTACTGGGGGAGGGGGTTAAAGGGAAGGTGGTTAGGGTGAGGGAAGTAAAGAGAGACAATTATAGGGAGAGAGAAAGTGATTTGACTTTGGGTAATGGGCACACAACACAATCAACAGTTCAAATACTATGGAAATATTTACTGGAAACCTATGTACTCTTATCGATCAATGTCACCCGTATTAAATTTAATTTTCTAAATAAAATTTTAAAACAAATATGCCCTGATATGTTAAATATGTTAAAGACATTTGTTTTAAACAAAACACATTTCAGAGAGGGAAACACATACCGTTAGTGATGTTTGTTGCAGAAAGATTTGGAATATTTAAGATATAAAAATACTGTTTTAATTTTCTAGTAGGTAGGTGAAAATGGGAATATGGATTAAACAAAATATATACCAGTTATCTGAACGTTTATTTCTGATCAAGATTCAACTACAAATCTTAAAGGAATAGATAAAAAACACATCATTAAATGTGTCACTGGGGTCCAGAATTGGTTTTCTAAGAACTATTTAAGTAAAACTTACTCTTCTTTTATTGTGTTAAAAACACTTAACATGAAATCTACCCTCTTAAATTTTTAAGTGCATAATACAGTATTTGTTAAATGTAGTCATTACTGTTGTACCCTAGTATGTATTCATGGTGCATAACTGAAACTTTATGCCCATTTAACCAGTTCCCCTTCCTGACAACAACCATTCTACCTTCTGACTCAAGGAATTTGACTACTTTAGATATATTATATAAATAAAATCATGCAGTATTTGTTCTTTTATGACTGGTTTATTTTATTTAACGTAGTGTTTTCTGGATTTATCCATGTTGTTGTATGTGGCAAGATTTCCTTTTTTTTTTTAAGATTGAATAATATTACATTGTATGTATATACCACATTTTCTTTATTCATTCACTCATTTATTGATATCTGATTGCTTATCTTGGCTACTGTGAATAATGCTATAATAAACATAAGAATAAACATATCTCTTTGAGATCCTGATTTCAATTCAATTGGATATACATCCAGAATAAGGATTGCTGGATCATATGGTAGTTCATTTTTAATTTTTTGAGACACCTCCCTACTATTTTCTATAGTAACTGCATCATTTTACATTTTCACCAACAGTGTTAAAGGGTTCCAATTTCTTCCATGTCTTCACCAACAATTGTTATCTCTTGGGTTTTGGCTTTTGGTTTTTGAAGGGTTGTTTGTTTTTTAAAATATTCATCCTAACCAGTATGAGGTAATAGCTCAGTGTGGTTTCCATTTAGATTTCCCTGATGATTAGTGATGTTGTGTACTTTTACATGTATCTATTGGCCATTTTAATGTCTTCTTTAGAGAAATATCTAAGTACTTGCCTTTCTAATCAGGTTAAAAGTAACTTATTTTTAATTGCACAAGTAGATATAGTAAGTTGTGAAATCATAAAGGCATAGTAAATAAAGCATAACTGAGTATAACAAAAGTGTAAGACAAATTTTCTCAGTCTTTGTGGAAAAGTAGAAGAAAAATTCACTGAATAAAGTGATCAGTATGGTTATATAACTTACCAAAGGAATGTTAATAAGTCTAAAACATAGCAATATTTTTAACACGATGTAGCTGAACACATGAATAACCTGTTGTCCAAATTTGAAGAGGACATGAACTCAAAAGAACATGAGATACAATACATTGATACCATAATAAGTATCTAAAGAGACCTATGTAAGCTAAAATGAGATTGAAACAAAAATAAAATAAAATAAAAATTTAAATTTAAACATTGTAAATGTCAGGATCTTCATTTGGATCAGAAAAAGTGCCTTCAAAAACACAGAAGCACCATGAGTGATAAAACATAATGGGTTTATAACAGGGATTAGACTTTTTACAATCATCAGGACTAGTGAAGAAGTCTAACCCTGAATTCAGTGTAGGACAACAGAGCAGATAATCAAAAAGAAAAGCTTTATGTTAAGAGAGAGAGGGTGAAGACAAACTGGAATTTGTATGTTTATTACCATCTCCGACTCTGCCTAGGTGATTTACCAAAAGAAGTTGGTTCTCTTTGCCATGGATTTTGTGAAACAGAAGGAGGAGGCCCAGTGGGTCCCATAGAGACATCAAGTTTACAAAGTGAGTCCATAGATCAGCCTCAATTGTGCATTAGCTACAGTGGCCCCCAATACCACCATGAACTTTAGAACATAAAAGCTGTTACTTCACTCTGCAGGAACCATATAGTTAAGCGAATTCTGCAAATTGTTGTCCTAGCTTAGCTTATTTGCCACAGCACAAAGTCATCACAGTCTAATCCTTCTCTGTTTAGAAGTTATTTGTTTAGAAGTTAAATAAACATATTTTAACCTTATTTAACTTCTAAATAAATAGATAGCAAATTTGTGCTTTGACCTAACATGACACAGATATTTTTCATATAACTGAAAACATGCAAATTCTCTCAACAAAAAATAATACAAAGATAACTCTTCATACATTTTTGGACATTCACTCCTCTTCCTACTGAATGTGACACTACTATCCAGTAACTTAAATACTGAGATGTAAGGTTAACTACTATTAACACAATTTATGTTAAATGGTAGGGGGATAGGAGAACAAAAATGTGAATTGGTTAATATACAACCTGATATATTTATCTCAGTATTAGGAAGTAATACTCAAAAACTTGTCTATGCATCCTTTCCAATTTCACTCATTCTATTACAAATGGATCCTGTTTATAAGTTGTAATATTTATTTGAATTACAATTATTTGTTTATGATACTATTTTCCTACTAGATTGTGAGCTTTTTCATGACAAAGAAAACAAATATATATGACCATATATAGAGATATATATGGTCCCTTGTTGTATCCATAGCAACTAGTACAATGTCTGACACTTGCTCAATATATATCTGAGGAATCCTGCATTTCTACAAATTTATTGTTAAGTGCAATATTCCCACAGTATTTCTCAATGAGTAAAACTTTGTTTACATAGGTCTTTTAGGTCTTTGACTATCAGAATAAAACAGAAAAGATGGGGATAAAGGCCAAGGTATAAATATGTGAAGATAGAAGCATGGAGTTCCCCATGCTCTATGAGTCTAAGAACCCTATAGACCCAACCAACAAGAAAGCATCTGGGTTTTTTTTGTTTTGTTTTGTTTTGTTTCTTTTCTATCCCTCCGAAATTGGAAATGGGGAGGCAGTCAGACAGACTCCCTCATGCGCCCGACTGAGATCCACCCGGCATGCCCACCAGGGGGTGATGCTCTGCCCATCTGGGGCATCGCTCTGTTGCAACCAGAGCCATTCTAGTGCCTGAGGCAGAGGCCACACAGCCATCCTCAACTCCCGGCCAGCTTTGCTCCAATGGAGCCCTGGCTGCCGGAGGGGAAGAGAGAGACAGAGAGGAAGGAGAGGGGGAAGGGGGAAGAAGCAGATGGGCGCTTCTCCTGTGTGCCCCAGCCAGGAATGGAACCCGGGACTCCTGCACGCCAGGCCGACGCTCTACCACTGAGCCAATTAGCCAGGGCCAAAAGCATCTGTTTTTTAAGAGAATATGAATGATAGGTGGAAAAAACCCTCAAACACCAGGAATCGAAAAACTCAAGTCATTGAATGTCCTTGAAAAATTTACTTAGCCTCTCTCAGCTTCATTTCCATCTTTATGATGAGAATTTAAACCAGAAAATCTCTCAGATCCTTTCCAACTATAATTCTATTACATATATTATAATTCTATTACATATATTTTTTGTTTTCCTACTTAAAATATTTCTACTATTAAAATGCTCCTTAAGTCAAAACACTAGGACTTTGATAAACAGAAGTCACTAATCTTTACTTGAGTTATAACAGATGATTTGGTTAGACTATCAGGTTCTCTGTCAACTTGGAGTAAGAAGATACAGTAGGTTTCAAATATTAGGGTAAAGTCAATGAATGAAGTGAACCAACATAGATCCCAATGTATCCTGTCCCAAGTTTGGACAGGAAAAGTTTCACAGCAGAGGTAAGAACTGTGGAGGTCTTAGAAACTGTGTTTGTGACAAGAAGACCCTAGGTGACCAGGAAGTATTTTAAAGCTGTAAGGAGGAAAACAGATCCTTGTAAGGTGCTCCACCATGACCTCTGGCCCTAGATGTCCTAGAAGTAAATGCAAATAGGTGATAAAAAAGGACAAGTTGCAGACAACAGAATACTATACAAGAAGTGGTTGCCAAAAGATAGTGCCAGAAAGAGTGACAAAAATAGAGTCCATTTATGTATCGAGTTTTCCTGACCTTTATAAGAATCACATCCCATAATCCTCCCATCAACTCAATTAAGTTGAAATTGTGATTCCTTTTTATAGCTAAAGGAATAAAAGTTCAGCAACTTGCTCAGTACAAGGACTGCTGTTTTTACCGATCACTGACAAGCAAATAATTTTTCAGTCAACTTAAGATCCATCAGGATAAAAATAACAGATCCTGATAGAGAATCGTGGACACATCTTAGCAAGAGGTTTCCAAGAACGAGATTTTTCTTGTTGTTGTTCACTAGACTGTCTCTTAAAGTAGTTACAGCCTCTAGGCCTTAGATACAAACACACTCAATACAATATGACAACATAGCACTTTGATTTTAGTTGTCAAAGGTTTAGTTAAAATTAAAGCATAGATTTTAAGAATAGATTTTTTTTCTGGGTGTAGGGTGATGGCCAATCCTTATATATCTGTATTCAAATTTTTATGGACTTCTGTGGTCAAACCAATTCCTAGATGGCTGTGACTTTTTTTTTTTTTTTGGTGGCAAAGACAGAGAGAGTCAGAGAGAGGGACAGGTAGGAACAGACAGACAGGAAGGGAGAGAGATGAGAAACATCAATTCTTCGTTGCGGATTTTTAGTTGTTCATTGATTTATTTCTCATATGTGCCTTGATCGGGGGGCTATAGCAGACCAAGTGACTCCTTGCTCAAGCCAGCGACCTTGGGCTCAAGCTGGTGAGCCTTGCTCAAACCAGATGAGCCCATGCTCAAGCTGGTGATGTCGGGGTCTCGAACCTGGGTCCTCCACTTCCCAGTCCAATGCTCTATCCACTGTGCCACCGCCTGGTCAATCTAGACAGCTGTGACTTTTGACATGACTAGATGTCAGGCACTTGCTTGGTTGGCCATTTCCATCAATAACAGGTATTGGCACATGTGGGTATCCATGTGGGTATCCATGTGTGTATGTGTGTATCATGTGTATGCAATGCAAGCGTGACTGTGGGACCACATTTATTCTGTGAATCTCTGTCTCTGTATAAATGTCCATCCTTTGGAAAGGAAAGAATCTACTCCAGCTGTCACTCTGGAACTAGAGAGTATTTTATTGAACAAACACTAAACATCTGTGAAAATAATGTGAATAAGTATAACAACTACATTCAACTTACATACACTTTTTGCTTTTTGAGTTCTTGGTTTCATATCTAATGTAAAGTAGAATAATACCTAGACAGGCCATAAAAATAGACAATGGAGAAAAAGGACAAAGCATGTTCTCAACAAAGTAAATAGGAAGCTGTTAAGACAAGAAGAAAACCTGAAGAGATCTGAAGAGATGACAGAAAATGACACAATAACAATGATAAAGAAACAGAAGGAAAGCCTTCCAAAATATTAAACAGATAAGGATATCAGACATGAACTGGAAACAAAACAGTATAAAACCAAAAGTTAGTCTAGACTGACCTACCCATGGAATGGGAGTGTATGGTCCTTCTGTTCTTTTTTTCTCTCCTTCTTTTCAAGTGAGAGGAGGGAAGATAGAGACAAGGTCCTGCTGCACCCCAACTGGGATCCAAAGGCAACCGCTTTCTGGTGTAGATGCTCTACCCATCTGGGGTCAGACTCACAATCAAACTACTGTTAGTGGCCCTGGCCAGTTGGCTCAGCGGTAGAGCGTCGGCCTGGCGTGCGGGGGACCCGGGTTCGATTCCCGGCCAGGGCACATAGGAGAAGCGCCCATTTGCTTCTCCACCCCCCCCCTCCTTCCTCTCTGTCTCTCTCTTCCCCTCCCGCAGCCAAGGCTCCATTGGAGCAAAGGTGGCCCGGGTGCTGGGGATGGCTCCTTGGCCTCTACCCCAGGCGCTAGAGTGGCTCTGGTCACGGCAAAGCGACACCCCGGAGGGGCAGAGCATCACCCTCTGGTGGGCAGAGCGTCGCCCCTGGTGGGCGTGCCGGGTGGATCCCGGTCGGACGCATGCGGGAGTCTGTCTGACTGTCTCTCCCCGTTTCCAGCTTCAGAAAAATACAAAAAAAAACCACTACTGTTAGCACCTGAGGTTGATGCTCCATGGAGCCATCCTCAGCACCCAAGGCAATGCACTCAAACCAATCGAGCCATGGCTATGAAATGGAAAGAAAGAAAGAAAGAAAGAAAGAGCCCTGGCCGGTTGGCTCAGCGGTAGAGCGTCGGCCTAGTGTGCGGAGGACCCGGGTTCGATTCCCGGCCAGGGCACACAGGAGAAGCACCCATTTGCTTCTCCACCCCTCCGCCGCACTTTCCTCTCTGTCTCTCTCTTCCCCTCCCGCAGCCAAGGCTCCATTGGAGCAAAGATGGCCCGGGCGCTGGGGATGGCTCTGTGGCCTCTGCCCCAGGCGCTAGAGTGGCTCTGGTCGCAATATGGCGACGCCCAGGATGGGCAGAGCATCGCCCCCTGGTGGGCAGAGCGTCGCCCCATGGTGGGCGTGCCGGGTGGATCCCGGTCGGGCGCATGCGGGAGTCTGTCTGACTGTCTCTCCCCGTTTCCAGCTTCAGAAAAATGAAAAAAAAAAAAAAAAAAAAAAAGAAAAAAAAAAAAAGAAAGAAAGGAAGGAAGGAAGGAAGGAAGGAAGGAAGGAAGGAAGGAAGGAAGGAAGGAAGGAAGGAAGGAAGGAAGGAAGGAAGGAAGGAAGGAAGGGAGGGAGGGAGAGAGAAGGGGGTGAGGGTGAGGGGTGGAGATGGAAAAGCTAATAGTCACTTCTTCTGTGTGTCCTGACCAGGAATTGAACCCAGATCATCCACATGCCAGACCAATGCTTTACCAATGAGCAAACTGGCCAGGGCCCTCCTGTTCTCAAACTCTGTAGTTTATAACTGGATTTTGCAAACATTTCCTTCACGAATTGCCTCTGAATTCCAACACAGTGTCCATGGAAAAACATAGGAGTGCTGCTCACTCTCAGGCTCCAGCTGAGAAGAACCAAATTTCCTTCCCGGGCCCACCTGAATCCAGAACTTAACATGGAGCCTATGTGGATCCCACATTTAAATCCCATTCTTTTTTGACAAGTTGACAAACGTGGCACTTACAAAAACCTACAATACATAAATGAAGAGACTTCAAAGACCATTGAAGGCTTGGCCCTGTCAGATGGCTGGAGCGATGGAGAGTACCCCCAGATCCCCGCACTCTAAGACTTTCTAATGAGGGCAGCAACGTAAGATATTACACTCTTCAACCTACCGATGTTATAAACTTCCTGCTCATGAGAGCTATGCACAAATAAGTCCTTTAACAGGAATAGCTCACCATGAATCTTTCTTGCAGGCAGTGCACATTTTAATGAATGCTAACATGAGTGCAAACATAATGAAAATAGCATTTCCCACAGAGCAGTTGGAGATTATGTGAATAAAATATCTGCCTTTGGACATGAGTCTCTGCCGATGATCGTGGTGGGATCTGTGCTTTATTTGTGGATTAGAAGTCACAGTGCTGTGTGGACATGTGCTTTATGAGGACTGGCTGGGAAGCTGCTCACCCGCTGACATCTGCCAAGATTGCCTCTGGTTTGAAATCTCTGCATCTGAATTTTAGAAACTAAAACTTTGGCACTGCTAAAGAGCCATGTCTCTAAATGGAAAAGTCTCATGAGGGGATGAAATTCAATACCAGAATTTCAAATATTTTATCATTGTAGAACAGAAACTGACACAAAAAGGGGAATACAATAAAAATGGCTGGATCACAGCACCCCAACAAACTGAAAAATGGTGGCATTTCAATTATAATCAAACTTCTACACCCTTGGGAAGGATTAACATATGTCTCACAGGCATTTGCTTTGACTGGAAGATACTTCCTTCAAGCCCAGAGAGCAGGTTCTAGACTCTCTGGCTCTCTGGTGCCGTGTAATACGTGAGCTTGCTAAATGAATGTGAAAATCTGAGGATATTTGTTCCTGTTAAAAACTGCTTCAGACTGTAGTCCACACTTCTCTCCAAACCTCTCCCACTTTATTCTTTCAACATGTATTTTGTGTACATCTGGCATATGTCATAGGCCTTTCCTCAAGAAGGGTTCATCTTCCTTTTAACAAGACCCTGCCTTAAACCTGCTTATAAGTGGAAGTTACAACATAAAGAACAATAGGAAGTAAACAGCTGACTAGGCCTGAGGAAGCAAAAGGTAGTTTGAACTTATAAAAAGGCACTAGAATGCACAAACGAAAAATGTTCAAAACCTGGCCCCTATGAGAAAATAACAGCCTCAGGTCGGTTCTGAAACCACAGTGGTTTACCACAATAGGACTATATCTGTCACTCTCAGCCAGCTCAGTTGGGTAGAGTGGTTGTGAGGGCGGGATCAATGCCATCAACAAGGTCCCAAGCTGAGACAGTCATCTTTCATGCGTAGTTTCCAAAGTAACTTTGGGTGTCAGTACGCAGCAAACAACAGAAGAGAGAGGGTGAAGAATCACGGAGAAGTGTTTGAGACAGGCCTATAAATGGTGTACCTCTCTTACCTCTCTTTTGCCCACATCCCATTGGCCAGCACTCTGTCGCATAATCACAGCTAAAGTACACAAGAGGCTGGAAAGTGCAGTCCAGCGATAATGCTCCCTACACAGGCCTTGCTATATCCAATCAATTTGAAACAAATTTCTTTTTTTTTTCCCTGAAGGAACTTGAACTGATCTATGGTACATGCAAATTAGTAACAAATAACAGTAATAAATCTGATGATACATATCAGATTTTGAATGCTTTCAATTAATCCTTTGAGTTCTCAAAATTCAAATAAATTGGAGTACAACAATAATATATTATGCAATATACTCATTCAGGGCCAAAATCATGCCCATCTTACTATCCACTATATCCTGACAGTTCCTTATCTGGTAAATGTATGTGTTCAATAAGTATTTCTTGTATAAATACAAGAAACATCTATTTAAACTCAATTTCAGAGGAGTACACTTCTATCACTTAGAGGTCAAGAAAACTTTTTCTGGTCTACCAAGGTGTACTTTTTTGGTTTGAGGGAAGCATAAAACTGGCTTTCGGGTCTTCTATATGACACAGACCCTTATGCTTCCTAGAAACAGGTGTGGATCCAAGAGACAGAACTTAGACCCCCAAGCTTCCAGTGGGTGCAACAGTCTTCACCCCATCATCTTAAGCAAGAACAGGCAGCTGGTGCATGGTCTCTGAACCCAGAATTTGAATCTGACTTTACCAATTACTATCATGTGACCTAAGGCAACATGGTTAAGTTCTCTCTAGTTCAACTTCTCCATACGAAAATTTGGGAAAATATATAGTACCATCTGCCTGTTATTGCTAAAGTATTAAAACTATTGAAAGATGGAAAAGTACTTTCAAGAGAAGCTATCCAATGGTAAACACTTAGTAGTGTTAGCTGTAAATGATGAATAACATTTGCCTTTGCAGAGGACAAAGCTACGTCATGGTCAGGGTTGCCCTATCTGCAGTTTCTAATACTCACAAATACCTTTGATCGCCATGTTGTCAAAATTATGGCTTGCATTTAAGGTGAACACTCCCAGCTATCCATTCGACATCCAAGGTTATAGGAGTGAAAACTAAACGTTAGAGAGTATTTACTATTTTTCACACAATTTGAATGCATTTCCTTACTGATAAGGAAGTTTAAATATTTGCTCCAAGTATCACAGTAATCGTGAAAGCTTTAACCTGAAGACAGATAATTTTATACTGAATCTGTGCATTTTTCAAGGATTGGGCATCATGATTTCCTACAGGCTCTTGGGACAGATACATCACATTACCCTCTGCATTCTCCGCAACACCACCCAATGCACACACACACATACAGCGGAATCTCCCTACATATGTGTAGAATAAGTAGAGACACATGGCTGGGTGGATGAATGAGCAGTAATGATATATAAACCATGACACAACATTTACCCTCCCAAATTTAGATACCAGTAAATGTCATCACAATAAATTCAATTTAAAAACCTTGGAATGCCTTATACTGTGATCAACTCAAGAGCGCAAATGGAGTGAGTAGCATTAACAAGGAGGAGACCATTCTAAAATAATTTAAAATGTTTTCACTTTCTTGGACTTTCTGATGGTGACACAGGCACTTGATTGCTTAGCACACCTATTTGTTGAATATTCACACCGATGGAGTGGGAAGCGATGCAGAAAATACATAACATCAGATAATCCAAAAGTCATTTATATTTGGCTCAGGAATGCTTTGCATAATAATTTTGCAGCTGATTGATCCTCCCGGGTTTGTTTGTGCTGATATTAAGGCAGTTTTCATTCTGACAAAATGCTGACAGGAAATAGTAGGTGTATGGCTAAACATCAATGTAAGAAGATCATTCATTCATTCATCATAAAAGCTTACTTATGCCAGGCATTGTAATAGTTACTAAGTATAAAAGAGAAGTGAGGAATTTATAGACTTTGCCCTGGAGGGACTCAAAAGTAAGTAAAGGGTGGGGCAAAAGTAGGTTTACAGTTATCGATATGCAAAATAGTTTATTCTTGTATTATTATTTATTTATTTTTGTGTTATTTTCCATACAAACAACTGTAAAGTGACTTTCGCCCCACCCTGTATAATTAAAAGTTAGTTGTCTGTCATTTAGTTCTCTAAATACCTATACCAGTGCACCCCCTCTTCATCTCACCAAGAACAAATACAATGATCAGATCTGAAAAAAAAGTAAACTTAGATACAAGTATTTAAAAACCCAGATTATAGTATTTATTCTCATGAAGAATTAACAATAGTAGCAGACATAATACTGCCACATCCTAGGACTGTTCTAAATGCTTCACTTATATTAACTGATTTAGTCCTGACAAATATACCTAATAAAAGTAATGTTATTATCACCCCCATTTTACATATGAGAAAACTGAGGTTCAGAAAAGAACTTGTCTAATGCAACAAAGTTTGTAAGTGGCAGTTCTGAGACTTGAACTAAACAGCCTGGCTCCTGAAGCTGCATTCTCAATCACCAGATTCTGCTGCCCTCTGCAGCCAAAATGTCAAACTGAATGTGGTCCTTGTCGGAAAAAAATTAAATTAGATACCTATTTTAACACCTACCAAAATTAAATTGCTTTCATTAGAAAACTTCATCCATTTTGTAGGTCAAAAGATATTACAAATTCCAAAGAAAAATAATAACCTACCAAAGGAAGACATTTGCAGAATATGTTACTGAGAAATAATATGTATAACCTGATAGGAAAGTAAAGACATGATAGGAAGAATTTGCAGAAAAAAACCCAAACGGTCACTAAATCTTTAATATGATGTTCAAACTAATTACTTATCAAAGAAAGGCAAGTGAAAGAAAGCATCAAACTGGTAAAAATCGAAAGGTTCAACCATGTGATGCATTGACTCGGGTGTTGAGAAACAAGGACTCTCAGACATTGACGTTGGAAGCAGCAATGGGTAAAGCCACTAGAGAGCAATTTGGCAGAATTTAGTAAAAGTGAACACCCTGCAGCTCCTCATTTCAGTTAGCATTGTGAGGAAATCTTACCCTAGAGAAATTTTCGTAAGGACACACATATGCTATGACATTCATTAAAGCATTGTTTTTAATTGAGAAAAACTGGATATAACTTAACTACCTATCATGAGGGGAAAGAATAAATGAAAAGAGATAGTCTCAATATGGGATACTAAAACAGTAATAAAAGTAATAAACTAGTACTCTATCTGTTTTTTTTTTAAGTGAGAAACAAGAAGGCAGAAACAGACTCCCACATGCACCCTGACCAGCATCCACCCAGCAAGCCCCTACCAGGCACTGCTCTGCCCAGCTGGGCCACAGCTCTGGTTGCTAGGCAACCAAGCTATTTCAGCACCTGAGGCCGAGGCCATGGAGCCATCCTCAGCACCCAGGGATAACTTTGCTGGAACCATTTGAACCCTGGTGGGCAGAGGGGAAGAGAGAGAGATAGAATAAAGAGAGGAGAGAGGTGGAGAAGCAGATGGTCGCTTCTCCTATGTGCCCTGACCAGGAATCAAATCCAGGACTTCCACATGCTGGGCTGACACTTGCTGAGCCAAGCTACCAGGGCCTTCTCTATCTTTTTATTTCGATATTTATATATATCTCAAGAATGCAATATTGAATGGAAAATGCATAAAGTTAAAAGATTGATAGTACACATGCACATTTGGAAAAACAGAAAGATCAGTTTGCATGGATACAAATATATGTCTGGAGAAATATTAAGCAAAAGTTGGAAGAACACATACCAAGCTCATGTAAAATTGAGACAGTGCAGGCCCAGGTGAATAAAATTGAAGTTTAGATTAAAGAAAACTTCAACTTTGTCATAGTTTATTCATAAAATGGCTCACAGAAATATGACCAAAAAATAGTTTAAAAATAATCAGTCTGGAGTAGAAATATGGTGGTTTTAATATTAATGTATGTACTTTGTGTTTTTAAAATATTTTTCTAAAGCAGAGAATAAAAAAAGAATATCCTCTGGGATGGTGACATTTTTATTTATTTTTTATATCTTTTCATGCATAGAAGGTCTCATTTTTACTGTCATTTCTTTTATTGAATTTAGTGATCTTTTCTTTTATTGTTGTACTTGTTGTTTCTTATTTAAAAAATCCTTTCCTAACTTAAATATCTGTTTTCCTTTTATTAAATTTATTGGGGTGACTGGTTAAAATTATACAGATTTGACTGTAAGCTAGTCTTTATCTACTAGCAGGCATGTATTACTTTCTGTTTTGATTATATTTGTATACATGCCTTCTTGTATTAGAAGCTATTTATTTATCTATTTATTTTTAGCAAGAGAGACAGGGACAGACAGGCAGGAAGAGAAATGAGAAGCATCAACTCATAGTTGTGGCATCTTAATTGTTCATTGATTGCTTTTTCATCTATGCCTTGACCTGGGAGGCTCCAGCTGAGCCAGTGACTCCTTTCTCAAACCAGCAACCTTTGGGCTCAAACCAGCAACCATGGGGTCATGTCTATTATCCCATGCTCAAGCCAGTGATGCTGCATTCAAGCTGGTGCACGTGCATTCAAGCTGGATAAGCCTGCACTTAAGCCTTGCGGTTTCAAACATGGGACCTCAGTGTCCCAGGTTGCCACTCTATTCACTGTGCCATCACTTGGTCAGGCGAGAAGCTCTTTAAAGGTAGGATTCAGATCAGTGTCAGTTTTGAAGTTCCTCTAATTCAGGTACATGCACACACTTATACACTCTTGTGCACACATGCATGTACATACACATACCCATTCCTTCACATGTACATATGCTCATGCGTTTACATAAAACCAAGAGTACCTTGCATGTAGTGTACTTTCAGTAAACATTTACAAAGTGAATAGAGTTTGGATAAACTACTTTTTCTTCAAATGACTTGGTAATTTGCTCTTCTGTATCAAAGCCAGTTTTGATAGAAATGGGCAATAAGTACTTAACCAATCCTGTACCACTCAGTCAGAGCTTCTATCTCAAATATTTGTAAATATTTTTAGCCGTTGTTATTTTTTTCAAATGGCATCTTGCTTTGAAGTATAAACAAACAAACATAGTAGGAGAGTTTCTCTGGTTGAACTAGAAGAAGGGATTCTATACCATTCTGAAACACACACACTCCTCCCCACCCCACACAGTTCTGGAAAAGCTCCATAAAACCCTTACAATGCAGCAAAGTATTGTGTAAAGCATTGCTGTATTTAAAATGGAAATAGCAATATGTTCCAATGCACCATTAACAAATGGTTCATGCAAGAAGTGTTGATATTTTCCAGTGTCTTTTGCTGCTCTGCGCAGTAACGTGGCCTTCCTTTCAGCCCCACCCTATCTCTCCTTTGAAACCATTGTCTCCTTGACATGAAAAATGTACTTCAGAAAGCCTAATGGCTAATTACATCAAAGTGAAGAAAGTCCAAACCTCAAACAAGGAATGATTAACTACATAAGCTTTAACGGAAGCTATCACACCCTCAAAACTACTCTTCTTCTTTAATAAAAATGTTTCCAGTAATTTATTTTCTGACAAAGTTTGTGTTCTCTGCCCAGGAGTGACTCCTGTTTTGTTCACTCCAGGGTTGTACCCTATCTAGAGCTGGCCCTGACCATGGGCAAAGCAAGCAGCCGCCTACATAATATGATTTATGCAAATACAGCACATTGAGGGAATAAATACAAGCCTCATGGGAGAAGAAACACTACCTGCTTCAATAGTGTTGCCCAAGCTGTGCTCCATAGCCTCTCAGTGGGTCTGCATAAAATTCAAAAGCCAATGACAAGGGAGATTGTTCTTTGATCAATTATCCATGAAAACTGCTGGATTAAACGAAAGTAACAAGTTTGATTATCCACAGAGATTTTAATACTCAATCTTTTTTAAAAGGGAACCAGCAAAGATTATGTATGTATAACTTTTACTTCTAAAAGTTCGTTAAAAGTAAAGACTATGTCCATGACTGTCAAAATATTAAGTATATCCTTAATACTTGGCAAGTTTCTGCAATATAATAGATACTCATAATGTCCCTGAGTAAATTGGTAAATCACTAACCGCCGTTGTTGTAAATATTATTTTACAGTCATACAATAACTTGAGTGCCTTCATAAACTGCATTTCATCTGTGCCTCAAAGAATTCCATAGATCCATAGAAATACAAGACAAGAATAAACATCTACATCCTTCAAAGAAGTATGGGGAAAAAAGAGAACGGAAAGAAAGCCAAAATTTTGAGGATCTACTATGTTGCTCTACTATACCCAACATCTGCTATACGGCAGCTACTTGCCAAGTTCTTGGTACACATCATCTTATTTTATCCCTGTAACAATGCTGCAAAGGACTATTACAGATGAGAAAACTTAGAATTCCAAGATTAAGTTACTCACCCAAAGATACACAGGAAGCAATGGAAGCTGTAAGGATGGTGCCTTTGTCTTCTGATTCTTGACCTACATTTAATTGGACTATTCCTTACTAAAAAGACAGCATAAAAAGTTTTGGGAGCAAAGAAGTAAAACAACCTTGGAACAAACATGACCCAGTAAAATCTAAAATACCATACATACTTCTGGGTATTTTTGTCATTTTCTTTCTTTCTTTTATTTATTTACATATTCTTTTATTTTTTTCAGGTTCAACTAGAGATGATCTAAAGATTATAGAGTGCATGGTATGGGAACAATCTAAAAGAATTAGAATGTATGAATTTGAAAAGATGGTGGCTGAGGAGAGACATAACTGATAAGTCAACAATTAAATTTCTTCACTACATTCTATAATACTATGAAATAAAGTCATGTAATTCAGGAACAATGCAATGATGTAAAATGTAAAGTGATGATTCTTGAGAGTAAATGCTTTAAGGTTGTCATGTCATAGAATATAATAGCGAATATTCACCCTATTTGCTAGGCTGTGTTAAGCATTTTACTGTATATGAATCACCTAAATATAACCTTAAAACAACCTTGTGAGGTACTTATTTTTTATATGTTCCTTATGCGATGAGAAAACCAAAGCAGAGAGAGCATAACTTGACCAAAATGGCAAAGGTAGAAAGTGGTGGGCCAGAAATACAATTATGATACTCTCTTTCACATTTAATTTAGTTTTCATTTAATTTCATTGAGCTTTGATGTATATTGCACATGAAAATTAAGGGAAATTTTAAAATGAATATGAAGCTATAAAATATCCCCTATTTTTTGTGAGCAAAATATATAATTTCCTTTATTCTTAAAATCAGGCCTGTAAGATAAGCAAATAAGCATTATTATCTCCATTGTACAGATGAGAAAATTGAAGCTGCATCCAAGCCAAGATCACATACGTAGGAGTGAGAAGAACTGGAGTAGGCTCAAGTTCTTTAGCTCATTGCTTTTTCTATTTCACATTCATTATTGCATCCCTCAGAATAGAATATTAGACAACATTCTTGTTACTGAGGCCACAAACACTGTCCCAAGTTTCTCTACTCAGAGCAAGAGTCAGAACCTCCCTGTGTGACCTTGGCCATATTACTGGTATTCTAGAACAATCTTCTCCCCTTCTTTCTCACAAAACAGCAATCCCTTTTGGGTTAAACAATGTAAATGGGACAAATATTTTCAGCAGGTTACTGTTAAAACCCATATATTTTGCCTCAAAAATAAACAAGGCTTCAGTGGTCTCCTCTAACCTTCTGGAAGCACAGGTTACTTACCGTGAGGATGGGGTGGCCATTGCAACCCAAAGGAAGAGCCAGCCCTAACCACACACCATCCCAAGAGAGAATGAACAAGTGTGGACTCCAAAACAGCAATTGCCAACCATCACAGTCACGTTTCTTCACTTAGTGTAGGCAAAAATCCCAATTTTAATCAAAACAATCAATACTAAAGATGGCTGGTGGAGGAAATCTTCTCAGTGCTCCTAACAGACTAAGATTCCTTTCCATATTATTTTCCATTCCCATGGGTTCTGCCTTGACTTCAGTGGCTTCTGCTTCTGAGTTCCCACAGCCGCCATGCTTTCTCAGAGTACAGCCCTTGGACTGCTGGAGCTGTTCTGCTCACGGATGGGCCAGGGTGACTGTGGCTGACTAGTGTAAGATTAAGAAAGCCAAAATCAACTTCCACCAGACTGGGACAATGTAAAATCAAAATCTATATACTCCAGAATGTCCTTGTGGCACCAGGTGAAATCTACCCTCCCCTGCAGTTTGCCAGGAATCACACCCTCACACGGCTTCCTCCCTTCCCTGTTCTGGTTCCTCCACGAGCTTGCCAGTTTCTCTAGGAGCACTTTTCTAACCAATCACTTATCCATTAATCCTCATCTCAGAGTTTGCCTTTGGGAAACCACACCAAAGACACTAACCTAGCTCACGCATAAGAAGACAAAATGAAAACAAATGGGTCCTGCCCTCTTCACACAGAGTTACAGCATAATGAGTCTAATGCTGCACACACCCCATAACTAGAAAGCATCAGAACCCGGATTTAGCCCCTGGATTTGCCTTCATTATCACATTACACTTCTCCCCTGAGAGATCTCAGAAGAGGCCACAGATTCCATAGACTTGCTACACTACATTATCCACTTATGTAATTTTATCCCATCTTTACCTAAAATGTCTTTATTTCCAGAGACAAAGAACACTTAAACTTTATAAAAATTTTGTGTTAATGAATTGTGTCTGATGCTGGTTCAACAAACATTTACGAAACATCTACTAGTGCTAGGTGGCACTACAGAGAGAAAGAAAGATGACAAAAGCACACCCAGCTCCTGCCCTCGGAAATCTGACACCATTGCTCTATAAAAGACAATTCTGGTCCTTCTGGCTAGATATTAACAATGTAGAAACAAGAATGTAAGTCTCAAAATTCTAGTGCTCTCTTGAGTTTTCCAGTGTCTCATTATCTAACGTATTCGCCTTATGAGGATTTCTCTTAAGATAGATAGGCAGTGGAGATGGTGAGAAAAGGAATGTGAAAGCATTATAGGTTAACCTATAACTAGACTTGGTGGTTGACTTTGGATTAGACCATGTGCAGGGTGTGGAGGAAAGTACAAGTCAAAAATGATGCCTAAGGCCTGACCTGTGGTGGCGCAGTGGATAAAGCATCGACCTGGAAATGCTGAGGTCGCCGGTTTGAAACCCTGGGCTTGCCTGGTCAAGGCACATATGGGAGTCGATGCTTCCAGCTCCTCCCCCCTTCTCTCTCTCTGTCTCTCCTCTCTCTCTCTCTCTCTCTCCCTCTCCTCTCTAAAATGAATAAATAAATAAAAAGTGATGCCTAAGATGCCGAAGAGGGCAAGGCCCCAAAAGATGGTGGTGGTTCTTCCTGAACAGAAAGACACAAAGCAGGTTGTCTAGAATGAGGTGGGGGCTGTAAGGGGGAGACAAGCTTGGTTCTAATTGTGCTTAATCTGAAGTGTTTATGTTCTATCTAGCCAAAGAAGGTGATACAAATGTAGGCTGCATGGATCTGAAGCTCAGGAACAGATTTGGTCTCTCAGATGACCAGAGATAGAGAAAATCTCCCAAAGGGAGCATAGGAATGAAAAGAGTTCTGTGGGTACAACCCTCAGGGACAATGACATTCAAAGAAAGGGAAAAGGAAGGGGAGACTACAATTACCTTGAAAAGCAATGCTGGAGAAAGAGGGAAAAGTCTGTTGGGCATGGTGTCAGAAAGCCAGGGAAACACAGCATTTGGAGAAGGAGAGTGTGGTCAACTATGTCAGGCTACTGAGAATTCGGGAGACAAATTTTGAAAAGCATCCATAAGAATGAACACATTCCCATCTTGATCACCCCTCCTCCCATATATACTGAAAAAGCAACTATCTGGCACTGCTTCCCAGATTTCTTGGCAAGGGCCTTAGAAAAGGGGCAAGACCATTCACAACATCTGTCTGCCACCCCTTCTTTTAGAGCTAGGCTCACTGCTAGAAATGTTCTCCTAATAAAATCAGTTTATCATTTATATAGCTTTTTTTCTTTTTCCATAGCCGATGATGAATCCCTGCCAATCTGGATCTATATCCTAGAAGTTTGCACGCTGATCGCCTGAGATAGCACGCCTGAAAGAATGCAGCATGGTGCCCAGCACACAGCAAACAATTAATAAATGCTAGATGAAAAAGAGTCTTTTTAACAGTTAGAATAGTTAAGATTCTAAAATGTTTTTCTTATTTTAAAATATTTCTTTGTTTCCAGCAGAGAATAATAACCTCAAGAGCCGTGTATTAGTGTGTGTGTTAGTGTGTGTGTGTGTGTGTGCACACGCGCATGTGTGTACATGTGCCATTTATGACAATTGGAATCATGGAATGGTTACTGATCTGGAGGACTGAGTTATGAATGATACATGGAAAACCAGAAAGAACACGTTTTTGAATGCAAGGTCTCGGTGCTGATTGACATGCTTTGTACGATAGTAAAATCTGGCAGGTGCATTAACTTGCATGCCTCTGATCTGTACACAGCCGCACTTGTCTTCTTAGGGTACTTGGTAATAAGCTTCTTTAAAGATCCCTGAGTAAGCACTGGAGATAATATCTGGAGTATGTAGCACTCGGTCCTTTTAGAATGGTTTTTTTCTGCTTCTTTCGTTTTCTTAAGAAAATGTCAGTTTAATCATTTCCTAATGCTTTGATAATGTGTTTCTTTACATAGCTGTAGAACACTCACTTCAGTGTTTTAAAAGCCTGAATGTAGATGTAAAAGTGCCAGTTAAATGAGATTGCTTTTTCATAATGAAATAACCAAAGAAGACTTTAAAGTTCCTTAAACTTATATGACATTTTCACAAAAAAATAATAAAGTCCTAGCCCTCCACTGTGTCTCTTGTTTGAGAGATTAACATTTCAATACCTCTTGCTGGAATATAATCAATTATCAGAATACAGGGAATTCATTTATCCAAGGCAATCTGCCATGCATTAGGTGAGTGGGGACCTTAGCAACATGAAACAATCGAAACAAAGACACTGGGACCAGATGGGATAAGGAGCCACCATCACTGACCCTGATGTGGGACTGACCTCAGCAGAGTTAGCAGAGCCTTAGCAAACTTTGCCATTGCGGGGGCAGGCGACAATATAAAGCATCTAACCCAGCAAGTGAGGAACAAATGTGGGAGGCCAGGTGTCAAGAAGCCCTTACAATGGAGAGGTGACGGTGTTTCTGCTCACTCTCTCTACGCACATCCAGCTCAGCAGAAAGTCACCTTCTCGGCTTGGAGACGGAAGCCCAGACCCATTGGCTGGAATAACACAGCAGGATTGCGAGTAGGGAGGTGAAGAAAGGGGTCAAGTTGCTTATATGTGGCCCAGTATGGTGGGCACAGCACAGTGAAGCCTAGAGAATCAGCAAGAAAGATGATGGGATCATGGTTCAGACCCAACGCAGGAGAAAGAGAGTTTGCTAAGAGCGAAGGAAAGTGCCAATTTCTTGGTCAAGCAAGTTAAAGGCTAGGGTGAGGCTATGAAAATGTACCAGTTCTAAACTTTTTGGGTCAGAGAAAGCTGTGGGTACTCAGGGTTCACTACTCTCAGCATTTTAGATGCAGATAGTGTTCATGAAACTTATTCTAGCCTCCAACAGATATTGGGCCAAGAATGTTATGGTTTTCCAATGCTCTTAGGATCAGGTTTGGGGGTGAAACAAGATGAAGCCTGTCATGGGAAGTGAGCAGGAATGTAAATAGACAGACACTCACATTCTCCTGCGTATTTATATGCACTCCAGGAGTCCCTTAGAACATCTTAGCCACTATGATAGAGAGAAAAATATAGAGAGAAAACTGCATTGACACAGATTCTTCCATACTGTTGAATCCATACACATATCAAAGTAGGAAAGCCATAATATTTTGTAATACTTTGAAGTATTAGAATTCAGCTTCTTGCAGTAACTGGATCTCTAAGAAAAGCTCATTTTACTACCTTTCTTGTAACTAATATAAATAACATCGTCTTTTCCATGAGCAACTGAAACATGAGTGTGGCCACTTACCTGGGGTCTAAACTTCAGAAGGAACAATGTAAACTTTTACTCTTCAAAGTGGCCTTCGGAATGGTCATGCATTCAGGTTTCACCAAGGAATCCCCCAGGACTCTGTGACCATAAAATATAAAGTAATCATAATTAAAATATTTCTACCCTTTCAATAAAATTTAAACAGCCAAGGATGAAAGACTGTCTTCCAAATACTTTTGTGTTGTGTAGTGCAGGTGGTTGTTTCCTAAAGAATGTAGTTTTCTTTTACCTTCTTTCTTAATTGGCTTTCTAAAAGTATCTCTTCTAAAAGACCTGGTATTGCATTCAAAGGGACCGGTAACGATGACTAGGTGACCTACGCAAGATCAGTTTCCTCCTCCTCTCTAGGCTACGAATTCTTTATTTGTCCGTCCAGATCCTCTCTCTGACCCTCTCACCCTTCTCTGTGCCCCAGGACCCTGATGTCTGTGTACCACATCAACAGCCTTTCGTTCTCTCCAGCTTCCACGTGGGTTCAGTCAGTGGGAGGAGATCAGAGGGCGAGAGGAGAGAGAGGTTTGGTGTCTACTGCCCTGGCTCCAGCTATGCGGAGCTCTAGTTACTACCCTGCCGGGAAGGCCAGGGCCCCTGCCAGGCAGCCCCATGCTATATTCAGGTCTTCTTGGTTCTGCTCACTGCTCTGTCCTCTTGTTCTTTCATCCCTAGGAGTGGGAGCAGCTCGTGGTTATTGACAACCCCAGGATGTTTCCTCAGCCATTTGGAGTCCCCAGATCCTGCCAACACCATTAAAAATGGTCCTTTCGTTAAACTGTTTAGCTGCCTTCTGATTGTATCAGCTGTTTCCTGCCAAGACCTTGAATGATACAGCCTCTTCTGCCTACTTATTTTGTGGTTCCCCAACACTGTCAACAATGTTGCATCATGAAAGGGAGATGCAGTTCTTTCCTAGTTCTCCTGAAAGGCTTGCAAGGAAGTCAGTTACAATTGAGGGTTAAAATGGAACACGGGGATTATCTGTGAGTTTCAATTATCGTTGTTCCCTCGTTCGTTCTATCCTGCACAGAGAATTGGGAATTGGCTATGTCAAGGCTAAGTTGACACACATCACAGAGGCTATACAGCAGTCTATCTCCTCATTAAGAGTTTTTTACTGAATATGTCCCACTGATCTTCCACTTCTTGCAATGCTTTTGATGTGGGTTTAATTCTAAGTTCTGACAGAGAAAAGGTCTCACATCCATGGTACTCAATGCAATCTTCACATGACTGTCAAAAATGCAACAATTTTTCCCCAGGCTTAAAGTACCAGCTCCAAAAAAGGTCAAGGATTCTCCCTAGGAACATCTACAACATTCAAGCCCATACATAAGATCTTAATTTTATTTTACACTTCCCTTCAATCTCATGTTAATTTGGATATCATATTCCCATAGGCTCAATCTGTGCTGTGCACATTCTAAAAGCAGAGAATAAAAGAGCAATTCTTATTTTCTTTACAAGACCACACACCTACCTGCCGTGCTATAGAAACACTAATAAGGCCAAATTTAAACCCAAGAAATGTAATGAACTAGTCACATTACAGTTACTTTTCTTTAGTAATTTTTACATTTACAATGATTTACTACTTTCATCCTTAATAGCTTATGATTTGATTTAAAGAGTAAAATGCAGATATAAAATTATTTTTTTTAGGTGAGAGGAAGGGAGATAGTGAGGCAGACTCCCACATGTGCCCCAACGGGATCCACCTGGGAACCCCATCTGGGGCCAATGCTCAAGTACTGAGCTATTTTTAGTGCCTGAGGCTGATGTACTCCAACAGAGCTATCCTCAGCACCCAGAACCACACTCGAAACAATAGAGCCACTAGCTGTAGGGGAAGAGGGGAAGGGGAGAAGAGATGGTCGTTTCTCCTGTGTATTCTGGCTGGAATCAAACCCAGGATGTCCATACACCAGGCCAATGCTCTATCAACTGAGCCACTGGCCAAGGCCCATAAAATCTTTTAACAAGAAATAAATAGTAAGTCTTTCCTCATTATTTATCAAGAAAATAAAATGTTTCTTCACATATGGCATAGTTTCTCCACATGTAGCATAGTTTTTCTTGGTGTTTTAAAAATTCTGCTCAAAAATTATGTAAATAATTTCTTTCATACTACATATCTTCTTATAAGTAATAAAATTTATAATATTCGATTGCTTTAATAACTGGAGTCCCCTTGAAATTCTGAATTTCTTTAGAAATAACAGTTGTAGATAGCAATACCATCAGTCATTAATTTTCCTTAACACTTCTGTAAGGTGAGGAACATTTTTTGTGATTATTTATATAGGGTTTGTAACTTGGACAAATTGTGTTTTGAGCAAAGTCCTGCAATTGTTATTGTCATGCTTCTGCTTCCCCCATAATTCATTTTCACCATCTCCTTTTTAAAACTTGGAATAAAAGCAAATTGTGTCATTTGCTTGGACCTAAAATGAGCTGGAATTGCATAGGACCAGCTTCTTAAACTGTGGGCTTTTGGAGCTCCGGACATGGCTCAATTCTGGTTATGTAACTAGTTATACAGATAGTGACACAATGAATGTTTTGTTGCTTTACAGTTACATGTGTGTGTGTACACATGCCACACACTAGGGTACATATGAATAGGAGGTAATTTAGGTCTCCATGTTTTACTGCCTTAGTATAAATTATACTAGCATGTACTCAAAAAATGACAACTATTATTATTCCTATGACCATTCTTTAAGACTTGTGTACACAATTAATTAACTATTTCCAAGCACGGTGATATTGTTGAATTACATGGTCAGATGATGGATGATGAGATTTTCACTCCAAATATGTGTAAGAAAAAGAAAACCTCAGCGGCTGTTTCTTTCTATAAAAGATAAATTATTTAAAGGTTTGCAAAACCCAAGTAGCTACAGTATAGTGTAGAGCAGTGACCCAAGAATTGGGTTATAGCTCTAGCTTTTTCAATCAACCGCCTTTAAAACTTTTTGGTTGTCTCCCCTCTTAAAAGAAGTTGGACTTACATGTAGTCTAGGTTTGTATCAATTCAATGTTGTGATTCAACTATTGGTGTATACAGTGTAGCGATTAAACACCTGGACTTTGGGATCTCTGTCAGAGTATAAATTTTCACTCTGCCACTAATTCTCCCTGAATTTGGATGAGTTACTCCCTTTCCAAGGCCTATGCTTATCATTTAATAAAAGGGAGATTTGCCCACATAGATGCAGGAGAGAACAGTTCACACCTCCTCCCAACTTTATGTTCAGTGACATCACCCTGGTAGTTTGAACCAGCCACAATGGTAAAATGTACAGGCCAGGAAATTGGCAAGAGCCACAAATGGAGCTTCCCACTTTCCTCGGGGAGCCAGCTGTTAGACATTTACCAGCATCACACTGGAGATAATAAGAGTATTTATTTAGTAAGGTGTTTTTTATTTTTTAGTACTATAAGAAATATTTATTCAATGAGAGGAGGGAAGGCAGAGACATACTCCCACATGTGCCCTGACCAGGATCCACCATGAAAGTCCACTAGGGGGCAATGCTCTGCCCATCTGGGGCATTGTTCTGTTGCTCAGGAACTGAACTCTTCTTAGCAACTGAGGTAGAGGCCATGGAGCCATCTTCAGCACCCAGGACCCAACTCGCTCCAATCAAGCCATGGCTACAGAAAGGGGAAAGAAAGAGAAAAGTGAGAAGGGGAAGGATGGAGAAGCAGACGGTTTCTTCTCCTGTGTACCCTGACTGGGAATTGAACTCAGGACATACACATGCCAGGCCGACACTCTACCACTGAGCCAACCGGCCAGGGCAGTACTTTAAGAAGTAATTCATGCAAATAATAAATCATATAACATGTTTCATAAATATTATTTGTATTTCATTATAGGCTATTGTCTACTCAAAAAGATACAAGGAGTCCTCGGGTTACAATAGTCTCAACATATGATGTTTCAAATTTAAAACACTCACACCCATAAAATCTTTAAAAAATTGAGACATGAGTGTTTTGGCTTATTCATTTTTTGTCATTTTTTCTGTTACTAAAGTACAGTGTACAGTACGGTATATTTTATGTCCTTTTCCTTTTTCTGTGGCTTAGTTGTTTTTATGTCCTAGATTATGATTTTACAACTGTGCTAGGATAGGTAAGTGACTTAGGCTAGGGTGTGTTTGGACTTACACCAAAATCCAGGTTATGTCACTGTTGTAGGAAGGGAACTGTGTTGTAACCCGAAGACCCCTGTATAGGAAAAGGTGATACCTCTCTAACAAATCTTGCTGATTCTAAAAACAAGCAAAGGCTTCTAAGGCCATGCCACCCTGAAAGCGCCCAATCTGGACTGATCTTGGAAGCTAAGCAGTGTCGGCCCTGGTTAGTAAACTTTATATGAATCTAAATTTTGCTCAGTTACTAAGTTCCCAAGCAAGGAAAAGAATCCCACATCCAGTGTTGTTCCTTACAGTTCCTCTGATAAGCACTATTCCCAGGAGAAAGTTTTCCTCTTTAGAATTTGGACAATAATTTCTCCTCTGTGACTGTAGAATCTACATGCACCCAATGACAGTCCAATGATGCTTTCTCCTTTGGTTTTTTTTTAAGATTTATTTATTCATTTTAGATGAGGGGAGGGGAGGGAAGGAGCAGGAAGCATCAACTCCCATATGTGTCTTGACCAGGCAAGCCCAGGGTTTCGAACTGGTGACCTCGGCATTCCAGATCGACGCTTTTTCCACTGCGCCACCACAGGTCAGTCTGTTTTTTTCTAATGTAGGAAAGGTAACTAAATTATTTTATAGTCAACCCTGGCCCTCATCTTGTGCTCCCTGTCTCAAGATCATCTTGCTTTTCTATCCAGAAACCCAGGAGACCATTTTTATTCTTCCTGCCCCCTCGCTTCTTATTCCAATCCATTTCACCTCCAAAATATCTCTCCAATGTTTACCTTTCTCCAACTCCACACCTACCGCCCTTGAATGAGCTACTGGTGGCTGCTCCAAGGACCACTGAGAAGTTTCTTCCCTGCTCTCTTCCTCTGCCCACAGGCCTCTGTTCTTCCAGCATGCCACCTGCCCAAACCCCTCTCCTGCTTGGAAACTATCAAGGCCTTCCCTCCAATCCTGGGATGCAAATGTGACTTCCCCTGACCCACAGGGCCTCTCTCAGGCAGGCCCCTGCCCGTTCCTCAGTTGCCCGCATAGATCTATGCCCCAACCATGCTGATCTTCTTTCTGTTCCTTTAAAGGGTCAATTTTCCTCTGTCTGGAATGCCCTTCTCTCTCTTGATCCTGTCCTTTCCACTCTACCTTTCAGACCTCACTCCAAGCTAGCATCATTTTGTCAGCAAACCCATCCTAGACACCAGGGTTCTTTCTTCCTACATATTTTTCAAAGGTGTCTCAGTCCCTCAGAGCACATATCTGCTTGCAACTCTACATTCATTCTTTTTTATTACTTACTTGACATCTTTCTTTCCCACTAAATAGCAAACACACTAGCTGGCAAATATTTGGTTGAAAAAAAAACAATCCACCAAAATCACCATAGAGTAAACTTTGGTACATCCAAACAATGAACTATCAGTCAGTGCTAAAAAGAAATGAACTATCAAGCCATGAAAAGCCATAGAGGAAATTTAAAGGCATATTACTAAGTAAAAGAAGCCAATCTAGCGGTAGAGCGTCGGCCTGGCGTGCGGAGGACCCGGGTTCGATTCCCGGCCAGGGCACACAGGAGAAGCGCCCATTTGCTTCTCCACCTCTCCACCACGCCTTCCTCTCTGTCTCTCTCTTCCCCTCCCGCAGCCAAGGCTCCATTGGAGCAAAGATGGCCCGGGCGCTGGGGATGGCTCTGTGGCCTCTGCCTCAGGCGCTAGAGTGGCTCTGGTCGCAACATGGCGACGCCCAGGATGGGCAGAGCATCGCCCCCTGGTGGGCAGATCGTCGCCCCCTGGTGGGCGTGCCGGGTGGATCCCGGTTTGGCGCATGCGGGAGTCTGTCTGACTGTCTCTCCCTGTTTCCAGCTTCAGAAAAATGCAAAAAAAAAAAAAAAAAAAAAAAAAAAAGAAGCCAATCTAAGGGTCCATATTGTATGATTCTGACTATAGGACATTTTGAAATAGGTAAAATTACGAAGACATTAAAATGGTCAGTGGTTTCCTGAGGGAGGGATGAGTAGGTGGAGCACAGAGGGTTTTTAGGCAATGAGATTACTCTGTATGATGCCATAATGGTGAATTTATGTCATTATACATTTGTCCAAACCCGTAGAATATACTATTGCAACAGCGATATCTAATGTAAGCTATGGACTTTGGGTGCCAATAATATGTTAATGTAAACGTACCAGCCTGGTGGGGGGTGTTGATGATGGGAGAGGCTGGATGGGGCGTGAGACAGAGGTATGTGGGAACTCTCTGAACTTGCCGCTCAGTTGTGCTATGAACCTAAGTGGCTCTAAAAAATAAGACTTAAAAACAAACACAGGGATGAATGAGTAATGAATGCACAGATCTTCGCCAGGTCTCTCATCCCAGTGGTCCCCATGGTACTTCAGGTGAAATCCAGGTTCTTTCCCGCCACTGAGAGAGCACCATGCAATCCGGCTCCTGCCGGCACTGTTCTCCTTCCTACTAAACTCAGGTCACCCTGACCCTATTTGTGGTCCTCAAACACACTAATTCAGGCTTTACTTGCTCTCAGAAAATTCCTCCCTAGGATGTCACATAGCTGCCTTCTTCCACCTTTCAGGTGAAAAGATAATTTATATAGGGACCCAAAACATGGAGGTCACCCCAATGGCCCAACCCACATTGCAGACCCGAGCCTAAGTCAACCTGTCCTTACAGGAAACCCTCCACTGTCGAGGAAACCGAACCCCAAATACAATCCTCCAACTCAGCTTTAAATAGCTTACCTAATTTTAGAAAACAGTACCTGCTGGCTTTGCAAGGAAATCCCCAGCCTCCTAGGCAATCCTGCCCCGTTTCCACATTGCCTCTCTCAATGCTCTATAAACTCACTCTTGTGCGAAGTGCCTCTGGAAAGTGCTCACTGCTTGTGAGGCACGGGATTTTGTCGGTCATAGATTCTTTTCAAGCTCGTTACTGAAGTGCTTTAGTTTTGACATCTGACACGGGTGTCATACTTCAAGTGTCTCCTCCTGGGAGAGGTCTTCCCTCATCAGCAAATCAAAAATACCCGCCTTTCCCCCTGACTACCCAACTCAAAATAGTACCCTTCCGCTCTGTTTTATTTTATTCGTAGCATTTTGCTACATGAAATAATCTTAATTAGGTATTTTCTTACTTTTCTTATTGTTTTACCCACTAGATGGTAAATTCTATGGAAACAGGGAATTACTTTGTCTCTTTAATTGCTGAACACCCAGCATTAAGGCACCTGGCATATATAGGTGCTTAATAAATATTTGTTGAGTAGATAATAAATAAATGTGCTTTGCTGCTTTTTCTTCTCTTGGATTCTTTTATTTCTTTATTTCTTTTCTGAAGTCCCCTTTTTCCACCAAACAAAAATCTTCAGTGCCCATACTTACCTCTAATATGGTTTATTAAACTCTGTCTTTTCTTAAAGGTTTTGCACCTTCTGAATTTTTTTTAATAAACCAACTTTCTTTTAATAAAAAAATCTTATTACAGATATTTATATACTTTGAAAACATTTTTTATGTACAATTTTTACAAATGCTTAAAAGTCTTTCAGGTATAAAGAAGCATAACAGTCTATGACAACAGAGAGTATTTGATTTCACCTCCTCTCAGTAGTAGTTATGTCTCTGAAAATATGACTTTTGGTTAATATAATCTGAAGTACATAGAGTAATGTAATTGGCTATGTTTTCTACTAATTACCGTATTTCCCCATGTATCAGATGATCCCATGTATAAGATGCACTTTAATTTTGGGGCCCGAAATTTGAAAAAAAAAAAGTATTATATAAAGTTATTGAACTCAAGTTTTATTCATCATAAAATTCATACAACTCCTCATCACTGTCAAAACTCCCATCCATTAGCTTGTCCTCATCTGTGTCTGATGACAAATTATTGTCTTCAACAATGAACTCAAGAACAGTGCAAAAAAGTGGGAAATGCAAGTAAAAAATCTACAACCATTGTATAAGATGCAACCAGTTTTAGACCCCAAATTTTTCAAAAAAAGATGAGTCTTATACATGGGGAAATATGGTATGTTATTTGAAAAAAGAGTTAATATGTCCCCAGATACTAGGCTACAAACACAAGGCACGCCCTGCCCGCATGGAGTCTATACAGTCTGAGGGAGGGATTTCTACTTACCCACATCTTTATATAAGTTTCCAAAAATCAAGGTACAAGTGGATTTAGAAAATTTTTTCAGTACAGCATGCCCTTCCTTATTTTTTCTCTTTGAAATAATCATATAATCTCTTAAGAACTTGGTTTCTTTACATGCAAAATTGAGAGAATTATTCTTCCTTTCAATTCTAGAATACAGGTACTGTATTTAAAACAACACAAAAGGACGTTTGAAACAGCAAAGTCCTACAGCAAGCTATTATAGAAGGCTGAGACATTCTTCCCTTTCTGGAGCAAGTTTCCTGGAAGTTGTTTTTTAATCCAAACAACCCACTGACCTTTTTTTTTCGGGGTTGCTTGCTTGAGTGTGGGATCATAAACATGATCTCATGATCACTGGCTTGAGCCTAAGGAACAACCCACTGATCTTTTCGCCACTTTTCCTATTTTCATCTTGCTGATAAACTTTTGATATAATTGTTCATTTATTCATCTATTCGATGGTTGTCCAATTCTTGGGCACTTACCATGCACAAAAATTGTTGGACTTAAATTAGCACCAAAAAATCACAACCTAAAAATAGAATATCTTCTAACCATAAACATGTAAAACAACAAAACGTTGGATTTTTTTCATTTAAACAGATCTTCAAGTAAACACTCATAACTTCAGTCCTTGAATAGGCTAACTTCAGCTATAATGAAATGCAAATAACTATGTTAATGCAAATGTTAAAGCCACAAATTCAAACATAAAAAAGTCAAGAAATGCAAAAGTTAAGGTTCTCCTAGAAACATTAACTCACTCAAATGTACATATAGAATATTTCCAATTACACAGAAGACAGCAAAATGTGATCCCTCAATGTACTATATGTACAACCTGGGTAAGTTAATGCTGTTATGAGAATGTTAAATTTTACAGCCTCTGAGGACTTTGGTTTGAAAGTTACTGCCTGAATAGTGCAGCATTCCTAACTTAAAATAGAAAGAAAATAGAAGAGAAACAAATGTCATTGTATTGTTTGTCAATCAATATAGGATTCTAAATTTATACCATATTTTACTTAATTGGTGAGATAAATACATGTTTGGACAATTCCAGAAGTTTTTTCCATTAAAAATTTTTCACTTTACTTGGCTTAACTGGATGGTACATTGAGATATTCTAGGTTATAAATTTATAAAAATGTATAATCAATATATGTGAGGTCATACTTGCTATTATTTATGTATAAGTCAGTTATTCAAAAAACAAATATTCCACCCACAAAGGAAGAATTTTTTAAATTATAGATTTGGGAAGAAATATATTAAATAACTTTTTTTAAATGAAATTCCATGATTATTTTTTTTCCCTGATCTGAAACTACAGTTATTCCCAGTGTAGTTTTCCTCAGGGCCATTTTCTTTCAGCTTTTGGAGGAAAGCATAATGTTTTTCTTAAATATTTCTGAAAGCTGAACATAATATATTTCACTGTTTCAAGTGTAGCTAGCATCTCCTATAAATATTCAGTAGTACAACAAAACATTTCATTAGTGGCATAAGGTTTGCTTGGACAAGTCTGTCTCAGTTAAATTGTGGGGTGGCACAAAACAAAAGAAATGAAAGAAGAGCAACAAATAATCAAGGAAGAAAAAATCTGCAGGCGTACAATGACGGTCTCCTGACAGGGCTTCTGCGTTCTGTGTTGGGTCTCCCGGTGTCCTTTCGGCCCTCGATAAATGAGACAGCCCATTACCCAGGTCCCATGCGGAAAAGGGGCTCCAATGGACAGAGACTTTAAAACTGGAAGAGAAGTGCAAACAGATATGAATAAAGCCCCCCAAACACACTGGAAGCACGGCATGTAACGTTCTGGATTGATTAGTCATTTCTAGTTCTTGCAGAAAGCCGTTGATTACTGCAATTTTCTAGTGTTAATACCCCATTTAAAAAATGTCAAGCTTTTGAACTCTCAATATAAACCTGTATTTTCTTGTCCTTTGACAACAGTTATTCAATCAGACTTCTATGAAGACTGTGAAATCAAGACCACAGTCTGAAAACTAAAGTGTCATGCCTGAGCAGCTTGATCTTAGACGTTATGCTACAGATAAATAGATACGTTCTTCAACAGTGGCCAGGCATTCTGTGTACCATCTCTCCACACCGCTGAAACGTCCAGCATTATCTCTAGCATTGCAGCAGAGCCCCCTGGTCCCACCCCAAGCCTGTTGTTTCCTCTTTGCAGGACTTTTGCATCCTCATCGCAAAGAACCTGTGGTCAGAATCAGGCTGAGAGACGGGAATTCAAGCTCTGAACAATACATTTAACCTCTTTGTCCTCTGTCCATAAAATCAGTGTCATCCTATGAATTTACCTCGTAGAATTTCTGAGAGAGTATATTTATCAATACTTGTTCATGCCTGGAAGATCCCTAAATCAATCAGGAATCCCAATTTGTATCACATACTAATTGCTTACCTATTCATTTGCCTGCCGCTTTCCTCACCCCAAGCCGGACGACTTGAAATGTGGCAGTCATTTCACAAAATATTTATCCTCTTATTGAAGGGTTAAGGCTATACTGTCTGGAATGGTTCGGGGGTTACAACAATTTTAAAGGTTTAAATCGATGTTGAAAGTGGAGATTTCACAAAATAGAGGCAAAAAAAATTAATAAACAAAAAGGCAAAGAAGAAAATTCTTTTCCTTCATTTCTAGTGGGAACTGCTATTTTTTACAACTAACTGAAATATTTCAACATTTGAAAAACATCAAAATTGCTAGAATTCATAAGTCTCCGAAGGGGAAAAGAAAGCACTTCGCTAAAGTGAAGGAAGTTCAGCATTTGCAATGTAATTCAAATTGCACTTGTAATTCAGGGCCTGGAATTAACCCACTCAACCAAAGCTTGAAAAGATTTAGATTTACTCGGACTAGCAACAATACAATACTTCCTTACAATTGCACAACCACCCTGTCTTTTGGTGATACATCCAATACACTCTAAATTATAATTCTAAAACTCAGTTTGTTGTTAAAAAAAAAAAAATCTGTGCATCATATCAGAGTCTGTCTTGTTGCAATTCAAAAGGTGGAGGGAGACTTGCAACCCATTTTAATCAGGCTAGGATAGTACTGAAGCCCTTCCTATAAATACTTTCTTAAAAATGACTTTGACCACAATTTTTAACTGCAGAGAGGTGAATTTGGAATAAAATTCCTGTATTTTCAGCCCATTGACTACAATGAAGGGAGTTACTTTCAAGGCATTGTGGTGTTTAAGGTACATTGCAGGTCGTCCGGGCTGCCATTTTATTTTTCCAGGGTTGATTCCACCAGGAAAACATCTCTTTGAAGGTGGGAGGAGGAACAGTTTGAAGAGATGGACTTACGGCACCTCCTGTTTAGACTGCCTGCCCAGGAAAGTTATCTAAAGGTCTTTCATGCAAGAAATTTAGGAAAATGTAGTCATTTTTACCTTTATCTAGTTTGACAGCAGTTCAAAGGACTCAGGAAAAATGTTTTGTTTTGGAGGGTTTTCTTTTTTTTTTTTAATTGTCAAGCCTTTTAAAGGACAGTTCTATTTTTCTTGTTTTTTTTTAAAAAAATCATGGACATTTTCTGAGAGTAGTAAACAATATTTAGGTAAATCTTGTGCTATTTTATAATAAAAACAATCTGTGCCAAATTTTTTAGCCAGGTTATGAATGGACCTTACTTATTTTAGCTCACTAGCACACAAAAATAGAAAAATATGACCATATTAGCAAATACGGTCAGGTTGATATTTCTATACTAGGCACACCAACCAAGTTAAAAATGCAGAGGCAATATTTTGAACTACATGTTGCAGTTTGTGTTTGCTTTTTTAAAAAAGAAAAACAGCAAGGCAGCATTTTTATGATATTCTGAAAGAATATGATGGTATAAAATATCTTTACCTTATAAATCAGTTCTTTGGTGGAAAATAAGACCTCTCATTTTACCTTTTTAATCCTAGGCAAAGCAGTGTAGTTTCATATTTATTTATCTTAGTGCTTTCTTTCTATGGAAAACATTTATTAACCAGAGAGATCTTAGTGACATGTAAATTTCATTTTTTATGCCCTGTAGATTAAAATACATCTGTTTCAGCCATCATTCAGGAAAGAAATAATTTTAATAGTTCATTGTATTAAAAAAAGATTTATGTCAGCGTTCAGTTATGACAAGAGAAGGCAAGTGGCTTGCAAATAATACTGAGAGGCAGCTTTTTTTTTCTTTCAGAATCGTATTCAAATTTAACAGAACTGTGTCCTAAAATATCTGGAGGAAGACAAGCGACTTCTCCTCCTGGTATGTTGGGACTGATAGTGATTCACTAAAACAGCAGGTAAAATGTTCTTTGTTAAGCTTAATCTGTGATGTTTTGGTAACTGCATTGCACTATAATTAAAATAATATGGCTCTATCACAGTAGCCTTCTCTCCTGTGTTAAGGCAAAATATTTAGGGATGCATTTTTGAATCTGGCATTTAATAAACTTTCTTTTTTTCTAATTATGTGCCATGTAGTTTAAAAGCAAACATGCTTATATTAAAATGTCCAGAATAGGCAAGTCTATAGAGGCAGAAAGTAGATTAGTGGTTCCCGAAGGATAAAATGAGGACCACCGAGGAATAAAGAGAGAGTGACTGCTAATGAGTATGGGTTTTCTTTTTGGGGTGATGAAAATATTCTAAAATTGATTGTGGTGATGGGTGTGCATGTATTTAAAACATGGAATTGTACTCTTGAATGGGTGAATTTTATGGTATGTGAATTATGTCTCAAAACTATTGTATTACAAAAAAAGAAAGAAAGAAAAGAACCTAACCATATGGATGGCCTGGTCCCGGAAAAAATTAAATTTTGCTGGGTGGGGAGACAGATGTGTAAACACATAATTAGAGTGATTGTGATTTAAAAAAGAAACTTTACTGAAGAGGTCTCTGACTGGAAGAATCCCTCACAGGAGAGAGATGGTTGGAACTAAATCTCAATAAGGAAGAGCTTTCCTGACTGAAGGAACAGCATATGCGAAGATGGGAGGGCAAAGAGGCAGGAGAAAGCACTAAGTTTCAAAAAAGATAGAATATTTTAATGCAAAAGTCAAGAAGTCAGAACCTAGGGAGACACAGAGGGTGTCAAGAAGATGGGTAAAAGGAATTGCCTGAATGTTTCTATCTTTGTTTAAAGTAATAAAGGGAGGCAAGGGAAAGAATTAACATTCGTAACAGTTGAAGGTTAATGATAAAGGCATCAAATTGTAATTAGGTGCTTATTTTCTTTATTATCTTGTTCTAATTGCATATTCCATGCAGGAAAATTAGTAGCCTTGGCCTATGTTTATGCTTAGTTATTTTAATGAAGAGTTCTATTTTTCTTCAAATGGATTATTAATAGTTAAGTGGGAAAAGCTTATCCAATTGTTTCTCTTTCTTTCTCTTGAAAGATTAACTGCTTAACTGCACCCATGGTGAAGCTGGCCACTTGAATCACGAGACCAGACATGAAGCCCCACAGTCCTCTTTACAGAAGCATATTTTCCATAACCTACAAGACATAAACAACCCACTAAGCACTAGCCTAACAAACCCCAAATTTTCCATGGTGGCAAATACTATCTGGCCTTTTAAAATCAACTTGAAAGGAGTAACAAAATCTGAGAAGAAATGTCTTTTTTTTTTTTTTTTCAACTAAAAACATATCAAGCCTGACCTGTGGTGGCGCAGTGGATAAAGTGTCGACCTGGAAATGCTGAGGTCGCCGGTTCGAAACCCTGGGCTTGCCTGGTCAAGGCACATATGGGAGTTGATGCTTCCAGCTCCTCCCCCCTTCTCTCTCTCTCTCCGTCTCTCCCTCTCCTCTCCAAAAGAATGAAAAAAAAAATATATCAAAAGCATTGCCATGCCCAGGTTGGAAAAAGGTCATTACATGTAGAGGACTTCAATGTTGACAGACATGCTGCCTCATCTCAGTTCCTGGAGATCGCAGGCCTAGATACAGAACTGCTCCCACCTCCAGAGCCTTTGTCAAGACTCTTTCCACTTTCTAGCTCCTTTGTTCCCTTCTCACGATCTATTTCTCAACACTGGGAACAATGAAAAGACACCCGTGGAAACAGAAGCTCACTTACAATCGAAGTCCTCCCACAGCCAGACCTGTGATAAGTGCTTACATGCACGAACCTTCTACATGAAGTGTTTCTTCTAAAAAGCAATGAGCCACCCACACAACGTCTTTGTCACTTTGTACTTATATCAGGCATCTTCTCATTAATCCTTCAGCAGCCCGACAAGATAGGCATAGTTATTATCAACCCAAAGACACAGATGAGGAAAATGAGGCTGAGCTAGGCTAAGTCGCTGGCTCAGAATCAGCTATATCAAGGTGGCAGATCTTGGACTAATGCCTAGATGTGTCTGAAGCCCACGCCTGAATTCTCAACCACTTCACTGTTCTGCTCATTACCCAGAAGGCCCAGGTTTCATGTCAACACACGCAGAGGGCAACTGGGAGACGGAAGACACCCCTCCGGAACTGAGGAGCAGGGAAGCTGGGAAGTGACCAACCAACCCTTCCAGTCCATGAGGTGACTGACTTCAGAGGGAACTAGCTGACACTCGCTGCATGGTTCCTATGTGGTGCCATCATTCACGCTCAACTCCAAGTTTTCAGGGCTGGAAAACTGAAGTTTCCTTTCCTGCTGTGGTTGAAAATTGGCATTGCTTCTCCTTTTTTCCTCTCTGAACACGTTCTTTTCTTTTCTTTTTTTCAATTGATGTCATCATTTCACAAATATATACTGAGGGCCCTACTATGTGCCAAATTCTCGTAGTAAGGATACCACAGTCAGTAAAACAAACAGAGACTTGCTGACTCATATACCTTACCTTCTCGTGAAGCTCAATCAGACACAAACAAACAGAGAATGTGTATCTCATCCTCTAGCTGACCCTGGGTCACAAATCACTATAAAAAAAATGTCATAAATTCTTGGAAGGTCTAATATCCAAAGTTTTGAGCTTTATAAAGGTAATAAATTTTTCAAAAAGTCTAGAATGAAAATATAAAATTTAAGCTAAGGAATCCTTGTTGATCATCCGATGACAGGCCTGTGGGGCTAGAGCTACCGTTAGCCACTACACAAATCTATTTGCTTTTAATAGAAGAGCCCATTCTTGTGAATTACTCAACCTAGCTATTCCCATTCGGGCACACAGACCCAGAGAGTCCCCATCTTTGAGAGAATTAAACAAACTATAAAGGCTTCATCCAGTTTTGTTTTTCCTTTTAAATCAGTTAGCTTATTGATATCAAATGGAACACAATTAATTAACATTTTCCTCATCATTGCAGCATTGAAATATACCAGTCTTCTAATAGTTGAGAGGTACAAAACAGACATAATTTAATTTCCAACAAATTCACTTCTTAAAGTAAAGAGACAATCATCCCAAGCTTAGAACAGATGGTGTCAATATTTGGGTAAGTGATATATGACCAACTCTAAGGAAATTTTGATAAGTAAAATGTAGACACAGAAAAAGTTTGTGTAAGCTCTTTCCCATACAAAATTGAATAAAGAAGTCTATTTATTATGGGGAAGACATGATTTATATTCTTTTCTATGTGATAGTCATAAAAAGAACACTGTTTTTAAAATGTATAGACAAAGGAATCTGATAATCTGCTATTCAACTGTATCCATTGTCAGGAAACATTAAAGAAAATTGGAATCCATTTACTTGAAAACCAGATTTGCTAAAATTCAGAGCCCATAAGAGTATGATGTTAAGAAATCTTTTTCATGGTTACCCTCTCTTGCCCTCCCCACTTCACTTTTACTTAAAGGTAAATTTTAGTAGAAAAATGAGTCTGAGAAAAGATGCTACCAATCCATTTTTTTCTTACACAGCAAGATAGACATTCAAAAAATAAGAGCATATTTTTGAATGAACAAGGACCTACTCAAGGAGCTGGACTTACTTTAATAAAAGAGCAAATTCAATGAAATAAGGTTATTAACTTATTAATAGTTTAGTAAAAGATTAAAGGGTTGCTTTTGAAATTTTACAAATCAATTACCTTTAGTTAAATTTTAAAACAGGTCTTACAGTCAAAATTAAAAAAAAAAATTTAGAAGGAGATCAAAATCCAACTGTTCATGTTTGGAGCCAATTAAATTCCATTTTGAAGGCATAAGAGATATTCTTGCTTTTCTAAATCAAATGATGCTTCATTAAATGATACTTTAGGCAGGTTTTTCCTATTTTCAATAAGTTACACTTGCTAAAAGCCATTATGGGAAGACACTTGTGATAAGAAGACATGTATCATGTATCTCAATTGAAGGGACATTTTGCTGAACAGATCTGTAAAGAGACAAAAGTTTTATACCATATTTTTGTTTCTATAAATGTAAATGTCTCTGAACTAAGTTCTTGAGGGATTCCTAGTTAGCTGATGACAATTAATTCTGACAAAATAGCCTGAAATATCTGTGACTATCCTTAACAACAAGCATTTTGTTATGGAGGCAGAAATAAACTGTCGGTTCACCCCTATTAAACATGCCATTGCAGTTAGTCAACTTCTTAAGCAATACTGAAAAATACGTTGAACTTCTTTTTTTGTGGCAGGAACAAAGGTATACACCTTGCATTTCCTCATTTAGTTCTTACAATATTTTAGGCTCATTTTTAAGTGAAGCACCCTCTGAGGCATAACAGACGACCCCAAGTTCACACAGTCAGTAAAAGGCAACCCCCAGGAATAAACGAAGTCCCTGAATCCAGAGGCTGCACTGTTTAACCATTGACCTATATTCTCATGGGAGCAAATGGAAATCACTAATTGTCTTTATTATTGCCTTTGTCAAAAAAAAAATCAAATATGAGCCATCTGTTTATCAAAAAACTCACCACAGAGATACTTATAATTTAGAAAAGGTAGCTGAAATTTATGACCACCCTCACCAAAGCAACTGATGAAAATGTAAGCCAATGCTGAAATATAGAATTTGCAACTTAAAACATCATTAAAAAAAAGATAAAAAAAGAACAAAGACTATTGATTTTTAAAGTGGGAGTAAATCTTAAACCACAATGAGCACTTAATTTCTCTTTTTCCTAGCTTTGGGCAAATGCAGTATTACTCTGGTGATATTTGGGGTTTGTGCTTTAGAAATTTCCATGGACACATTAGCTTAGACGATTTCATTACCCACCCTCATTATTAAGTAGCATTCAATTACTGAGTGTTGTAATGCCAAAGAGCATAAAAGAGAGACAAAATCTCAGTAAGATCTAAGGGCAAAATGGCATTTTTATATTGCCATAAAGATTACTTAACTCGAGTGCAGTACTAATGATCATTTCTGTGACTAAAAACATCTCCTAATGATGAAATATGTAAACGCTCATCATTTCAAGCCCAATAAAGACTTTAAAACATTTTTCATGCATCTTGTATTGCCAGTATTTTTTTTTCATCATTTACCCACATAAAAGTCAACTCTAACAATCAAAGTAACTATTTTCCATTACATCTAAAATGGTGTATCACTTGGGAATGGTCAGGTGTATGTAATACATACAATTCAGGTAAAGATATGTGACAACTTTTAACATGGAGAGGAGAAAAAAAATGTATTCTATATAAATGTTGATTTATGTTCTCCATGTTCCTCCTGTAAAAGGCATCATTTCTCATACAGGAAAGAATCAAGTACTTCCAAATTGGATATTTGGAAATTAGAATAGACAGTAAAAATTATCCTTGAATGTTAATTACAGTTTTGTTTGTATTATCGCTAAAATTGGGAGGGGAAAACTACTTCAGCAATCAGGGATTGTTCTTAATAGAATACAAGCAGTCATAAAATGTAAGATTATATATAAATGCTTAATAATATGGAAAGATAGCATATAGCATTTTGTGAAAATAGAAGTCATGTAACAGCATGTACAAAATGACTCCTGTGGTTTACTTCTGTTTAAGAAAATGTAAGGAAAAACACATAAGCGAACCAAAATACTTTTCCTTGATGAAATAATCATTTCAAGTTTAAAACTTGAGACACTTCTTGGATAATATGCTATACTTATGAACATTGGTTCAGAGTTAGACCCAAATGACAAAGCCCCCTCTTAAGCCACAGCCAGACTCGGGAGCCTCTGTCTTGAATGGGAATGGCAGAGACAAACTGCTCACAGTTAGTGCACTGCCCCTGGCGCGCGGTGCTGGGGTTGCCTCTCCTGCTGCTCTGTGGGTAGGAACTGGGGTGGGATCAGATCAAGGCAGTAAGAGGTAAAGTCTATGTCATTCTTTAATTCTTTAGGACGCAGCTCTGAAGAAGCTGAAAAGCAGAACATGAAATGGGAGAGCTGAGCCGGCCTCTGCGTGAGAGGTTCTGCGCAGACCGTGCCGGTTCACGCGTGCCACCGCTTTGGACGTGGGACTTGCAGGGCCCTCAGCTTGAGCCACCGGAGTCGCTTCCTCCAGCATGATGCCTCACGATTGACATTTTTTTTTCTCTTTCTTCTTTCCTCCCCCCTCCACCCCCCAACTGAACTTATCTGGAAGTAAGTGTGTCTACATAGAACAGGAATTTAGTTTTCAGAAATGTAGCTCTTCCGGGCACCTTCTGAACAGAGACACTGGCAGAAATCCCAAACTGCATGCTTTATTATGTGGGCTTTTTTGTGTGTTTCTTATGAAATGAGCTGAGACACTCAAACTCATTTCAGATAGCAGCCAAAGAGAAATGACCACATTGTCCCTAGATAGAAAGGCGACACGTTACAGACCGAGCTGCCCGGCTGCCAGGTTTGCTTGCAAACTTGCACGCGGACACAAGCCGCTTCGGTCGGTCGTTGCAAACTGAGGGCTTCGTCCCTGAATAGCCCGAACGACTTGACAAGTAAAAGAGGAAGCAAAGGTTTTAAAAATCTCTTTGGTATTCCATCCAGAATAAAGGACAAAAAAAGCGTTAACTTTCACTGCTACAGTTTTATAGATAAAGAAATGGAAATTGCTTATTCTATGGAACTGGATCAGTTGGGTTCACTCGGCCGCCACAGAGCAATTTCTAGTGAGAATTTCCTCTTTTAATCAGTGAGAAGGTATAATGACAGTCTCCACGACCAGCCACACCCTGTGGGGCCATGTGAAGAAACACTGGGAGCTTCTGCCAGAAACAAACTCCAGATTAATAGCATGCAGCCTGCACATCAGGGGTGCTTCCACCTCCCTGGGACCCCAGATGAGAAATTAATTAAGCTAATACATTTAAAACTAAATCCATGTTACTCCAAATTACTATCCCCAAAAAGTTCAGCAAAAACGTGAAATGCCAAAATTGTATTCAGATCCGTGGTAAAACAGCTTCAAATAAAGAAAACCCTGAGATAAAAGAAAGCCAGCAAGGGATGATTGACTCAAGATCCCCATCTAGTGACGTGATGTTGAATAGCAGGCTGTTCGTCTGCATTTCTGAATAGGCCCGTTAAGTCTAATGAATTCGGCATTTACTGAGTTCATTGTTCAGAAGTGAGATGTCTCCGCTTATTATGCTTTGTTAAAAAGTGTCCTCAGAAACAATTTAGATCTTTTGCACTATTAAGATGATTCACTTTTGACCTGGTCCATCTTCGACGGGATCTGTTTCCACAGGATCAATTGCCTTAGGTCACCATTTAGTCCCTAACTCCTGTGGCCCCTAACAAAAGCCCCTGTGTTAAAGAGGCTGGAAACCCTTTACATAAGTTTAAGTCTTCTGAGTGAAACTGAACAGTTGCATGTAACGGGGCACGTAGCCCTGGCCCTGTCTACACAGGTACAGAGAGAGGCAGAGCCCAGACAGTAAAATAAGTGGTCACAGTGAAGTGAACCAAAGGAATTCTCCCACCAGATTCAAAATAGACACACTAAATGAGTCCATTACACGAAGTTTAAGAACAGACCAAACCAGTCAATGGTGATAAAATTCAAAATAGCTGTCCTGGGCAGGTGGGGACACGGCAAAGTGGGTGAGTGGGAAACTGACCAAAAGGAGCATGAAAACATGTCCCAACATGCCAGAAAGTTCTATATTTTAATCTGGATGGTGATTATTATATAGGTGTGTACATGTGTAAAATATTCAACTGTATATTTATGATTAATATACTTAATTCATGTTATACTTTTATTATATGCATACTATATTTCAGTAATAAGTTTTTTTAAGTGGCTCCATAACCGTTGTCTGATCCTGATGCTGAGGGGTAACAGTCACAGGATAACATTTTTGCAGCCTGGTAAGAGCCGAGTGCCACGCCGATTTCTTCTGGATACTCAGGAACTTCGGTAAGAAGCTGAATATCTGACTAACTAAAGGACTGGGAGGTTTTGTCATTTTTATAATTTAATTAAAAATTTTACAGCAACCCCTTAGCCATGATTTGAAGCCATATAAAAGGAAATCGAGCTCATGGCCAGTTTTGTGGGTAGAAGGGCCTGTTCCTGGGAGGAGCTGTGAGCATGTCTCAGACAGTCACTGTTTGGGGCAAAGGGCAGGACGAAGGCAAGCGCAGCACTGAGCAGGTGGTGAAGTTTGCCTCAGGGCCGCTGCAAACAGACCCTGCCCATCCGTCCTCAGAATGTGTGCTTCGCTCATTTGTCAGACATAGGATGCTAGAGCTGGGAGGAAACTGCAATCTCCTGCTCATTTGTCAGACATAGGATGCTAGAGCTGGGAGGAAACTGCAATCTCCTACTCGTTTCGAGAGGAGGCCCAGCGAGGGTGCGATTAGTCAGTCGCAGGATGGGCGATTGGTTAGTAGCAGAACTGGACCTCCATCTTGTCTTCCCGCCCCCTGGGCTTTCATGTTTTTAGGGCCCCAAAAGCTCCACTGTGAGGAGAACACAGACCAAGGCCTTTCAAGGGTCTTTACAACCGCTTTCAGAGATATATCTGCAAATGTTCTTCCATCTTTTTTTCTTCTAGATTGCTTTCTTACTTCTTTCATTCCTTTTTCCTTCGGTCCTTCTTTCCTTTCTTCCTTTCCTCTTTCCTCTTTTGTAAATTGATACTTCTGCACATAAATAATGCAACTAGACTTAGAAGACGTTCCCTCCCTCCCCTTGGTCCCCTTCTCCCTTTCCTATTTTTAGCCCCAGCTCCCAAACTAATTCATAACATGCCCTGCCCTACCCAAATTAATCTACTACTCAGATTCCTTCGGTTACTAGGAATACATCATGAATATGTATGCATTATATGCATAAATTTGTATGCTGGTGAATCGCATGTGTTTCATATCTTCTGCAAGGAATTCTGTTATGCTTTGTAATATTCAGGAAGATTTATAAAAAAATATTGATGAAAATACTGGAAGTTATATCCAAGTTGACATTACAAAGCTTCTACAGTATCATCTATTCTAGGAAGAGCTCAGATCTCCTCTCCTTACATTTCTTTCCCCCTCCTTCCTAATCCTTACCCAGGAAGAACCCACAGAGGATCCCAGCCAAGGGCACCATAGGGCAGTGTTAGGAGGCAGGGCTTTAGTCACACCCAGCAAAGAGACTGGATCCCGGCTGTTTGGAGAATGTATCTTCCATGTGGCTATCGAAGAAGAAGCGTTCTCTCTGGAGAAGCTCCTACCACCGAAATGCCAATGTGGGGGAGGGGGTGATCAACTCTGCTGCAGGTTCTCCTTACCGTAAAAGGCGTAAGAGCACAGTGTAGGGTCTGGACCTAGGAATCATAGTTCTGCTTTCCCTACCAGCCATCAGAGACTACTCAGGTGAGTAATAACAGAAGCATCAGTAGCTAATATGTATAGAGCAGGGACTCTATGCCAAGCATTGTGCTAAGTGCTTTAAAATCATTTTCTACTTACTCCTACCTGCCCTGTGAGGTAAGTGCTATGTTCCTTAGAGATCAGGTGATTGGGAGGTTCCGTGGGTTTCTCTAACTTGTCTGGGATTAGAAAGGTAGGAAATTATGGAACCTGGATGGACACCTAGGTGGTCTTACCTCTAGTATTTCCTGTGGCCCCACCCTGCTCACCAGAACCAGGGACCCAGCATCCAGGGACCCGTGAGTACCCTCCTCTCAGAGCTCCCTCGAGAACTTACAGGCGTGGTGAAGAGCTGTTGAGGATTCAGAGAATCCCTGATCCCAGCAATCCCTCGTCCTTTTCTGCATTTGAACATCTTTATTCCTACAACTTGTGGCCTCGCGTAGACTACAATGTTACTTTGGAGAAAATGTTGAGAGTTTCTCATGAGAAAAAAAAAATTCAAGATTCTCTTTCACATTCTCATCTACCAATAAATGCAAAAATCCTGATACATCTTTACTACAGCAGAAACAAGATGGAAGATGTCTTGCAAAGGTATCTGTTAGGGCCGTGTGGCTTTCTGAGACACTTGACACTCACCGCAGACCACCTCCCAGGCTGTGAAAAAAATGATTTGTGTTATCTATCTCTGAGAACTCTGATCTCTCAGAAGAACTTCAGAGAAACATCCTTGGCACCTCCCTGTGTGTGGAAGAAAACGCGCAGCGGAGACCTGTTTTATTCCCGCCCTGCCCCTCCATACCCACAATGACAGGGGAGACTCAGGTCTCTCAGATTTATAGCGTGGAAAGCTGTCGGCAGTCGTCAAGGCTGTAGACTTTCTCATTTTGGTCCAGTTGAAAAACATTGCCTCCCCTTAATGATCAAACCAAGGCCCTTCCCTTAGGTCTGAAGTCTGATTAGACCATTGTAGATATTATGATTTTACTTCTGAACCAGAGCAATACACAGACTGGCTTAGGCTTGGGTTAATGTCATCCTTGAACCAAAAAATCTATCAAGCAGGTGGCATTTTCTGAAAGACTTAAGCCAATTCAGAACCCTTCCTGGAAGTGAGGTGGTTTGGGTTTATTCTACCAAACCAATGGCTCCTGTATGTACGTCTGATGGTGGAGAGTGTTCATACCCAGAAAACTATGGGTGCAGTTAGGAGGGATAAAGGTAGGTGACAGTATTGGTTAGGAGATGATGAATGCCCACTCAAATATGTAAAGACCTAAAAAAAAAATACCAAAGGTTATCTCAGTGGTAGGATTAGAAACAATTGTTTGATCCTTATATAAGCAGATAATTCTTATGTAATTGGTGAAAAAAACAGTTATTTTAAAACAATTTGTATTTGAAGTATTTATCAAAAGTGGAACCAAGTGTACAAATGCCAAAAAGAAGGCAAATCTTTAAAATGCCATACTCTGAGAAGCAGCCGTACCACATTCAAATACAGAGAGAAGAACATAGTACTCACAGTTTTGCCGATTGGCCAGTTGGAGTGAAGACCCACTAACCAAGAAGTAGGGAAGGAACAGTTTAAGGACATACAAAAGCCCAACCTCACAGAATATTGAACTGTGACCCAACAGTTTAGTAAAACAGAAATCAGTCCAAGGTGAGGAGGATATGTAACAATAACTTGGCCAATACTCGTTCAAATGCACGACACACGCGCGCTCGTACGTACGATTGCATTTATGCTCACTCTCGTGCTTCGAGGTAATGTTATTATTACCCAGTGGAGGAGATGCTGTGGTTGCCCTGCTTGCATGCCCTTAGCACTCACCGGTAGTACATGGTCAACGGCGCCCTGCCGGAGCCAGAACGCCTCTGCCTCAGGGGAGGCTGCATGTGCACTGGGCAGGCCAGCGCTGTCACAGACTCACATGCCTGGGAGTAACCCTCAAGAATACAGGGCAGTACTTGGCAAATAAGTGCTTCTCAAGTATCAGATACTTGACAAATAAATAGCCTCCTCATCCCTTGGATGGGTTAACTCTGAGGCACGTTCTACACAAGCAGGGTCAGAGGACCCCAGAGGGATCCAGTGTCAATCACCCACAGTGCGACCCACTTATGGACACACCTGCCTTGGCTTCCTTTCTCTCCTCATTCACTTTTTTTTCATTACCTTTGCTTCCTAGGATCCCACATATTTACATTCATACTTTTGTCTCAGGGTCTGCTTCTGCGGGTATCTGTTCAAGACACCTGTTTAAAAAATAAAGCAACTGGAACTTAACAAGTGAGTGGCTTGCCCAAATCACACTACCAGTGAGGAAGGCCAGACTGCAACCCACACTGAGCACTTAATCACTATGCTAACATTACCCCAAACACAGCACGTACACGACTGCAGGTACTTGGGAAGGTTTTTTAGGTTGTACATAGGTGGGTTGCTTTGTTTTATTTTAAAGAGCATTAAAGCTAATACAATATTTCATCAAATTTAAGACACTTTCAATTGCAATATACACAAATATTTTATGTTCTCTTAAGAAAAAAAAACACACAGCTATGACCCAATGTTTTCTTACCCACTTAACATTTTTTGTTTTATTCTTACTGAAAGTACTCTTTTAATAGGACATAATAGAATTTTAAAATAAATTACACTTGAGCTTACATAAAAAAACATACAAGCAAATTTAAAGGGCTAAAATATTTCTTAAATTTCTTTACAATCAAGTGTTGAGTTCTTCTGAATCTTTTAACCTCAAAGTCAACAATGTCCATGATCTGCCAGAGGATATTATCATCTATGTCATGAATAGCGTAGGTAGAGCTGTATTTCTTCAAGAATGCATGCTCTCCAGGTGACTTCAGGATTATTGTCCATGCCACCGACATCCATTCTTTAAGCTTTTATCTGGTGCCTTCTTCTTCTCACCAGAAGGTGTCAGGCAAGACAACTAGGTCCTGACTGCTGCCTGGTCATTGACATCCATTGTAAAATACATCATGACTTCAGATAGGTTAACAATGTGACAAAAATGGATACCACAGAGAAACTGAAATACAGTATACAAATAGCACATCAAATATCTGAGACACGGATATTCTCACTTGAGGTAAGTCTGAGTAGTCTGTACATTTTTAAAATATGTATAATGTAAGGGAAATTTTTAAATTAAAAAGTACACAGGCAAAATGATATGGCAAAAATTGTGAAAAATAGTAACTAAACTGTGAGAAACTCACCATCATACCGTGCCCAGTATGGGAGGGAGACTGGCACAGCCACCAGCAGTGAACTCGGTAACCAGGAATGACGGACAGCCCATCCACAGTCCTGCTGCTTATGATACCACCCACTGGTCCCCATTCCAAAGTCTCCCAGCAATGACACCTACAGCATGAGAGGGGGCTTTACATTACTATTTGAAGAGTGATTAAAATGCGTGGGTAGGGTAGAAGGACCTACAAAAAAAAAAAAACAGAATCAGAACAATTTAGGCCACATCAGGTTACAGTTTAAATTAGGATTAATGTTTGTAAATAAGGAACACCTACTACCAGCATTTATTTAGAGTCAAGTTCATACTGCTTTTCAGTTGGACACTTTTTTATGTAATTGCATCCTCTATTATTGGTGGTAAGATTAAATTTCATCACTGAAGCAGAATTATACAGCCAGCAAAGTACACAGACTTGATACTTTCACATAACAGATGTTTCCATGGCAGAGAGACTTACTTAGACTAATAAATAGTTACGCTCATTATCCTTAATAATCAAACGCAAACAGAACCCCAGCTAAATGGATTTTCTCATAGTTGTCCCTTTAAGACATTAACTGAAATTCCAAAACTATAACAGACATAAGTGCAAGTTGAAATCTGAAGAGAGCAACCACCAAAATGCATGATTATTTAAATCGACCGCAAAGACTGAAGGAAGTAAGAGACTATGAAAATAAATGACTCTGTGTACGCATGCTCCATCTGCCAACTCCATTAAGGTCCCCTATCTGGAGCTAATTAAAGGAAACTGGAAGCTGGAAAAAAAGGTACCAGGTGTCACGCCTCCTTCATATTTTAGCTAGGTCAAATGTAAACTTTTTGAAGTTCCTTGGGTAAAATAGAAACTTAGTATTTCTTCTCAACTGAAAACATTCTGGTAGGTTTTTAAAGATTTCCTCCCAGATCCTCTAACTGACAATAAGAAGCACAACATGCCTAAGATTGTTTGATTATAAGTTTAGCAGTATTTTTTTTTTATTTCTCTTTACTAAGGTGACCAGTCATCCTCCTTTAGGGAGGACAGTCCTTCTTTTATAAGTTTGGTTCTCCCTCAAAAAGTGTCCTCCTACATGGCCTCATTTTTTATATTGGAAGATTAATCTGTAAATGTCTGTATTTGATGGATACAGAGTCGATCCATTGTGTGTGATGTGATGTATTTGTATTTGACATGATGTTTTGTCAAGGATCAGTACAGGGCAGTGAGACGCTATTATGAGACGCATGCGCTACCCATGGGAGAGCTTGAGAGAGCGCACAATATATCAAGCACGCAAATGGCTTTGTGTACTTCTTACTGAAACACGACAGGGCACATACGACATTGTAGACTCACAAGTATTTCTTTCTCAGTGAATATTCAGTCTTAGGTAAGCATAATTCACATAAAATTCAATATGAAGGATATTTCTTGTTCAGATATTTCCAATATATTGTTATTTATACATGATACACTGACAAAAAATATTCCTTCAATGGAAAAATACTCATTTAGATAATATTATCTAAATGAGTACTTTTTTCTTACAATTATTATTAAAAATTAATAGGCATGTAAGCATAATTACAATATAAAATATTACAAATGTTTTTATTATGCATCTATCATATTATAGTGTATTATTGTTGCAATGCATAAAATGTTTCTTTTATTTACAATATTGTTTTCTTCAATTTATTTTTGTCCTTTTCATTATAAATAAAGTTGGTCACTTTACTCTTTACCCAAAATGCAAAAAAAAAAGCTAAAAATGGGGAATTTTCTGCAGCAGAGACTGTGGGTGTTTTGTTTGTTTGTTTGTTTGTTTGTTTGTTTGGGGGGGTTCTTTCTTTTACAGGATGCACCTTTTTTCTACCTGATCCATTCTCGATCAAAATTCAGCCATTGAAATGGTTAAACAATTAAGATGGTGATACAGGGAACTATCAGAACAAAACTATCCGATTATCTAGGTCCGTTCCAAACCTTTCCCAGAACTATCAGTGTGCCCTGCGGTGCTGATGGTGGGAGACCAGACCGGCGGGGGGGGGCGCCTCCAACCGACAGAGGAAGCCGTTGCTCCGAGACTAGTACCCCAGGTTGCTCCTGGCTATCCAGCTCCCACTTCTCCCTCTTTGGGTACCAAGCTCCAGGCTGTCCTTTGCAGGTTCCCTGTCCTCACGTCTTCTTTCATACAGCTCCGGAGGAGCCGAACCTCCATCTCCCCTTTCCTGGGCAGCATTGCCCAGACCCCCTTTCACCGAGCCAATGTCCCTACCCCGAGCTGCTAATTCTCAGCTTGCTTTCTCAGGAGAAGTGTCCTGGATGAAACGGGCCCACCCAGATAGAAGTTTAGCACCCTACCACCCCACCACGAGAGGCAGCCCACAGCTAATGACTAAATAATTGACCTGGGGACACAAAAGATCAACCTTCTTGCCTTAAGGTGAAACCAGTTTTGTGAGGAAATTCATGCTGGGGCGGGGGATGCTTAAGCTGCAGCTGCTGTGCTGAGACCACCCCTTGCTTAGGTGTTCCTGCTGCCCTGTCCTGTTTTCCCCAGTCCCTTTTTCCCCGAGAGTGCACCCCACCTGCTTCTCCTCCACCCCTCCTGAAGAGGAGCCATGTGTCAGGACAATATTTGAGTCCTTCATAAGACATCTCTGCCCCTTGGTTTTTCAATTAAATGAGCTACCAAGTTATCTTTTTTTTTTCCTTTTTAAGTGAGAGGAGAGGAGATAGAGAAACAGACACTCACATGTGCCTGGACCGGGATCCACCCCGCAACCCCCGTCTGGGGCCCACACTCAAATCCACTGAGCTCTCCTCGAGCCCTGGGTGATGCTGGAACCAATCAAGCCACTGGCTTTGGGAGGGGAAGAGGGAAAAAGGGGGAGAGGAAGGGGAAGAGAAGCAGATGGTTGCTTCTCTTGTGTGCCCTGACTGGGAATTGAACCCAGGACATCCACATGCCACGCAGAAGCTCTATCCACTGAGCAAACCAGCCAGGGCCTGAATTATCTTTTTTACTTAAGCCACTTTGGGTTCAGTTTCAAGTTGCTTCTACTAAAAAATGTTGATATATTAGAAGACAGTCAGGACTATATTCTGATTCATTTATTTCTCAATCCAAAAATATTTATTGAGCACGTATGTGTTTTAGCTACTTTGCTGGAATATGTGAATATAATGGTAGAAAAGACATGACCGCTGCTCTCGAGTGACTCTCATTTGTCAAGGACACCATAATGACAATGTAGAGTGATATGTGTAATGAAAAAGGGCGTGTTATGGGAACAAACAGAAGGAGCAATTAACTTTTTCTTATGGGCACATGGCAAGGAGTAGGGACACTAGTCAGAAAAAATTTCCTGGATGAGACAATATCTGACCTAAAACTTAAAGGAAAGCACAAGTTACCACGGAGAAAGGCATTTCAAGCTGAGGAATTAGTAGATGTGCAGTGAGCAAAAGCAAGAGAAAGCCTGGTGGAACCTGAGGGGAGTCCAGGAGAATTGGGCTGGCTGCTGTGCGGGCTGGGCAGCCTGCCTGGGTGTGTATTCTTCCTGAAGGCTTTCTCTGGGCTGAGGAGCAGCCGGCAGTCTGTCGGGAGCAGGCAGCCCACCTCCAGGAATGGCCCTCCACGTATGGAATGGAGTCAGTGGACACATGTTAAATCCTGTCCGTGTTGTACAATTCTGTGAGGAATACTACCTAGACTCACAGATGGTCTCCAGGAGATTGAACCCCAGTTGCCCACCACAGGAGGCAGCTAAATAAGAAACCCTGTACTGAATTTTTTTTTTAATTTCTCAACCTCACTCTCTTGGTTTCCTCACTCTACCTCCTGGACTTATCTCCTAAATAAACCACCTTCACCCACATTCAGGGCTCAGGCTCTGCTCTCTGGAGAACTCGAACTAAGGCAGCCATGTTGAGCAATTTGGACTTTCTCGCAAGACCCAATAAAAGATTTTAATCAGGAGAGCAATGTAGTCATCACTATACTTTAGAAAGATCCATCTAGGCTTCCCTGCAGAGTATGAATCTGATCAAGAAATGATGGTGTGTGACGTCACGGAAATGGCGCCGTGAGCAGCGCGTCCGACAGATCTCCCCAAAATCACAACAAATTTATCAACTAGAAACAGGAAAATTTATCTTCGGAGCAAACTGAAAGCAAAAGGACTGTTATCACTCGAATCTGAGAGACGAGGGTGTGGAGGAAGCTACCGCAGGGACGTTCATTCAAGCCGCGAGAAAGTGCGCCGGTGGTAAGTCATCCCGCACTCGGAAGCCGCCGCCAGCCGCCGCCGCCGCCGCCGCGAGCGGTGGGTCGGTTGCAGAGCCAGCGGCAAACAGCCGCTGGCGCGCTCCCGGTCTGATTGCAGACCGAGCATTGCAGACCGAGCACCGCTAACGTTCCCAGCGGCCCGCGCACGGGGAGCGGGAGAGGCCCCAGGGCGGTATTCCCTACTTGGGAGATTCTCTCCGCGGGCGGGGCACCTCACCCAGCCATTCAAGCTAACAATCAAGCGTTGGGGGAGGGGCGCGCGCAGGCAGCCTGAAATACCTTCGGGAGCACAGCTGCGACCCAATTACTAAAATTAACTTAACCCGTGAAATCTGCGCACCCTCGGTTCTAATTGATAAGATCTCTCTCAGTTCACCGACCCAAGACAAGAGGAGTGATATTTTTTGGTGCCTCTCGCTAAAGGGGCGGGGGCAACTTCTGATTGATAGAGCCTCCATATTCAGGGATAAACGCTAACAAGAAGGACTTGGCAGATAATAAGATCTATACCACACTAGTCGCAAGCAGAGACTAGTGCCTCTTTTTACCGGCCAAAACAGGCTACAAAGTGTGGAAATCCTGGGTTGAGAGGTCCAACGGAATGCTAGGCGCTGAACAATCACCTTGACAACAATTGACTCCCACCCCCGCCTGATTACACTGGAGGCCCTGACTGTCAGAGCCCTTCCCAGAGCCTTGCACTGAGTGGGGATAGAGTGGGGATTTCCCAGCTCTTTGAGCCTCTTACTCCCCAGGCAGAAGCAGTGGCAGCCTTGGGGCTGGATCGCCAGGCTGCTGGTTCGGGAGGGGGGGACTGGGAGAGAGAATCCACGAAGGCGAACTCTCTCGTCGTTAGACCCTGCAGACGCCGGCAGGCCTTGACTACCAACAAGACTAAAGCCAATTGTGTGACATTGCCATAGAACCCCATCAACTGCAAGTCCCTGCCTGGGTGTGGCGCAGGGGCAGGGCCTGGGGTGCAGAGTCGCCGACCGGGAAGAGGGAGAGAGGAGAAGGAGGAAGAGGTTGACATCTCAAAATCAGGAAAAATCCACAGACTTTGCAGCTTGTTCCACTGTTTGTTGGTTTTGTTTTTTTTTTTGTAGTTGTTGTTGTTTGTTCCTTCTATCTTATTGCCTTTATTTCCTCCACCTCAGCCCTTCTATTCTCTGCCCATCTTATGCTTCCCTTTTCTTGAACTACACTACCCATAAGTGTTACATTTTATTTCTCTCCTTCATCCTCACCCTCCTTTGGGGTTATACTCCAGGACACTTAATTCTCACTCTCTCCTCTTTTGTTTTTTTTGCCATATTTTGTTTTTTTTCTCTTCCTTTTTTATTTCTTCCTTCGTTTTTCACTCTTTCTTATTTTTTCCTTTCTATTCGTTTTTTCTTTTCTCGTTTTACTTTCCTCCCATTTAATCCTCAATCACGAACAAATTAGTTAATTTGGGACTCAAGGTTTTTTTTTGGCTTTGTTTTTCTTTTTCGGTTTTGTTTTTGTTTTTTTCTGGTTGGTTTGTTTTTGTGGCATTTTGGGTCCTCCCAACCCAAGGTCTCCATTGTATTTGGTCTTTGCTCCACTTAATACAACGTATTTTTACTTATTATTTTTATTTTTTCTTCTTGATTATTCCTTTTTTTTGTCCTTTTTTCTGGTTCCCTCTTGTCCCTCTCATTATATCTCTTGGTTGGCCGTCACCCACAGGCAGATCAACTTATGCTTGTCTAAGATTTTCTTCCCTTTTTTTTTTTTTTTTTTAATTTATTTATTTATTTTTGCCCCCTTGAACTCTTCACCGCAAACCAGGCCCTCCATTATAGGCACGATATTTCCCTGAGGAGGGGAGAGGAGGGAAGGAGAACAAAGAAAAAAAAAAGGGGGAAATAATAAATTATTACTGCTTTTTTTTTTGTGGGGTGTTTTACCCTTTGTTTTTTTGTTTTTCTTTTTTTTTTGTTTTTTTTGTTTTTTTTGTTTTTGTTTTTGTTTTTGTTTTTTACTTTTTACTCTTTATTAATTCTAATTAGTGCTATCAACAAGACCACCCGCAGATGCCAATAAGAAAGAGGAAATCGAATATTATGGATACAAAAGAAAGAGAGGTAACACAAATAGATGTGGAAAAATCTATGGAGAAAAGACTTAACATATTGGAAGCCTTGGAGCTAAATGACAGAGAATTTAAAATAGAAATCTTAAAAATACTCAGAGATATACAAGAAAACATGGAAAGGCAATATAGGGAGATCAGAAAACAACTCAATGAACACAAAGAATATATTACCAAGGAAATTGAAACTATAAAAACAAATCAAACAGAAATGAAAAACTCAATTCACGAACTGAAAAACGAGGTAACAAGCTTAGCTAGCAGAACAACCCAGATTGAAGATAGGATTAGTGAAATAGAAGACAAACAACTTGAGGCACAACAGAGAGAAGAAGAAAGAGACTCAAAAATAATAAAAAACGAGAAAGCCCTACAGGAATTATCTGACTCCATCAGAAAGAATAACATAAGAATAATAGGTATATCAGAGGGAGAAGAGAAAGAAAATGGAATGGAGAATATACTCAAACAAATAATAGACGAGAACTTCCCAAGCCTGTGGAAAGAACTAAAGCCTCAAATTCAAGAAGCAAACAGAACACCGAGTTTTCTTAACCCCAACAAACCCACTCCAAGGCACATCATAATAAAGATGACACAAACCAATGACAAAGAAAAAATTCTCAAGGCAGCCAGGGAAAAGAAGAGTACAACATATAAAGGAAGGCCTATTAGATTATCATCAGATTTCTCAGCAGAAACTCTACAAGCTAGAAGAGAGTGGACCCCAATATTTAAGGCCCTGAAAGAGAGGAACTTTCAGCCAAGAATACTATACCCATCAAAGCTATCCTTCAAGTATGAAGGAGATATAAAAACATTCACAAATACAGAAAAGATGAGAGAATTTATCACGAGAAAGCCCCCACTCCAGGAAATACTAAAGGGGGTTTTCCAACCAGATTCAAAGAACAAAAGAAAACAACACCACAAGTAACAGCTCCACCAAGAACACAATAAAACCAAACTTAAACTGTGACAACAAAGGAAAAAAAAAAGGGGGGGAGAGAATGGAGATTATCAGTAGCAAAGGACGATGAAGTGCAGAAATACTTATAAGATAGGGTACTACAATGAATATGGTAGGTACCCTTTTCATTACTTAATGGTAACCACCCTTGAAAAAACCACCACAAAAACACATGACTTAAAAAAGGTAGCAACAGAGGAAAGAAGTATGGAACACAAACAAACAGAAACAAATGATAGAAAAACAAAAGAGAAGAATCAAACTAGATACAAAACTAACAGAAAGCAATTTATAAAATGGTAGTAGGGAACCCACAAGTGTCAATAATTACACTAAATGTAAATGGATTAAACTTACCAATAAAAAGACACAGAGTAGCAGAATGGATTAAAAAAGAAAATCCAACTATATGCTGCCTACAAGAAACACATCTAAGCAACAAGGATAAAAACAAATTCAAAGTGAAAGGCTGGAAAACAATACTCCAAGCAAACAACACCCAAAAAAAAGCAGGTGTAGCAATACTCATATCTGATAATGCTGACTACAAGACAGAAAAAGTACTCAGAGACAAAAATGGTCACTTCATAATGATTAAGGGGACACTGAATCAAGAAGACATAACAATCCTTAATATATATGCACCAAACCAAGGAGCACCAAAATATATAAGACAGCTACTTATTGACCTTAAAACAAAAACTAACAAAAATACAATCATACTTGGAGACCTCAATACTCCGCTGACGGCTCTAGATCGGTCATCCAAACAGAGAATCAATAAAGATATAGTGGCCTTGAACGAAATACTAGAACACCTGGATATGATAGACATCTACAGGACACTTCATCCCAAAGCGACAGAGTATACATTTTTCTCTAGTGTACATGGAACATTCTCAAGAATTGACCATATGTTGGGCCACAAAGACAATATCAGCAAATTTAGAAAAATTGAAATTGTACCAAGCATATTTTCTGATCATAAAGCCTTGAAACTAGAATTCAACTGCAAAAAAGAGGGGGAAAAACCCACAAAAATGTGGAAACTAAACAACATACTTCTAAAAAATGAATGGGTCAAAGAAGAAATAAGCGCAGAGATCAAAAGATACATACAGACAAATGAAAATGAAAATACGACATATCAGAATCTCTGGGATGCAGCAAAAGCAGTAATAAGAGGAAAGTTCATATCACTTCAGGCCTATATGAACAAACAAGAGAGAGCCGAAGTAAACCACTTAACTTCACACCTTAAGGAACTAGAAAAAGAAGAACAAAGACAACCCAAAACCAGCCGAAGAAAGGAGATAATAAAAATCAGAGCAGAAATAAATGAAATAGAGAAAAGAAAAACTATAGAAAAAATCAATAAAACAAGGAGCTGGTTCTTTGAAAAGGTCAACAAAATTGACAAACCCTTGGCAAGACTCACCAAGGAAAAAAGGCACAGGACTCAAATAAATAAAATCCAAAATGAAAGAGGAGAGATCACCACAGACATCATAGATATACAAAGAATTATTGTAGAATACTATGAAAAATTATATGCCACCAAATACAACAATCTAGAAGAAATGGATCAATTCCTAGAACAATACAACCTTCCTAGACTGAGTCATGAAGAAGCAGAAAGCCTAAACAGACCAATCAGCAGGGAGGAAATAGAAAAAACTATTAAAAACCTCCCCAAAAATAAAAGTCCAGGCCCAGACAGTTATACTAGTGAATTCTATCAAACATTCAAAGAAGACTTGGTTCCTATTCTACTCAAAGTCTTCCAAAAAATTGAAGAAGAAGCAATACTTCCGAACACATTTTATGAGGCCAACATAACCCTCATACCAAAACCTGGCAAGGATGGCACAAAGAAAGAAAACTACAGACCAATATCTCTAATGAATACAGATGCTAAAATTCTAAACAAAATACTGGCAAACCGAATACAACAACATATTAAAAAAAATAATACATCATGATCAAGTGGGATTCATCCCAGAATCTCAAGGATGGTTCAACATACGCAAAACGGTTAACGTAATACACCATATCAACAAAACAAAGAACAAAAAACACATGATCTTATCAATAGATGCAGAAAAGGCTTTTGATAAAATACAACACAATTTTATGTTTAAGACTCTCAACAAAATGGGTATAGAAGGAAAATATCTCAACATGATAAAGGCCATATATGATAAACCATCAGCTAACATCATATTAAATGGCACTAAACTGAAGGCTTTCCCCCTTAAATCAGGAACAAGACAGGGTTGTCCACTCTCTCCACTCTTATTTAACGTGGTGCTAGAAGTTCTGGCCAGAGCAATCAGACAAGACAAAGAAATAAAAGGCATCCATATTGGAAAATAAGAAGTAAAGGTATCACTTTTTGCTGATGATATGATCCTATACATCGAAAACCCGAAGGACTCCACAAAAAGATTATTAGAAACAATAAACCAATACAGTAAGGTCGCAGGATACAAAATTAACATACAGAAGTCCATAGCCTTTCTCTATGCCAACAATGAAATATTAGAAAACGAACTCAAAAAAATAATCCCCTTCACGATTGCAACAAAAAAAATAAAATACCTAGGAATAAACATAACAAAGAATGTAAAGGACCTATATAATGAAAATTACAAAGCATTGTTAAGGGAAATCGAAAAAGATACAATGAGATGGAAAAATATTCCTTGTTCTTGGATAGGAAGAATAAATATAATCAAAATGGCCATATTACCCAAAGCAATATACAAATTTAATGCAATTCCCATCAAAATTCCTATGAGATTTTTTAAAGAAATGGAACAAAAAATCATCAGATTTATATGGAACTATAAAAAACCCCGAATAGCCAAAACAATCCTAAGGAAAAAGAATGAAGCTGGGGGCATTACAATACCTGACTTTAAACTATATTATAGGGCCACAATAATCAAAACAGCATGGTATTGGCAGAAAAATAGACACTCAGACCAATGGAACAGAATAGAAAGCCCAGAAATAAAACCACATATATATGGTCAAATAATCTTTGATAAAGGGGCCAACAACACACAATGGAGAAAAGAAAGCCTCTTCAACAAATGGTGTTGGGAAAACTGGAAAGCCACATGCAAAAGAATGAAACTCGACTACAGCCTGTCCCCGTGTACTAAAATTAATTCAAAATGGATCAAAGACCTAAATATAAGACCTGAAACAATAAAGTACATAGAAGAAGACATAGGTACTAAACTCATGGACCTAGGTTTTAAAGAACATTTTATGAACTTGACTCCAATGGCAAGAGAAGTGAAGGCAAAGATAAATGAATGGGACTACATCAGAATAAAAAGTTTTTGCTCAGCAAGAGAAACTGATATCAAAATAAACAGACAGCCAACTAAATGGGAAATGATATTTTCAAACAACAGCTCAGATAAGGGCCTAATTTCCAAAATTTACAAAGAACTCATAAAACTCAACAACAAACAAACAAACAATCCAATAAAAAAATGGGAAGAAGACATGAATAGACACTTCTCCCAGGAAGAGATACAAATGGCCAACAGATATATGAAAAAATGCTCAGCTTCATTAGTTATTAGGGAAATGCAAATCAAAACTACAATGAGATACCACCTCACCCCTGTTAGATTAGCTATGATCAACAAGACGGGTAATAGCAAATGTTGGAGAGGCTGTGGAGAAAAAGGAACCCTCATTCACTGTTGGTGGGACTGTAAGGTAGTACAACCATTATGGAGGAAAGTATGGTGGTTCCTCAAAAAACTGCAAATAGAACTACCTTATGACCCAGCAATCCCTCTACTGGGTATATACCCCCAAAACTCAGAAACATTGATACGTGAAGACACATGTAGCCCCATGTTCATTGCAGCACTGTTCACAGTGGCCAAGACATGGAAACAACCAAAAAGCCCTTCAATAGAAGACTGGATAAAGAAGATGTGGCACATATACACTATGGAATACTACTCAGCCATAAGAAACGATGACATCAGATCATTTACAGCAAAATGGTGGGATCTTGATAACATTATAAGGAGTGAAATAAGTAAATCAGAAAAAAACAAGAACTACATGATTCCATACATTGGTGGAACATAAAAATGAGACTAAGAGACATGAACAAGAGTGTGGTGGTTACCAGGGGTGGGGGGAGGGAGGACAGGGGGAGAGTTAGGGGGAGGGGGAGGGGCACAGAGAACTAGATAGAGGGTGGCGAAGGACAATCTGACTTTGGGCGAGGGGTATGCAACATAAATTAATGTCAAAATAACCTAGACATGTTTTCTTTGAATATATGTACCCTGATTTATTAATGTCATCCCATTACCATTAATAAAAATTTATTTAAAAAAAAAAAAAAAAAAAAAAAAAAGAAATGATGGTGGCCTGGACTAATGGAAATACAGATTCAAGACTGAAAAGGAAAGTGGAACTGACAACACGTGATGGTGGGCTGGACATGGGGATTGAAGGAGGGGAAGGCGTCAAGGGCAGTAGGAGGCAAGGAAAGAGCGATTGGGGATAAAGACATCTTCAGAGGCAGCTTTGCATTCTAAAGAATAATCAACAGGTGACTAATCTCCATGATCTCCATTATTTATTTATTCAAAGATATTGTTTCTTCTCTATGTCAAGCCATGGCAGTTATGTATTTAATTCCATGGTATCCATAGCACTATATTAGATGCCATAAAATACACACATGCGCACACACACACACACAAAAGATATGGTCCTTCATCTAAAATGGTTTGCAATCTACTTGAGGAGAAAAGTTACACCTATAATAAACAACTGAACAAACTTTAGAAATGTAGCAAGCACAGATAACATAAGTTTTAAGGATTTTGCCCAAAGCAAAAGAGTGGTCAATGGGGACTGAGTTTTAGGGGATGGATGAGCATAAATTAAGAGTTTATTTACTTGTTTTATGTGTTATATTACTTAATCCTTAAAACAGTCCTTTGCCATTGTAATTATTAATACCTTTTTTTTTATTTTTGAGAAAGAATTTTAAGAGAGAGAGGAATAGTAAATATGAGTGTGTGTGACTGTGTGTGTGTGACTGTGTGTGTGTGTCTGTGTGTAACGAATGGCAAACAGTCTAACCTGAAGGGATTACGCTGGAGTATGACCGTAGAATGGAACAGAGGCAGCTGGACAATGCAGAGTCTGTCCAGAGTTAGTATCAGATGATGTGATAGTTAATTTATGTGTCAACTTGACTGAGCTAAGAGATGCCCAGAGAACTGGTAAAACATTATTTCTGCATGTGTCTATGAGTGTGTTTCTGAAAGAGATTAACATTAGTCAGTACACCGAGTAAGGAAGATCCACCCTCCCCTATATGGGTGGGAATCACCCAATTCATTGAGGACCCAAATATAATAGAAAGAAGAAAAAAGGTGGATTCTCTCTCTCTTTTTCCTTGAGCTATGATGTCTATCATCCCCTGCTCTCAGACATCAGAGCTCTTGTTTCTCAGAATTCATGCTTGGATTGAATTTTATCACCAGCTTTCTGGGATCTTGCAGACGGCAGACCATGGAAATGCTTGGCTTCCATGACCATGTAAGTCAAGTCCCACAATAAAGCTCTGTGTGTGTGTGTGTGTGTGTATGTGTTGTGTATATGTATATGTATATGTATACTTCCTCTTGGTTCTGTTTCTCTAGAGAACCTTAACTAGTACAGATAGGACATGTAAAAAGAGACATTACATGTTCTTAGAGCAATGGAAGATTGTTAAATATGTTCATAAAACATGACACCAGGAAACGCCATGCCAATGCCCTGAATTAGGAGCAGTTATGAAGGACACTATTAAAAAATTAGAACATGTAGTCAAGAAGACCTGAACACTCTACATTAGAAAATTAGAAAAGCTTGGAGAAATATCTAATGGCCAATTTGGTACAGAAAGAAAAAGTAAGGAAATGTCTAGGTTTAGAGCAAGAGTTTTGGAAGGATGGTACACTTAACGGAATGACGAGTGAGACAGTCCAGAATGCCCATACAGTGGGCAAGAGGACAGCTCCCGGAGACCCGCCCAGGGCTCCCTCAGAACAGGAAGAGCTTCCACTCGCTTTGCCTCTCCACCACCCTCAGAGTAGGATGCATACATGTTGCATGGCCCTTTGTGTGTTAGTGCCTGCTGAAAGGGTGGGTGGGCCCTGGCTGGTTGGCTCAGCGGTAGAGCGTCGGCCTAGCGTGCGGAGGACCCGGGTTCGATTCCCGGCCAGGGCACACGGGAGAGGCGCCCATTTGCTTCTCCACCCCTCCGCCGCACTATTCCTCTCTGTCTCTCTCTTCCCCTCCCGCAGCCGAGGCTCCATTGGAGCAAAGATGGCCCGGGCGCTGGGGATGGCTCCTTGGCCTCTGCCCCAGGCGCTAGAGTGGCTCTGGTCGCAACATGGCGACGCCCAGGATGGGCAGAGCATCACCCCCTGGTGGGCAGAGCGTCGCCCCTGGTGGGTGTGCCGGGTGGATCCCGGTCGGGCGCATGCGGGAGTCTGTCTGACTGTCTCTCCCTGTTTCCAGCTTCAGAAAAATGAAAAAAAAAAAAAAAAAAAGGGTGGGTGAATGAATGTACAAGGAATGGTAAAGTACACCAACCAGCATTTCCTTCTCTTCTCCATGGTCAGTTTACTACCAACTGTAAGGAAGACCCTGGTCTGATGGGAAAACATCAGATCAGAAGCATGAGATGTTATTTCCGAATCTTGACTTCTATACTTACCAATTTTTTTTTTTTTGGACAAGCCAAATATTATTTCCAACCTTCGATTTCATCCTCTGTAACAGAAGAAGAGCTAGGCTGGCTCTTCTGCTTGCAATAGTTAAATCACCTCTGCTGCCTGGGCCTGCACACAGACCCCGGAGACATTGCAGGTTCGGGTCCAGAGCACCTCAGTAAAGCAGGTCCTAATCCTTTCGCTGGGGGAGGGTCTTATACTCAATATGTATAACGTGCAACACGGGGGATGTGCAATAAAGCGAGGTTTACTCGTGCCTTAATCATGTACATATGAGTATTTCTTCCCCACAGGGCTCTATAGGTTTTCTTTCAGAATCTCTCTCTTTCTGCCTCTATCTAGCTATCATCTATCTATCTATCATCTGTCTATCTATTTATCCATCATCTATCTATCTATCTATATCTTTAACTCTATCTCTCTATCTCTCTCTCTTTTCCCCTCATCCCAAGTTCTCTGGACCTTTCCAGTAGTTACATGTTTGATATCTGGAACCACAGCCAAAGTCTCCCCTTGAGAGAGGGACCAAAGCGTTTTTCTATTCCACCTTCCTTCCTCCATAAACTGTTACTTAATAATAGCTTGACAGCACTTAGCTAGTACACTCAAAGGAACATCTCTTAGTACTCATTCATTCCCAAAAACAAATCAGCAAAATGATGAAAATGATAGGATAAACCACGAGGATTTACTCTGCTCAGTTCTCACTTTATACACCAAATAAGCACATCAACACAGCATCATATTTACAGATGCAGCTAGGGGCTTATAAAGTTGTACCAGTTGCATTTTTACATAACCCTTACACTCTTTTATAATTTGTTTTAATAAATAGAAAGGGAGTATGCCTTATCTCTTCAAAGTCACCCCAACTGGATTAAACTATTGGAAAAAAGAGACTCCACCTTCTCCACTGTTAGGTCTTTAAAGGCTCCTGACACAATTCTCTACTCAGAATAAGCACTCAATTAGTACATATTTACAAAAGGAATGAGTGGAGGGAAAAAGAATGAAAATTATTATCATTTCACAAATCTATAAAATGAAGACTTCAAAGCAGAGGGATGTCACTGAGTGACATCCTGGCAAATCTCCATGAGACTACAAATCCGTGCGTCGCATTCTCATGCTATAAATCTCATGGCACTCAGCACATTGTGAAATACAGGAGAACATCTGGAATGCACGTTTCTGCATCTTCAACATGCAAATTCAGGAGTGAGTGAAGTCTAAGAAAACTTAACCTCCCTAGTTTCTAGCAGCAAGTTTGTCTACTTTTACACACAGATGCAGCCTGTAGGACTCACAGGTTTTAGCTGCAGAATAAGAATGAAGTCCTCTTGAGAGCTGTAGCTGAGGTGCAAGGTGAGAGCGCTCTGGAAAGCACGCGCCATCCTGGTTAATGTTCTTTGTAGACTATGTAGCGGTGTTGTGCTCACCTTACTATATAGGTCTGTCCTATAAGGATCACTTCTCAATGATGACTTAGAAACTACTTAAATGCTCTGACGCTTTCTCCCTTGTCCCCACTGCCCACCCCATCATGCCTGTCTATACATGAAAGTATACATGGGGCATCCATTTCTTTGAGTCTCAAATTGTATGTATTCATCCATGTATTTACTAAGTATCTACTGTGTTTCAGGGACCATGCTAGTGATACAAAAGCAAACAGGATATAGTCCCTGTCTTCAAGAGACTTAAAACTAGTGAAAATACTTTTAAGACAGAAATATCACTGAGAAAAGTTGCATGGTAGGCTGTTAGCAATACCATCTTGTCATGCTTTTTGTTTGTTTGTTTGTCTCTTTTGTCTGTGAAAATGGTAAAACTGCCTGTTAGACTCCCAAAGAACTTTCTCCAGATCCCTTTACCTGCAGTTTGAGGTTTGAAACACCAGATGGCACAATTGAGTATCATTCAAATAATTAAGTTCTCTTAATTTAGAATATTAAAAAGTAAACAGAGGCTTTTCTAGTTGCCAGATGGGATGTTGCCCGATGCATGAGTCTTTAATAAATCCAATTAAATCTTTTAAAAAAAAAGGGAAGAAAAGAAAAAGCCTGGCAGAACAATGTCCCTTTAATTATCATTTATTAATATAAATTGAATAAAGTCACAAACTATACCTTCACATGAAATAATTAAATATAACACTAATAGAATAAAAATTCAGCTAATATATGCTACGTCCTCTGGGTGGACGTTTAGTCTTGTGAACATGTCTATTTTTACATTTTGTTCATTCAGAAAGTCCCAGGTCTCCCTGCTAACCCGGTCCCAGTCTTCCCCTACCCCTCCTTTAGATCTTGAACACTTGGGGTGGCGATACATTTCTGTCCACTCCCCTCGCCTCCAAGGCTGTTTCGTGTTGCTACCTTATCAACCTAATTCTTTTATTAAATTCTGCCTCGAAGTAGGGCTTGTATTCTCCATTTCTATTCAAATCCTGACATTTTTAAAATCTAAAATACAAATGCCTAAAGCATTGGTTTTCCATTCAGGAAGATTTTGCCCCTACCCCCAACCCCTGATGATCTCGCAATGTTTGCAGACATTTCTGACTGTCACAGCTGCAGAGGGGAGGCTGGGAGGGATGCCACCGGCATATAGAGGGCAGAGGATAAGCATGCTGCCAGGGCACAGTGCACAGGGCAGCCCCACAGCGAGGAATTAACCAGCCCCTATTGTCAAGAGGCTGAGAAACTCCGAATTAGAAGAGGCTGGGGGCAGGGTGGGGAGGGCGCGACAACAGTCACAGAAGTCCTATCAGAGCAGACTTGCAAGTTTCTTCTCTTTTTGGCAGAGATTTTCATGTAATAATCCAGGTGACTTTACATCTGTCAGAAGCTTAGTTTTACAGATTAAAAGTCATAACATAGGCCCTGGCCGGTTGGCTCAGCGGTAGACCATCGGCCTGGCGTGTGGGGGGAACGGGGTTCGATTCCCGGCCAGGGCACACAGGAGAAGCGCCCATTTGCTTCTCCACCCCTCCGCCGCGCCTTCCTCTCTGTCTCTCTCTTCCCCTCCTGCAGCCAAGGCTCCATTGGAGCAAAGATGGCCCAGGCGCTGGGGATGGCTCTGCGGCCTCTGCCTCAGGCGCTAGAGTGGCTCTGGTCGCAACATGGCGACGCCCAGGATGGGCAGAGCATCGCCCCCTGGTGGGCGTGCCCAGTGGATCCCGGTAGGGCGCATGCGGGAGTCTGTCTGACTGTCTTTCCCTGTTTCCAGCTTCAGAAAAATGAAAAAAAAAAAAAAAAAGTAAAATAGCTTGGTTGTCCAGTGATGGAGCAGCGACCCCAGATGGGCCGAGCATCGCCCCATAGGGGGCTTGCCAGGTGGATCCCAGTCCGGGTGCATGCGGGAGTCTGTCTCTCTGCCTTTCCTCCTCTCAATTAAAAAAAAAAAAAAAATTAGTTGACACCTCACTGGGAACAGGATAAGATGCCAGCCGCGGGAAAGTAGCTGTCAATGCAGAGGTGAGAAACAGCCACTTCCACATCTTCACTTTACCGTTTACTCTTGACAACTTTGAGCTTTAACCTGTGTTCCCAGACAGTAGCTGCAATTGAGAAATCCCCAAGCTCTCCTGGGTTCCAAGAAAGAGCACCGCTCAAAGGCCCACCCTGCCCTCACAGGGTCCCCAGGACTCCTCACACACTGGGCTTTCTAAAACCCCAGGTTTGCTCCCTCTCCTTTGAGATGACCCTCACTAATGAACGTCTTCCCTACTGCCAGAGCCTAAATAAACCCTGTCCTATCACATGGCTATGTGTCCCCCTGTTCTCCCACTCTGTTTCTGGTGGCCGATGGAAGGCTACGCCGAGGAGGGCTAATCTCCGGTTCTCCCGTGCTCCAGACTGAGAGGAAGAAAGGAGCAGGGCCTCGCTTTCCCGTCGCTCTTCCTTTGGAAAGGCTGATCTGGCAGGTTGTAATGAGAGTTGGTCATGAGAGTCCCCTCAGGTCCAGATGGTGAGGTTCTCTCTTCCACTCCACACTGCCCTGCTAAGAACCTCCCATGGCTCTGGGGGAGGGGGTGTGGGCAGGGTAGGAACCCTAAGGGATAATGCACGGAGATGAATGAAGTGCCGCATGGACCACCCTCCTCCGGGCACTGGGAGGTAGCGGCTAGGCTCGCTCCAGGTCAGGCAGGTGACGGAGGCTCAGCTCCCACAGGCTCCTTGGCATTTGCCACCACCTTTCAACTTTGCACACGCTTTTCTAAACTAGCCTCCCAGATGACTCCCCACCTAATCCCTATGGTCTTTACCCTTAAACTGTCTCCTTCAACTCTCTAATTTTCTTTTTTAAATTATTGATTGATTGATTTTTAGAGATAGAGGAAGAGAAACACTGACTTGTTGCTTCACTTATTTATGCATTCATTGGTTGATTGATGGCCGGGTCCGTAGGCCATTTGGTACTGGTCTTCAGAGAAAGAATAAATAACTTACATTATTTCCGTTTTATTTATATTTAAGTCTGAACGATGTTTTATTTTTTTAAAAATGACCAGATTCGCCTGACCTGTGGTGGCGCAGTGGATAAAGCGTCGACCTGGAAATACTGAGGTTGCCGGTTCAAAATCCTGGGTTTGCCTGGTCAAGGCACATATGTGAGTTGATGCTTCCTGCTCCTCACCCCCCCCCCTTCTCTATAATAAATAAATAAAATCTTTAAAAAAAAAAAAAAAAGACCAGATTCCCTCTGTTACATCCGTCCAAGACTCACTCTTGACGCTTGTCTTGGTCACGTGATACATTTATCCGTTCCACCCTAGAGGCCGGTCCGTGAAAATATTTTCTGACATTAAACCAGTCCATGGCCCAAAAAAGGTCGGGGACCACTGCTCTAACTGAACTACCCAGCTAGAGCTTTTTCTAATTGTAATTACAGCAAAGATGGTAAATCCTACCTGCCCTGGGGCATTCTTTTCTGGTTCTCAAAAACATAGCTTGGAAATAAAAAAAAAACACAACTAAGTCTTATCTTTACATTTTTGCATTGAAATATCAATTAACCCCTAGTCTGCCTTAGACAAAAATAGATAAGGGCTCAGAAAGTTTGGGCAGAAAAGTAAGAAAAGCACCAAGATTAATACTAAGTGAAACCTTGATACTAATTCTTTCAGAATACAGTGAGTGTGAATGGTCCAGTACTGGCAACCAGATAGATATAAAGTATCCATACAAAGCAAGAGGGAAAAAGCATTCTAAAGTTTTGAACCGGGTGACTGTGTGACTCAGGGAATGGTTGGAGTGGGGGAGGTAGAGCCTCAGTCAAGCCCCTGACCGTACCTGCCCTTAAATCTTTTTCTGGGTGGGAAACCATCCAGGAAGTTTAGGAAGCTAATGAGGGCATCATTATTTACCCGAGTCATGGTTAAACAATTTTTCTTTTTGCATAAAAGAAACTTTTGAAGTAAAGGTTGATAGTTGCAGTTCGAATTTGAAGAGAAATAAGTGTACAGTGGAGAAAGCACCAGATTTAAATTCCAAGTCCTTGGATCAACTGATGTTCGATTTCATCCACCAACTGGAAGAACTTGGCCAAGGCTGTCTCTTGGTCATTTCTTTCTTCATTTGTGGGGGACAATGAGGTTATTGAAGAACACTCAGTAAATTTATTGTTGTTTTTTATCTGTTTTTTTTTACTAAAGCACAATATGTATATGTAAGATATATGTAGTTGCTATAGAAAATTGAGTAAAAGTAGTCTAGAAATAGGAAAACCAAGACTTATTTAAAAACTCCCCAGTGAATAACAGAATCTCAAGACTCCTGGGCTTGGAATAAATAAAATAAAGTGAAGATGTGCTGCCCTTAACACACAGAGCATGCAGATCAGGAAGAGAAATAGATCCTTTAAAACAAAAGTCTAAAGGACTAAAGGATTTACTCAATGCTTCTGTCACTGCTTTTTGACTGGGATGCAGCTTCATGCCCTAGGACAGCTTAAAAAATTCAGTGAGGCTGCCCAGAATATTGACTATGTTCAGATTTTGAGCCCAGGGTATGGGGGATTTTTATATGAAAACACAGGTAACGGGGTGCACTATAGCACAGAACTCACAATGTACATGATGTTTGGGATAAAGTCCAGGACTTCAAAGTCATTTCAAAGTCATAACATGCCATCTGGGACCACACAGATGCAGATGGATGGACGTTGTTTTGAACTCTTATTTGCTGCTAGGTGTACTTCAGTGGGTAAGTTTGAATGGTACTGTTACTTTGTTCCTTATTCTCTTTTCACTGGTGAAGACATAATTGTCAAGTCGATTTGACCTCTGCTGAGGATTGATATCTAGCATTCTCAGAAATCTTCTGTTGTCATTACCAATTGCTATATCATACCAATAGTTAAGTAGTTTGAATAACTTGCCTGATATGCTTATGTTCATATTTCTTTTATTCTCTTTTCCTTTTATCAAGTCTTATGAATTTCTTTTAGAACAGAGCCTATGCCTAACTTTTATGGGACTCTTAGGCAATATCAACACCTTAGTCTTGCACGTCATAAACAATAAAAAATTGAACCAAACCAAAGACTGCATAAGGCTAATTGTGGCTACTGGCTTTAACAAGACGCATTAGGAAAATTTACTCTTTAAAAGCACTGTTTTAGAGCACACTGTCTCATCTGATTCTCACCAGAACTTAGAAAGGTAGGTCAAAACACAGCCACAAAGTCACTCAAAACCATGTTTTTAGAATATTTTTCATTTAGACAATCAACATGAAAATATTTATTGAGCACCTACTTTGTGCTCAGTAATTTTCAAGCTTTGGGAGACATGGCAGATAGGTAGATAGATGATAGATAGATAGATAGATAGATAGATAGATAGATAGATAGATGATATTCTCATGGAGGAAGAATAGACATAACATAATGAAATGATCACCAAGGCACTAATTGCTGAAAGAAGTTCAGGGCTCCATGATAACACGTACAAGGAGGCTCTCGTTTGAATTAGTGACTATTAGCTTCCTACCTGCTCTGGACAAACTCTCATTTTAGATGCCGCTCTTCTGTTGCCTTGGGTCCATTTTATGTCAGGAGAAGAAAAGTTATATGGCTGAAGTACTGGAGGAGCCAAATAATGAGAACAAATTTGGCCGGAAGATCTATTTAACTACTCAACCAGGCTCACTATGGGACGACAAGGTCCAACATAGCCTCATTAACATAAGATATGTGACTTCTCTATTATCTTGTTTTCCATAGGATTAAATTTTGATGGGGCAATTTTCAAGGCTTAAACACTTGATTGCTACTAACAACCAAAGTAATAGCACAACTGTGTTTAGGCTTAATTCATGGGTATTTAACATAACTTCAAATACGGATTTTTCCAAATGCACTTGCTATTTCATTGGAGCTAACCTATAAGGACATCAAATCCTGGTGGAATAATCACAAGCAATGTAAATGGCCCTATATACTTATCTCGACCCTACAGATCCCCTGTAATACAGATGCCCAACAATTACTGACACCAATTTGGCAGGTATTCCTCCTCTACAGTCTTGTTTTATTTAAATCTTCTGTAGTCGGAGAAAATTAATTTTATTTTTAAAAATTCCCAGCTTTTTAAAATAAAACTCTTACCTTCAATTGCTCTCTCTAACAAAGGGTGACTGCCAAACGCTTGTCTGCTCAGTTGGGCGAGCGAACTTCTCCTGGAGTCCACCAGGGGTCGCTGTTCTGCAAAGAAATGACATCAGTGGAATCCTCGTCTACCACCTCCAAACAGAATGAAACCGCTGGTGGATGCAACGAAAATATTCCTTTCAAAATGTTTTCCAACCTTGAAAACACTTTGCTAAGTGTAAGGAAAAAAGATTCCGTTTATGTGAAAGATCCAGAGTAGGCAAATCCATAGAGACATAAAGCGGATTCGTGGCTGTGGTCGCAAGGACTAGGGAAAGGGAGCCAGGAAATGACAGTGACTGCTTAATAGGTTCACGGTTTATTTTGAAGTGATAATTAAGTTCTGAACTAAATAGTGGTGAAGGTTGTACAACACTGTGACTATTCTTAATGACAGTGAATTGAACATTTTAAAATTCATATGGTAAATTTTGTGTTAGATGCATTTCACCACAATAAAAAGAGAGTTGTTTTTCAGTGTTCTTGATCTCTGGCATTTACACCTGTCTTGTTTACAAATATCCCAATTACAGATCATAAATGGATCCTGAAGGAAACACCATCAGGTCTATGTTTATTGAATCTTGCTTTCCCAACTGGAGGAAGATCCTGACCTTAGCCCCACATTCTGACACCACCTATGTCAAAATGAACCTAGAAAGAGCATAGGCTTTGACAACAAATGGATCTTTTATTTCCTTTTTTTTCTTTTTAAATTTTATTTAGAGACCTGGCCGGTTGGGTCAGTGGTAGAACGTCGGCCTGGCATGCAGAAGTCCCGGGTTCGATTCCTGGCCAGGGCACACAGGAGAGGCGCCCATTTGCTTCTCCACCCCTCCCCCTCTCCTTCCTCTCTGTCTCTCTCTTCCCCTCCCGCAGCCGAGGCTCCATTGGAGCAAAGATGGCCCAGGCGCTGGGGATGGCTCCTCGGCCTCTGCCCCAGGCGCTAGAGTGGCTCTGGTCGTAACAGAGCGATGCCCCGGAGGGGCAGAGCATCGCCCCCTGGTGGGCTTGCCGGGTGGATCCTGGTCGGGCGCATGCGGGAGTCTGTCTGTCTCTCCTCGTTTCCAGCTTCAGAAAAATACAAAAAAAAAAAAATTTTATTTAGAAAATTAACTTGAACACGGTGACACTAATCAATAAGAGTACACAGGTTTCAGTTAAATGTTTCTATAGCATTTGAACTATTGACAATTTTGTGTACCCATCACCCAAAGTCAAATAATTTTCTGTCACCTTGTATTTGTCCCTCTTTACACCCTTCCCCCCTCCCCCTCCCCATTCTTCTCCCCCGGTAACACTTCACTTTTATCTGTGTCTATGAGTCTCAGTTTTATATCCCACCTATGTGTGAAATCATCCAGTTCTTAGCTTTTTCTGATTTACTTATTTTACTCAGTATAACGTCTTCAAGGTCCATCCATGTTGTCAAATGTCACTATGTCATCATTTCTTATGACTGAGTAATATTCTGTTGTATATATGTACCACATATTCTTTATCCAGTTCTCTATCGGAGGAACACTTGGTTGTTTCCATATCTTGGCCACTGTGAATAATGCTGCGATGGACATGGGGTACATGTGTCTTTATATACCAATGTTTTTGAGTTTGGGGGATAGATACCCAGAAGACTCTGAGTAGAGGGATTGCTGGATCATATGGTAGTTCCATTCTTAATTTTTTGAGGAACCACCATACTATCTTCTATAATGGTTGTACTTATTTGCATTCCCATCAGCAGTGAATGAGGGTTTATTTTCTCCACAGCCTCTCCAATACTTGTTATTACCTGTCTTGTTGATAACAGCCAATCTAACAGGTTTGAGGTGGTACTGTATCTCATTGTGGTTTTGATCTGCATTTCTCAAATAGCTAGTGAAGATGAGCATCTTTTCATATATCTGTTAGCTATTTGTATGTCCTCTTGGGAGAAGTGTCTGTTCAGGTCCTCTCCCCATTTTTAATTGAATTATTTGCTTGTTTGTTGTGAGCTTTGTGAGTTCTTTATATATTTTGGATTTTAACCCCTTATTGAAGCTGTTGTTTGCAAATATCATCTTTATTTACTTGCCTGCCTACTTGTTTTGTTGCAAGTTTTTTTGTTGTGCAGAAACTTTTTAGTTTGATATAATCCCATTCATTTATTTTTGCCTTTACTTCCCTTACCTTTGGGGTCAAATTTATAAATTGTTCTCTACAGCCAATGTCCATGAGCTTAGTACCTATGTTTACCTCTATGTAATTTATAGTTTCAGATCTTATATTTAGGTATTTGATCCATTTTGAATATGTTTACCTCTATATAATTTTTAGTTTCAGATCTTATATTTAGGTATTTGATTCATTTTGAATTTATTTTTATTTTTGTGCAGGGGAACAAACAGTACTCAAGTTTCATTCTTTTTGCCTGACCGAGTGGTGGCGCAGTGGATAGAGCATCAAACTGGGACACAGAGGACCCAAGTTCGAAACCCCAAGGTCACCAGCTTGAGCATAGGATCATCTGGTTTGAGCAAGGCTCACCAGCTTGAGTCCTAGGTCGCTGGCTTGAGAAAGGGGTTACTCGGTCTGCTATAGGCCCCTGGTCAAGGCACACATGAGAAAGCAATCAATGAACAACTAAGGTGCTGCAACAAAGAATTGATGCTTCTCATCTCTCTCCCTTCCTGTCTGTCTGTCCCTATCTGTCCCTCTCTCTGTCTCTGTCACACACAAAAAAAAAGTTCCATTCTTTTGCATGCGGTTTTCTAATTTTCCCAGCACCATTTATTGAAGAGGCTTTCTTTTCTCCATTGTGTGTTTTTGGCTCCTTTATCAAAGATGATTTGTCCATATATGAATGATTTTATTTCTGAGCTCTCAATTCTGTTCCATTGGTCTGTGTGTCTGTTTTTCTACCAATACCATGCTGTTTTGATTATAGTGACTCTAGTATAATTTGAGTCAGGTAATATGATACATCTGACTTCATTCTTGTTCCTCAGGATTTCTTTGGCTATCTGGGGTTTTGTATGGTTCTACAGACCTGGTAATATTTTGTTCTGTTTTTTTAAAAAGTGACATTAATATTTTGATGGAAATTGCATTAAATCTGTATGTTGTTCTGGGTAATATGGCCATCTTAACTAGGTTGATTCTTTTGATCCATGAACATGGAATATTTTAACATTTCATTGTATCTTTTTTAATTTTCTTCAATAATGTTTTGTAATTTTCAGTATATGGTCCCTTCACATCCTTTGTTAACTTTATTCCTAGATATTTTATTTTACCTTTTTGTTGCAATTGTAAAAACAATTAGTTTTTTTTATTTATTTTCTGATGTTTCATCGTTAGCATATAGGAAAGCAGTAGATTTTGTATATTGATTTTGTATCCTGAGACTTTACTGTATTGGTTTATTGTTTCTAATAATTTTTTGGTGGAGTCTTTGGGGTTTTCTATGTATAGGATCATGTCATCTGCAAAAAGTGATACCTTTACTTCTTCTTTCCTGATATGGATGCTTTTTATTGCTTTTTATTTCTTTTTCTTGCCTGATCCCTCTGGCTAAAACTTCTAAAACTATGTTGAACAGGAGTGGAGATAGTGATTTTAAAAAGAAGTCTTCATTTTTTCACCATTTAGTATGATATTCGCTGATGGTTTGTCATATATGGCCTTTATTATGTTGAGCTACTTTCTATTTCTACTTTCCTGAGTGTTTTAAACATAAAGAGATGTTGCATCTTATCAAATGCCTTTTCTGCTTCTATCGATAGGATTGTATGATTATTGTTCTTTGTTTTGTAGATGTGGTATATTATGTTGATCAATTTTGATATGTTGAACCATCTGTGTGCTCCTGGAATGAATCCCACTTGATCATGGTGTATTACTTTTTTGATATGTTGTAGTATTCGATTTGCTTGTACTTTGTTTAGGATTTTTGCATCTGTATTCATTAGAGGTATTGGTCAGTAGTTTTCTTTTCTGTGTTGTCCTTGCCAACAAGGTTTTGGTATGAAGGTTATGTTGGCCTTGTAAAATATGTTGGGGAGTATTGCATTTTCTTCTATTTTTAGGAAGACTTTGAGAAATAGGTACCAAATCTTTGAACATTTGATAGAACTCACCAGTGTAACCATCTGGTTCTGGACTTTTGTGTTTTGAGGGGGTGGGGTTGATAATTGTTTCTATTTCCTCTCTGCTTATAGGTCTATTTAGGTTCTCCACTTTTTCGTGACTCAGTCTAGGAAGATTGTATAGTTCTAGGAATTTATCCATTTCCTCTAAGTTGTTAAAATTGGTGACATATAATCTTTCATAATATTCTACTATGATCTTTGTATATCTATGATGTTTGTGATATTTTCTCCTCTTTCATTTTGGATTTTGTTTATATGAATCCTTCCTCTTTTTTTCTTAGTGACTTTGTGGACTAGCCAGAGGTTTGTCAATATTTTTTATCTTTTCAAAGATTGAGCTCTTTGTTGTATTAATTTTTTCTATAGCTTTTTTTTGTTCTCTATTTCATTTAGTTCTGCTCTAATTTTTACTATTTTCTTTCTTTTGTTGACTTTGTGTTACCTTTGTTTTTCTTTTTTAGTTTCTTAAGGTGTAATGTTAGTGTGTTTACTTGGGATCTCTCTTGTTTCTTGATATAAGCCTGTAATGATATGATCTTTCCTCTTATTACTGCTTCTGCTGCATCCCAGAAATTTTGATATGTCATGTTGTCATTTTCATTTGTCTGTATATATCTTTTGATTTCTGTTTTTATTTCTTCTTTGACCCAGTCATTTTTTAGAAGTATGTTGTGTAATTTTTTTGTTTTTGTCAGTTTCTTTACTTCCTTTATACAGTTGAAATTTAAATTTCAAAGCCTTATGATCAGAAATTTTGCTTGGAGGCTCCATTGGAGCAAAGATGGGCTGGGCGCTGGGGATGGCTCTGTGGCCTCTGCCTCAGGCGCTAGAGTGGCTCTGGTCACAACATGGCGACGCCCAGGATGGGCAGAGCATCGCCCCCTGGTGGGCAGAGCGTTGCCCCTGGTGGGCGTGCCGGGTGGATCCCGGTCGGGCGCATGCGGGAGTCTGTCTGACTGTCTCTCCCTGTTTCCAGCTTCAGAAAAATGAAAAAAACAAACAAACAAACAAAAAAAAAAACCTAAAATTAAAAAAAAAAAAGAAAAAAAAAAAAAAGAAATTTTGCTTGGTATAATTTCAATCTTCCTAAATTTGTTGATGTTAGTTTTGTAGCTCAACATATGGTTTTCTTGAGAATGTTCCATGCACACTGGAGGAAATGTCTTATAAATATCTATTATGTCTATTTGGTCCAGAATGTCATTTAAGGCCAATATTTCTTTATTGATTTTCTGCTTGGATAATCTATCTAAGGCATCAATGATGTGTTGAAATCTCCAAGTATGATCATCTTTTTGTCTACTTCTACTTTTAGAGCAGTTAGTAGATGTCATATATTTCAGTGCTCCCTGATTCAGTGTATATATATTAAGATGTTATGTCTTCTTGATACAATCTCCCCTTTACCATTATAAAATGTCCATCTTTGTTTCTGGTTACCTTTGTTTTCTTGAAGTCAGCATTGTCAGATATGAGTATAGCTACACATACCTTCCTTTGGATATTATTGGCTTAGAGAATCATTTTCTAGCCTTTTACTTTGAATCCACTTTTGTCCTTGCAGCTTAGATGTGTCTCTTGAAGTCAGCATATGGTTGGGTTTTGCTTTTTTGATTCAATCTGCTACACTGTGCCTCTTTACTGGTGAGTTCAGTCCATTTATATTTAGGGTAATTGTTGACTTGAAGATTTCCTACAGCCATTTCATGTTTTGTTTTCTGGTAGCTCTGTGTCTTGTTTGGTTCTTCTTTTTTTTTGTTTCTGTCAGTTGTTTTTGTTTGGTGGTATTCCATACTTCTTTCTTCTGTTTCTCCTTTTTTTAATCTCTATGTTTCAGTAGTGGCTTTTATGTGGGTGGTTATCATCAGGTTGTTAAGAGAAAATTGTTCATATGTAAAAGAGTCCTTTGTCTTATAAGTGCCTCTGCACTCCATCCTCCTTTGCTACTGCAGATCTTTATCCTCTCCCCTTTTATTGTTGTCACAGAATATCCTTGTTTTATTGTGACTTTGTTGGAGGTTTTACTTGTAGTTTTGATTTGTTTTGTTCTTGCATCCTGTCAAATAACCCTCTTGAGTATTTCCTGCAGTGGGGGATTTTGGGTGATAAATTTTCTCAGTTTCTGTATGTCTATAAAAGTTTTTACTTTTCCTTCATATTTGAAGGATAACTTTTATGGATATAATATTTTTGGCTGGTAATTTCTTTCTTTCAGTACTTTGAATGTTTGGTCCACTGTCTTCTGGCTTGTAGAGTTTCTGCTGAGAAGTCTGATGATAACCTAATGGGCTTCCATTTATTTATTATGTTCCTCTTTTCCTTAGCTGCCTTAAGGATTCTTTCTTTGTCATTGATTTTTGACAATTTTGTTACGATGTGCCTTAGAGTAAGTCTGTTTGGGTTGTAATTACTCAACGTTCTGTTTGCTTCTTGATTCTAGGCTCTAACTCTTTCCATAGATTTGGGAACTTCTCATCCACTATTGGAATAGGCTCTCCATTCCCTTCTCCCTCTCTTCTTCTTCTGATATACTCATTATTCTTATATTGCTCTTTCTGATGGAGTCAGACAATTCTCACACAGCTCTCTCATTTTTTTTAAATTCGTGAGTCTCTCTTCTCTCTGTTACATTTCTAGTTGCCTGTGTTTGATCTCACTGATTCTTTCCTCTATCTGGCTTGCTCTATTAGCTAAACTTGCTACCTCAGCCTTCAATTCATGTATTTATTTCTTCATCTCTGTTTTTAAAGTTTCAGTCTCCTTGATGAGGTGTTTGTTTTGTTCATTAATTTTTTTTCTGAGCTCATTATGTTGCATATTGGTGTTTTATCGCATCTCGTTGAGTATTTTCAGAACTTCAATTTTGAATTCCCTATTTTTTAATCCCAAGGTTCTCATGTGATTGAGAGTTTTTCTGGAAATTTTTCATTTTCTTTCTGAACTACGTCTTTGTCTTGTGTACCTATGATATTTGATTTCTTCTTCCTTGATGTTATTTGAGAGCGGTATTGTCAAGAATGCTAAAAAAGTGAAAAAAATAAAATATTAAAATAAAAAAGACAATAAAAGTATAAAAATTTTAAAAATTATGACAAGAAGAAACACCACATGAAAAAGAAACATCAAAAGCAAACAGAAAAAAATCACAAACAAAACACCACATAACATAATAATAAGTATAAAATTTAAAGAAGATGAAATTCAAAAGAGAAAAGAAGAATAAGAAAAAGGGAATAAAAAGGAAAAAAGGGAAAAAAATACAAATTTCAGTTTTGAGAGGTTTCTTTAGTAGGTGTTGCTGCATTACAGCTTTTAGCTCTGTGAGATTCCTGGCCTGTCCTCTGCTGAGATATTACTGTCACAATGATGTAGGTGGGGCCACAGTTGCATTGGTGGGTGGGGCGTGTTGTGAGGGCTTTATGTTTTTTGCCTTATGGCTTCGGCTTTACGGCTTCAGCTTTCTGGCTTTATGGCTCTAGCAATGGTGATCTCAGGTTTCCGGGCACTTCTTCCCATGTCTCAACAAAACTGGGGACTGAAAATGGAGCATGTCTGTTCTTCAGGGGAAAGAGTGGCTCTGGAGAGCTAGCTGTGGGGTTTGTCTCCACCACTCTACATACCGTGAGGTGAGGGAGGCGGGATCTGGGAGGCTGTGGGTCACACTTTAGCTTTCTCTGCCTTGAGATAAGAACACTACCTGACTCCTCATCCATGTGGCACCTGTAGTTAGGGCTGTCTTATGGCAAAAGCCCAGGGTGGCATGAACATTTCTGTGTATGGGAGCTGCCTCCTATAGATCTGAGCACTGAGCAGACCTGCCTGCCCTGATGCTTTGTGTAGAGTGAAGTTTACAAGTATGTATTAGATTAGCCTCCATGGTCTTCACACTACTGATCTGTAAATTATGGGTTTCTAGCCCTAGAACTCTTTTTCTAATGTACATTGTACAATACAGATCTAAAAAGAACAATCCTAATGGAAGAGACAGAGGGAATAAAGTGGATTCTGACCTTCCCAGCACCCCACAACCCCATCTACATCACCAAGTCTTTGATGCACCTCCAAGGACCCTTTGGACCAAGTCATCTCTGTACTGCAGCCAGAGCTGATGTTTCCTTCCTAGTTCCTTAGAGCCTTAAGGCGGTTCCAAAGGTGAATTTATGTGGCTTTTGGGAGCTCAAACATGTATGAGTGGGTCTATAACTTGGGTTTGAACATCGCCCTCCTCTTCATCATGAAAGGACATGGAGAATATGAGATGAAAAATATGAGGGAACTCAAGAAATGATATCCTATGTAAAACATCAAAAAAATGGGACTTAAAATTTGCCAAAAAAAATTAAAGGCAAATGTAAAAAACACATAGAGAAAAATCTTTGCTTTGCATCTCAAGATGCTACCTTATTAGTGGTGAGATCAAGGTTCCTGCTATTCCTGCTGAGTCTAGTGTGGGCTATGTTATGAGGATTAAGTGTGGCTGCACACCATGACAAATCCAACATTCAGCAGCTTATCCAGAGGGGTTTCATTTTCTCACACAACCACGAGTCAGAAGGCAACCAGTGTAGGGTTGGGATGTTGGCTTTATGATGCTGTTAGGAACATGATCTTCCTACTCAGCCACCATTGTCCTCAAGCCTATAACTGAAAGCCACAATTTTGGCATCATATCAGTGTTCAGTGTAAGAAAAATAATGGCAGTTCCCCCATGTCTCTCCCTTTTACCAAGAGGGCAAAGGTGTTTACAGAAGCTCCAAGAATACTTCTCTCTAGTGACTTCCTCAGAATCCACAGCAAATTCCTTTCAATATTCTAACTGATAACATCTCATCATTTATAAACCCAAGCAGCTGTCTTTTATTGAGCAACTATTATGAGCCAGACATTCTTATGACCACTTTACGTGCATTATCTCATATCTTCCTCTTCTATTACTGCAACAATTATTTACTGAATGTCAACTATGCAAAAGTAGTAAAACCTAGCCTAACTGCCAGAGAGCACAGTCATTTATGACCCAGGAGATTTACGTTTCTGAAGACTTTCACTCGGAGAGATAAGCCATGAATGAATTATAGGGCCTTTCCAAAAGTGTTCTTTCCTGAGATCACTCTCTCTCTCTCTCTCTCTCTCTCTCTCTCTCTCACACACACACACACACACACACACACACACACACACACGCACCAGGAACATTCTATTAGGAAGGAGTTGTTTTTCAGATTTAATTTTAATCAAAGGCAGAACTTTCTGTTTATCAAAGTTGACCCAGAGTGAAGTTAACCAGAATTGTCAAGTATCATATACGGCAGTTACTCAACACCACTGAGTTATACTATTGATGAAAAAAGGTCTATTCCTGGCAGGGGCCACTGTCTGTCTGGAGTTTGCACATTGTCTAAGTCTGTGTAAGTTTTTCCCAGGAACTCCAGTGTTCTCCCACTTCAAAAAGGTGTGTGTGTGTGTGTGTGTGTGTGTGTGTTATTGCATGCATGTGCATGTATGTGTGTTTGCATGTGTGTGTGTGAGGTGAACTAGTGTGTCTAAATTGTCCCAGTCTGAGTGAGTGCAGGTGTGGTCGTGAATGGCCCTGCGTTGGAAGGGTATCCTATTCAAGGTGGTCCCACCTCACACCCTGCGCTGCAGAGAGAGGTTCCGCCCATTCACAAACATGAACTGGAATAAGCAGGTTAAGAATAATCATCTGACTTGTTTTTATTTTTCTTTTTTAAATATATGAATGGCTCAATATTTTTTTTTTAGTGTTTAATATTATAAATGTTTGGGATCTTTATTTTAGAAGTTTGGTGATGATTCTGTGAACAAAATTATGCCATAGGAACTTAACTCTTGTTTATAACAATTAGCCTATGATAAAATTGATTTTGTTATTCATTGTTTTTGCTTTAAGTGGCAGCTTCCAAGAACCTTTCATCCACGTTAAGTGATGACTTACTGTAATTTCAACTATACACATCACTTTCTCTCTTTATTCTGAGAGCCAATTAATCTGAAAGCTCAGCTCTTTGCATATGTTTTACATTTGCAAAGAAAAAAAAGAACAGAAATTTTCACTCAGCACCCCAACGTATGTATATATATAATTGTTCTTTGTTACGTGTGCCAGGAAGCAAACAAAACAGACAGGACTCTGCCCTCAAGCAGCCTGGACCTGGTTGGTTACCTAAATTCTAGCTACATGTAACTATATTTGTCATGTAGAAAAGACAGTCTTATTATTTTATATGCATACCTTGTATATGCCACTATTATTGTTTATTAATACATCCTAAGTAATGATGTTAGTTGACTAGACTTACCACTCAGAATTGACTCATCAGTTAACCCAATTTTTAATTCAGAATAAGTGGTCACAGTCTTGATAACACCAGGTAATGCTGAGCACAAAGTGTCCTCAGGCAATGTTCCTTAACAACAAGAACAAGTGGCAGCAAGATTTCAGACACAGCCACTATCTTCAGACATGGAAGAGAACAAAGAGAAGGCAGCGACATTCCGGAGGCCATCTGCTCTGCTGGTTGACCTAGTCTGCTTATATTCCTTTGACAGAGCCTTTTCAAAGCTGTCCTCGGTGCACCTGGGTCACATATCCAGGGAGGGGAACACCCTCTACTACCTCTCACCTCTCACCATTTCTTCCTCCTGGGCTCATTTCAGCAGTGCTTTCTTCTTTTGCAATTTCTCAATGTTTGTGCTCTGACCAGAGAATTCTTTGTTGGTGAGGACTGTCCTGTGCATTGGAAAATGTCTAGTAGCTTCTCCGACCTTTACCCACTAACTTTCAGCAGTACCCTTCCAAATGTGATAAAAGGAAATGCCATAGCCATAATCAAACATCCCTGTGAGAGGGGCAAAATCTCCCCCAGTTGGGAGTAGTGGTCTGCATGCACGTGACTAGGAGAGAAGGTAGAAAAGCAAGAACACACTGGCTTGTTCAGTGAAGACAAATGGCAAACTGGCTCTCTCCCATCCACCAAGTAGCAATAATGCAATAATGAAAAATCTAAGATTTGAGCACTGAATACATGCCAGGCATGACACTAGTGCTTTACTTGAAGTATCTCTCATTTTCATTATATTCATGCTAGGAGCATGTTTCCAGGTCCATGTTCAAAGTGAAAAGAAAAAAAAATGTGTGTATAGTAGTCCCCCCTTATTTGCAGGGGGTATATTCCAAGGCCTCCAGTAGATGCCAAGAACCACAGCTCATACTGAACCCTGTACGTACAGTGTTTTATTTGGTACAGTTGTGCACTGCCTAATGTAGTCAGCAAGGAAGTGCATAGACGATGGTGGTGCACCGTGTAGCCTAGGTGTGGAGTGGGCTCCACCATCTAGGCTTGTACAAGAGCAGAAGATTCAACTTCACATTAAAGGAAGCAGTTTACAGCCTCTCCTTGTCATGTCCGAATTGCCAGCATCACTATGGTGCTTTGGAGCTCTTATTAAGTAAAATAATGGTGACTTGAAACAAGCGCTGCAATACCTTGAACATCAATCTGATAACAGAGAGGGTTACTAAGTGACCAGCAGGCGGGGTGCATATTCTGCACAGAGACGATGGACAAACGATGATTCACAACCCAGGAGGCACAGAGCAGACAGTGTGAGGTTGCATCATAGCACTTAGAACGGTACACAATTTAAAACTTATGAATTGTTTATTTTTAGAAGTTCCCGTGTACTAATTTTGGTGGTGGTTGACCTCAAGTAACAAACCTTAGAAAGTGAAACTACAGATGGAGTGTTGGGGGTCTGCACTGAGTTTAAATAACTTGCCTACACTAACCTAGCTGAAAGGTGACAGACCCATTTGAAGCGTGGGTTCTCTACTACTAACTCCCATGAGCTTTTAACTGCACCATCGGCTCAATCAGTCAGTTCATCTCTGCTTCTTATCATTTTTTTTTTGTATTTTTCTGAAGCTGGAAACGGGGAGAGACAGTCAGACAAACTCCCGCATGCGCCCGACCGGGATCCACCCAGCACGCCCACCAGGGGCGACGCTCTGCCCACCAGGGGGCGATGCTCGGCCCCTCCGGGGCGTCGCTCTGCCGCGACCAGAGCCACTCTAGCGCCTGGGGTAGAGGCCAAGGAGCCATCCCCAGCGCCCGGGCCATCTTTGCTCAAATGGAGCCTCGGCTGTGGGAGGGGAATAGAGAGACAGAGAGGAAGGAGAGGGGGAGGGGTGGAGAAGCAGATGGGCGCTTCTCCTGTGTGCCCTGGCCGAGAATCGAACTGGGGACTTCTGCACGCCAGGCCGACGCTCTACCACTGAGCCAAACGGCCAGGGCCTGCTTCTTATCATTGATGTGCTCTCTACTGTTCCTAAAAGCTGAGTGCTTGCCCAATGCCACCGTGCTCACAAGTTCAGGGCTGGGATGCAAATACTCTTTTGTACAGCCCAGCCCGGGAGAAGCTGTAAAAGCATAACTCGGGTTGTGACTTTTCCGCGTCCCCATGGGCAGCACACATGGGCAGGTGGTGAGAACAGCAACTAAGACCAGAGGGTTCTGTTGAGGTTAGAGCTCTGACTGAGGTCCGACAGGCATGAAATTAATCCCATCCCTGCCGCTTTCTAAAGTACATGAACTTGAACAGTAAAAAAGAGTGAAAATAAAAAATAAACACATGAACCTGAGCAAGACCCTCCTTTGGGTTAGTTTCCTCTCCTGCAGGAGGATGGCAGTGGGCTGATTAAGCGAGGCAGGAGAAGTAAAGCCCTTGGCATGGGGCCGGGCACAGAGGAAGCCTTAAGAAAATATCAGCCCTTAGGATTACATGTAGCCACTACCTATTTCTCCTAAGTGGTTCAGGTTTATCATCAAGGTCTACAACGCTGTTTAAAAAGCCTTTCCTACCCCAGACTGCTCTTGTTCATACTCTCCATCCCGCGAACCCGGTGTGCCCACCACTCTCCTCGGGTCTCCGACTCTGCCCCCCACTATCCCTTTCATTTAAGCTGGTCTATGCCATTTGCTTCACAGGGTAGATAAAGGCCATGTGAAGTGCATTCTCCTCCACTCTAAATGTGCTTGCAACCCCCTTGCGATTGATATCAATATCTATATATTTATACTTCACCTCCTTCAATTCTTTCTTAGAGGTGAGATGACTCCCCTCTTTAAAACCAAGTTCATTCTCTTTTGCCACCTTCCAGGACTTCTTCCACTAGACAGCCCCTTCCTCTCTTCTGTCTTTAATCTTATCCTCCCCGCTAGGATTCTCCCCTTCACCAGCAAATGCAGAAGCTAGGAGACTTGTCTTCAGGCTAAAGTCACATAGCGAACACACTTTTTTACTTGTATATTTATTTGGGATGATTTGTGAGGATATTCAGACTGAGTGAGAGATAAATTACCACTTGAGGCCACTCTCCAAATAAATGAACCTCCATCTTCTGGAAATAGAAATGTGAATCCCTCTTCTGTTCACCCTTGAGTCCGCTGCACTCTGTTTCCAGTTTCTTATAGTAGAGAACATTTAAAATAAGAGCCCTGGTCATAGCTGTTCCCTCAGTGACCTGGATTGACATGTCCTACTTTTTTTGGAGAAAATTTTCCCCACTCAAATATTTTTCACTTGAACGTGGGAGGTGCCATCTTCTTAGAGAAGCACATCTACTTAGTCACAGTGAATAATCTTGGGGGTGTGAGCTTATCTAATGACCCAGGCCTGACTGTAGTGATTGGATCAATGAGTAGTCATATGACCCATATAAGACCAATCAAACCCTTCCCTGAAATTTTTAAACGGTAGTTGCAAGGGGAAGGGTTTTCTCATTTTTAATAGTAAAACTATAGCAGTGTGAGGTTGAGTTGCCAGTAGCCTGGTCTTCATGGAAAGCTTACCAAGAGAATAAAACAGGCAGAAGAAGCTGAGCTAAGAGCACAAAATGTGGCTCTCTAGAGCTCCAGTACAGCCATTTCTTAGAACTGCTGCATCCAGCTCTACCCATATATTGGATATATAGCCCAGCAACTTGACTCAAACTTTATACCCTTAAGCTAGTTTATGTGGGTTTTTTCACTTCTAAACAGGAGGGACCTGTTTCTCTTCTGGTTACTGAAGGCAGATATTGCGGGCCAAACCGAAAACATGAAGCTAGTGTGTTCCAAGAAAAAAATTTACTTTAAAAGAGACTGGGTAAATTTTAATTTCAGAAATATATTCTAAATTCTGCCCCTTCTATCACTACTGCTACCTTTGTTCTCTCACCATCACCACCCCCATTTTTTAACAGCCTCCTATTTGCCTTTAAAGACACTTTATCATTTCATTTATTCTCCACACTAATGTCCAAGTTTTCTTCATAAACAGAAAAACTGTGGGGGGTTTTTCATTCCTTTGGTTCAAAATTCCTGCTGGCTCATTATCACTAGATAATAAAATTCAAATTTCCTATTTAAACACATTCATTTCTACACAATTTCGTCAAAGTTAACTCTTCAAATTCATTACTGCTCCCCGCACTGCACCCACCACGCCCCATCCCTGCTTACTCTGGGCTCACCAAGGCTCTGTGCTTCTCTGAACACAGCAGCTGTCCCTTTGCAAATGAGCACTCATCTAGAAATGCTCTTCTCCCCTTCCATCCCTTCTCCCTTTTCCCACCTACTGATATCCCACTCATTCTTCCCAATCCTATAAAATACCATCTTTCTGGCCCTGGCCAGTTGGCTCAGCAGTAGAGTGTCGGTCCAGCATGTGGAAGTACTGGGTTTGATTTACAGTCAGGGCACACAGAGAAGCGCCCATCTGCTTCTCCATCCTTCCCCTTCTCTTTTCTCTCTATCTCTTCCCTTCCCGCAGCCAAGGCTCCATTGGAGCAAAAGTTGGCCCAGGCGCTGAGGATGACTCCATGACCTCTGCTTCAGGCACTAGAATGGCTCCGGCCACAACAGAGCAATGCCCCAGATGGGCACAACGTCGTCCCCTGGTGGGCATGCCGGGTGGATCCCAGTCAGGTGCATGTGGGAGTCTGACTGCCTCCCCGCTTCTAACTTCAGAAAAATACAAAAATAAATAAATAAAATACCATCTCTCTGATCAAGCTCATTAAGCAATTGTTATATGTTTCATTGTCCTTTGGTTCTCAAAGCACTTTTATGATAAGTGCTTAGATCATATTTGTTGGGCAAATGAGTTTGTAAAATCTGTATTTTTTGAGTTTGCTCACTTTTAGTGTTAAAAAGTGGTGCTGGGCAGTGCCAGGTATGTGATCTGTAAAATTGCTAATTACCTTCCTGCTTGGGAAGGGCATTGTTATGGTAATCTTGCTGGAGAAGAAGTTTTTGAGCCAAAATAGTTTTAAAAAGAGAAGGAGAGAAAGAAAGAGGAGGAAAGAAGAGAAGCTAAGATGGCAGGGAAAGAGAGAGAATGGCAGAGTGCTGACAAAAGAGGTGTGCAGATGGGGAGGGGAGGGGCTTTTAGGAGCTCTGCTGAGACTGGTGGGGCCTTTGATCCTAGGAGAAACCAGAGAAGATTCTCCTGGTTGTGGAACCGGAGAATGTATCAGTAGCTTTGAAAGCTCTGAAGAGGGAAGTGTTTTTCCCTTTGTGTGTTGCTTGTTGGCCGGTACGAGTCTTGAATAAAGGAATGGCCCACCATTTTTTGGCTCCACTGTTTCTTTACTGTCTGCCCGAATCTAATTGGGAACCTGCATGTGCATGGCCATGACCGCGGTGGCTACTAGCCTTACAATATTAAAGCATATCCACTTATAAATGTATCTCTTCCACAAAACAATAGGCTCTGTAAGGACAGGGAACTGTGGCTCATTTCTTACCGTGTTTTCTATGATCTATGTAGGATCTACATATACATTAGCATATGTGTAGTCATATTGAGGAGGAGAACAAGCTATCATAGAGCTACCGTTTACTCAGTTTTCTTTTACTTACAGTTTTAGCTAACACAAAGCACTATCTCTAGTTGGAGCATCAAGAGATTTCAACCAGGTATCAGGAGGCTTACATAATTACTGGAAGGGCTGAAAGAACAAGCTCTAGAAGAGATTTCAGGAACTCCCAGACTTCAGACTCACACATTATAAGGAAAGGAGATAGTGTTGCTGCAGGAAGCCACTCCCTCAGGAAGCTGATGATAGCGCGTCATTTTGCATCTGTCACAGTCCATGTCATCAAACTGGGTACTTTACTCCCTGCCAATAACTCTCCTTAGCTTCATTCTGTATTCAACTCTTATTTGTTTGCATGTAATTGATGGAACCAAAATCACAACCAGAACTTCAGCTGCAAGAGAGTCTGAGAAATGTCCTTTTTTTAGCTCTCCATTCTCTGCAGTGAAGAGGGTTCTCCACAGGGAGTTTGGGATTAAAGAGCCAATTCATACTAACCACACGTATCGCTAATGTGGCAGGTACTTCACCAACTGGGTAAGATGCATATTATTATCCCCACTTTATGAATGAGAAGTCAGAGGCCCAGAGAGAGTAAAACCTTGTCCTAAGTGACATAACTGGTTGGAGTGAACTCTAATTCAAAATTAAATCTGCCTCATCTCAAGATAGTTTTCTCCCACACTAGTTATTTTAAAATGTTTCAGTTAGAGCTCTCATGCAAGTCAAAAGGAAATTAAAGAGTAAGAAAACAGAAATCTAACAAAATCTATTCCTTGTTGTTATCATTACTCTAGTTTTAGCGAATATGTGTTTGTGGTAGAAATCTTTTATTTACTTATTTTTATTTATTTATTTTTTTACCCTGAGGCCTTTTTTTTGTCCTTTTTATTACTAATAGGGTTAGGTAAATGTAAGTAAGATACATAGAGAGAGCCTGGTAAGAAATACTATTTTTGGCTGAAAGTTCATGGATTCTACATGTAGACTGAGTGACAGTGACTCCTGAAAACAGTCAGCCTTATTTCCCAGTGTCCTGCTAATGTGCTTTACACACTCTCATCCTGATTCATCAATAAAAAATTACCCAAATCAGCATCAAAACTGCATCTTTGCCCTCTACACAGAGGGCCCCTTCTGTTGCTTTTTGAGTCATTCATTGATCACTCTTAAAATTTTATTTGAAAATAAATGTAATGGGGTGACATTGATCAATAAGAGTACATAAGTTTCAGGTAAACATCTCTATAGCATTTAAACTGTTGATTGCATTGTGTGCCCATTACCCAAAGTCAAATCATTTTCTGTCACTGTATATTTGTCATTTTTTACCCCCCACCCCCTCCCATGGTAACCGCTTCACTTTTATCTATGTCCATGAATCTCAGCATTATCTTGAAGTTAAGAAAGTTAGTTGAATCAACTGATCCCAAACTGCTTAGGCAAAAGAAAATCCAAAGAAATATACTGAGGGCTGAACTCAAATCAGGATACCTAGCTAGAAAAATGCCGAGAAAAGAGCAGTAACTGACAGATAACCCCAAGTGCCATCATATCATTACTCATGGAAACTGAGAGCCTGCCAAACCCAAAGCTAGAACTCTAAACAGTGCACGACCACGGGATGAAACAGAGTCCTTGGTCACAAACAGAAAGCCAGACTGCCTTGCATGTAGGGGAACATGGCAGCGTGTAGGAAGACAAACATTGGACTAGGAGGCGAGAAACCTGGCATCCAACTCTTCTTTGTTGAGGCTAATGTAGACCCAGGTGGCATTTTGTCCAAGAGGATCAGTGTTGCTGTGTGGTGTAAAGGCCAAAGAGGCATTTGGCTGGCTTCCTGGAGCAGCAATAGGAAATAGCAAAGGAGGATAGAAATATTCTATCAGCAAAATTTAAGGCCAGAAAGGCCAAGTTCTATCAAGAGCTCAAAGAACATTTGAACACTTTTAAACTGGAGACAAAAATAAGGGAATCAGAGGTTAAGTAGAGACAATAATGGAACCAGGAAGAAATTTAAGAATTGAGTTAACGCCTGGGATGAATGATTAATCATTCTATTTTTTTATTATGTGAGGCTCACTTATATTGATTATTGTCTGAGTTACTGTCCTGTCTTTGCAATTTACCCTCCAAAACCCTAATTCAGAAAGTAATCACACACTCTGATCACACCTTCCTCTCCTCCGTTTACCTGCACAACCTGCTTGAGTCCTCTGGTCTGGGACCTCCGTGGGAGCTTCACCAACACTCCCATGCTCCCTTCTCCTCCCTGGAGTCAGGGCCTGGCTAATTTTGAAACACATTTTATCAAGCATCCCACAGGAAGTTTCATTATGCTCTGAAGAACATATAATAAAAAGAACTGAGCTCAATAAAATTAGACAAAAAATACATATCCTAATCTAAACTGGAGTAAACCACTGGTCAGATAAACTCCAAGGATTTGGAAGGGGGGAAGGGCACCCTAGGGTGATTTTGAGGCTGGCAGGATTATACTTTGAGGAGAAGGTAAAAAAAAAAAAAAAAACATTTGGCAAAATCTGAGAGGAAAGCAGAGAGCTCTTCTAATCCCAATGAGCAGTCCTAAACCCCTACAACCCCTCCACTTTTTCTTACACTAGTTAGGGAATTAGGTAAAACCTAAGACTTTCTTGAAAAATCAACCAGCTCCCTTCCCACCTCACCACCAGTTATTATACCTACCTTTTAGATTGCGTGTTCATAATCTAATGTGTTCAAAATTCCCTGTGCCAATATCCAACATACTTTGAAAAGATTAGTTCTAACTCTCTGAGTCCACTGACAATGGAAGTCTAAAACAGCCTTTGCCTCTAATCCATGATAAATAACCAAGACAGCATCATCTGGCATATTGTTGCTACCGATCTTTGAGCCCACATTTGAGCCAGGCCCTTTACTTACATTCTCTTATTTAATCCTCACACCAACTCTATAAAGTAAGTACTATTATTGTCTTTGTTTTTCAGATGAGAACAAAGAAGGTACCAAAACATTGTAACTTGCAAGACATCATAGCATCTATTAAGTGTCAGAACAGAAGTTAGAAGCCAGAGCTGACTGACCCTGTGTCTGCTATATTTCTTCTAATCAGCTGGAAAAAAGTAAAAACCACATTGAGACAGATACAGCTGCCCAAATGGGGCAGTGGCCTTTCTTGAAAGGTTTAAGAAATCATGGCAAAAGCAAAGTAAGGCAGAATTACAAAGGAAGTTGCGTATATTGTGCCTTTCTTTATATATATCTCCCTTTTGAGTTTGGATTTTACAAAAGCTTCTAAACTCAGAAACAGTCAGAAGTGTTTATCTTCAGTCTGTCTCATAAGTTGATTTGTAGAGAAAGAGGTGTGGATAATAAGAGCTCGTGTTTGGGGACATTAGTCATGTGACAGGTGTTATACTCCAGTTTACACCCATTGCCCCATTTATTCTTCTCACAACCTTATGAAGTTGGTACTCTAGAATCCCTGTTTTACAGATGGATATGCAGAGAAAATGGATATACAGAAAGGTTAATATCTTGCTGTTGCAGGAAAGCCCTAAAAGTCCAAATTCATGATTGATATCGAACAATTGACATGTAACCTTATTCAAATTTATAAGAGCTCTAACAGGAGAAATTTACATCCACAGGCAAAGCAGCTGCTTCTGGTGGCAGCAGGCCAGGCAAAATCCACACCCCTCTCAGAACGGGGTCCCTTTTTATAGGGGATTAATAGCACATAGACCACCAGAAAGAACAAGGCATTTCTAAGTTAAAAGGTAATACCAGGCTGTTGTTACACTCTGTATATTCATCAACCTCCCTCCTGGGCCGTGATGTTGGTCGTTAGGTGGCAGCATTCTGGTTTCAGAGCATCAGGCAGCGTGAGCTTGCAGAGAGCACAGAGGGCAGCATGGCCCGGACTCCTCTGCTGCTGGAGCTGCGCTGCATCTCTGCAGTGAGTTCCAGAGGGTTTGTAGAGGCAAGGAAGGATGTTGATTTTGGATAGAGTCGCTTTCCTTCCCTGAGTCACCCATCCTTAACTGAGAGCCAGGGGATGACCTGCTTGGGGCCTGTTGCCACATTAAGCCAAGCGAGGGAGCTTCAAAAGAACAGTTAGGAAGCAAAACACATACTCTTTGGAGTCTGAAGGATTCAGAAACCAAGATGTCACTTACATCTGAGAAGTCTAAACGGAGAGAGTCTGGGCCCACCAAAGGGGCCTCGAACAGCCTAGGCCAAGATTGGGGGGAATCTCCAAGAAACCTCTGTAGGGACCGTCAGAGGACAAAATTAACATTGGACATTCACCATTCACAAGTGACCCCAAGCTGTAAGACTCTCCCTGTCCCTTGCTTGTCTTCTGAACCCCTATAACCAAATCCGGAGAAGCCCAGAATGGTAGATGCTGATAACTGAGGGGAAGGCAGTCAGAGCAACAAAGAGAAACCGACTCTCCTCCCCTGACCCAGCACGAGTTCCTGGCTTGAGGTGGGACTGTGCTTGGGGAAAGGAAAGTTTAACTTACTTTTTCCCAAGACAAGACCCCAATAGAGAATTAGAGCGATGCACAATGCTCTTTAGAGCTCCATATTAGAATAAGGTAAATTTAGAATAAAAGTCTGCTTACTCATTTGCTAGTTAAATGATTTGGGCAAAGAATGTCACACAATTTTGTTTCTTTGAACCAAAAAGAAAAAAAAAGAGGATGTGGGTTTCTTGTTAAGATTAAACAAGATATTGCAGGCAATCTCTTATACTGCCTGGCACAGGGTAAGCAATAAAAAAATAATAGGTATTATTATGACTGCCTGTGATGTCACATGTTACTCTCCCAATATGTCTGAATAACAGTGGAGTGTAATAAAACAGTGTGGACTTCGGAGGAAGACAGACCTGGGCTCAATTCTAGCTTTTTCCTTTAGGATTTTATGATCTCAAGCGTGTTATTTACTTTTGAAACAGTGTCTTCATCTGGACTTTTGTCTGTCTTACTCACTGGTTTTCTCTTCTTTCCAGAGCCTGGATCACTTTAAGGCAGAAAGAATAAATTTTTATTGACTGAATGAATTCCTCCATAAAATGGTAATAACAATACCTGTCTCACACTGATTGGCAGATTGGAGGAGATCATGCATACAGCAAGTTAATACATCAGCATGATTATCTTTGTCTTATTCTTGCTTCTCTAGGAAATTCCAAAAACTGAAATGCTGACTTTTCTTTTTCCCCTCCTTCTTCTCCCTTGTCCTAGTAAAATAGGCCTCTGCCTTGGACTTCCTGGACACAGAGGAAAAGAACTCCTTTGGTTGCTTATGATGCTCTGAAGAAAACCTGCAGGCAGGCCCATTAGGGAGAAGTGAATCTTTAGAAGGCAGTTAGAGAGAGGAGACGGGAAGGAGGCAGGAGATTTGAGAAAGAAGAAACTGCCTCCACCCCAAGGAACTGTGCAAACTAGGGCTTGGAGAAGAGCCAGAAACCTGTTCCCAAAGATGGCAAAAGCACTGATGGAGGTGACTAATGGATGAGTGAGGATTTAATACCAAGCAGCTCAAGCTGGGCGATAGCCCAGGGACCAGGATGACAAAGCGAGAACACACACCAATATCTTAATAACAGTGAACCAAAAGTTGGAGGTCCTTTCCTAGCCTCCTGATTTGTGAAATTCTGAGATAATGGAACCCCATTCCTTACCCCAAGGGAGTGGAAGAAGCCTATTTCTCTCCAGAGAGAATTGAAATTGAATTTCTCACCAACCATGGCTGGTCTGGGCCAACCCAGGTATAATTTGATTTAATAAAAAGGAGATATGACTAATGCTGCACATGAGTGATGTGGAGCTGTCCACATAGAGGTCCTGTATAAGCACAGCTCCCGGTCACCAGGGAAACTTAGCAGGTGTTAGTTCCCTTCTCTTATGAACTACCAAGTTCTGTAAAGGGTATTTGTTTATCTTGGGGATAACAGAAGAAGGTTCCTGCTTGAAATAAGAACTTCATGTTATAAAATATAAAAAGATGTTCTTTACTTTGCAATATGAGTCAAGTTCATTGATTAACCTCATTATCTCTACTTCTTGCATCTCTGCTCCTATACCCAGATGAATGTTCCCCCAAACTTCTCCACTTACTATCTTTTCATTCCTTAAAAGCATTATGCAAATATCCATCTCTCTGCCTTTTCCTTAAATCTGTCTTCAAGCCTGGATTACTGGACCTTCTTTCTGTTCCTTGAAGTCCTGTCCGCAATCCAAGTATGACCTCTGATCTTTATTCCTTTACAAAGACTTCACAGTGCTTATTAAATACAATGCTCGCATGTAATCAATTCTTCATATATTCATATGTGCTTCTTTTTAAAATTTTTATTCAACTTCTTTAAATTTTTAAAAAATAAGCTGTTTACTCATTTCTCCCACCCTCCTCACCCCGAGTCTCTGGCAACCACTTACCTGTTCTCTGTATGTATGAGCTGTTTGTTGTTGTTTTAGTTTGTTTGTTTTAGATTCCACATCTAAGAAACATTATACAATATTTATCTTTCTTTGTCTGACTTACTTCATTTAACATAATGCCTTCAAAGTCCATCCATGTTGTCACAAATGACAAGATTTCATTTCATTATTTTTTGTGACTGAATAATATTCTATTATATTATGTATATACCACAATTTCTTTACCAATTTATCCATTGATGGACAATTAGGTTTTTCTATATCTTGGCTATTGTAAATAATGCAGCAGTGAACATGGGGTGTGTATACTTTTTCAAATGAGTGTTTTCATTTTTGTTGGATAAATACCCAGAATTGGAATTGCTAAATCATAGGATATTTTATTTTTAATACTTTTTTCCACAGTGGCTGTATCAGTTTACATTCTCTTCAACAGCACACATATTCTTGTCTCTCTACATCCTTGCAAATTCTTACTATAAATATTTCTTTTTTTTTTTTTTTTTTTTGCAGAGACAGAGAGAGAGTCAGAGTGAGGGATAGACAGGGACAGACAGACAGGAACGGAGAGATGAGAAGCATCAATCATTAGTTTTTCATTGCGCATTGCGACACCTTAGTTGTTCATTGATTGCTTTCTCATATGTGCCTTGACCGGGGGCCTTCAGCAGACCGAGTAGCCCCTTGCTTGAGCCAGCGACCTTGGGTCCAAGCTGGCGAGCTTTTTGCTCAAGCCAGATGAGCCCGCGTTCAAACTGGCAACCTCGGGGTCTCGAACCTGGGTCTTCCGCATCCCAGTCTGACGCTCTATCCACTGTGCCACCGCCTGGTCAGGCTAAATATTTCTTATCTTTTTAATTTTTTTTTCTTTTTTTGTGTGGCACAGACAAAGCGAGGGACAGAGAGAGGGACAACAGACAGGAAGGGAGAGAGATGAGAAGTATCAATTATTTCTTGCAGCTCCTTAGTCTCCTTAGTTGTTCAGTGATTAGTTTCTCATATGTGCCTTGACCAGGGGGTACAGCAGAGTGAGTGACCCCTTGCTCAAGCCAATGACATTGGGCTCAAGCCAGCGACCATGGGGTCATGTCTATGATCCCACGCCAAGTCAGCAATCCCACACTCAAGCTGGTGAGCCCATACTCAAGCAGAATGAGCCTGTGCTCAAGCCAGCAACCTCAGGGTTTTGAACCGGGGTCCTCTGCATCCCAGTCCAACACTCTATCCACTGTGCCACTGCCTGGTCAGGCTTCTCATCTTTTTTTATAATAGCCATACTGACAGGTGCAAGATGCTATCTCATTGTGGTTTTGATTTGCATTTTTCTGATAATTAATGGTGTCAAGCATCTTTTCATATACTTATTGACCATCTGTATATCTCTTTGGAAAAAATCCTATTCAGATCTTCTGCCTATTTTTTAATCCAATTTTGTTTGGGAGGTTCTTTTGCTGTTGAGTTGTATGAGTTCCTTGTATAGTTTGCCATTCCATTTTGTAGACGGTTTTCTTTACTGTACAGAAGATTTTTAGTTTGATGTAGCCCCACTTATTTACTTTTGCTTTTGGTGTCAGATTTAAAAATCATCTCCAAAACATAATATCAAGTAGCTTACTGTCTATGTTTTCATATGTTCATTTTGAGTTAATTTTTGTGAATGGTGTAGGATACTCATAGTTTCATTCTTTTGCATGTGACCGCCCAATTTTCCCACAGCATTTACTGAACAGACATGTTTCTTGTTCAGATATTCATTCATTCAAAAAATATTTTTTCAAGTGCTTACTATACTCAAATCTCCATGAAAGCCAATTTTTTGGCCTAATTTGTTCACTACTATATTCCCAAAGCTTATTATAATGTTTTTTATATGTGTCAGTAAATATTGCTTGAATGAATGAATAAATAAATACTGGGGCCTGACCAGACAGTGACGTTGTGGATAGAGCATTGGACTGGGAAATGGAGGACCCAGATTCAAAACCCTGAGGTCACCGGCTTGAGCAAGGCAAGTCACTCACTCTGCTGTAGCGCCCCAGTCAAGGCACATATGAGAAAGCATTCAATGAATAACTAAGGTGCCTCAACAAAGAATTAATGCTTCTCATCTCTCTCCCTTCTTGTCTGTCTGTCCCTATCTGTGCCTCTCTCTGTCTCTCTCAGAATAGATAGATAGATAGATAGATAGATAGATAGATAGATAGATAGATAATAGATAGGTAGATACATAGATACATAAATAGAAAGACCGATAGATACTGGGAATAGAGTGGTGAACAAAAAAAATAGGTTCTTGTTAAAAATTACAGTTTTGTCTTATTAGCAGTTATAATGGCAATATTTTCTTCTCCATGACTCATAAATGATACTGTCCCCCATGCTTCTGTTCTAAACACTCTTCTCTCTACACCTCTCAGTGGCACTGCCATCCACTCTGGCAGCTTCAGCCATTGTCTCTATGCAAGTGAATTTGTCTGATTAAGGATGGGTTTTTCTTCTTGCAGAAAAAAATGCCAATATAACTTCTTTTCTGTCTACATAAATAGACCTAAACCAGAGACATACATCTTTAGGCTAAGGGTACAATTCAGTCTTCAGATCATCAACTATTCTCCCAAGATGAGGAGGAGAAGAAAGAAAATCCATAGACAAAAACACTAGTATCACACTTTTCACCTCATCAAGTAAACTCAACTCGTGCTGACAAAGAAAAGGAGTTTATACATAAGATTTGGGGTGCACAGAAATATAAAAAGGTTGTCCTGCTATTAACAACCATAGATCTGGAAGAGGAAGAAAAGCAATCCCAGCAGTGTAACATTGCACACCAGCCAGGTATTTTGTGTGTGTTAACTTTAGTACCACCATCCTTATATATTATTCCCAACTTATGGATAAAGAAACTGAGGTTTAGAGAGGTTCAGCAATATCCTCAAAGTTTTCAGAATCTGAAAATAACTGGGTTTGGATTCAGGTGGAGCCAAACCAAAGTTTTTAACCACTATGTTATATTGTCCTGGAAAGTTTGAAGTGGTTTTCCCTGGAAGGTCAAAGCCTCTTCCCATAAGATTATTGCAGACATATCTTCCCAAGATAGCCATTTAAAACAAATATATATTTCTAATTCTGACCTCCTCATCAGTTCTAAACCATGTTTATAACTTACAGGTTCTAAAGAATTTCATTTGATTTTCCCACCAAAATATTAGACTCAAAAGGGAGTCATTGCCTTATCTTTCACGGCAGTTTCTCTCCCTGAATTCTCTAGTCCTGTGAATATTGTCCCTGCACTTTCATTCACCCTATCTGGAAAAAAAAATACCTGTTTTTACTCCTCCCACTCCTATCTACTCTACCTCAAATTAATTGTCATACCCTATAGGCTTGACTTCTGCCACATCTTTAAAACATGACCCCTAATTCAAGTGCTACAGCTTTAATTCTGGTTTGCATCCTTCACTGCATGATACTGTTAGCCTTCCAGCTATTCACCCTGCACCACTCTCTGAAATCTATCCAGAATGCCTTAGTATAGTAGTCTTCCTGGGACACAATTCTAATCTCTTTCCTACCCTATTTATAAATCAAACCTTCTACGATACCATTCACCTCCTGCAGTTGTGTACCAGAACTCATACAAAAGTCCTCACCTGCCATTTTTCTCCAAGATGCCTACTATGGTTCCTTCCAACAACCATGTGCTCTTGCTGGATGAGTTTGTATATACAGGCTCTCCTGACTGTGGACTTCCTCGCATCCTCCACATCAAAGGGAACTCGGTGAAGTCTTCCCTGAGCTGCTCTCTTCTGCACTTGAACTCCGGTAACATTTCTTTCATAGCACATACTTCTGAACTGCGCTCCTCAGTCATCCTCCTTCCCGTCCATACCCCACCCTGAGGCCAGAGTAACTTTTCAAAAATGCAAACCAACCTTATCCAAATTCTTCACGTGCACACACTCACATCTCTATCCATATGTTTTCTCCATGTTTAATTTTTCAGAGGTTGCCCGATCACCAAAGGGGAGGGGTGACTGGGAGAGTGCATTACTCCAAACAGTTTTTATTCTACTGCCAACCAACCAAATTGCTTTGGTTCCTCACCATCACTTTTCAAATGAGATCGGGCGCGTTCAGGGTGGTATGGCTGTAGACACCATCACTTTTCAAAGCACACCAATCCATCCCATACACAGTCATTTATTTATGCCACTTCTATGCTCAGAAACTCCAATAATCCCCCTCGCCTTCCATTTAATTCTCAGTGTTCAGTCAGGTCTAGTCTTCTAGTGTGCTCCTACAAGTCCCATGCTAAGCTATGCTGTGCTGTGCTGTGCTGTGCTGTGCTGTGCCTCGCCGAGCTGTGTCTGTTTTAGATAACCAGTCTGTCCTGTTTCCCCAGTGTGATGGTTCATTTCATAGATTCGTCTCGGTAGGCTATAAGGACCCAGATGCTTGGTCAAATACTAGTCTAGATATTACTGTGAAGATATTGTGTATGTGATTAACATTTACAATCATCTGATTGTAACTAAAGCAGATTAACTTTCATAATGTGGGTGAGCTTCATCCAATCAATTGAAGGCCTTAAGAGCAAACATTGAGGATTCCTAGGCAGAGAGAAATTCCGTCTCAACACTGTAACACTGGATTTTGAACTCAAGACTGCAACTTCAACTTTTACTTAACTTTTTGGTCTGCCTGCCTGTCTTACAGACTTTGGACTTGCCGGCTCCCTTAACCATGTGAGCCAGTTCTTTAAAGTGTCTCCCTAGTGGTATTTATAGATCACATTTAATTTTTTTTTAAAACCAACCAATTCCCTGTTTTTATTTACCTTGATAATGCCAGTCCATCCTCAATAGAAAGTCTCTTCCCAACCCCCCAGCCACAAGATAAGTTGGGAACTCCAGTGGGCTGGAAAATTGTACCTATCTTTTGAAAAGTCCCATTCTCTGCATCAGGGGGTCTTTGTCAGAAAAAGTGCTCTTCACCAGGCACTGTAACAATCCTGAGCAGTCCCGGTCTATTCTTGGTCATGCTCTGGTGACAAGGAACTTGCTATGACAGTATTTCCTCAGGGTACAGGGAAGGAATGGAATAGCATCTCTCCTCAAGTTTTATACTTTAGCAGTGCTCACAGCATATATTTATTGGCCTGGGTTTCCAAAGCCATAATCAGTTTTTGACTCAGCTCTTTAAGTTTACACACACACACACACACACACACACACACACACACCCTGGCCAAGAGGTGCTCCAGCATCAGTCATGCACAGATGCCCTGTGTCTATTTCTAATGATGAATCTGGCCTTGGCCACCATTCTAGACTGCCCTCTTCCTTAAACTCTGTTTTCTCTTGAGGCCCTCATTTATAAACAGTGGTCCTCAGTCATAGTCACTTCCATCCATCAGATACATTACAGAACATTAAACTTCGAATTCAAAGGTATCAGTTCCCCCTGCTGCAAGTACCCTTGTTAGTCTATATCCTAATTTTCCCTATGTCTACATGACTAAAAAGTACCACCAAAGTTAGTCCTTTCCAAAACAAAGAAAGTATGCTCCAAAGTAAGTTACTATCGCCACCTCTACCTACCAATAGCTTAATGACAATTTTCTCAATGTAAAACCATGTAGCATTACCGCTCAGGAAATGGGTCCCCAATGAACCAATGAATCAACAAACCAGTTCTCCTGTAGTTCGTGATCTTTTTCTTCTCACTGCAGACCTCGGGAATTTCTCTTGCATCTGCGTGCTATACTTTGTGGGATTTATACTGAGTAAAAGTACATTGCAATCTCACATTCAGCCTAGAGATGTTGGCTGTATGTTCAAGGCCTTTTGAAACCCAGGCAAGGGAATTTGGGAAGCAACGGGAAGCCACTGAAACTTTGCCCTTAATTTCTTTTTTTTTTTTTTTTTCATTTTTCTGAAGCTGGAAACAGGGAGAGACAGTCAGACAGACTCCCGCATGCGCCCGACCGGGATCCACCCGGCACGCTCACCATGGGGCGACGCTCTGCCCACCAGGGGGCGATGCTCTGCCCATCCTGGGCGTAGCCATATTGCGACCAGAGCCACTCTAGCGCCTGAGGCAGAGGCCACAGAGCCATCCCCAGCGCCCGGGCCATCTTTGCTCCAATGGAGCCTTGGCTGCGGGAGGGGAAGAGAGAGACAGAGAGGAAGGCGCGGCGGAGGGGTGGAGAAGCAAATGGGCGCTTCTCCTATGTGCCCTGGCCGGGAATCGAACCCGGGTCCTCCGCAAGCTAGGCCGATGCTCTACCGCTGAGCCAACCGGCCAGGGCATTGCCCTTAATTTCAAAGCAATAAAAGACTAATTCTCTACTTTATCAAGACTACAAATTCAGCATACTATATGTTGGTATTTTTTAGAGCAAGGAATGTTCTATTCATTTGCTTTCCTTTACACAATGCTACTGGTAAGCCTTGCATGCCTGCAAGGCAGGATCAGCGTTTCCACACACTCCTATAAAAAAAAAAAAGTTCCAGATTCAAGAATTTTCAAATACTACTACTCACTTTTGCCAATCACATTTCAGAAGAGAGAGTATTTGCATATTCAAGATGAAACCCCATGGAAATATGCCTCATGCCCAGTATTCTAGAATAATTATTTCTACATTTTTTTAACTGGCACCATCTTCAAAATATGTCAGCTCAAACTGCACAATAGACATAGGTATTAATTAGCCAGGCTAATTATCCAGACTTGTTTAGACTAATCAAGTGATGAAACAGCTTTAATCTGTTGGGTTTTCCTTGAACAACTAACAATAAAACATGAACTTGTTATGACTTGTAAGTTGCACAAACACAATTTGCCAGGAAGAAAGAGACTCTGCGTTTCCCTGAATGCAGGTGTTGCTCACAAAGCCCAGTTCCCAGCCAAGTCTGCCTCCAAAGGTACTTTGAAGACAAGTCTGTCTCCTTACAGCGGAAAATCAATACTGCACACTGGAGGGGAAGACGGAGAGTTAAACAGTCCTCTCATGAGTGAGTAAACATCACCTCTGTGCTAGGGACGGTGCAGTGCACACCTGCAGGCTGCAAGACAGACCCCGAATAAAACCCTTCTCTGAGCAAAGTGGTGGGGCGAGGTGGGGGCTCAGCCCCCAAGCTGGCCCCCGCAGATGAGCCTTATATAATTCCATTTCTGTGCAATGACAGTTCAGTACGCGCCTGCAAAATTACATAACATGCCATCTACCCAGCTGTTACTCCAGCAAACCTATTTTTTGCACACGGATTTGCCTGCCTGCCTAATAAATCCACAGGAAGGGAGGGAGGGAGACGCTCAGTTTTCACCATCACACTGTGTTCTTGGCCTCTCCTTTATCTCAAACTACCTGTCCCTCCCACAGTTAGAGAAAATCACAGGCCTCAAAGCCCGAGTGCATGGGAGCTTTGCGTGGCTCCGTTACACAGCTCTCGCTACTTTCCGAGAAGGATAAATGTTTTTTGCCCATCCTTTGTGTCTTAACCTGGTTATGTCTCCTTCTCCCTAACTGGAAAACAAAGCTTCCTTTCCTCCTGGCATCTCCCTTGCTGCTCTCCCGTTTTTCCTGAATTGCTCGGGGTATTTCTGGCTTCTCCCTACATTGAGTCAGATTCGAGTAGGGTTGCAGAAAGCTTCTAATGTCATCTCTGAATGCTCAAGGTAGGCAGGCTCCCACCTCTTTCAGCAGCCCACGTCCTCAAGCTAGTATTTTTACCGCTACAATGATGATAAAAGATAAGACGTTGCTCAAATGTTCCTATGCCGAGAACCATCTAAAAGCAGGGCTTTGAAAATACAAAACATTGCTAGTTCCCAGGGACAAAACTCACTTCCTTCTTTGAGCCACCACGACGCTCTTCAACACCCCCCCCCCCCCAGCAGGAAGGAGCCCTAATGACTCATGCCCTTCAGATGTGCTGTGAGGAGCACAGAAGGGAGGGATGAGGGCGCATGGAGCTCCTGGGTGGACCAGGAGTCAGAACGAGCCGCTGCTGCCTTTTCCCACCGGGACTCCCTGAGCGCTGCTCAGAGGGAAGCACATAATTTTTCCTATTGATCTTCTTCACTATAATTAAACCAGAATGTAAAATAATTTCTGAACTATTCATCGCTCCTAATAGTAAACGATGCCTGCGCAGGCGCTATGTAGGTCATAGCATATGAAGGAAGGAGAAGCTCCCGCACTTGGGTTTCCACAGTAGTCATGTTTCTGTAAACACGGATGAATTGCGTTTTCGAAATCAAATCGAAGCTCTTGGGGGGCTTTGTTATTAGAAGGCATTTTATTGTATATCTGCTTATAAAACACATAGCGTTTTTGGTAATATGGTTATCCTCGTGGATTTTTTTCAAACAGAACATAATTTTCTCACTTTGAAATGAGCATAGTAGCGTGTTTCCTCAAACAGAAACTTCTCAAAAGTTTCCTAGTCTTCTGTTCATCTAGTGCAGTGCTCAGTAAGGCTAGATTTTGAATACTCTACGGCCAGATTCTGGAATAATGCAGACACAGCTTCTGTATCCCACAGCAGCCCTCTGGTCCAGCAAGCTCAGGAAAGTGCAGCAGTCTTGACACGGCTGCCCTGCCACACCGCGGCCCCCTCCCCAGAGCTGACCTCTCCCTGAAGGCAAAAACAGAAACGTGGGTAATATCTGAGATACCCGATATCCTTTTAACGAGCATATTCGGATAGTATCCGGATTTCCACCCGTCAGGTGTGTTGCAGAAGTACCTTAGAGACTGAAGTTGGTCTTAACAGGATGATTTTTTTAAGTTTGTGTGTGTGTGAGTATGTATTTTTTTATCATACTTTTTTTTTAAAACACACCCAACGTAAAAATTGCCGTGAGCGACATTTAATGCACACATTCACAATGTTTTGTGACTGTTATCACTATCTAGTTGCAGAACCCTTCACCCCAAAAGGAACCCTGTGCCCCTGAAGCCCTCACCACCCATCTTCTCGCTCTCCTTCCCAGGCCCCGGCAACCCCCATCTGTTTTCTATCTGTCCCTGCGGATTGGTCTGTTCTGGGTGTTTCGTATAAATAGAATCAGACGATCTGTGTGGTCTTTTGTTCTGGCTTCATTCTTGTGGCATCAGCAACGCTTCTGGGTAGGAATCATTTGCTTTGAAATCCATCTTTCATTTCCATCCTCTCTCTTCTTCCCTTCCCAGCCGCTCCCCTGTGTTGTTGGCGTTTTGTTCTGTGTGAGACGGCTGGTCTGGGATTGCCACCCCCCGCGGAGCTCCCCAGGGCACCACACTGAAAGCCTGCGGAGCTGGGAGAGCAGCAAATCACCCTCGAACTCACCCAAGGTTGTCATATTTTAAAATAAGATGTGAGTGGCCCTTTTTCCCTTCTTGAGAAATTTAAGTGATAATTAGCTGGTAACAGAAAATCTCCCTGAAGTGTCACAACATGCTTGCATTTAACAGAGCCACGCTCAGATCCGCACCACAGATTAGCTCCGAGTAGAAGTTTTGCTTATGGCCAGAGCTGGCGCTGCTCACCGTTTTCCAGACCCATAAACAGTGCACGTGCATCGCAGCTGCACTTCCTTTTGGTTAACAGCAGCAACATAACAAAGAGCAGACCGGAGTGTGCTGGTGAGAGTGCTGGACTCCAACCGAGCAGGAAGATCCAGGTTCAAATCATATGTCTGCCGTTTATCAGAGATGTCACTATAGGCAAGTCAGAGAACAAGCTGAACCCTTAGGTTTCAAAGGAAGGTTGTTTCAAACAGAAGCTAAGCTCACCAGACTCAGACTGTTGCCAAGATCAAAGTCAAGAAAACAATCATATACACACAAGAAAACAATCATATACACAAAAATCTGCAAACTGTGACCAGATTCTCCAAATGTCCTCTAACGTGTTAGCCTCACCAAGGAAGGAACTTGGTCATCATTCCTGCTTCCATGCCCTAATGCATCGTTCAAGACATAGTAACCACTCACTTCACAAAGGTTTAATGAATTAATGAAAGAAAAATCTGAATTGCGATTATTAATCACCAGGGCCACACAATTAACCTCCAACATCATCTATACATAATTATCCAGATTGTTTTTGTAGCCAAGTTATCACAAGGTAGTGTCTTATTTCATCAGATTTCTTCTAAATGATACTAGTCTTGATACTAGTCTTAAAAAGAAAACAAGAAACATTGTTCTACTAGTACAGAGGATAGAAAAAAGATGACTTCAACTTGAGATGGCTCCTGTTTGGAGCTAAGAAATCTGACTCAAAATTGACCTTTTCTGGAATGCATTCCTCCTGGTTTCTCTTTACCCCCGCTGTGATCATTCTTTTGCTTCAGACCCTGTCACGAAGCAAACTTACCCCCTTAGTGTGCATAACGTTCTTAATGTATTTTCAAGTCTAGAAGCTTCTTATGGACCAGAACTAGCTAACTTCCTCCTTCCCTGCCTTCTCCCCTCCCCCCCCCCGCTTTCTTTTTCTTGTTTCTACAGTAATTTCCTTTTTTATTGTTTTTTTTCATTTATTAATATATTTATTTATGAGAAAGACAGAGAGAGGGACAGATAGGGACAGATAGGAAGGAGAGAGATGAGAAGCATCAATTCCTCGCTGCAATACCATAGTTGTTCATTGATTGCTTTGTCATTATGTGCCTTGACCAGGGGACTACCACAGACCAAGTACCCCTTGCTCAAGCCATCGACCTTGGGCTCCTGCTGGTGAGCCTTGCTCAAACGAGATGAGCTCACGCTTAAGCCAGTGACCTTGGGGCTTCAAATCTGGCCCCCCCCCCAACTCCTAGTCTGACACTCTACCCACTGCACCACCACCTGGTTAGGCTGTTTTGTTTTTAAACAAACTATTTGAAGACAAGATTTTCATGTAAGTCCCTAACATATTATTTTACCCTAATACTTCCAATTCTACATTTTTTAAAAAAAGATATTGTATCACACAACCATAATGCTGTTATTACACCTAACAAAATAGCAATAATTTCTCCTTTCATCTAGTACCCACTCCACACTAAAAGTTCTCTAAATATTCTTTTAAATATTAAAAAAATCAAAATATTCTTCTATAGCTGGTTTGTTTAATCCAAGATCCACAGACAGCCTTTAATATATTTATATTAGGGACAGAAACTTTGGTTTGTTCTTCTCTGTCTTGCTGCTGGTGCCTATTGCTCGGTGAAGAGTTTTTCCACGAAACAGACACTTACTGACCCTCTCTGTGTGCCAGACAATGCCTTAACTGCTGGTGATGCAGATATAAAAAAGACTTTCTATGCTCAAAAGCTCAAATTTTAAGTAAACCAAAATAAATGTTGAGGTATGAATGGATACAATCAAGGTGAATCTATAAATCCAATATCTGCTTTTTTTTCCCCTCTAGAGAGGCTTTGGGAAGGAATTTGATGTATTTTCCCAACAGCAGCGTCAATATCACTTCATATAGCAAAAAACACAAATTGACAATTCCATTTCATGAACAATACTTCAGAACTTTTGCTGAACACACATTATTTTCTATTGTTGTTGGTTCAGAGCTGGTTTTCATGTTTTATTTTCAGAAAGAAACTGGATATTTGAATCTTCGATCACCCTGCCCAATGGCAAACCAGCCCATCATTTAGCTGCTTTCTGTTATCTACAAGGTAAAGGGCCACCTCCTTAAGCTACCTGCCAGACCCTCTATGATCTGGCCTTGCCTGTGTCTCCAGACTCATCTCCTGCATTATCTCTTAGGCTTCATCAAAAATGAAGAGCTAATGGTACCAACACCCCAAATTTTCCCAGATTCACCCCACGACCATGTCCTTGGCCTTCTCCAGGCCTCTGCTCATGCCATTTCTCTGCAAGGAATGTCCACCTGTCCTTTGGTATCCTCTGCCCTCTACACCCGTCCTTACACAGCATTTAAGACTCAGTTCAGGCATTCCTTCCTTGAGGAAGCCCTTCTTGGCTTATGGTCCCTTTATTCTCACTGTTGGTCAAATAAGTTTGTAAATATGATATATATGTTTGCTCGCTTGTGACTTATATTGGGTGTGGGGGACAGGCTATAAGCAGGCCAGGTCGTTGTGGCCTAAGGTTTGGTTTTGGGACTAAGCTTTTCCCCACACCCTTGACTGATTGTATGATCTGGGTGGTGCACTCTCATGAGGAATCCAATTATGCCTTGGATAAGTGACTTTGTATTGGAGACTTCCTTCTTTGTATATTGGATTAAGGGATTTTGGTTTTCTACACTATAAAGTGGGACAGACCAGGAGCTTGGACACACAGTTCCTGCTATCACAATTGCAGGGGCTTCCCTGATCCCTTGCCCTTCATGGGAAGAGCTGGTTTTCTGCTTTTCCCTTGTCTTCTTTTGTGGTTTGCCTGTCTTGGTGAGACACCAATAAATAGGATGGCCCCCCATCCTCTGACTCCGCCATTTCTTTATCGTCTGCCCGAATCCAATGGGAACCTGCATGTGAATGGCCACGATGGCGGCTCCTGGCCTTACATTCACTTAAGCTTCTAGGGTGCAATGTGTAAATTATGTTTAGCATGGAGCATGTTGTGCTGAAATAATCTGACCTCTCACTCTCCCCTCCCCCTAGACCAGACATCACCATCTCCAGGGCCAGGATTCTATACCCTGAATCTCAGCTTCCCAAGGTCTGGCACAAAAAAGGTCTGGCAAAAGAAGAGGCCCTCAAGAATTCTCTGGACAGCTTGACCTGTGGTGGTGCAGTGGATAAAGTGTCAACCTGGAACACTAAGGTCACTGGTTCAAAACCCTAGCTTTGCCTACTTAAGTCATATATGGAAGTTGATGGTTCCTGCTCCTCCCCCCTTCTCTCTCTCTCTTTCTCTCTCTCTCCTCTCTAAAATGAATAAATAAAATCTATATATAAAAAGGGAATTCTCTGGACAGAATTACTAGAAAAGAACAATAGTAATTAAGTAGATAGTTACAAACATTTAAGAGATAAAGATCATGATGTTCTTTTCAACCACTTGTTGGAGCTGAAAAAATGTAAGGAACATTCTGGTCTACCCCTGTTCATCCACAGCCAGTGTTTCACTCAAAGTCCCAACAGAAAAGAGATAAGATGCTTGAATAAGATAACCCCAGGAGGGTATACTTGTTTCTTTTACAAAAGGACTATTTACAAAGGTAGGGATGAGGGATAGGGGAACCACGACAGAGACTTAGAAACAGCAGAGGAACTGGTAACCATTCCTAAGACTGGGGTGATCAACTCATCTCTATTTGCCCAGGACTGTCCCAGTTTTAAACTCAAAATCTCATGCTCTGGGAATACCGTCAATTCCAGCAAAGCAAGATGGTTGGTCATCCTGTCTAGAGCTGAAGTAGAAAGGAAGAGACTGGTTATTAGAACCTGAAAAATAAAGGTAGTCCCCATAAGAAGGAAGCACTGGTCTTCAGACAGGGGTGAGAACGGGGGTATGGGAACCCTGACCTCAGTCTCCTCTTTCCTTCTAAACTGTTAAAGAGGCTCTGCATTGGGCTTTCCATGAACCAAAGCCACCTGAAAGCCAGGTTCACTCTGGCCAGCCTCCAGGGCAGAGAGAAGAAAGGTGGGGAGAGTTCCCAGAGCAGCGACCAGAGCCCCAGCTCAGCCTGCAGACACACAAAGAGCCCGAGGGAGACGCCTAACTCCCAATCCCGTAGGGGGACCTCACAGATCAATGCAAATAACCATCTGGTATTACCAAACCCTCAAACCCTCCATGACTTCCAGCACTGTGGGGGCTGGAGAGAAGGGTGCCTTTAAATCCTCAAGTTCCTCCCAGCTCCCAGCCCTTCTTCAGTCTATTTATCACCTCGGCATCCACAAACTTTATCTTTGGTAGGCACCACACAGAAATCAGATGAAAGATGCAGCAGCCCCTTCCTCAAATTCCACACACACACACACACACACAAAAGATCAAAACAAAAAAACCCACAAAAGGCAGTTTTTGTATTTATCCGACCATATTTAAGATTTAGAGGGAGACCAAAGGTGAGTTTATACTGCAAAGAACTTCAAAATAAACAAAACATCCTTGAGATTGGAAACCCCTCAGCCGCTCCAACCACCCAGGACACTTCAAGAACTACCTAATGCTCTATAGCTGTTCAGCCTCATTCCAAGTCCTCACACTTCTCCTCTTCCTCCTCCCCTCTCACACTCTCCTTCTACAGAACCAAAAATGCCTCTTGTGTCGAGCAATTTGCCATTTCCTTCTGGGTCTCTGCAGGGCCAGTCAACACCCAAGCCCTCCAGACTGTCCCTCTCCTCCAAGACATGCCCTAGTGGTCTGCCTACCAGAGCCAGCTCTTTTCCCGCCATGAATTCTGCTGTCAGTTGTCTGTCAAGAGGTTTTTCACTTCCTGTTGTACATTATTCTAGAGAAGGCAGTTGATTTTTGTGTAATCCCTTGAGAAGTTTATTAATCAACTTGCATAAAAGCTGGTATCGGTGGCTTTTTTTTTTTTTTTGTCTCAGAGAATTCAATTCTTCATCTGAACATGTCACAGGGCATTCCTCCACTCAGAGCTGACATCTCGTAGTCCTCGGAGTTCCAAAGCCATGGCATACTGAGCTCATCATTTTCTTTCAAAGGCTGACTCAGGCAGCTTAGGACCTCAGCTCTTTAAAATTACATGGAGATGAATCTATCTTCATGCAAGCTGCCAGCCCAAGTGCAATTATAATTTCCAAATCCTGTAAGGTTCTGTATCTTAAAGCGTTAAATTAAAAATGCCATCTGCATGCCTAGGCTTTGTCCCAACTTTACATTTGCCCTTAAGAGAGGAGCAATTGCGAGCAAAAGGCCTCGTCCTTTCAAAATTGCTCGGGCTGTTAAGAGCGAAGCTTCCTTTTCAGAACTGCATGACTTGACGTAGAAAACCAAAGGGAGGTGAATGAACTTGGCCCAGAGCTCTGGGGGACTGCTTCCAGTTTATGTTGTTTCTGTTGTAGATAATAAGAGAATGGAATATACTACAGCTTGATTTCCAAGTGGAAAGGGACCTAAAGGAGACTCCAGAGCCCTGGGGACAAATTAAATCATATTGAGTGATGTATATCACAGGGTATGGAACTTCAGAGCTTTTGCATTGTTTACCTTAATCTAGACTTAAATATCATCTAGATATCTTTATGACCTACTCTCAGCCTTGTTTTTGTTACCTTATTTGCAGAATTTGGCCAGTTTTAAAGATTTTTGTAAAACACAATTGGAAATGATTTATCTTTCTATACTATTATCCACACATCTCATTATTCAGTTATAAAAGCATTTTGTGTTCCTTTAACCTTATAAACTGCACACGCAGAGTTAGAGAGGCAGAAAGGGAGTTAACATTAGCTCTGCTAATGAGCATGTGGAGTTCTGAGACTGAGCTTCATTTGCATTGAGTTGCTTTTAGCTGGAGATTATAGAAACAGCACTGGAAACATCTACCACTAAGGTAACAATAAGCATCCTTATGGTTTAGGCCCCTCTTGGTTTCCCGTTATGTCAAGGTGTTGGATCTGGCGTCTCTGTGATTCTCTTGAAAAGAGGCCTGTCCCCAAGGCCACAAGATATTTGTCACAGCTGCAATCATCTCACTTGGCCACAGTCATCTCACTTGGCCACAGTCAAAGGCAGGAAGCAGGTGGATAGTCAGGGCAGTTAGAAAGCATTATCCCTGTATACTACGCTCTTTTTACCAATGGAAAAAAAAAAAAGCTTCCCCCAAATCCCTCACACCCAATACCCTCCCTTTATCATCTCATTGGCCTGAACCAAGTCTAGTTTCAGGAGAGGTTGGGAATGTGGGTGATTTTATCAGACAGAGGCAGACAGACAGGGGAGAAGGTATTTGGCATAGCTGGGACAGTTGTTACTGCAAGCATCACATCACCAAATGAGACCTTTCGTGGAAAAATTCCCTAGAGCTGCTCTGTTTAAACCTTTAGCCGAGCCTCATGACTGTAATAATACAGAAGTATATATCAAATCAAGCAGTATCCTGCATAATTCAAATAGTGATTCTAAGGAAAACCTTCCTGAAAGAAAATAATTCAAAGAAAAAAGCAGAAAATACATACAGTAGAAGATTCAGAAGTGCTTAAAGTTGCCAACCAGCCAAATGTTACCTTAGGCTTTTCAACCTCCAGGAGATTACTAACTAATAAATCAAAAGTGGAAGAGTGAACAGCCATTCTTTCACTAGATCATAACATGCTCTGAATTAGGAATAGATTGTCCTAGTCTTGGCCAGCTGGCTCAGTGGTAGAGCATTGGCCCAGCGTGTGAAAGTCCTGGCTTCAATTCCTGGTCAGGACACACAGGAGAAGTGACCATCTCTTTCTCCATCACCCTTTCTTCTTGCTGTCTCTTCCTCTCCCACAGCCATGCCTCGAATGGTTCGAGCAAGTTGGCCCTGCACACTGAGGATAGCTCCATAGCCTTGTCTCAGGCACTGAAATAGCTCGGTTGCCAGATGGGCAGAGCATCACCCTGTAGGGAGCTTGCTGGGTGGATCCTGGTCAGCGCACATGTGGGAGTCTGTCTCAGCCTTCCTGCCTCCCTGCCTCTCACTTAAAAAAAAAAAAAAAAAAAGAAGAAGAAGAAGGGGGCCCTGTCCGGTTGGCTCAGCGGTAGAGCATCGGCCTGGCGTGCAGGGGACCCGGGTTCAATTCCCGGCCAGGGCACACAGGAGAATCGCCCATCTGCTTCTCCACCCCTCCCCCTCTCCTTCCTCTCTGTCTCTCTCTTCCCCTCCTGCAGCCAAGGCTCCATTGGAGCAAAGATGGCCCGGGCGCTGGGGATGGCTCCTTGGCCTCTGCCCCAGGCGCTACAGTGACTCTGTTCGCGGCAGAGTGACGCCCCGGAAGGGCAGAGCATTGCCCCCTGGTGGGCAGAGCTTCGCCCCTGGTGGGCGTGCTGGGTGGATCCCGGTTGGGCGCATGCGGGAGTCTGTCTGACTGTCTCTCCAGCTTCAGAAAAATACAAAAAAAAAAAAAAAAAAGGAATAGATTGTCCTAAGGGATTGAAAATGGAAAACAAATTGGTAAAGGTTTGTGTGTCTCCCTTTGCAGGTACCTCACTGCCCTCCAATAGCCACCCTTGAGTTCACTTCCTGAACACACTCCCAGCAGGGGTTCGTGCATATGTAGAATTAGTCAATGCAGAAATTAAGCTCCAGCTTCACAATAAGTACTTGGTGACTCGTAGAGACACGCATCGCATCGTGAGAGAAAATGTTACCAACTTGGCAGACATAAATGTCTGAAAGAAAACATTCTAAAAGAATGTACTGAAACAAAATTTGAGCAACAAGCCAGGCTTTCTGAAATTGATGTATAGAAATGCCACGTACTGGGATGGTAGGAAATGCCACATCTGCGCTCAGCAAATTTATATTAGGTGTTCATGAAATGCTTTTTGTTGACCAGTTATAGGATTTCTTTCTACCAACAAATATCCATCAGCTTCTTGACTTGCTCATTCTGATCAGAGATAACACAATCAAATTCAGGGGTGTGAAGTTCCCCATGAAGTTTAACAGCCACATACACTTGCTGTTCATTTAGCTAATAGATGCAGAATCAGAGAACTTCCAAAAAGACTGTCCCTTGCTTTCTTTGCTGAGCACTGGAGGAAACAAAGGCCATAGAGGTGAAAAGGTGAGACTGTATGAGGCAATCCTTAGAGCAGGGGTCTCAGACTCAACTCAGCATGTGGGCCGCAGAGCAAGATCACAGCCATTCGGCGGGCCGCACTAGGTCTACAAAAGGCAACTGTTACGCAACACTTTTCTCACTGCAGTTGAAAACAAAAAAAAATCAGTACAACAAGCACAATTGTACATGCAGTTTACTCAGTGTCACAAAACGACCAGAAACTGTAGTTCGCATCACAACTGCTGTTAACTAAGCTAATATCTAGCTAGGATGCTAGAGAAATGAAAAATACAAGTAGGCCCCTAGGCTTACTTAATTTTATCCAAAATATTTTGAGCTTCGTGGATTAGTCTGCGGGCCGCACAAAATTGTTCAGCGGGCCACATGCGGCCCACAGCCGCGAGTGTGAGACCCCTGCCTTAGAGGCAGGATGAGCAAAGGAAAGGGCCTTGTGTAGAGGCAATGCGGCAATCCCACCAGGAGATGCCACAGCATGTCAGCCTTGGGACCCCTGGGACCTCCCAGCGCAGTTCTTGCAGCCCAGAGCCTCCAGATACTCGGCACTCAGACCTCTGGGAAACTGGTGATGGTGGGGCTGTTCCCAGCCAGTCCAAACAGAGTGACCACCTTAAACCAGTAGTTCTCAGTCTGGGACTTTTCACCACCCTCCATCCCAGGAGATACTTAGTAATGTATGGAGACATTTCTAATTGCCATAATGGGGGTTGGGATTCTACTGGCATCTCGTGGGTAGAAGTTAGGGGTGCTTCTAACCATCCACAATGCACAGCACTACCCCCAGCAAAGACTCAGCCAGCCCCGAATGCCAGAAGTGCCAGGGAGACGCTCTCCTTACACCATGGGAGAGAGAAAAGCTGAGGGCGGGGAAAGGCAATTAGCTGCTGTTGGGCAGATAAAATGTATTATGCTCACTTTGTTAAAGATAACACGAGGAAGCCATCGCCCAGGTGATATTAATGTGTGTTGGGGTGGGCTAAAGGCAGGCGGAATCCTTGTAGCCTGGGGCTTGGTTTTGGGATTAAGCCTTTCCTACCCTTTTTGATGTAGGGCGGTACAATTCTATCATGCCTCAGAGAATTGACTTTGTATTAAGAGACTTCCCTATTATGTATATTGGATTAAGGGTTTGGATTTCTACACTATAAAATGGGAACAGAGCGGGAGTTTGGCGCTTGGTTCCTGAGGTTAGCATGAGAGTGAGGAGAGAGTAGAGCCAGCAGCTAAAGGAGGCCACGTGGAGGAGGCCAGGAGAAGCAGCCAAGATGGCGGAGTGCTGAGTGAGATGCCAGTTTGTGTAGAGTTTGTATCTGGGATAAGGAAGGAAATGGGGAACTGAGGAGAAGAAGGCTGGTGAGCTAGAAACCTTTGATTCTAGGAAACTCGGATAAGTCAGTGGCTTTGTGAGCACTGAGTGTGACTGGGTTTTGGAGCCCAGTGTGTATTTTTACTTGCCCGCCGGGTGCAAGGTAGGATTAAAGGTTATGGCCCATCAGTTTTTGGCTCCTGGCTTTACATTTGGCGTAGTCTGTGGCAGGATTCGATACAGATCGGCAAGGAGCCTTTGAGCGGTGGAGTAGAGGACTGGCTAGTGTTAGGTTTCCCCATGGCTGTCCTTTTGGGGATTGTAGGCTGGCTGACTTTTACAGCCATGCGTGAGGAAACCGAGAGCTCTGTGAAAGAGGCTGCCTGGGACCTGCAAACCGAGCAGCAGAAGGAGTTGGAGCAAATGCAGGAGAAACCGATGCTGACCCTGGAGCTGGAGGAAATGCTGGAGGAGGAGGCCGACCAGGTGTTCGAGATTTGCCTGGAAATGGAGCAAACGCTGGAGGAAGATTCAGAGGTTCGTGAGTTGCAGCTTGCCCTGGATGTTGCAGAGAGCCAGCAGCAGCAGGAGGCCAGGGCTGAAGCTGAGGCTGAGGCTGAGGCTGAAGCTGAAGCTGAGGCCGGGTCCGGAGCTGCAAGGTCTGTGGAGCAGAAGGCGGCGGCAGATGGAGGCTCGAGCCCGGCAGCCGGAGCTGGTGTTTTCAGTCCCTCTTTGGAGGATGAGGAGAATTGGGCCGGAGTTGCAATCCGCAGTCTCCGGAAGGTGGAAGCCCAGCTGGAAGGAGCACCTACTACGGCCCTGGTAGGTCTGCGATTTTGGGACATAGGGCTGGACATGCTTTCCGGAGCAAAGATGGAAATGCTGACTGCCATTGCCACGTGCCCCTCTTTGGGACAGTGTGAAACCTGCCAGGACGGCAGGAATGAGGGGGGTGGCTGATGACCCACGTGCGTGGACTGATTTCCTGGACTACGACCGGAGTGGGCATTGGCTCCTTTGTTGGATGGACTTACGGATTACGGATTTTGGACAATGTGAAATACCCTGATGGGGGTGAGGGGTGGCTTTGCTGGAAGCACTCCCCTGCCCCGGGAAGCTTTCCCATGGCTAGAAAAAAGGCCGAGGACATTTTGCGCTTTGGGCTAAGTGCTGAGAGACTGGTGAAATGTACCTTTGTAATTGTTGAAACTGTATGATTTTTGCTGTTGTAATCTGTGTAATGTTCTAATTTCCTTGCACAGGAATGCTGGTGATGTAAATTGTAGGTAGTAAAGTGAGCATAGGGGTGGATTGTTGGGCAGATAAAATGTATTATGCTCACTTTGTTAAAGATAACACGAGGAAGCCGTCGCCCAGGTGATATTAATGTGTGTTGGGGTGGGCTAAAGGCAGGCGGAATCCTTGTAGCCTGGGGCTTGGTTTTGGGATTAAGCCTTTCCTACCCTTTTTGATGTAGGGCGGTACAATCCTATCATGCCTCAGAGAAGTGACTTTGTATTAAGAGACTTCCCTATTATGTATATTGGATTAAGGGTTTGGATTTCTACACTATAAAATGGGAACAGAGCGGGAGTTTGGCGCTTGGTTCCTGAGGTTAGCATGAGAGAGTGGAGAGAGTAGAGCCAGCAGCTAAAGGAGGCCACGTGGAGGAGGCCAGGAGAAGCAGCCAAGATGGCGGAGTGCTGAGTGAGATGCCAGTTTGTGTAGAGTTTGTATCTGGGATAAGGAAGGAAATGGGGAACTGAGGAGAAGGCTGGTGAGCTAGAAACCTTTGATTCTAGGAAACTCGGATAAGTCAGTGGCTTTGTGAGCACTGAGTGTGACTGGGTTTTGGAGCCCAGTGTGTATTTTTACTTGCCCGCCGGGTGCAAGGTAGGATTAAAGGTTATGGCCCATCAGTTTTTGGCTCCTGGCTTTACAGCTGCACATTACTCATCTCTGCCACCAGCACTCAGTAAGTTATATTGAAAGTAATGGACTCATTTTAAGCCCAGTTCTACTGCAAACATACTTGAAAAACTTGAACTTGATCACATCCCTTCATCTCACTCCACCTCACTTCCTTACCTGTAAATTGAAGATGAGACCATATCTACCTGATAGAGTTGTTGTAAATGATTCATAGAGTATTGTCATAGCTTTATTATTCTGCTAATACTACTTATCTCTCAAAATTTTTCAAAGACAAGATGAAGTAACGCAAGTGAATTCATTACAGAACTTTAAACACTACATAAATGGATAAGGGACAAAGGATTAGAAAGCTGCCTCTGTGCTTCATATAACTAACTGCTAATATTTTCAAAAAGAAAAAGAAAGCAGTGTGCCCATCTTCTTATTGACAGTTTTTCTATTTGTTAGAGTAGGATAAATACAGTTATAAATATATATATTCTCCACTTTACTGTCCATGAAGGGAATAAAGGTTTGCTTCAGTTGTGATTCTAAAAATAAGACACAGTCTTGAGAACTCTTCTTTTTTTCTGTCTATATCCATTCCGTAGGCGAAATTATCATTCTGAAAACTAAAGTACCAGCCTACAACTCTCCTTGAAATACAGACTCACAGATGTCACTTAAATATCTACTTGGTACCTCAAATTTAGCATGTTTAAACGTGGCTTGTTTAAGTTGCCTCTAAACAGCAGCTTCATCCTTCAAATTGCTCAGACCAGAAATGTAGGAGTTATTTGTGACTCCCCCTTTCTCATATCCCACATTCAATAGGTCAGTAAATATAGCCAGAATCAAACTACTTCGTGCCCCCTCCACCAAAGTAATCTTGATCGAAGCTACCATCATCTTTCTCCTGGATTACTGTGCACCTTTCCAAATAGCTTCCCTATAGCGGATTTTCAACAGATCAGCCAGGGTGAGCCTATTACAAAACAAGTCAGATCTTATCTGTCTTCTGATAAAATCCCCATCTCACTCAAAATAAGAGCTCCAGGTCTTATAACATTCTCTAAGGTTACCTGCCCTGCCCCTCCCTCACCTGTTTGGCCTTATCTCTTCTCCAGCTGATGGCCTTTGCACCTGCTGATCCCGTCGGGAACCCTCCACCCTCACAAAGGACTCAGATATCCCTCCTCGCTCTTCTATCTCTTCTATTTAAAAATAGTAACCCATCCATCCTGCACTTGCTTTTGCCCGTCTCTGTTTTGTTTTTCTCCACAGTAATCTTTTATATCTGACATGCTACTTCTGTTACTTAATTATTGCTTTGATCCTCTTCCCCTACTAGAATGAATAAAACTTGATAATGGTAAGAATGTTTGTCTTTCTTGCAAGAATGTTTGCCTTTGTTGGCTGCATAGTAGGCGCTCATTAAATATTTATTAAATAAATGAATGAATGGACTGTTAGTACACATACACACACACACACACACACACACACACACACACACACACACACACACACAAACATACGCACCTCCTAGTGATAAACAATAATTCTTGGAGGAACAGTCTAATTTTACGGGAGAAAACTGTTCCCTAATATAACCGAATCTGTACAGTGTCCCCATCTGAGCACGTATACACCGTTTAACACTGGTTTGCAGAGGAGCTTCGGGTTCCCTTTCTTAGTTCCATTCAATGTCTAGGAAGCTGCAGACACAGAGTGAAACAGGGCCCATTATAATACCTTCCCAACAGAAACTTGATCCTGTGCCACCTTTATTTACAGAAAAACCTGGTGAACGTCTGTAGTTGAATTTTTCCCTTACTTTGGACAGATCAAATTCTATAGCCGAGCGTTCTCGTTAATGCTCCCCAAACTCTTTGGCAGCTGAAGGGCTACAGAATAAGCATTTTAGGTCAGCCGGAGAAAGCATTCAAGGTGTAGAGATGGAAGAACGTTTCTTCTGCATGTGTATAATTTGGCCCCAGCCCTGTTGAGATCGTGTATTGGAAATGCTAAGAGACCTCAAGAGATCACCTACTTCTATCCAAGTGGGTTAATTATATGTCCTGGGAGCTGTGCGGTCTGGTGTGGTTATTTAGAGTTTGGGATCAAGTTCCTTAATCTCTCTGAGCCTCTCTTTGCTCATTTGCAAAATTGAAATAGTAATATTATCTTAGTACCTACCAGGATTGAAGATAGCTCTCAATCTGGACTGAGCCTTTGTTTATTTCTTCTAATACAGAAAGAAAGAAATTGCAGGACTCCGGGAGCCAGAGACCAGTCAAGGAAGTTTTCTCTCCCATTATTTCCCATCCAGGGAAACACGATAAAAATTCAGATATCACCCTCAGGGCTCCCATCAGTTTGCCAAAATTGAAGTACTTTGCAGTCTAGTAGCCCCAAACCTGTGAACTGGAAAAGCTCATCTAGTCAGAGAAAAGAATCAAAGGAGTTTGTCCACAGCCCTCATACACCTTCAAACACGGACAGGCAACTGCTGCCAAGGCAAGGGATGTTCCGGCCCTTTAGTGGATTCCCAAGAGGAAATGAGGGACCAAAGGAGACAACCAGTCATAGTTCTTGTCTGTCTTTGGGGGTACACTTATTTCTTGTCGTTCTGTTCTTTAACAGACACATGGAAAGCAAACTAGATATTTTTAGAGAGATTTTTCCCAGGAACTTTGCAAACATTGCATGTTCTTATTTATTTATTTATGTATTTAATCCTTACAGTCTATCTTCTGGGAAAGGGCACTGTAAATGGATCTTTGTAATATCTTTACTAAGAAAAATTACAATTGTCACAGCCTATTAACTCTAAACACTTTCTAGAAAGAAAAAAAAAGAATAGAAAGAAAAGGAAATGAGATGGTAAGTATGTGTGGTGGGGGTGTTGGCAGGGAGGTGCTTAAAGCCCATGAAGTGGATTTCACCATGGGAGCTAAATAATAATGGCATATTTCATAAAAACACTAAGAGGTTTTAGTAAAATTAGTATATAAATGTAAAGACAGTTCCTAAACACTTTACACTTAACAGAGGGCTAGTTCCCTTCTGTCACTTTCTTTTCTATCAGAATGATGGCTAGTGAAGTTCAATACTTTGCTAGGTCCCTAACATATCTATTGCCCTTAAGAAATGATGCCAAACATGAGAATGTCCTTTATTTAAGAGCCAACAAGAGTGAAACAAGTTCTGGTGGATACAGGATTTGTTCTCTTTATGGACTGGTTTCAGTACATGCATGTGACATCATATGGACAAGTTAGAGAAATAACAGGTGAAAATCAATAAGACTTTTTTTTAGCCATAAATATGATGAAATTATTCCTCATTAATCAGGGCCAATTAAATGAATTATGATATATTCCTGCCATGGAATACCAAGCAGATGTTACCAAGAATGAGAGAACCCAATGAAGAAATTTGATCTTATTTTATACACACATGAACACATATATGAGTAGTGTGTATATCTGAAAGGGCATGATTTAAGCAGTGAAACGGGATGTTTGATGGGAGAAGAAAAGTGGATTTTCTCTTTTTATGTTGTATGTGTGGCAGAAACATTTGATTCTAATTGACAAATCATGTGCTCTTCCATTTTCCCATGAAGTTAGGTGCGATCATGTGACTAGTTTCTGACCTTGGAATGTGAGTAAAATTACATACATCACTCTCTGTCTGACATACTTAAAGCTGTGAATCCTCCAAGCAATCTTTCTATCGCCAAATGAAAGGAGCCCGGATCATTAAGTTACCAAAGAAAAACAACATCCTGTCTCTAACTTGAGCTAAAATGTAGTGTGAGTGTGTGTGTGTGTGTGTGTGTGTCACTCCATTTGTGTTTTTGTCACATTAAAGACATTTCCTTTGGTACAATCTAAACTACTGGGAGGTCCCTGAGCATTTTCTCCAGAAAAACACTTTCCATTTCTTAAGTGTTAATTGTACAGAGCAATAGACTCTGAAGTAAAAATATGAAGTGAACCAGACAATAGCTCCCATTGAAAGTCAGATCCCCACACGTTACAAGCAGCTTTGGAGATTCTGTCTTTCGGTATTAGCTACAGATCTGGTCATGGCTGCTGCTGTATGAACACTCACTGCTTACCTCCACCTGTGCCATAGATCTTCAAAATTCTAAGGGGAAAGGCAACCAGGAGATTAGCCTAAACTAGAACTGCACGGCTCCACCAGCCAAGAGGATTCAGATCAATCTTACAGGATTATCACTCATCTCAGGTAGCTGTCTTTCTTGATAAAACTAAAGAGGAAGAAACTGAATATAATAACAGAGTGAATTCCTTTAAATAAAAGGTAAGGATAAAATTTTCAAGGGATTTTCTCTATATTTGGAAGGAGAAAACTAAACAGTCAAAAATGCTGTGGCATTTTTAGTGAGAGAAAATTCCAAGGTACAAAGAAGCTTAGGTAGGAGACAGAATGTAGGAGATAGGAATTAAGATCAGAGAGAACAGAGGATATTGGAGAGATAAGGGTGACCTTGATGATGTAGTAGATTTTAATTCTCTAAATAGTAGTCATCAAATTCCTCGCCATTTCGAGAGTGGACACGCTTTGATCCTCTATACTCTTTTTAAGAGCTGGGTAAGATTCAAGTGATCTAACAGCATGGTGAAGTTGGCAAGTAACTGTAAATCATTTTTAATAGTAGCAGTTTGTAAAATAATGGGTCCTGTGGGAAGAGCGTGAGGAGTTTTCACCACAGCTGGGTAGTCCCTATAATTTCCTTCAATTTTCCTCTGAAAATCCCACATCAGCAATGTAATTGTCTGCCTCACTGTCTCCCTTCCACCCCAGATGGAATAGAGGGAGCAGTGAAGAGAATAATAATGTGACATTCAATAAAGTGTTCTCTACGAAGCCCTGGACTTGGCTAGGGAGTGGGGGCAGGACCCAGGGGAGGACACTCTGGGCACAGCCCTGTGCTTCACGAGGTCAGAGGGAGTTAAAGGTAACAATTTACCTGGCTTTTAACAAGGTAGCTAACTTTTACCTATTTTTGAATTTTATATAAAAGGAATTATACATTATGTGCTCTTTTGAGTTTGACTTTGCTTACTCAACGTTATGTTGATGACATTCTCCCATGATATGTATATGATATGTATATGGTATGTATGTAGGTATGTAGTTATAATATATACATTCATTCTCATTGCTCTATAGTATTTCATATATGCATATTTATAATATAATTATTAATTGCATTATTAATGGGCTTTCAGGCTACTTACAGTGTGGGGGTATTACAAATAGTGCTGCTATAAACATTCTTGTACTTTTATTTTGATGAACCTTTATATGCATTTCTGTTGGTACAGGACTAGAAGGAGTAGATATTTAGTAAAGCAGAACTGGATCAAAGTAGTAATTTAGTGGCTATTGCCAAATCAGTTTTCAAAGTGGTTGCCCAACCTCCAGTCACACCAGCAGTGTGTAAGAATTCCAGTTGCTCAACAGCCTCACAAATATTGTTTGCTTTTTTAATTTAGCCATTCTGGTGGATATGTATTGTTATTGATTGTGGTTTTAATTTGCATTTTCCTAAAGACTAATGAAGGTAAGTCCTTTTCACACATTTATAGACCATTTGGTATCCTCATTTGTGATTTGTCTGTTCATACTTTTGCCCATTTTTCTATTAGAATATTTGTCATATTATCAATTTGTAGTTCTCTTATGTGAAACATAACCCCTTTGTCAGATATACACATTGTAAATATTTTTTGTGACTTGCTTTTTGGCTTTTTAGATTGTGTGCTTTGATAAAAAGTTCTTAATTCTAATGTAGTCAAATATATTTATGTTTTTCTTTATTTTTTTTCTTAAGTGCCTACTGGGGAGGCAGAGAGACAAACTTCCACATTCACCCTGACTGGGATCCACCCAGCAAGCCCTCTATAGGGCAATGCTCTGCTCATCTGGGGTCATTGCTTCATTCATTTTAGTGCCTGAGGCAAGGCCATGGAGTCATCCTCAGTGCCCGGGGCCAACTTGCTCCAACCGAGCCATGGTTGTGGGAGAGGAAGAGAGAAATAGAGAGAGAGAAGGTAGAGGGGGGAGTGAAGAAGTAGATAGTCACTCTGTGTGCCCTGACTGGAATCAAACTTAGGATATCCATGCACCAGGCCAACATCCTACCACTGAGCCAACCAGCCAGGGCTTATGGTTTTCTTTATAGAGTTTTTAAGGCTCTGCTTAATAAATATTTGCCAACCCAAGCTCACAAAGATAGTCTCCTATGCTATCTTTTAGTAGCTGCATTCTCTTATCTTTCACATTTATCATGTGGATAGATCTACAATCCATCTGAGGTTAATTTTAGGGTATGGTGAGGGCAGAGAAATGTGGCCATCCCAATAACCCAATGTGTACATTCAACGGATTCAGAGCATTTATTTAAAGACCATCACTTTCTCACTGTACTGCAATGTCACCTTTGTCTATAATAATTATTTTAAATATTTTTTATTATTTAAAAATAAAATCTTTTTAAATTTTTTATTACATTCATTGGGGTGACATTGGTTAATAAAATTATATAGGTTTCAGGCATACAATTCTATAATACATCATCTGTACAATGTATTGTGTGTTCACCACCCCAAGTCAAGTCCCCTTCCCTCACCATTTACCACCCCTGTACCCTTTTCCGCCTATTCCACCTCTTTTACATAGTCCCCAACCCTCATTCCCTCTGACAGCTGTCAGTCTGTTCTCCATATCTATGAGTTTGTTTCTATTTTGTTTGTTAATTTATTTTGTTTATTAGATTCCACATATAAGTAAAACCATGTAGTACTTGTCTTTCTCTGGCTGGCTTACTTCACTTAGCATAATAATCTCCAGGTTCATCATGCTGTCACAAAAATAATATTTCTTTCTCTTTTATGAATGAGTAGTATTCCATTCTGTGTCTGCACCACAGCTTTTTTATCTACCCATCTACTGATGGGCACTTGCGCTGCTTCCAAATCTCAGCTATTGTAAATAACACTACAGTGAATACAGGGGTGAATATATTCTTCCGAACTGGTGTTTCAGGTTTCTTCAGATATATTCTCAGAAGAGGAATTTCTGGGTCATAAGGCAGTTTGATTTTTAAATTTTTGGGGTAGGCCCTGGCCGGTTGGCTCAGCAGTAGGGCGTCGGCCTGGCGTGCGGGGGACCCTGGTTCGATTCCCGGCCAGGGCACATAGGAGAAGCGCCCATTTGCTTCTCCACCCCCCCCCCTCCTTCCTCTCTGTCTCTCTCTTCCCCTCCCGAAACCAAGGCTCCATTGGAGCAAAGATAGCCCAGGCGCTGGGGATGGCTCCTTGGCCTCTGCCCCAGGCTCTAGAGTGGCTCTGGTCCCGGCAGAGCAACGCCCAGGAGGGGCAGAGCATCGCCCCCTGGTGGGCAGAGTGCAGAGCATCGCCCCCGGTGGGCGTGCCGGGTGGATCCCGGTCGGGCGCATGCGGGAGTCTGTCTGACTGTCTCTCCCTATCTCCAGCTTCAGAAAAAATATAAATAAATAAATAAATAAATTTTTGAGGTAACTCCATACTGTTTTCTACACCAATCTGCATTCCCACCAACACTGCATGAGGGTTTTCTTTTCTCCACATCCTTGCCAACACTTGTTATTTGTTGATTTATTGTTGATGGCCATTCTGACTAATGTGAGGTGATACTTCATTGTGTTTTTAAGTTTTATTTCTCTGATGATTAGTGACACGGAGCATCTTTTCATATGTCTTTTGGCTATTGTATGTAGTGTCTATTTGGGTCCTATGCCCATTTCTTAATTGGATTGTTTTATTTTATCTTTTTTTATTTTGTTGTTGAGTTTTCTAAGTTCCTTATAAATTTTAGATATTAACCCTTTATCAGATGTATCAGCAAATTTGTTTTTCCATTCAGTAGGCTGTCTTTTAATTTCATTGATGGTTGGTTTCCTTTGTTGTACAAAAATTTTTTATTTGATGTAGTCCCTATTTGTTTATTTTTTTCTTTTGTTTCCCTTGTCTGAGGTGACGTATTAGAAAAAATATTGCTACAAGAAATGTCTAAGATTTTACTGTTTACGTTTTCTTCCAGAACTTTTATGGTTTTGAGTCTAACAGTTAAGTCTTTAATTCATTTTGAGTTTTTTCTTGTGTATGGTACAAGAAGGTGGTTTAGTTTTATGTTTTTGCTCTTATCTGTACACTTTTCTTAACACCATTCGTTGAATAGACCATCTTTACCCCTTTGTATGTTCTTGCCTCCTTTGTCAAATATTAATGGCCTGTAAAAGCGTGGGTTTATTTCTGGGCTGTCTATTCTGTTCTGTTGATCTATATGTCTGTTTCTTTGCCAGTACCATGCTATTTTGGTTACTATAGCCTTGTAGAATAGTTTGATGTTAGGTAGTGTGATTCTTCCAACTTTGTTCTTTCTTATGATTGCTGCTGCTCTTTGGGATCTTTTGTGGTTACACATAAATTTTTTGGAATATCTCATAAAATCCTTCTGTTATTGAAAGAGCTCTTTTAGAATTACTTTGAACTTATTACATTGTACTGTTTAACATTTAATATAAGCAAAAAGAAAATAGATTAAAATATTTCTGAAACTTCTACTCATTCAGAGTATGACTCTTCAACTGTTAAATTTTCAACTCAGTCATTGATGACTGTTTTGTTTCACAAACCATGGTCCTCTGTGCCATTAAGAATGTTGACAATGCAGCAAAAGAATGTTCCATTGTTGTCCCAGCATTATTTGCACATTTTGATTTAAATGTGAAGAAAATGACAACTTAGCTGAGGCAACAGTGATTTTAAGACTCATTCTGATTTCAGAATGGTTAAAATATGAAACTATTTGGGGCTTAAAATAAAATATAAATATCTATTATTTCTAATTCATATGACTAGAAGCTTGAAACACACTTTCAAGTGTATTGTTTATTAAGAAAGATCTTCTTTAGGAAGAAAAAATAATCTTGTAAGGAAGAAAAAGGCACAGTATTGCGAAGGCTGGTGAAGGAGCTCAGTGGGAACGTGACCTCCAGAAAAGTCTAAGTCTTGCCTGCTCTTTGCTGGAGAGCAAGGGATGGCAGAGAGAGCTTGTAGCCTTTTGTACCCATGTCAGTCAATCATTGGCTGCCAAGAGCAGAAAACAAGGTAGGTTGCAATTTCTCCAGCAAGGTTTCTCTCCTTGACTGGAACAAGTCTTCAAAAAAGAGATTAACTGGGATCTTTTAGCATTGTGAGCTACAGGATAGGTACACTTATAAAGGGAATATAGGCGGGGCACCAATAGTGTTTACTATAGTCATAATACCTAAAATTTATTGAGCACTTACTATAGTCTCCCCTTTTTACAAATGAGAAAATGGATTTGAAGAAACTATTTACTTATCCAGGGTCACACAGCTGGTCAATGGCAGAGTTGAACATAGGAGTCTGACTCCAAGACCCTTGCTCTTAACTCCTACACTGTCCTACTTCCAAATAAACTCAAACAGGTAATCAAGTGCATTATTTACATGGTGGAAAGGCAAAGCCCCCTATATACTCAAAGATGGCCAAGTGAGCAAAACAGAAGAATTATATTTCTTTTTAAAATGTTAATTATTTTTCCAAACTCACAATTTTGTTTGGCTTTTTCAATCCTATTTTCTTTAGATTTCTAGACTGGCTTTTATCTCATCTTTGGAGCCAAGAAAAACTGAGAAAAATAATTTATTAATACTTCTCCTTCCACCTTTAATTGTGTGTGTTTATTATCCTCTTTGGTTTAGCCCTTTTCAGCAGTTATGAGTTTTTCTCCAATGTCTGTCATGTTGAAATAGCACTTAAGGCTTTGTCTCACCTGACCAGGTAGTGGCGCAGTGGATAGAGCGTTGGACTGGGATGCAGAGGACCCAGGTTCGAGAACCCGAGGTTGCCAGCTTGAGCGCGGGCTCATCTGGTTTGAGCAAAAGCTCACCAGCTTGGACCCAAGGTCACTGGTTCAAGCAAGGGCTTGCTCAGTCTGCTGAAGGCCCACAGTCAAGGCACATATGAGAAAGCAATCAATGAACTAAGGTGTCGCAATGCGCAAGGAAAAACTAATGATTGATGCTTTTCATCTCTCCGTTCCTGTCTGTCTGTCCCTGTCTATCCCTCTCTCTGACTCTCTCTCTGTCTCTGTAGAAAAAAAAAAAGGCTTTGTCTTGAGATCATAGAGGATCTATGTAATACAGGTGATTGATTTAATCATAGTGGCAACTTTGGTTCTTTGAAATTTTGGTTTTCATTAATTTCTTTTTTTGACATTCAAAACTGTTTTCTTCCTACATATCTTCATCTTCAACAGCTTTAAATAACATTTCACAGGTACAAACATCAGAAGGCTGAGAATCACTTCTGTGATATTTGATTGACTTGCCCTCAAAAGAAGCACAAAAGTTGGGTATTTGCAAAACTGTTCTGTCTCCCATTAAAATTCTCATCTCGTGTTTTGGCATCAACCATCACTGATTAATTGTCATCCTTTCCCATCTCTCCCCAATCTCCATAACCTCATCCCCCTCAAAGAGAAAGCAGTACCTTAAAATGACAAGCCCCATAAAAACCAAGTCAACCTATAAATCTATGGACCGAAATACAAACCAGTGACCAAAGAGGCTTGCATTAAAAATCCAAAAATCAATTGTGAGGTATCCCAGGCTTTTCTTACAATAAGTAATGCAAGCTGAAGGTTATCAGGGTTACCCAGCAGCTGTACTAAATTCCAAGGAAGATCTTTCAGTTGCACCTGTTAGAGATCTAGGCCCTCATAACTAACTTTATGCTTCATAACTGAGCCAAGTGATAAGCAATATAAAACTACCAGTGGTTTCTTGATGGCACATATAGGAGGAAAAAATGGCACTAAAATGTTGGCAGGAATGAGCATCAGCAGTTGGCTGGGGGTCAAAGTTTGTAGAAGCCAAAATACCCTAAGATTAAAACTGGTCTCCATCTTGAATATTGTGTTTAATTTTTAATTTGCAAGTAAGACACCTAGAAAAATGTAAAAACTCGCTTTTGTGCATCATTCCCCCTGCTCAGCATCTTTCACTGTGCTTAGGAAGAGTCAGGGTGGGGGCAAAGGCGCTGTCCCTGGAGGACAGCTCAAGGTCAAATGCAATGGGATGCCGTTTATCTCCAGTGTCTTCTAGGTTTCTATTTAAGTGATTCTTTTCTTTATATAACCAGTGTGCCTCTTCTTCCCTATGAATACTTGTACTCCAGACTTATCTTCCATGTGACAGTCCAAAGGGACTTGAGTAGAAATTAATGCCTTTGTAAAGAAATAGAGTCTCTAATGGTGGACATGTAGGCAACACTGACAGAGTTCTGGAGAGTAGAAGGGGCCTTCCGGGTTCATGCTCATGGTATTGCACAGGCAACGCCAATGACAAAAAATACACTGCTGATCTGGAAAGTACTGCAGATGAAGACATTGAAGCCATCCTTATCTCCTACTTATACTTCTGTGTTTCTCCAGCTTCCACTGTTGTGTTTCTTAATTCTGATGGGAAGGAAAACAGTGGAGGGATAGATTCCACAGTTAATGAATACAGACACATGAGAGTGAAAGGATTTGCTTCCCTGACATGAGGAAATGGAACAATGTTGAATATTTTCATAGAGATGTAAATGCATCTTAGTGCCTTTGTTTTCTAAGCTAATAAACAAATCCCCTTGATCCTGGAATAAACTATGTCAATATTTATGAAGCGCTTAGCAAAGTGCCTTCCCAAACATTTTCTCATTTATCTTCTCACAACTCTGTGAAATAGGATGACCTGTGCAGCATTATCCGCACTTTAGAGATTAACTGACGGGCCAATGTCTACACAAGAGTGAGGTTGATACCTCAGGAGGTACTGGCTACCAGTCTTATGATTTGTGGAATAGCATGAGGACTTAATATTCGTGCTTCTATCTGTGATTCTGAGGTCTGAGCACATACTAAAATATGACAACATTTACTTCATCCTCTGTTTTTATGAGCCTGGCATTAGAGATTGGCTTCATCAACAAATCTATTCAAACTAATTTTATGTCTTCACTTTTCTCCTTTCTAGTTCACTTGATTCTTCTTCCTTCTGTTAAGATGAAGCACACAGCTGAACTGTCTCCTCCACCTGGCCTGGGAAAAGAGTGAAGTGAGCCACTGAAAAGACAAACAAGAGAAGGTAAGAGGAAAACAAGACAGAAACTCTTTTTTTATTACATACATTTCACAGGAGTTCAGTTTTATGGTAAAGCTACTCTGAATAGCTTTAAAATCCTAGTAAACAATAGCAAAAGGTTATGTTAGTAAAAGGGCCACTTTGAAGAATTCAAGAGCTGACATGTGAGTAGGAGTTGAATCCAAGGAAAAATATGGTTGTTATGGGAAGTCATTTGATGAGTCATCCTTTCTTTCCTGAAAATCCTGACTTAGCTAATAAGCTAATAATATAGAAAACAAATGCATCCTATGCTTTATCAATAGAATATTTGCTTTATGAAAAGAAAAGATACACATCCACACCCCAGAGACAGAAAATAAGTCATAAAGTAATGAATAATTCAATTTTAGAGTGTGTTGGTGTGGTGGAAAAAGAAAAAGAGCAGGATACAAGGAATTCAGAGTCCTAGCATTTACAGTTTACAGTTTTAAATAGGGTGATGCAGTGGCCTCAGTAAGAAAGTGAATTAAGCAAAGACAAAAATAAGTGAGGTGGGCCCTGGCCGGTTGGCTCAGCGGTAGAGCGTCGGCCTGGCGTGCGGGGGACCCGGGTTCGATTCCCGGCCAGGGCACACAGGAGAAGCGCCCATTTGTTTCTCCACCCCCCCTCCTTCCTCTCTGTCTCTCTCTTCCCCTCCCGCAGCCAAGGCTCCATTGGAGCAAAGATGGCCCAGGCGCTGGGGATGGCTCTTGGCCTCTGCCTCAGGCACTAGAGTGGCTCTGGTCGCGGCAGAGCGACGCCCCAGAGGGGCAGAGCATCGCCCCCTGGTGGGCAGAGCGTAGCCCCCTGGTGGGCGTGCCAGGTGGATCCTGGTCAGGCGCATGCGGGAGTCTGACTGTCTCTCCCCGTTTCCAGCTTCGGAAAAATACAAAAAAAAAAAAAAAAAAGTGAGGTGGTTAGCCAGAATAAGCCAGTGCAAAGGTCCTGGGGCAGGAGTATACTTGCATATTTGAAGAACAGCAAGAAGCTAGTGTGGCTAGAGCAAAGATAGCAAAGGGGTGCATAGCAGGAGAGGAAGTTCTGGATATAAATGACACTTGCTTCTGTTGAATATCAGAAGCTATTGCAAGGATTTGGGCTTTTACTTCGAGTAAGAGCCATTGTGATTTCTGAAGAAACACAAGGCATGACTGACCTGAATCACTCTGGCAACTATGTTGTGAATACTAGGAAGAAAGGAGAGAAAGGATGAAATTGAAAAGACTGGTTTAGAGGCTACTTCAGTTAATAAATTCTTAATCTTTTTTTTATAATAGAATTAGTTTTTATTCCTCCTTTTGCAAATTTTTTCATAGATGTGCTAACATCTGCCTTAGAATGTGGACCTACTTAAAAAGTCATTTTTCTCAGCTTTGAGTCTTCACACAAAACCCAAAGAATCCTATTTTAACACCCTATCACACTCACCTTATGTAATGGAAAGAGCTTCTCCTCAGGCCTGGCTATCTCCAGGGGCAACCCAAGAGATCAAAACAAAGGTTAGTCTGTGAGGAGGATTGAAGGGCAGATGATGGGGGCAGAGAGGAGAGTGTGCTGAGTCACTAGGTGTGTTGACATTGCGCTAACAGAGGAGAGCCAGCAACAATATTTAGGCCAGGGAGTGATAAAAATTGTATTTTAGATTTTATGAAATAATCTAAAATGTGGAAGATGAATAGAAAGGAGGAAATAATCTCAGAATGGCATCTTTCAAGATAAGAGAGCCTAAGCCAGAGCAGAAGGGAACAAAGTCAAGGGAAATCTTGAAGGTAGAATATAAGGGCTGGATCATGATTATCATAAAAATAATAGAGAAAAGAAGAGATAAAAATATGCAAAGGAATTTCCAAACAGTGATACTATTAACAAGCTAATAAACATTGGACTAGGTCAAGGCTGATGAACATCATGATTTTTCTACATACCAAGATTATTTTCTTCACTTAACCAATGCTTATTACCATGCCAGTGTTTCTGTATCTTAAACATTTCATGCTATCAAAATTTGAACGTAACCTGACCGGGTGGTGGCACAATGAATAGAGCGTCAGACTGGGATGCGGAAGACCCAGGTTCGAGACCCTGAGGTTGCCAGCTTGAGTGAGGGCTCATCTGGTTTGAGCAAAAAAGATTTGAGCAAAAGGTCACTGACTCGAGCAAGGGGTTACTCAGTCTGCTGAAGGCCCATGGTCAAGGCACGTATGAGAAGGCAATCAATGAACAATTAAGGTGTTGCAATGCACAACGAAAAACTAATGATTGATGCTTCTCATCTCTCCATTTCTGTCTGCCTGTCCCTGTCTATCCCTCTCTCTGTCTCTGTAAAAAAAAACAAAAAAAAAAAAAACCAAAAAACAAAAAACAAAAAACAACTTGAACGTAAGGATAAGATGAGTAAGGAAGCAGAAAAAGAAAACTGAGAAGATGCAGACAGGTAAGAGGCCACATCCCCAGAAGATGAGAAATGTCCTAAGCAAATCAAGCAGGATCCCAGAATCCAGAGGGCGAGACAACAGCCCTGTGTCCCCTGCCTTGTCTCACTCACTCTGCCTGCCCAGTGCAGATGGAGAGCCCTGGTCCGTGAGAACGCGTGACAGCTGAAAAGCAGTCGGGAGCCTCCGGATGGCTGCTGCCCTTGACTGTGGGACATCCCTGTTCCTGCTAAAGCTGCTTTCTGCCAGACTTGCTCTTCAACACAAAATATTTCATCATGCAGTAAAACACTTTTCTTTTTGAATACTTTTACACCTATCAGCACATGCAGTACATACAAAACTGGCTTTAAAGTACAAGCAGCTTCTACGCCTGATAATGGGTCCTACAAAAGAAGGAATTGGGACTCTCCCCCCCTCCCCCGGAAAGAGAAAGGGAAGAGGCAGAGGGGAAGAAGCACTTCAGGGAGGGAAAGATGTGGGTGGATGGAAAGGGAGCTGGGAAGGCAATCGGAGAAGGAGTCATGGAGAGGGAGAGGAGAGAGGAGAGCCAACAACTGAGCCAATTAAAATACCGAGGAGCAACTTCTGCCTGAAGATTAGGATGAAGGAACGAAGGGAGGAAGGGAAGAAAGAAGGGAGGGAGGGAGGAAGGGAGGGAGGGAGGGAGGGAGGAAGGAAGGAAGGAAGGAAGGAAGGAAGGAAGGAAGGAAGGAAGGAAGGAAAAGAAAGAAGGAGTATAAAAGGGGTGTGAACTGTCCTCAGAAACAACCTTCAATTATACATTCCTGTTCCCTGTGAGGCCAACCTTGAGAGTCTTCCCAGAGTGAGTGACAGCAGTGAGACCTGTATTTCTCTTCTAATGGAGCCTGGAATTAGACAAGACAGGTGTTGCCTTATTTATTTTCTAGTTTTCACAGTCCTGAGCCAGCATCTCCATTGCACATCTGCCTCTCTTTTCTCAATTAGTTTAAAAGCATCAGCTCTCTCTTCTGCCACCTCATCCCCTCCTAATTGTTTCACTGTGTCCTTCTCTCTGACTTCTGGTCGACTCCTGTGTCCCAGACCCAGCTAAAGTCCATTTCTGGATCATTTGTGAGGTAGGCAAAGCAGTCAGACATATCGGGGTCACCTCATTGCAGAGTCCTTGTTTGCTCTCTGTTCTTCCTGCATCACAAATAGTTCGAGAGGCCAGCTTTGTGTTTTAGAAATTGAACGAGTCTCAAGTACAGTATGTCTGTATGACTTTATTCCTGACATTCCAGAAGGTAGAAGCTCAGAGGTTCTTAAAGGTCTGGAGGGGCCTCCTAGGAGGAAGGACAATGTGCTGGGGAGTGGGTGTTCCTTAGTGGCTGGAACACCTGGTGTGGCTCTCTGTTGAGTATGAACAGCCACTTCCTTCAGCTCCCTTGGCCTAATCTCATCTGTGATATTGTGATTATGCTGAGGCTTTTGTTAGGATCAGGTGGGACAGAGTACGTGACAGTGCTGTGTGAACTAAAAACCCTATACCAGGGATGTGTAATTTGTGTTTCAGAAAAACCTGGGATTCCTCAGAAAAGCCTCTGCAAGGTGAGAAAAATCACTGACCCGGCTTCCTGGCTAACTCCCACCAGTTCAACCAGGGAAGTTGAGCTTTTATTCATTTTCTATACAATTTAATTCAAAGAAAATAGGTTCAGTAACCTTAAAAATTGAAAAATGGTTGTATTTGACAAGTTATTTCTTTTCTTCTACTTTTCCCCTCAAAAATATCCCCAGTTAAGATGAAGCCCCTCTTGGCCCCTGCCAGTGGCGCAATGGCAGAGCCTCTGCCTGGAGAGATTTTGCTGGTTCCAGCCCGGGTCAGGGCACACATGAGAAGCAATCAATGGTACAACTAAGTGAACAAGTTGATGTGTGTTGGTGTGTATGTGTGTATGTCCCTTCCTCTCTCTCTCAAAAAAAACAGAAAAGAAAAAAAAAGAAAAAAGATAAACCCCTCCCTCACTCCTGCTCTATTTTTTTTTTAAAAAAGGACAACAATCCTTCCTCAACTCCAGCCATGATGCTCCCTTACCTTGCATTTCACTTCCTTCTGGGTTTTTTTTTTAATTAGAAAATTAAATTTAATAGGATGACAATGATCAATAAGGGTACATACATAGGTTTCCGGTGAACATTTCTATAGCATTTGAACTATTGATTATGTTGTTCACTCATCACCCAAAGTCAAATCATTTTCTATCACCTTATATTTGTCCCTCTTTACACCCTTTACCCCACCCCTGGGCTTCCCCTTCCCCATATCTCCTTCCTCCATACCCCTCCCCCGTAACCACTGCACTCTTATCTATGTCCATGAATCTCAGTTTTGTATACCGACTATGTGTGAAATCATAAGAGTTCTCAGTTTTTCATGATTTATTTCACTCAGTATGTTCTCAAGGTCCATCCATGTTGTCATAAATATTACTATGTCATTTCTAAAGGCTGAGTAGTATTCCATTATATATATGTATCACATCTTCTTTATCCAATCCTCTATTGAGGGACACTTTGGTTGTTTCCATGTCTTGGCCACTGTGAATAATGCTGTGATGAACATGGGGGTACATGTGTCTGTACATACCAATGTTTTTGAGTTTTGGGGGTAGATATCAGTAGAGGGGTTACTGGGTCATACAGTAGTTCTATTCTTAATTTTTTGAGGAACCACCATACTTTCTTCTATAATGGTTTTAGTAATTTGCATTTCCACCAGCAGTGAATAAGGGTTCCTTTTTCTCCACAGCCTCTCCAACACTTGTTATTACCTGTCTTGTTGATAATAGCCAATATAACAGGTGTGAAGTGGTATCTCACTGTAGTTTTGATTTGCATTTCTCAAATAGCTAGTGAAGATCATCTTTCTTATATCTGTTGACCATTTGTATGTCTTCTTGGGAGAGGTGTCTGTTCAAGTCCTCTCCTCATTTTTAATTGGATTTGTTTGCTTGTTTGCTGCTAAGCTTTGTGAGTTCTTAATATAATATAATTCACCCCTAATTGGAACTGTTGTTTGCAAATATAATCTCCCATTTAGTTGGCTGCCTATTTGTTTTGTTGTTGGTTTCTTTTGCTGTGCAGAAGCTTTTTAGTTTGATATATAGTCCTATTCATTTACTTTTGCCTTTACTTCCCTTGCCTTTGGGATCAAATTCATAAATTGTTCTCTACGGCCAAGGTCCATGACTTTAATACCTATGTTTCTTCTATGTAATTTATGCTGTAGTTTCAGATCTTATATTTAGGTCTTTGATTCATTTTGAATTGATTTTTGTGCAGGGGACAAACTGTAGTCAAGTTTCATTCTTTTGCATGTGACTTTCGAATTTTCCCACCACCATTTATTGAAGAGGCTTTCTTTTTTCCATTGTATATTTTTGGCTCCTTTGTCAAAAGATGATTTTTCCATATATAGGTGGTTTTATTTCTGGACTCGCAATTTTGTTCCATTGGTCTATGTGTCTATTTTTCTGCCAATACCATGCTGTTTTTATTATTGTGACTCTGTAGTATAATTTAAAGTCAGGTATTATAATATCTCTGGCTTCGTTCTTTTTTTCTCAGGATTGCTATGCCTATTTGGGTTTTTTTATGGTGATTTTTTGTTTTATTTCTTTTAAAAATGACATTGGAATTTTGATGGGATTTATATTAAATTTATATATTGTTTTGAGTAATGTGGTCATTTTAGCTATGTTCATTCTTCCAATCCATGAACATGAAATATTTTTCCATTTTATTGTGTCTTTTTCAATTTCTTTTAATAATGCTTTGTAGTTTTCAATATATAGATCCTTTACATCCTTCATTAAGTGTATTCCTAGGTATTTTGTTGTTGTTGCAACTGTAAAAGGGATTATTTTTTAGTTCATTTTACAAGGTTTTATTGTTAGTATATATGAAAGCAGTAGACTTTTGTATATTGGTTTTGTATACTGCGACCTTACTGTATTGGTTTATTGTTTCTAATGGTTTTTCAGTGGAGTCTTTAGGTTTTCTATATAGAGGATCCTGTCACTTGCAAAAAGTGACACCTTTATTTCTTCTTTCCTGATATGAATGCCTTTTATTTCTTCCTCTTGCCTGATCGTTCTGACTAAAACTTCCAGCACTATGTTGAATAGGAGTGGAGAGAGTGAGCAGACTTGTCTTGTTCCTGATTTTAGAGGTTTCCTTTCTTCTGTGTGGCCCTCAGAGCCAGTGGAAGACAGTGACCCTCACCCCATGTGAAAGTCCCTTAGGACGCACCAGAATGTTCCTACAATTGCTCTCCAGCTCTATCTCTGCCAGGCAGCATTGCCCACTTCCTGCCATCTATGTGTGGTGTGCACCCCCATCCTCTTCCTGTTCAAGCCCTTAGCTCAGGTGCCTGTTGCCCACCAGCTCCCTCCCTGGGTGAACCAGCAAGGAGGCACACTGCCAGCAAGGCTGTCTCAACACTGAAATGGCCCCAGGGTGAACTTCAGAAGGGTGGGGGAACCAGAGACAGAAGGGGCTGGGAAGGAATGGGGAAGGCTGAGTGAGGATAGAAAGCGTAAGGCAAGCTGAGTGGAGGTAAGGCCAGAAAGTGCTTTAAAATAAGGACACATTTGCTGACTGTCCTCCCCTAATAACTACTTCCCCTCTGAAGGGACACTGCCCTGGCATTGTACAAAGAAGCCATAAATAGCCACCATCACCAGCCCCTCTGCCAGACACCCACCCGTCCTTCCCTGGCAAGGAAAAACGCGGCAAAATGTAGTTTGATTTGTGGCCTCCTTCACCATCCCTTTGGACTCCCTCCTCCCAGGCATAGCTCTCCAGATTCGTTCATGCTAAGGTGATAAGGAGCTTAATGAGTTACCTCTCCTGAAAAGATTGGTACTTTTAAGGAGCAGCTCAGCTAAGCATCATTTAGCACAAAGGATGAGACTGAAACATGAGATGTCAGACTTAGACCAGCAAGGGAGATGATTGACTGCTGAATCTCACAGCACCTGACACCAGTTCCTGTGCTAACAATTATTTCTGGACCTTCAGTTACACTTACTCCACACACCTCAACCAGGCCCCCTTCCAGAAAAATGCCCTAGCCCTTCTCCAGGTGGAGGAAGTTGACTGCAAGGCCCCCTTCTACAGACTCCCATCTGCCCCACCCTTACCATTTTCTGCTTCTGAATTGTACCAGGTTCTGGCTAGAGAGCTATAGCTTCTGAACGCATGTAATAAAATGAGATCTGTGATTGAATGGGATGGCTTGATTGCTACTTTGATGAGAATTCCATTTTCTTATACATATAGAACTGTATAGAAAGCATTTGAAGGCATTACATGACCTTCCATCCAGCCCCTAGGACAACAATATAATTAACTTGCTTAGTCTCCCAACTCCCCCTGGAAAAGATTTAGCATTCTGGTCTATGGGCATGGCCATGGCTGTATTCCTTAGAATAGAGTTGTTATTTTCCATGATAATTGCAAACATCTTTATGTTTGTTTTAAGCTGTCTATTCTCTGCATTTGTAATTCATTAAGTATTAGTTATGGCTTATCTAGGACTTAAGAACAAGAAAGTGGCTAGTACTTCGAAGTGCAGTAAATAATGTAATATGTAAGCTCCAGCTGGGTAAAGAAATTGTAAAGCTAAAGAATTCAATTTGGTTTCCAACTCCCTCTGGGCTATGTAACCTTACAAACCTTTTGAGACAAATCTTCGACTTCCAGCAGGGTTGAAATAGAATATTTTTTAAAATATTGTTTGAATAAAATGGAGATGGGATCACCAGGATTCCACAAAAGATAGTCTAAGGTAATACAATAATTTTTTCTCAAGGAAATGTCTTCTTGAACTATGAAACAATTTGCCTCTAATTCAATAGTCTCAATCTACTGGAGAAAACCAGGAAGTAACTTTTCCCCCAACCTAGCTTCAAAATGGAGCCCCATTGACCCATTGTCTATTATCATTGAAGCTTAAAATATTTAGCTTCTGCATAGACATGCTCCCAGATGCCTCAAATGACCTAGATGCTGCTTTCACAATCTACTTTGGGTTGATTATCTGGGAGACTCCCAACAGAGCAAATTGAGGACAAATACAAAATTCTTTCAGGCAGTCATCTGGAAGAAGAGAAGAGGACTGTCCTGCCCCAAAGGGTTGGTGCTATAAGTTGGCGTCTGCTTAGCTAAATCAAGCTGCCTTTGAAAGATGCTTAATGAAGCGGCCAGAAGTGGAACAAAAACAGTTCTCCCCTCTTATGCCTTGGATGTGGTTGTGAATAGGTCTTTATAGGGAAAGAGCTAAAAATATTTTAAAAGTGATAGTAATTCTTTGCCCCTGAACACAACACATAGCCAACAACAAATGACCTATATTGTAACTCCAGCAGTGCTGTGTATGGCAAAGAACACATGTTCACATATGTTCTCTTAGCTAATAACCACAAAAACCCATGAGGGAAGACATTTAACCCCTGTTTTACAAAGTGGTTACACAAGGTCATACAACTATTGAAAAGTAAAACTTAGTTGAAACTGATAGATTCTCATCTGATTCTTGGTTTTGTGTTACTTGTAATACTTTTCTGCATTGCTTCCCAGTCTGACTTTGCAGTAAGCTTTTTAAGAAATCCAGACTCAGGGGACAGAACTGTCTGCCATCCACTGAGGAGAGAGTTAACCAAAAGGAAGGAGAGAATTGGCTGGATGTGAAAACACTTATGGGCTGGAGCAAGTTATATTTCTAGATGCACAGAAGGACAATTTGCCCAAATGAGTGAGTGACTCATTGTCTGTTAGGTGCTAGGACTGAATACAGATTACGTGCTGACAGAAAGTTGCAAGCTTGAAGACCCAATCAAAATAAGATTAATGGCTTATGCATTCATTTTAGGACATACATTTTAGGCTTCTGTAGGATTGCATGATTAAGGACACTTTCATTGAGTGGATAATAAAGAGAGAATTGGACTAGCCAGATTCAAGGGAGATAGGTGTCCTATTATTTGCTTCTGATCTTATCTTTATGATGTGCAAGGTAAAACCAAATCTAGAAATTTCCACTAAATGCTAACCTAGAAATTTTTACTGCTTGAGATTTTTACATTATTTCAGGCAACTGTATTTTTAACAGAGAATGTTAAGGCAATTATTATCTAATAAAAAAAAACTTTGTAGAGTATAACATGCATACAGAAACGTACACTTCTTATAATTATATGACTCAATTATCACAAACTGCACAGTCTACAACAGTCTTGCACCTGTGTCAAGAACTTGATCAGCACCCCAGAGTGCCTCTCCTCTGTTCTTGAAATCAATGTTCTTCCCTCAAGAGTCACCTCTCCCCTAACTTCTAGGCTTTCTCCTTTTCTTTAAAATAAACCAATTAACCTCCTATTAAAGTATTTCACTTTAAAGCACTTTTTATCTGTATGAAAGATAAGGAAGACCTTAAATAATTACTAGTTTACAATAGACTTTTCTAATAACAATCCACTCAGCATTGTTGAATCACATAAGACCTATTTTGTAAGCTTTCTCTTCTTCATAAAAACCACATGGGAGACTCAGACAAGCCATATTTGGACACAGTAAGGCTTGACATCTGAATCTTCAATTTTTTTCTCAGAAAGAATTATTTCGTAAGTTGATAAGCAAGAGTAAATATTTTCAGATCATTTCAAAAAATGTTCTTGGCCCTGGCCGGTTGGCTCAGCGGTAGAGCGTCGGCCTAGCGTGCGGAGGACCCGGGTTCGATTCCCGGCCAGGGCACACAGGAGAAGCGCCCATTTGCTTCTCCACCCCTCCGCCGCGCTTTCCTCTCTGTCTCTCTCTTCCCCTCCCGCAGCCAAGGCTCCATTGGAGCAAAGATGGCCCGGGCGCTGGGGATGGCTCTGTGGCCTCTGCCCCAGGCGCTAGAGTGGCTCTGGTCGCAATATGGCGACGCCCAGGATGGGCAGAGCATTGCCCCCTGGTGGGCAGAGCATCGCCCCATGGTGGGCGTGCCGGGTGGATCCCGGTCGGGCGCATGCGGGAGTCTGTCTGACTGTCTCTCCCCGTTTCCAGCTTCAGAAAAATGAAAAAAAAAAAAAAATGTTCTTGAAATCTCTCCTATAGGAGGTTGGGTCAAGCTCTCTATTTCTATCTGTCTTCTTTCTTTCTGTTAAAATCTTGATCTGTTGTTCAGCACAAGGATTTTTCCCCCTCAAACCCAGAGCTACACACGTGTTGTTAGAAAAGTAGTTGGTATTCAAGGCACCAGAAGAAGCCCATTCTAAATTAAATGAAATTTCGGTGTGGTTATATAATACCAAATCAGATTGTCTGATTTTAACAGAGATTTGGTTAAACTCAATTTTATATGTAATTTCCTATTTGTAGAAACTAATAGAAGGAAATTGTAATAGACATGAAAGAGAATAGGAGTCTTATAGAGTTTGTCATACTCTGTTATGTATTAAAATGATAACACTGATTTCATGGTCCACTATTTTATTAAATTCCTGCTGTCATTAATGCTTGTATAATTAAAATAGCCTTAAATTTAATCCAGAATTTACTACATATTTACAACTTTCCCCTAACACTTGGAAATCAGATTTTAGAGGTTTTCTCCTTAAAGGGATGTGATTAACCTTTGCACCAGAGCCTATATTTGATTTTAGCAGCCCAAAGAAACAGGAAAGAAGAGCTTATTTGATGAAAACTGTACATAAAGTTTTTCCTAGTGGGAAGGATTACATATCAAATAAAGTAGTGTGCTTTAGGGATTTTTTTTTTGCATTATTAGTCTGTTGAGGGGCTATCTTTACATTGAATGCAACACTGACATCCAATCATTTGAAGCTCACACATTATATGTATGTGCGTATATACATATACTCATATATGTATAGACCTTAAATAATTACTATTATTCCCCTGTGATATTCCCTTTATTTAAATGATTGGGTCTGTACTACATATGTTTATATTGTATATATATATTTGTATGTATATATTTTTGTGCCTCAATACTATATATATAGTGTATATGTGTATGTGTATATATATAATCTTCTGTGTCTATATTCTATATATGTATATTATATATATGTGTAAATTTTTCTCTACACTATATAAGTACATAAATATATACATACAATATACATATATAAAGTATAGACACATAAACATTTATAATAAAGGAATTATCACAGGTGAATAGAGAAGGGAAACAGAAATATGTTTTTATACATAGTATGTTTATACATAAACATATGATGAGGTGTCAATTTCACAAGGTTGGCAGTTAGTGCTGCATTCAATAAGCATACATACATTTTTATGTGCGTGTTTTCTCTAGCTGTCACTGATATTTCCTTTGTTATAAATTACATTCAGTAAATGGGTAGGTAGATGGATCAAAGAAGATAGATAGATTGTGATTCATTTCTCTGAATTCTTGTGCCAGTTCCAAATAGCTTTGTGATATATTTAAAAATCAATTAAAATTTCATGACCTGTGGTGGCGCAGTGGATCAAGCATTGACCTGGAATGCTGAGGTCTCCGGTTCAAAACCCTGGGCTTGCCCAGTCAAGGTACATATGATAGTTGATGCTTCCTGCTCCTCCCCCTCTTCTCTCTCTCTCTCTGTCTCTAAAATGAATAAATAAATTAAAATATTTAAAAAATCAATTAAAATTAATAATAGCCACCATTTATTAGAGTATTTTCCTATATTAACTTTAGAATTAAGTAGTAATATCTCCAAGAATTCTATTTAAATTTTTTTTTTTTTTTTTTTTTGAGAAAGACACAGACAGACAGGAAGGGAAAGAGATGAAAAGCATCAACTCGTAGTTGTGGCACTTTAGTTATTCATTGATTGCTTTTTCATATGTGCCTTGACCAGGGGGCTCCAGCTTAATCAGTGACCCCTTGCTCAATTCAGCAACCTTGAGCTCCAAGCCAGCGACCTCTAGGCTCAAGCCAGCAACCATGGGTTCATGTCTATGATCCCATGCTCAAGCCTGCAACCACGTGCTCAAGCTAGTAAGCCCGCAATCAAGCTGGTTACCTCGAGGTTTCAAACCTGAGTCCTTAGCATCCTAGGTCAACGCTCTATCCACTGAGCCACCCCCTGATCAGATTTATTTGGATAATTAAAGTTGTATTTAACCTCAAAAAATTTTTCAGAATTTATTTTTCATAAACATATAACCTTCTTATGCAATAATATAGCATTGTTTTCTATTTTCTGGTCTTCTTTTTTAATATTAATAAAATATTACATTTTTCTTCATATAAGTCAAAGTACTTTTTCCATAAGTTACCTTATATACCATATTATTATTGCTGCTGATAGTAAGATCTATTTTATTATGATATTAAATATCTACTGTAGTTACTGTCAAGAACTGTGTAGGATCTGAGGTTTAATACTAGTTACAAGCTAATATGCCAGCCTGTTACTGGTTCATGAATGCTGGTACAAGACATAAGACTCCTGGGTAAGAAAACAACTTTATTATTCACAGCAAAAGCATTAGCCAGAATGTCAGCACGATGCTCACATAGCTTCTCCATCTCCCCATGGGAATGAAGTAAAGGACTCATCATGGTTGCCCACACACACAGGGGCAGCACTTACAGTAGAACACAGAGATGGAGGTACTCTCCACTTGAATAGTAAGCAGAAGTACGTCTGTTCTTCTTCCCGGGGTGGAAATGTTATCTTATCTGTCAGAGAAGTTTCTGGAAAACATAAACCTGAGAGATAGCCAGAGCAAAGAATGGTCAGGCCAGGGCTTTTTATTCTTGGTATATCCATCAAGTATGCACATGGACATTTAAGGCTAATAGTGAATTGCCTCTCACAAAATATGAATACATGAGTGGTCTTGGGTTTTATGGACTTGTCTCATATGCAACAACTTTATTCAACTCTTAATTTGAATAGCTTTTCAACTGATTCTTTTGAATAAGGTATAATCTTTTTTTTTTTTGTACATAACATATATTGATACATCAGTGGAGTCAAATAAATAATCAAAGTTACCTACGTAACATAGTAAAGTCTATATCTGGAACTTAAACTTTAATATTCTAATTTCAAGTGCTTAATCTTCCCAAGATAAATTATATATTTCTTTTATTTGAAAATGTATTTTTAATAGCCATCACATTGCCATAGAGCATTACCATCATCTGTTTATGTATTTGTCTCTGAACTTACATTTTATTCTCCTTGAACAGAGGCTGAGTTTATTCATCTTTGCAGCCCTGGTGTCTTGTAAAATGTTGGAGTGGGTCAGGATAGATATGGATGGATGGGTGGATGGGTGAATGGGTGACTAGATGGATGCATGGATATATAAATGCATCTTAGCTCTATATTTTCAAACATCCAATAATAATTCTTTCTTTGCCAAATATTTTCCAAGGAAATTCTCTATCTAAACTGTATTAGATTGTTTCTGGGTAAACAGAAAACACTAGCATGAATTTCTAAACTGACCTGGCAAATGTTCATTGATTTGTTTTATTTTTTATTGAATCTATAGGGTAACAGTGGGTAATGAAAATTATATAGATATTAGGGGTTCAATGCTATAATACATCATCTGTATATTGTATTAGGAGTTCGCCATCCCATGACAAGTCTTCTTTCATCAGTATTGTATCCCCCCTTTACTTTTTCCTACCTTCCCCACACTCTTTTGCATCTAGTAATCACCATACTATTGTCTTTCTTGAGGGGTTTTGCATAATCCCATCATCTTTTTCACCTAGTTCCCCCACCTCCCTTCCCTCTAACAAATTGTCAGTCTGTTCTCTACCTGTGAGTCTCCTTCTATTTGTTTGTTAGTTTATTTTGTTTATTAAATTCCACACATGAGTGAAATCATATGGTGCTTGTCTTTATCTGACTGGTTTATTTCTTTTAGCATTATAATCTCTAGGTTCATCCATGCTGTCACAAAAAGTAACATTTACTTCTTTTTTCTGACTAAGTAGTATTCTGCTGTGTAAATGTAACAATTTTTTTAATCCATTTTTCTATTGATGGACACTTGGGCTGCTACTGTAAATAATGCTGCAGTGAACATGGGTGTGCATATATTCTTTTGTATTAGTGTTTTGGGTTTCTTCAGACATATTCCCAGAAGTGGAATGGCTGGGTCAAAAGGCAGTTTCATTTTTAATTTTTTGAGGTAACTTTACACAGATTTTTACAGTGGTTGCATCAATCTACATTGAAACCAACAATACATAAGAGTTTCCTTTTCTCCACATCCTAACCAATGCTTGCTGTTTGTTAATTTATTGATGATGGCCATTCTGACAGATAGAAGGTGATATCTCATTTTGGTTTTAACTTGCACTTCCCTGATGATTAGTGACATTGGGTATCTTTTCATAAATGTCTTGGCCACCTGAATGTCCTCTTTCGAGAAGTATCAACTCAGGTCCTTTGCAGATTTTTTAATTGGGTTGTTTTGGGGGAGAGGTGTTGGTGTTGGTGTTGAATTTTATAAGTTCTTCATAAATTTTTTATATTAACCCCTTATCCCATGTATTTGGAGAATATGTTCTTTCACTCAGTGGCTTATTTCTTTTTTATTTTGTTGATGGTTTCCTTTGTTGTGCAAAAACATTTTAGTTTGACATAGTCCCATTTGCTTATATTTTCTTTTGTTTCCCTTATCCGAGGCAATATATCAGAAAAATAAATATTGTTACAAGAAATATCCGAGAGTTTATTGCCTATGTTTTCCTCTAAGATTTTCATGGTTTCAATCTAAAATTTAAGAATTTAATCCATTTTGAGTTTATTCTTGTGTGTGGTGTAAGAAGGTGGTTTAGTTTCATTCTTTTGCATGTATCTGTCCAATTTTTTCCAACACCACTTATTGATTGAATAGACTATATTTACCCTATTGTATGTTCTTGCCTCCTTCCTCAAATATTAATTGACTATAGTGGCATGGGTTTATTTCTGGGCTCCCTATTCTGCTTTATTGATCTATAGCTCTGTTTTATGCCAGGACCATGCTGTTTTAATTACTATGGCCTTGTAGTATAGTTTGATATCAAGTAGCATAATTCTTCCAATTTTTTTTTCTTTTTTCTTTTTTTTTTTTTTTTGAGATTGCTGTGGCTATTGGGGGTCCTCTGTAGTTCTATATAAATATATGAAGTATTTTTCTAGTTATATAAAATACTCCAATAGCATCATGATAGGAATTGCATCTATAGATTGCTTTGGGTAGTATGAACAATTTAATGTTAATTCTTCCAATCCATGAACACATTGTAGCTTCCACTTATTTTTACCTTCTTCAATAGTCTTTCTTCAGTGTGTTACCATTTTCTAAGTACAGGTATTTTTTACATTCTTGGTTAAATTTATTCCTAGGTAATTTTTTATGCAGTTGTGAATGAAAGTGGGTTTTTTTAGTTTTCCTTTCTGATATTTCACTATTGGTGTATAAATATACAAGTGATTTCTGGATATTTATTTTGTATCCTGCTGCATTGCTGAATTTATTAATCAATTCTGATAGTTTTTTGGCAGAATCTTTAAGTCTCTCTACATACAGTATCATGTCATCTACAAATAATGGCAGTTTTACTTTTTCCTTTCTAATATGGATGCCTTTTATTTCTTCTTGTCTGATTGTTGGCTAGGATTCCAGTATTATGTTGAATAAGAGTGGTAAAAGCAAACATTTCTCTCTTGTTCCTGATGTTAAGGGAAACACTTGTAGCTTGTAGTTTTTGTCCATCAAGTATGATGTTGGCTGGGGCTTTGTCATATATGGCCTTTATTACATTGAAATATGTTTCCTCTATTCCCTTTATTCCCATAAATGGGTACTGACTTTTATTAAATACTTTTTTTTGCATCTATTGATATGATCATCTAGTTTTTATCCTTCATTTTGTTTATGTGGTATATCACATCAATTGATTTGTGGATATTGTACCAAACTTGCATCCTCCAAATAAATCCCACTTGATCATAGTGTATAATCTTTTTAATTTATTGCTTGATTCAGTTTGCTAATATTTTGTTGATGATTTTAACATCTATGTTCATCAGGGATATTGCCTATAATTTTCTTCCTTTGTAGTGTCTATATATGTTTTTGGAATTAAAATAATGCTGGCCTCATAAAATAAGTTTGAGAGTTTCCATTTCTCTTGAATTTTTGTAAATCATTTGGAAAGATTATGTTAGTTCTTCTTTGAATGTTTGGTAGAATTCTCCTGTGAAACCATCTGGCCCAGGACTTTTATTTCTTGGGAGTTTGTTTGTTTTTTAATTACTGCTTCAGTTTTACTTGTTGTAATCTTTTTATTCAGAGTCTCTAATTCTTCCTAATCCAGTTTTGGAAGATTGTATGTTTCTAAAAATTTATCCATTTCATACAGATTGTCCAATGTGTTGGCATATAATTGTTTGTAATAATTTCTTACAATCACTTGTATTTCTGTGGAATTAGTTGTTACTTCTCCTCTTTCATCTCTGATTTTATTTGAGTTATCTCTCTTTTTCTTGATGAGTCTTATCAAAGGTTTGTCAATCTTGTTTATCTTTTTAAAAAACAAGCTCTGGGTTTCATTAATCTTTTGTATATTTTTAGACTTTTTCATTTATTTCTGCTCTTATCTTTATTTCTTTTCTTCTACTCACTTTGAGCTTTGATAGTTGTTCTTTTTCTATTTACTATAAGTGTAAAGTTAGATTGTTTATTTGAGATTTTTTTTTGTTTGTTTCTTGAGGTAGATTTAATGCTATGAATTTTCCTCTTAATACTGCTTTTATGCATGTCCCATGGATTTTAGGTTGATGTGTTTTTATTTTCATTTATTTCAAGGTATATTCTGATTTCTTTCTTGATTTTACCATTAACTCATTCATTGTTTAGTAAGGTGTTACTTAGCCTCCATGTCTTTGTGTGTTTTTCAGGTTTTTTTCTTGTGATTTATTTCTAGTTTCATACCATTATGGTCAGAGCAGATGCTTGATATGATTTCAATCTTCTTAAATATATTGAAACTTGTTTTTTGTTCTAACGTGTGGTCTATCCTAGAAAATGTTCCATGTGCACTTGAAAAGAATGTATATTCTGCTGCTTTGAGCTAAAAGGCTCTGAAGATATCAATTAAATCCATCTGATCTATTGTGTCATTTAAGACCATTGTTTCTTTGTTAATTTTCTGTCTGGAAGATCTGTCCATTGATGTCAATAAGGTGTTAAATCCCCTACTATGACTATATTATTGTCAATCTCTCCCTTTATGTTCATCAAGATTTGCTTTACATATTTAGGTGCTCCTACACTGAGTGAGTAAATGTTTACAAGGGTTTCAACATCTTGTTGGAGTGCTCCCTTTATCATTATGTAGTGTCCTTCTTTATCTCTTACTATAGCCTTTGCTTTAAAGTCTATTTTGTCAGATATAAGTATTGCTACCCTAACTTTTTTTAATTTTTCATTTGCATGAAATATCTTTTTCCATCCCTTTACTTTTATTCTGTGTGTATCTGTCATTCAGGGTTGTTCTCTTATAGATAGCATATATATGGGTCTTCCACATCTGATCATGTCACTGCTCTATTTAAGGAGAAAACACACACACAAATGTGCCTTTCAAAGGTTCCTCTTTGCCTTCAAGATACAATCAAGTCACTTGACAAGATATCAAAATTGCTATAATCTTCTTACTTCTCAAGCTTGGCCACTTAGCATGACATTGCCCCAAATCTAAGCATCAACAATGTCATAATCGTTGGAGTTTCCCAAGCAAGTTCAGACCTACAGACCTTTTCCTGTCTTACTTCTTTTATCTACAATATTTCCTTATACTTCCTGCTAGACAATAATTAGTCATCTTTCAAGATTAATTTTAAATTTCATATTTCATAGAAAGCTTTTTCTGATTATTTCTCACAGTAAACTAACCTCTATTTTATGTCTCCAATAATCTCTAATTATACTTAATTACTTTGTTGCAATTACTAATCTGAAAGTGTCTGCATTCCTAATGTCTAGCTCATGTTTCATCTCTAGAGTCTAACACACTAACATGTGGTATGTACGTGTAACTATTAGCTTTTCTTCACTTTCTTACCCTTCTCTTCATGACCAAGTTTATTACCAATAAGGTATTTATGAGCTTTTGGCTTTGAGACATATTTCCTGTGAAAATGTGCAAAGATTTGTGAGCTGACACACTTACAATAAAAAAAATAAACTTGACTTTTTAGTTGTTGTTAGCTTATGCACTTTTATTGCAAAGTAAAGAAATAATGTTTAATCTTGATTTATTTTTCAAATATTAAAAACAACATATATAATCCAATTATTTCTTTCATATACCCCAAGTATCTACTCTAATTTTTTCCTTCTATTTTAGAAATAAGGAAACAAAGAAAGGAACAGAAGCCAAAATAATGATGTTTCATCAACAGGACTTCTATCCGTGATGACCACACCCACAAATAAACTGAAATAACCTACTGATTTAAACAAATATGTGTGTGTTCTTATTCATTAATTCATTAAGATCTCTTTTAAACTGGTTCTTTATTTAAACCAGCAAAATATCAAGACCCACTTGCTGACTGGCATCAATATCCAAAGTGCCAAAAGGAAAACAAAAACTTCTGTAGTGGTTTTATGAAACTATATTAATAAAGATGGCTTTTGATGAAAGCACATCCCCCACTGGCACAGCTAACTTACAGCAAAACTGTGAGGTAGCCAAACTGTTTATGGAACCCTCCACCCTCCTTCTTTACTCCTTCCTTCTAGAATCTTCACTCTCCCGAAAGACCCAGTATGCTTCTGCTACTCTGCCCTTCCGTTCTTTCTAGTACAACAAATAAGACATGGAAGCATGTCTGGGATTCTGTAAGATGCAGATTCACCACATTAGAGATTCTGATTCCTCCCCAGGTCTGGGGTGAGGTTCAGGAATCTGTATGCTTAACAAGTACCCCAGGGGCTTGGGATGACCAGCTAGATTTGGGAACTACCAATCTGAGAATTTCATTCTTATCAAGGGTATAAAACTTCATGGTTAGCCTTCTCAAAGGACTTGACTATTCAAGAGCCTCCTAGAGAAAGGCAATGCTTAACACAAAGGAATAAATTAGAGCAAAGAGTGAAGAGGATATTTAAGGCAATTAGACAATAAATATTCAACCTATCAAATCAAACCCTACAGAAATCATCTCCATATGCCCTTTGAAGTTCACTAGGGTCATTTGTGCCTGTCTCACAATGTCCAAGATGAAGGAGAAAAGGAGGGAAGAGCTGCTTCTCTCTCTTTCCTTCCCTCAGCCCTCTCTCCCTCTCTCTATTTTCATCCTCTTTTTCCCTCTCTCTCTCATTTTTGTACCAGTCCTTTCCTTTTTGAGAAAAAATAACATAATCATCACAAGCTGCTGCAATTGATAAAGGAGTTCAAAGGCCAAAATTAAGTTGAAAGCTCAAGATTAAACTGACTCCATACAGACAGGCAACCTAAAATGGCCCAGTTATAAAGAGCTGCCTGCGAAGGAGGTAGCAGCCGCTTCCTAATGACTAACACCAGCTAAACAGCTCCCATGCTCTGGAATTGCACGTGTGTGTTGTAGCTGCCCACCCTCTGATGCAGGCAGACAACACGAGGGCTTTAGTACCAGTTGTTAAAAATAAACTGTGAGCTCTCAGAGGAGAGACAGTCTTTGCATTGAGGACACACCGCAGGGCCTTCAGCCTAGAAGCTCTCAGTCCTCAACACTGAAAACAAACTCAGTGGACACAACTGGCCCAGCCCTCCAACCAGCCCCAGAGGTAAACCAAGCCAGAGACCGCTCCTTCAGAATCTGAAAAGGGTTGCCGAACAAAGAAGCAATCTGTCAGGTTCAGTGTGTGGTCGTCATTTGTACCTCTGGATTTTATGAAGAAATAGAGCCAGCCCCTGACAAGTTAGGAATCAAGTACCTGTCATTTTCTTGTGTTTGACACATGTGTTAATAAACACCCCTACAATTTTCTGAGGATATTTTTCTCTGCATCTTGAGTTCATGGGACTGTAAGGGAAGATTAATCCAAGGATTTGTTATATTATATATATAAAATCATGTTCAGGAGTCACATCACAACCCCAGTACTTTGTTAAAATACTGATTGGGTAATGTGTTTAATACTCAAGAATCCTGCTGATCCTCTTTATTAAGTTCCTTATAGGAACTCTTTAAGCAGTGAACAGAGCTGAGTAACACAATATTCATTTAAGCTCAAGGCTCACTTTAACCCGGGTGCTTACAATCAAGGTTAAATGATCCCCGAGGACATTTACACACAGACTCAGTGTAAACTATATGTTTTCCTGATCTTTTCCAAAGATAAAGAAAATAGGAGGATCTGAAGGGAGAGAATAACATTTGAGTTGTTATTCTCAACACCTCTCCCTCCCCTCAACCACACTGTGTTGACACTAAATAAAAACTGAAATACAAGCACTTTTTATGTGGTGAGCACTGTCCTCACATAACTCAACCACATTATGAGGTGGGTGCCACTGGAACTCTATTTTACAAATGAGAAAACCAAGGCAGATAACTTGCCAGGGGGCCACCAAAATTCATCATGTGGTCAGTCAGGCTATCACCTATTTTTCAAATCTCTCCCTCATGGAACTTCTAGTCCTGCTGACTCTGCCTAGCTTGTCTTTGGTATTCTTCTCCAGTCTTACTGAATTTTAGTATCTCACCCCTGGGATCCCTCTTCCATCTTAAAGTCACTCATGACCTAAAAGGGAGTCAGCAGAAATGTTAGAGCAGAAACAAGGGTCCTTGGCTTCGGAAGAACCCGCTCCTTTCCTGACTTGTCCATTTTTTCCTGGGTCATCTTGAGCAAGACTGAGCCCCCATATTCTCCATGTCAATGGGGGCAGGAAGTCACTGCCCCTGGAGGACAGGGAATGGCCAACACCCAACAGCCACAGGAGTCCCTAGCGAAGAAAGTAGCTAACACTCCCACCTTCCCTGCCCCCCTGTCTGGTAAGCTCTGACCCTGGAGAAAAGGATCAGTGCCAGTCATTGAAGAAAGAGAAATACATCAATCTCTAGGAGAAAATGTTTTGTGGAAATGGTTAGCTATTAAAGCAATCTGTTTCAGACAGATTATTTTGAGGAAATAGATTCCTGTGGTTCCAGAGTGAAATGTTATTCTAGTCTATTTCCCCAATACACCCTTTAAGGATTTGTCTGCAGGCAGGCTGAGCATGCTAATGGGGAATCGAGACCTCAGGGAGACCCAGAAAGACAGTTGACTAGAAGTTCACATGGTAGAAAGGAGCTGATCACCAGGCTGGTGGACATTAGAGAACTTGAGCTCTGGTTGAGAACTAGGGCTCTACAATCAGACAGCATATATCAAATTCAGCTGACTGGCTATATGAACTCTGGTGAAAATAAGGCCTATATACCAGACTGAAATCAAACAGTGAATAACAAACTTATATACCAGTCTGAAATCAAACAATGCATAACAAACTTGATTGTGGTAAGTCAGGTAACAAAAAGACCCAGTGCAGTAGGTGGGGGTTGACAAAGGAAATTGGGGTGGGGGTGTATAACTTTTTTGCCCATGTTTTCAATCTTATGAATTTGGCTTTTATAAGGCTACATTCCTATGTTGGAGATGAAGGTCAACCTGATGTGAGGTGGTGGGGAGAGGCATATAGGACCTGCCTGTACTAGCTGCTTGGTTTTTCTATAATTCCAAAAGTGTTCTAAAAAATAAAGTCTATAATTTAAAAAAAAAAAACCTCACAAAGATCCACCCTAAGAATACCTAATTGAGACACTTATCCATGGCAAGTGATTTAGGACACTACAAATGACCTATATTTCTGTATAAGGATAAAAAATGAATTATGCAACTAGAAGATTATCAGAGAAAATGTTATGATCATCATTTGTTGGGCCACTGTTTGACCTTGTCAACAATCAAGAATCCAAACTGACACCTTTTTCTCTTCAAAATGCAACCTTACCTTATTATAGTAAAACTTAACCAGGAGGAGGAGCACACTGCCGTTTTAACGCCATGACTCTGACCTTCACATCTTCCCATGATGGGCTGCTTGACTGAAGAGAAAAAAAATAACGGTAGAAAGTGCCAAACAAGTGGTACTTGACAGAGGGCTGGAACAGAACAGTGAGTCCCTCACAATAAAGAAACTTCTAACAAGAGCCTTTTCAGACATAATCAGCTCAGGGAAAGAAACGGCAGAACAGACTGAACATTCAAATTCAATTTATATTATTATATTGATGCTGCATTTATAGAGTGCTTGTTTTTGCCAACACTGTCAAGCACATTAGGCTAAGTTCTGCACAACAGAATTCAGAATACTGAATAGGAAAGCTGCACTGTAAAATTCATCACCTTCAAAAATCTTTTAAAAACTCCACAAATACCACATCCTTGGGGAGATATGACTTGGGAATCACAGCAACCTCAGGAGAGATGTTTGTCAATGTTTTATTTCTCACTTTTTTTCAACTGGTTCTTAAAAGGCAACAGCCATGCCAGGTTTCCGGTCTTCATGGCCAAGAATGGAAACATAAAAGCCCCGTTTGGCACTGGCCATGCTGGGGAGCGTCTTTCAGAGGCTGAAGATGGTGGGGGCTGTGACAGCAGCCCCTGCAGAGCCCTGACTGTGGCCTGCCCTGCTACCTGTCTCTGGGCACACTGCTCTGTCCTAGTAAGGCGGTCACGTGCTACACTCCAGTCCAGGGGGGTAAAAGGGATTTTTATTTGAAAAACAAAACAATCTCATAGATGTTCTAAAAGCCAGAAATGAAATAGTCAGCCATGTAGAAACAAGAACTGGGGAATTTGATAGTAAGACTACGCCTTCCATTCCTCAGCGAGCCTCTAGATCTCTCAACATCACTTCCCATGGGCATCTGTCTACCCCAGGGGTCGGGAACATTTTGGCTGAGCTATGAATGCCACATATTTAAAAATGTAATTCCATGAGAGCCATACAACGACTCGTGTACATTACGCATTATCCAATAAAAATTTGGTGTTGTCCCGGAGGACAGCTGTGATTGGCTCCAGTCATCTGCAACCATGAACATGAATGGTAGGAAATGAATGGATTGTAATACATGAGAATGTTTTATATTTTTAACATTATTATTTTTTTTATTAAAGATTTGTCTGCAAGCCAGATGCAGCCATCAAAAGAGCCACATCTGGCTCATGAGCCATAGGTTCCCAACCCCTGGTCTACCCTATCGCCTCTCAGCAACCTGGTTTTTGAGACCTGCTCAAGGCCTCTCTGCTCTCCCCTAATTCAGCTATCATGTGGCTCTGGCCTGTCCCAGTGCCAGTTCTGGTTCCCTTTCAGCTTAAGCACTCATCATCTGGCTCTGCCTGTCAGTGTCTCAATTCCAGGTGAGGTCCTGTGACATAAAAGAGACCTACTTCTTTCAGGTACTGAGGGTTGGGAGAAGGTGATAGGGAGAGGGGGGATTCTAAGAATGAAATGTAAGAAGGGAGGAAGTAATTGACTTATCCATGCTCCATCTCCCCTTTAAAATTTAACTTATTATGCCAATAACTCGTATTTCTTTTATTTTTAGTAAGGGAGACAGAGACAGGAAGGGAGATCGATGAAAAGCATCAACTTGTAGTCACTTTAGTTGTTCATTGATTGCTTCTCATACGTGCCTTGACAGGGGTAGGAGGAGGCTCCTGCTGAATCAATGACCCCTTGCTCAAGCCAGTGACCTTGGGCTCAAGCCAGCGAGCATGTGATCACATCAATGATCCCACACTCAAGCTGGTGACCCCGTGCTCAAGCTAGTGAGCAAGAATCAAGTCAGCAGCCTCAGGGTTTTGAACCTGGGACCTCAACATCCCAAGTGGACACTCCACTGCACTACCACGTCAGGCCAATAACTCATATTTCTTACAGAAAAACAGAAAATAATGATAAATACACATTTTAAATGCCTGTAATCCCACCACCCAAATAGAATTACAATGTGCCAAATGCAAACATTTTGGCACAACTTTTCAGAATTTTTAAAATACACATATATTTATAAATACATGAATATTTATAACAAAAGCAAGGTTGCTTTATGCACACTACTTTAAAATCTGCTTTTTTTACTTAAAAATGCATGTAAATATATTATATATATATCTATATCCCTGTAAAAAATATTGTAAATCAATATCTTTTTTTAACTGCTGCATAATGTTCATTTTATGGATGTGCCGTAATTTAACCAGGCTCCTCTTTTTAACGTTTAAGTTGTCTCAATTTATTTCTTGTTATTAATGAAAACACTTGATCAACATCCTTATACACATATGTCTGACAATGTCCTGAGACTTTTATTAGTATCAATCCTTTTAATCTTGGTTAGAAGGCATGAGACATATGACCAGAGTATTCAGAACAAATGTAGTTCTGATATACATTCCCATGGATACCATATCTATATTTGGTCTTAGTCTCATTCTGGCAGAGTTCCTAAAGCCCTTGGAATTTACTGCATTGAGAGTGACAAAGGTTCCTTTGTTATGTTAATGAGGTGGCTTTTAGTGTGCACTTACGGAGGGGAGTTGGTTACCAGTAGAACCAATCCTGATTAGAAAGTTGAAAATTTTAGTTAACCCCTCTACTCCCATCATCTCCTGAGAGGGGAGAGAGGCCAGGGATTGTGTTTAATCACCAATAGCCAATGATTTAGTCAATCATCCTGTGTAATGAACCCTCCATAAAAACCCAAAAGGATGGGATTCAGAGAGCGTCTAGCTTGGTGACTATATGGACATTGGAGATTTGAGGAGAGAGGGCAGAGAAGCCTGGTGTCCTTTCCACATGCCTCACCCTGTGTGTCTCTTCCAGCTGGCTGTTCCTGGGTTTATTCTTTTATAATAAACTGGCAATCTAGTTGGTAAAATGTTTCTCTGAGTTCTGTGTACCATGCTAGCAAACTAATCAAACCTCTGATTGACAGGCAGAAGGTCAGAAGCATAGGGAATAACCTAGACTAGTGATTGGCATTTGAAGTGGTATATGGACAGTGATATAGGATGTCCAAGTCCTGTGGGATCTGACACTATCTCCAGGTAAATAGTGTCAGAATTGAGTTAAATTGTAGGAAACACAGCAAGTGTCGGAGCATTGTTTGGTGGTGGGAAACCCACAGGCACTCACATTAGAATTGGGAGCAGAAGTTTACCTGAGAACTATCATTCTTTTTAAACTTCCTACATTTCTTCTTAACTGGTTTATCTTCACCTAACTTGCCATTCATGTGACAACTTGATCTAAAGTTGTATGCAATACAGCTCCCTTTAGACCAAGCATGCTGCATCTGTGGCTCTTCATGGCCAGATGTTTCATTTGCAAGAACATTATGTTCGGTCTGACCTTTTTCTTCCTCACTGTCTTTGAAACTTGCTGAAATATTTGGATCTGCCTTTCCTTTACCAGCTGGGTTGAATACAGAAGTGTAGCTCTCCTTCTCTATTTGAAGCCGTCAAACACAGCATTACCAGGTGTAACCCAGAGAGTTTATGAATATTCATCTCTGACCAAAGAACATAGACATATCCTCTGAAAGAAACTGGAAGAGTCTGGTAAATTATCTGAGGGCCTTATACTGAATCAGGCTTTACCATAATGCTAGCTTCTTTTTCTTATTCATTCAACTATCGATAAATGTCTTAGGCGAGATTTTTTTTTGATACAGTCATCTTGAGGTGCAACATTTAATAGTAAGGAGTGTACCAATAAGGACAAACAGGAAAGAAGTGGATATTTGACAAATTTGGGTGATCAAGGACAAAATATTTTAATGGTTTTTTAATAAAAGCAAAACATGTTTATTGTAGGAATTTTCTCAGATATAAGGGGAAAAACAACAACAACAACCACAAAAAAAAAAATCATCTGCGATTACATAACCCAGAGGTAATCAACAGGAATAACACCTTTATGTCTATTTTCTGAACCTAACTTCAGCTTGATCCCAAATAATGTCTTCCAAGAATCACTTCCAAAAGGGCCTTCAGGATGCAATTGAAAACATCTTTAAAATGGTTGTTTACATAAAGTAAGTAATAATTAACCACTAAGAAGAAAGAACAGGGGGCATCTCGGTAGTGTTTTTAGGAAAGAAAGAAGGAAGGAAAGAAGGATGGGATGGAGGGAGGAAGGGAGGGAGAGAGAGAGGGAGAAAGAAAATATTGTGAGATTAAAAAGCGGAGAGGAGATAAATTGAGAAATTTATACACAGAAAAATGGAAATCACTGGTGTTTATAAAAGTAAAGGGAAGATATAGAAGAAGAGGAGATAAGTAGCCAAATCAGAGCAGATCCTTTCATTAATCAGGACTTTGTAAAAGTTTCAAGTGATGAAAACTCAGTGTGAAGCAGAACACATAAAAAAGGGGCTATTATTTGTGACCACACTGGTGTATTTCTAGTAACTGAAGGAAGATGAAACAACCATATCCATGCAGAGTTAAGCTGTGCCTCCTGAACAATAGGAACGAGGAACTCAAACACCACCTGTATTGTTTTAGTGCATCTCTCGCTTTGCTTTTCTCTATGACTATGTATATCATCATATCGCACTGCAGACCACCTGACACCATGAGATAGAAAACATAACGCCCAGAGCTCACAGGCTTCCTACCCCAAGCCTCCCGCAATTTAGAGGGTCTTTCTTCAGTTCCAGTTAGGAAAATCCCAGGAAGTACTCTGCTTTGCCCACTTTGGATAATTTGTACACTCCTGAACCAACCACCTGTGAGACTGATCTGACAAATTTAGGTGATCAAAATATAGATGATGTCAAATAAGAACATGGCAGGTCCCTCTAGAATCACACAGTTAGAGTGGAAAGAAAAAGAGAGTATAGGATTGTTTCTAGACAGCTCTGGAAAGGCAAACTAGAGATTCTCATGACTGTTCTCAAAGAAGCATGGTTTTAAATATTTGGAAGAAGTTTGAGAGATAACAGCAAATCATTGTAGCTTACTGTTTTTCCTAGAAAGCATAAAACAGGTGCTTCCCCCTGGGTCACCCACCAGTGCCTATTTGGTTGGAGGTGTTTCATTCAGTTCCTAGAAGTAACCCCACACCCTTAGCATACTGTGCCAAGAAACATGGAGTGCCCAGAGAAACAGATTCCTACAAAGCCTATTAATGCATTTTCGTGCTCCAAAGACTTTCACAAATTTCAAACTTTGAAACTGATCCCTTAATATTATAGATCGTGAGCAAGCGCATCAGTAGAGGGCGTCTGTGAGGCACGGAGTTTTGGGAAGGAGTGGCACCATTGTTGGGTGGAAACTCCCTTGTGTTGAGCAGTTTATGTCAAAGCCCAAGGGAGTTAGTTACCTCTGAAGAAATGGGAAAATGGGCAGGGAGTCAGCATGACTTTAGAGAGAAAGGGAACCAGCCTGTGAGTCAGGTCTTATCTGGAACTAAAAATCCTGGCTTTTGGTGGAATGGCTCCTGAAGCATTCATTTACCCTCAAAAAAACATTATGTACCCAAACCTGCTTCTTCTTATTTTTTTTTTCCTTTCTTCTTTTTTTTTTCTTCTCAATATTTGGCTAGGCATCTTGTTTTCTTTTCATTTATACAAAACTCTTGGTAAGTGAAGTAAGATCTTGCTTCAACTTTTTAAAACAGACCACCATTCTAGTGCATCTGTCCTTCTGGATTATAAACTCCGTAAGAGCAGGGATCGTTTGCTATTGTCTGGCACTACTATCTCTTCTCTACTTCCAGGCTCTGGGTGGAGTGTGGCTCCTAGGGCTCAGTAAATATTTGTTCAATTTAATTAATATATAGTCATTAAGTACTTGGATATAGTAACAATGCCAACAATTAAAGGCAGCTTAAATGCATTCTATAAATAAGATTTGGTTAATCCACCCTTTCCATTACTTTTAAATTTTATTCAGTTCCCTTTAACCAATATCTACTAAGTGGCTTACTATGTACAACTAATTGTGCTCAGAACTCATAACAAGTTCAGTATAATTACCACTACAGCTCAGAAGGAGGGATGCTCCCAAGGACCATTTAGACTTGTACAGAAATAAAGAGTAGGCAAGCTAAGATTGAACCACTATTTTCTGTCAAGATGTGGGGGATGAAGCTAACAGATTCGAGCTGGCTACAGCTCAGCCCCCTTCAGTATCAAGAAACCCAGCAGGCTAAACCCAGCATCTTGCTGCTGCTCTTGTTGCTGTTTTAAGAACAAGCAGAGTGAGTCAGAGGGCCAATTTTTTTCTCTAGTGTGTTCTCCAAAGAAGAGCATGGAGAGCCACTCCATTTGAAGAGTCGCAATTAATGTGCCATATATTAACTAGATTATCTGGGAACCATTTGCAGACCACTTCAGACTCTACTTTGTAATTGCACATTTGGACAGTTCACAGCATTGTCTAGTTCTAATTTATCCTTATTTTGCTACTCCTTTTCTGCGTGTTTTTAAAGGTTCTTCTTTCAATTTAAATTTTAAAAAGGTTCTTTTTCATTTGGGAAAAAAATGTTTTGTTTTATTTTTTTTAATTCAGTGTCCAAAGCATTGTCAAACAGGGAGTCCTTTCCCTTCTCTCCAGGTATGATTCTTCTAATGTTGAAAAAAATTTAAGGAATAAGTAGCAAAGCCAATCCAAACAAGAAACTTAAACCTCCCAGGTTATCTAGGTCCAGAAATGCCATGAGATTGAATTTTTGCTTCTTAGTCATCCTGGAAATAAATAGCTCTGACATTAAGAGAGAATACGGCCCTGGCCAGCTGGCTCAGCGGTAGAGCATCAGCACTGCATAGGAAAGTCCCAGGTTCGATTCTTGGATGGGCACAGAGGAAAAGCATCCATCTGCTTCTCCACCCTTCCCCCTCTCCTTCCTCTCTATCTCTCTCTTCTCCTCCTGCAGCAAAGTCTCCATTGGAGCAAAGTTCACCCGGGCACTGAGGATGGCACCATGGCCTCTGCCTCAGGCACTAGAATGGCTCTGGTTGCAATGGAGCAATGCCCCAGATAGGCAGAGCATCGCCCCCTAGTGGGCATGCCAGGTGGATCCTGGTCGGGCACATGCAGGAGTCTATCTCTCTGCCTCCCCGCTTCTCACTTCAGAAAAATACAAAAAAAGAAAAAATGGAGAGAGAAAGAGAGAAGATACAACATTCACTAGACATATTATACATCTGTCATCACCCATGACAGATATAGGACCTAAGGAACAGTAAACAAAATTGTTAGTCCAACCACATCTCATTCATAATTCTCCAATGAAAGCCCGGATTCTCTTTCCCTCAATTATAAATAAAGGAACCAATAATTCCTGCAGCCTCTCCTTCCTACCCACATTCAATGTACAGAGTTGATTATCATCTTTCATCCTTCTATCAGAAAAATAATGTTAAATAGAAGTATGTGTGTGCATGTATGTACATAAATATATATATAAACTATATATGCATATATACAAATTATTATGTATGTGTATATTATGTATGTGCATGTGTATATTATGTATGTGTATGTGCATGAAGATAGGTATATACAGTATATGTTTTTTTGTATATATATATGCTTTCTTTGTGATTAGATTATAGACTGCTTTAAAAACCCCTGATTTTAAACCCTTGACTACTTGGATGCTTTGTTCCTTCACGCTTTTTCCTTTTACTTTGCTTTTTTTACTTTATTCCTTTGCTTTTTTCCTTTTACTTCCTAATGTGTTCTCCAGCTCTCTGAGCTCTAGTCATATTAGCTGACCTCCAGCTGCTAAACCACACCGAAATATAGCTCTCCTCAAAGCTTTAAATGTGTGCTTCTTTCTGGCTGGAATGTCCTTCTTCCCAACCCAAGCCATCAACCTTTGCTTAACTATATACTACTCTCCGTCATTGCTTCATAGCATTTCCTCAAAGAAGCTTCCTCAGAGTCCCTCAGACTCTGTTTGCCCTGTGGATTTCTTTTTTACCTGCTTTTCTCAGATTTCTATTGAGTCTTAGGAGTGAGACAGTCAAAAGCTTTAGTAAGCCTGAGAGCACAGTGACACTTGTCTGTTCTGAGCTTTACTGTGGAGTGACCTGACTGAACCATTTGACTGGCCAATCCCAATGTCAGCATCCATCCTGACTGGTCAGGTCCCCCAGAGAAGACTCTTCCAGCCTCCTACCCAAAGGGTAAAGGCTTGGCTGCCAGTATTCTGGAAACTGTGTCAACTAAAACTAATGGCAGTCTCCGCATTTAGTATGTAAATATTTACTCAGCCCTCCTGTTCTCAGTAAGTCTCCACATTAGTTTCCTATGCTGGTTTAACAAATTACTACACACTGAGTAGCTTAAAACAATACAAATTTATTATGTTACAGTTCTATGGTTAGAATCTGAAACATTTATACTGAGATAAAATCAAGATGTCAGCTGGGGTGGATTTTCTTTTGGAGCCTCTAGGAAGAATCCATTCCCTGCCTTTCTCAACTTCTGGAGGCTGCCCACTCTCCTTGGCTCAGGCCCTCTTCTTCCATCTTCAAAGCCAACAGTAGCAATCGAGTTCTTGTCATGCCACTACCTCTCTGGCCTGGACTCCTTCCTCTGCCTCCCTCTTCTACTTATAAGGACCCTCGTGATTACACTGGGCCGCTCAGATCATCCAGGATAGTTTCCCAAATCAAGGTTAATAATTAGCACCCCTAATTCCACCTACAACAATAATTCCCTTTTACCATATAACCTAATATAATCCTAGGTCTGGTGACTAGAATGTGGTTATCTTTGGGAGCCATTATTTTGTCTACCACAGCATCTCAGTCCTCGGCCATGCCGAGGGCATCAACAAGTCCAGAGACCATTGGTTTCATCCTCTTTAGACACTAAATCTCGTTTTCCATGTGACAGGATATAAAAGGGGTAGCCATTAATGACTAAGAAGAGTGGGGAATAGATTTCGAGGGTCTAAATACAGTACTTCTTAAAGAGAATTTCAACAAGTCCTCTTGTTTCTATCTCTACTTTCACTGCCTTCCCACACACACCCCTTTTATAAATGCCTAGTATATGTACCAGATACACCAATCCCTGAGACTTGGGAAGATTTCTCGATTATTCTAATACACTGAGTTGCTTCTTGACTTTCTCCACAGCCAGTTTGGGGATTTAGATTTCTCACTGTCTTTAAGTCAGTTGCCACTCATTCCACCTTCCACAATTTTATTACTTCTCCTTAGTTCTCTCTATTCTTGTGGGCTTGTCCCCTTTTGGTAGATTGATACAAAAATATCTCTAATTATTCCCTTCTTCATATCTATGCTCCTTGAAATGTAAATTTTCAGCTCCTTCCATTAAGATATAGAGTCAGTTTTCCCATCCCTTAAATCTAGACAAGCCTTGTGACAAGCTTGGGCCAATAGAATTTAGCAGAAAAGATGATGTGTCAGATCTGAGGGTAGACCTCAGGAGACCTTACACACTCCCACTCACTTTCTTGAGATCCCCTTCTTTTATACATGAACAAGCCCAGTCCGGTCTGATGAAGGACGGTAGCCTGAGTCTATCCAGTGTTCCCAGTGGAGGCCAAGAGATGAGGAAGCCCAGCCAAGATCAGCAAAGCTGAACTTGTCCTTCAACTGCCTGAAGCCACACAAAGGAGTCCTGATGAGACCAGATAAATCAGCTATTTGAGTCCAGCTCACACTGCTGATCCATAGCATTATGAAATAAATCAGTGATTGTTGTTCTAAGCTGCTACATTTTATGGTGGTTTTATTGTTGTTGTTATGCTGCAACAGCTAACTCATATAGCCTTTAAAATCTATTTAGTATTGTCGACTATAAATTTAGGGACTCAATGTTGACACATATATGATCAATCCTCCGTCTTTTTCTAAAACTCTTTTTTTTATTATTCTTTTTAGAGAGGAGGGGCGGAGAGAGAGAGAGAGAGAGAAGGGGGAGGAGCTGGAAGCATCAACTCCCATATGTGCCTTGACCAGGCAAGCCAGGGTTTTGAACCAGCAACCTCAGTGTTTCCAGGTTGACGCTTTATCCACTATGCCACCACAGGTCAGGCCTTTTTTCTAAAACTCTTAACTGATTTATTTCCCAATATGAGACCCATTCAATAGGAAACTACAGAACTAAACGTAGATATCATATCAAAACTTAGTACTTAAAATTTATCCATTTATTTTTAATTTACTTACTTGATTTTTATAAAACACTAACTTTATCTAACACACAGCTGACACAGCTTTTCATTTAGGATCATCCTTGTTGGTCAAAGAAGCAATTAACATGATGATACTTAATATTCCATTTGAAGCATATTTCTATTCCTGATACCCACAAATAGAAGACAAGATGTGTTTTTCTTTATCTTACACTCCAGTTATATTCTCTCATGGTATTCTCAAATAAGAAGTCCTTTAGTATCTTTAGTTAAAGGTTAGTATAGAAAATAATTTTGAAATGTGGCTAGTTAACGATTAAAATCAGTTCTCCTGGTAGTTTTTTTTTTGTTAATTTTGCATAAACAGCCCATTTAAATTGGGTATAAATAGCCCATCTAAAATGAACTAGAGCCTGACCAGGCGGTGGTGCAGTGGATAGAGCATCGGACTGGGATGTGGAGGACCCAAGTTTGAGACCCTGAGGTCGCCAGCTTGAGGACGGGCTCATCTGGTTTGAGCAAGGCTCACTAACTTGAGTCCAAGGTTGCTGGCTCAAACAAGGGGTCACTCGGTCTGCTGTAGCCCCCCCCCCCATCAAGGCACATATGAGAAATCAATCAATGAACAACTAAGGAACCGCAACGAAGAGTTGATGTTTCTCATCTCTCTCCCTTCCTGTCTGTCTGTCCCCTATCTGTCCCTCTCTCTAACTCTCCCTGTCTCTGCCACAAAAAGATAAATAATAAATAAATAAATAAATAAATAAATAAAATGAACTAGAGCTTTCTAACATACTAACAGTACATAGTTCACAGTTCAATGTTTCAAATCAAAATAGTAAGTATTAAGATCCAGATATTTTAACTTATATTTCCTAATATGTGTAAAGCCTTGTTTTGTTGGCATTCATCAATTTATTTTATTTTTATCAACTCTTTATCATCTTAACTGTTATTTATTTTTCAAGCTTTCTCATAAAATAAATCAGTTGAAATATTGTATTGAGGCATTTAACAGAACAGGCCTTTCATATATTTGAAGGAAGACTGCTATGTCTTTAGCTCTGATTATCAACCCAAAGCAGAGTATAGCTCTAATCAATACAATAATTACTATATCTCATCCTAATTATGAGGCCCTGGAATGTAATCATTATTACAGAGAAACTTATAATAATTTTCCTAAGCACTTTGCTTTTGTCAACTCAGTCACAATTAAATGTGCTTATTTTAGGCCCAAATTCAGCAATAATAGCTGATTCACAGTCTTTGTAGGCAACATAAAGGATGTCTGAGAAATATATAGCAAACAATAAAAGTAAAAGGATGCAATCTTCTTCTGACCTTGGTTACTAATGGATTTGATGTTTCTCTAGCATCTACCAATGATCATGCCATTTCCTAGATAAGATAAAATGCCAATACCTTGAATCGAGCAATTTCACAAAACACATGAAAAATATAGATATGTAGCAACTTTATAGGAACATCTGAAAAAATACACAATATAAAAATCAAATGAAAGAATCAAGTGCCAGTGAGCATATATGCTAAAAAAAATGGTAAAGATGAGATATAATAAGAGCCCAAAGAAGAAATTAATGAATGGCAATAAAAGCTCGTATTTTTGAGAGTTTACTATTTTGCATTCTCTCAATAATCCTATAAGATAGGTATCATTATCCTTATTTTATAGATAAAGTAGCTGAGGAACAGAAGTTATATAACTTTCCTAATATGTATTATATAGCTAGAAGCAAGTGGAGCTGGGACTCATATCCAGGCAGCCTGCATTCAGACCAGGCCCTCAAGCACTGCACTACATTGATGAATAATGCACTCCAAAATAAAGCTGGATGCACATTACTTTTCATGGAAGTCTATCTTTTCTAACCCAACTTCCTCTGTTAACTCTAAAATGCCCCACAAGACATAAAAATGATTATATTAGCATGAGTGGATCTGGATGTGGAATTGCATCACTATATTTAAAAAATTCTTTGCCTTGGTGATTATTCTCAAATGTCCTTCCTATAGTCTGCCTTTCACCTTTTGCTTTTTAAAAAATTTTTATTTATAGGCCTGGCCTGCGGTGGCACAGTGGATAGAGCATTAACTTGGAGCAATGAGGTCACTGGTTCAATACCCTGGGCTTGCCCGGTCAAGGAACATACAATGAGCAAGCAATGAACAGCTAAAATGAAGCAACTGAGTGGATACTTCTTGCTCTCTCTCACCCGTAACAATCAATAAATAAAGTCTTTAAAAAGGATTAAAACTTTTTATTTATTGATTTTTAGAGAGAGAAGAAGAAGGGAGATATATATATATATATATAGAGAGAGAGAGAGAGAGATCAATTTGTTGTCCCACTTATTTATGCATTCATAGATTGATTCTTGTATGTGCCCTGACCAAGGGTGAAACCTGCAACCTTGGCCTATCTAGACAACACTATAATGAATCGAGCTATTTGCCCAGGGCTTCACCATTTGCTTTTATCTGACTTAATTTTTATAAAATACCAATGTTGGTGGCCTATTTAAAAGAGTGATACGCTTTCATGATTACTGCAGTAGTCATAATCTCTTTTATATTGAACAGGTGTGTAATCAATGCTCCTTTTCAATTCTGTGGAGTGTGGTCCTCCTTCTAATTGCAGTAAATTGGTTGCACTAATCACTTTGAGTTGTTGGCCAACATAGTTATAGATTTCTACCTGGTGTTCTAGCAGAAGATAATTGCTTGACAATACAGAGTATTTCAACAGAGTTTATTGTAAAACAAATCCAATGGTAACTTCAAATGCTGGCTTCATAGTTCATTCACTCACTCATTTATTGACTTATTCAAAAGAAGACACTGTGCATTGTGTGTGTGCCAGACATTGGACGACACCCTGGACAAATAGAAGGCATAAAATACACTTTCTGCCTTGAAGAATCTCACAATAGAGTGGATATCATAATGAACTAAAGTATTTTATGAGCCATGAGAAAAAAGGATGTATAAAAATTTACACAAGAGGCCAAAGAAGTGAATGACTAAGTGCTTTGGAGTTACAAGGTCAAAGCCAAAAAGGAGGTAACAGCACGAGCTAAGCCATGCCAGATGAGTAGGGATTCACCAGCTGTGGGCAGTGGTGCAGGTCCCAGGACTGGCAAAAGGTCTGAAGATGAGGCTAGGTCAGCAGATTGGATTCAAATTGTCAAGGGTCTTTTATTTTAGGGGAGAAACTTAAACTTTTGTTCTTTTAACAATAAACAAGCATGAAAAAGCTTTAATCAGATAAAACTCATATCACATTGTCCTGTCAATTTCTGTGTACAAGTCTTCCCCCCCCCCACTGGACTTATCACAAGGACCTTAACATCACAGATGCTCTATAAAGTTAAGTTAATCTTGAATACTTGGATTAATGACTTAATATTTCTAGAAAGATGACTTGGTCAGCCATGCAAACCATAAATATGATTAGGGTCAGTTGGAAGGCAAGGAGACCATTTGGAAAACATATATGTGCAGCAATGACATAATGAGAGACCAGATAAAGCACGACAAAAAGAACCAAAATGCAAAACCACTTAAGCACTGTAGTGAAATGGGCCACCATCCATTCTACTGATTGACCTTATGAACTCCTGTGAACAAGTGTGAAAAAAAAAAAACCTGGCCTGTAATACTATTGTGCCAGGTATGCAGCTTATGGAGGGGCAGGCATTTACCTGTTCTGCCACCCTCTTCTTGAATGCCCAGAATCTGTTGGCAGCTGATGCTGACAAATTCCCCATAAGTCAGTGCTGGGCCGTGTGCACCCAGGCCCAGCAGTCTTTCCTGAACTGAAAACTGTCCTTTGTTGTAACCCACATTTTTCATCAAACACTTTAGGTATCATCACCTTGCTCTGATATGAAGTCTACCTGAACTGTCAGAAATTCAAACTCTAGAGAGGAATTACAAGATGGCCACGGAATAGACAGATGTTCCAACTGCCACCTCCCAGGACCAAATTGGATTACAACTTAATTTAAGAACAGTCATCTTGAAAAATCAACTTTGGACTAAATGAAGAGAAGTCTATAACCAAGGATCACAGAAGAAGCCACACCGAGACTGGTAGGAAGGGTGGAGATGCAGAAAGGGCTGCCTGCTTGCAGGAGCCAGCAGAGCTGAGGGTCCAGAGGGACTCTCCCCATGGGGAAGGTCACCCTGAGAGGGGAGGGTCCTCAGCCCCAGGCTAGACACCCCAGTCTAGAGCCCCAGAACCTAGAAGAAGCACCACAAAGCATTTGACGGTAAAAAGAGCGAGGTTTCTATCTGTGAGAAAGAGATGCAGACTCTTGTCTTAAAGGGCTCGGGCAGAAAATCTCATTCACAGCCACTTATCCGGGACTCTGGCAGAGGGAGGGCTGAGAGAACTAGAATTGCATGAGGAGAGTGTAAAGTTGGTGGCCCAGGGACAGATACTGTAGGGGACACCAAAACCCCTGTGCTGAGTCATTCTCCAATACCACAGTTGTCATCTTTCTTGGGTGGAGCAGTCCCCTCCCTGTGCCATCAGCCTGGAAAAAAGCAACTGCCCCACCCTCGAGAATCTCTCCTACCTGACCCCATAAAGACAAGGCCATTCTGAGAAGTCAGCCAGGAAGCAGGGGGCACATCAGTGACTCAGTGTTCTGGCATTGAGACTGGAGCTTTCCCCGACACACTCCCAAGAATAAGATCATGGGAGATTCAGTAGAAACCATCCATACTATGAACAGACCACATCTCTGGGTCTCAGAGGCCACACCCACTGGACTCCTTGGGGCCACACCCCACTGAGGTTTGTGAAAAAAGTCTAGACAGACTGACACCTGAGGCCGAGGGGCAGAGCCACTCCTACCACCCTTCCTGATCCCTGAATTGCCCCAGGTTCTAGACTCTAGCAGAGGTTTTATTTCAGTGGCCGAGTCCAACAAGCAGTCAGCAGACAGAGGCTGCAGGCAACAGGGTCTCAGGGAACCTTGGCTGTTTGTGGACCTTCCCCAGATCAAGTGGGGGTAAAAGCCAGTTTAGGTGTGCAATTTGATGTTTTCATGTGCACCCAGGCCAGCAGAGGCAGCCACAAACTCTGGATTGCTTGTAGCTCCAGGAAGGTTGCTGAGGGCCAGTCACGGGCAGTGCCCCCCTCTGGTCTACACTGGGTTCCCTCTAGAGAGCCCCAGGGATGGCATATCTAGTGGCCAGCTGCAGAGAGGTTCAAAACCTAATAACTTTTGCTGGTGACCTGTCCTAAGGAAGGGCTCCTCACACCTGGGCCAGCTGAGGCCAGTTCCACTTTCTGTGATTAGCACCTGAACAGTGGCTCGTATGCATTGGACAGGGAGGAGCTTCACAGTCACCTGGCCTTGGTGCTGGATATCCTGCTTGAAAGGCAAAAACCGTAGGCTGAACCAAAAACACAAGGCTAGTGTGTTCCAAAAAGAAAATTTGTTTTAAAAACACCTGGGTACAGGCAGGCTGAGACCAGCAAAGGGTGCCAGTCCTGAGGGAGGAATGGGGCAAGGGTTATATGGATTTGTGAAAGAGCCTTGAGCAAAGGCAGCTGCAAGATCACTTCTTCTGTTTGTGGTTGGCAGTGGCACCACTATTCCTCATAATTGTCTGCACCCTAACCCAATCATCCCTTTTCAGCATCCAGGTACAAGAGAGGTCTAAATTGGATTACTGAGTAGGTAAGTCCTTCTTCTTCCTTCAGGCCTGCATTGCTGTTAAAAAAGATGGTGGCTGAGTAACCTTTTTATCTATCACTGCTCCACTGGGTTCCATGGGGGAAGGGAGAGAGGCTTAGAACACTGTTGGTCAAATAAGTTTGTAAATATGATGTATATGTTTGCTCACTTTGGGTGTGGGAAACAGGCTGTAAGCTAGCAAAGTCATTATAGCCTAAGGCTTACTTTTAAGACTAAACATTTCCCTTCCTTCTAATACTAAAGTCTTCTTAAAACTAAGCCTTTCCCCACATCCTTGACTGTTGCATGATAGGGGGTGGTGCACTCTTATGAGGAATCCTATTTATGCCTCAGATAAGTGGTTCGGTATCAGAGACTTCCTTTTTTATATACTGGCTTAAAGGCTTTAATTTTCTACACTATAAAATGAAGTAGACCAGAGGGCTCTCACTCTCTCTCGGTTTCTGCTATCAGCATTGCAGAGGCCTCCCTGATCCCTTGCCCTCTATGGGAAAAGAAAATTTTCTGCTTTTCCCTTAGCTTTTCTTGTGTCTTGCCTGTCTTGGTGAGACACCAATAAACAGAATGGCCCACCATCCTCTGACTCCGCCATTTCTTTACTGTCTGCCCGAATTCAATGAGAACCTGCATATGAATGGCCATGATAGTGGTCCCTGGCCTTACAAACATGGACATTTAAAGTGTGGGTCCCCACAAGCCTATTGTTGGGTCTGGTCAAGGGGTTTAGCCATTTCTTGGTGAGGCACAGTCGGCCCCAGGAGAGGACTCTCTGTCTTCCTCCTTGAGACCAGGGTCTCACCAGCTGGAAGAACTTCTGCAGAGGGGACTGTTGGCCCCACTCTATCTGAACCTGCTGTTCACCTTGTTGGGGAGAAATAAAATTTGAGTATCTGTTGGTCAAATAAGTTTGTAAATATAATATATATGTTTGCTCACTTATAGTTTGCATTGGGTGTGGGAGACAGGCTGTAAGCTGGCAAGGTCCTTATAGTCCAGAGGTCAGGAACCTATGGCTCGCGAGCCAGATGTGGCTCTTTTGATGGCTGCATCTGGCTCACAGACAAATCTTTTTTTTTTTTTTTTTTTTTGTATTTTTCCAAAGTTGGAAACGGGGAGGCAGTCAGACAGACTCCCGCATGTGCTCTACCAGGATCCACCCGGCATGCTCACCAGGGGGCGATGCTCTGCCCATCTTGGAGTGTCACTCTGCCACAATCAGAGCCATTCTAGCGCCTGAGGCAGAGGCACAGAGCCATCCTCAGTGCCCAGCCAAACTTTGCTCCAGTGGAGGCTTGGCTGCGGGAGGGAAAGAGAGAGACAGAGAGGAAGGAGAGGGGGAGGGGTGGAGAAGCAGATGGACGCTTCTCCTGTGTGCCCTGGCTGGGAATCAAACCTGGGACTCCTGCACACCAGGCCAATGCTCTACCACTGAACCAATTGGCCAGGGCCTGACAAATCTTTAATAAATAAAATAATAACGTTAAAAATATAAAACATTCTCATGTATTACAATCCATTCATTTTCTACCGCTCATGTTCATGGTTGCGGGTGGCTGGAGCCAATCACAGCTGTCCTCCAGGACAACACCAAATTTTTCTTAGATAATGCATAACGTACACGGGTCGTTATATGGCTCTCATGGAATTACATTTTAAAATATGTGGCGTTCATGACTCTCTCAGCCAAAAAGTTGCCCGGCCCCTGTTATAGCCTAAAGCTTAGTTTTAAGACTAAGCCTTTCCCACACTTTTAATACTAAGATCTTTTCAACATCCTTCTAATACTAAGATCTTCTCAGAACTAAGCTTTTTCCCATACACTTTACTATTGCATGATGGGAAGTGATACACTCTTATGAGGAATCCCATTTATGCCTCAGATAAGTGGCTTTGTATCAGAGACTTCCTTATTTGTATATTGGCTTAAAGGCTTTAATTTTTACACTATAAAATAAGGCAGACTGGGCTTTCTCTCTTGGTTCCTGCCACCAGCATTGTAGAGAGAGAGAGAGAGACAACGTTGTTCCAGCGGAGAGAGACCACGTAGTTGGAGATGAGGCAGGCAGCCAAGATAGAGTCCTGCAGGGAGAAAAAGATGGGGAACAAAGGTGAATAAGGCTGGTGGGGCCTTTGATTCTAGGAAAACTGGAAAGATTCTCCTGGTTGTGGAACTGGAGAGACACGTGAGTGGGTTTTGGTGCACCATGTGTTTGTTTTTTACTCGTTGGCCTGTACAAGTCTAGAATAAAGGTGATGGCCCACCAGTTCTTGGCTCTGTTGCTTCACTATCGTCTGTCCAAATTAAATGTGAACCTGCCCAGGCCATGTGGCTCTGCTGGTGGTCATGGCTACTGGTCCTACAGTATCCAACAGTGGCTGAGGAATTAGGCTCTGGAATAAGAGCCACTTTCCCCATGCTGAGCTCCTGACCAAGAGAACCCTGAAGTAGAGGGTTCCACTAATAATGTATTCTCAACATCAGCTTCCCTAACCCACCAAGCTTGCAACATGTAGAGGGGTTGCTTGGGTGAAGCCAGTCTGAGCCCTCACTACAGACTTTCTACAGAAGACTCTGTGGGAAGACCAGGCAGCTGCAACAGGAGGTGAAGCAGCTGAAAAGTGGAGGCAAATCTTATGGAGCTTGGGAATTTTACAGAGCTGCTGTTATCTGTATGCAGGAAGAAACTGATCCTTATACACAGGTTGGCCCCTCTCACATTACCCATGCACAGAAAACACAGACACAAACAGCAAACAGAGCAGTAGCTCCAGACAGATAGCCCACAGCAGGTTACAAACAATGGCTGATGCCAACCCAAGAAGACCTAGAGCCAACACAACCAGTAGTGGGTGGCAGACAGCACCAATGCTAGACTCAGCTAGCTACACAAGCAGCACACCCAAAGGAGAAGTCCAGCAGGCACCAGACACTGTGGAGAATAAATATGTCCAATAGGACAGACACTGTACAGTGTCTAATACATATAATCAAGGTTGACCCTTAGAGCCAGCCAGCCTGAAGAGATAACTGCACCCATGAAAGGACCAACTGCATTCAATACTCACATACAACAGGAGGATAAATATTACCCTTAAGAAGCTTTCATAGAGCAAGGCACTCAGGTGGCCTGGAGGTCAGTACCACCGAGCTCATCTTCCTCATAAAGACACCACTACAAATTTTAAAGTCAGACAGTGGTATGTAATACACAGACAATATGGGCAGACAAAGAAATATGACCCAAATGAATCACCAAGAGAAATCCCTGGAAAAACAACTAAATGAAGTAGAAGTAACCAAACTACCAGACACAGAATTTAAAATAATAATTTTTAGGATGTTCAAGGATCTTAGAGCAACAACAGAGAGTCACAATGAGAATGTAAACCAAAAAATAAAAATAAAAAAGGACATTGAAATTAAAAAAAGAACCAGTTAGAAATAACAAATAAAATGTCAGAAATGCACTAGAAGGAATCAATAGCAGGCTGGATGAAGCAGACAACCCAATCACCAATTAAGAGGACAAGATAAACAAAATCATAGAAACAGAGCAGCCAAAAAAATAAAGGCTCAGAAAGACTGGGGAAATTCTAAGAGAACCCTGTGACAACATGAAGAGAAACAACATCTGCATCACCATAGGGGATCCTGAAGGAGAAGAGAACGAACAAGGGATAGAGAACCTGTTTGAAGAAATTATAGCTGAAAATTTCCCTAAATTGGTGAAGGAAAATGTCACACAGGTTTAAGAAGCACAGAGAGTCTCATTAAAGAGGAAACCAAGGAGTCTCTTTTAAGAGGAAACCAAGGAGGCCTACAACAAGACACATCATAACAAAGAAAGAATACTAAAAGCTGCAAGAGAAAAGTAGTTAATTACCTACAGAAGAGTCCCTATAAGGATAATGTCTGACTTCTCAACAGAAACATTTGAGGCCAGAAGGGATTGACAAGAAATACTCAAAGTGAAGCAAAACAGGAACCTACAACCAAAAATACTTTATCCGCAAGGCTATCATTTAAAATTGAAGAAGAAATAAAAGGTCTCCCAGACAAAATAGGATTCAAGAAATTCATTACAACCAAACCAGTACTGCAAGAAATGTTAAGGTACCTGCTATAAAAAAGCAAAGGAAAAAAGAAATCGAGAGAAAGAGGATTTTAGATTTAAAGAATAAAATGGCAAAAAAAACAAGTACATATAAATAATAACCTGAAATGTAAATGGATTAAATGTTCCAATCAAAAGAAATAGGGTAGCTGCATGGATAAGAAAATGGTACCTGTATACATGCTGTCTACAAGAGAGCCACCTCAGAACAAAACATACACATAGACTGAAAGTGAAGGAATGGAAAAAAACTATTTCATACAAATGGAAATTTTAAAAAAGCTGGGGAAGCCATGCTTATATCTGACAAAATAACCTTTAAAACAAAAGCTATAGTAAGGGATAAAGAAAATCACTACATAATGATAAAGGGAGCAATCCAACAGGAGGCTATAACATTGTCAATATTTATGTGCTTAACATAGGAGCACCTAAATATATAAAGCAGATTTTGATGGACATAAAGGGGGAGATTGACAGCAATACTATAATAGTAGGGGATTTCAATAACATCAATGGATAGATCCTTCTGATGAAAAATTAACAAAGAAACGGCCACCTTAACTGACACACTAGATCAATTGGATTTAATTGATATCTTCAGAATCTTTCACCCCAAAGCAGCAGAATATACATTCTTTTCAAGTGTTCATGGTACTTTCTCTAGGATAGACAACATGTTAAGACACAAAACAAGTCTCAATAAATTTAAGAAGATTGAAATCATATCAAACATCTTCTCTGATCACAATGGCATAAAACTAGAAATCAACTACAATAGAAAAACTGAAAAACATTCAAACACTTGGAGCAGTGGTAGTCAACCTGGTCCCTACCGCCCACTAGTGGGTGTTCCAGCTTTCATGGTGGGTGGTAGCAGAGCAACCAAAGTATAAATAAAAAGATAGATTTAACTATAGTAGGTTGTTTTATAAAGATTTATTCTGCCAAAGTTAGCAAAAATTAGATGTAAAGTACTTGGTAAGTAATTATTATTATATGCTTTAACTTGCTGTAACTCTGCTTTATAAATTTTATAAAGTAAAGTTACTTCCCTACTTTATAAATCACCATTACTATGGAACCAGTGGGTGGTTAGAAAATTTTACTACTAACAGAGATACAAAAGTGGGCGGTAGGTATAAAAAGGTTGAGTACCCCTGACTTGGAAGCTAAATAGCATGTTATTAAATAACAAATGGATTAACAATGAGATCAAAGAAGAAAATAAAAATTTCCTTGAAATAAATGAAAATGAACCTACAACAACCCAAAATCTATGGGACACAGCAAAAGCAGTCCTGAGAGGGAAGTTCATAAAATTATAGGCATACCTTAAGAAGCAAAAAAAAAAGCTCAAATAAACAACCTAACCCTGCACCTAAAATAAGTAGAAAAAAAACAACAAATAAAGCCCAGAAGAAGTAGAAAGGAAATAATAGCCTGACCTGTGGTTGCACAGTGGATTAAGTGTTGACCTGGAAACACTGAGGTCGCCGGTTCAAAACCTTGGGCTTGTCTGGTCAAGGCACATATGGGAGTTGATGCTTCCTGCTCCTCCCCCCTTCTTTCTCTTTCTCTCTGTCTCTGTCTCTCTCCTCTAAAAAAATAAAAAATAAAAAAATTATAAAAAAGAATAAATAAAGAGTGAAGCACAGTTTTTTATTTTTTTTTTATTTATTTTTTTATTTTTTTGTATTTTTCTGAAGCTGGAAACGGGGAGAGACAGTCAGACAGACTCCCGCATGCGCCCGACGGGGATCCACCCGGCTCGCCCACCAGGGGCGATGCTCTGCTCACCAGGGGGCGATGTTCTGCCCCTCCGGGGCGTTGCTCTGCCACGACCAGAGCCACTCTAGTGCCTGGGGCAGAGGCCAAGGAGCCATCCCCAGCGCCCGGGCCATCTTTGTTCCAATGGAGCCTTGGCTGCGGGAGGGGAAGAGAGAGACAGAGAGGAAGGGGAGGTGAAGAAGCAAATGGGCGCTTCTCCTATGTGTCCTGGCCGGGAATCAAACCCGGGTCCCCTGCACGCCAGGCTGACGCTCTACCGCTGAGCCAACCCGCCAGGGCCAAAGCACAGTTTTTAAAAAAAAAAAAAAAAGAAAGAAAGAAAATAATAAAGATCAAAGCAGAAATAAATGACATAGAGGCTAAAAAAAAAAATACAAAAGATTGATGAAACCACGAGCTGTTTCCTTGAAAAGATAAATAAGATTGACGAACCTTTTACCAGACTCATCAAGAAAAAAAGAGGACCCAAATAAATAAAATTAGAAATTAAAGTGAAAACATAACAACTGGCACTGCAGAAATACAAAAAATTGTAAGAAAGTGTTATGAGATCAATATGCAAAAAATTGGACAACCTAGATGAAATGAATAAATTCCTAGAAATATATAATCTTCCGAAACTCAATCTGGAAGAATCAAAAAATCTAAACAGATTGATTACAACAAATAAAATTGAAACATTTAGAAACATTTATCAAAAAACTCCCAACAAACAAAAGCCCTGGACTGGCTGGTTTTACAGGTAAATTTTACCAAAACATTCAAAGAAGAACTAACACCTATCCTTCTCAAACTATTCCAAAAAATCTAAGAGTAAGGAAGACTTCCAAGCTCATTTTATGAGGCAAGCATTATCCTCATTCCAAAATCAGGTAAAGACACTAAAAGGAAAGACAACTATAGGCCAATACATCTGATGAACATAGATGTATTCTATGTAAAATTCTCAACAAAATATCCAGATCCAGCAAACCAGATCTAGCAATACATTAAAAAGATCACACATCATGATCAAGTGAAATTTATTCCAGAGAGGCAAGGCTGGTACAATATTCACAATTCAATAAATGTGATTCGTCACATAAACAAAAGGAAGAATAAAAATCAAATGAATATATCAATAGATGCAAAAAAAAAGCATTTGATAAAATCCAGCACCCATTTATGATCAAAACTTTCAGCAAAGTGGGAATACAAGTAACATACCTCAAAATAATAAAGGCCATCTATGACAAAGCAACAGCCAACATCATACTCAATGGGCAAAATTTAAAAGCAATTCCCCTTAAGGTCAGGAACAAAGCAGGAATGTCCCCTTTCACCACTCTTATTCAACATAGTTCTGGAAGTCTTAGTCACAGCAATCAGGAATGAAGAAGAAATAAAAGGCATCCAACTTGGAAAAGAACTAAAACTGTCATTATTTGCTGATGACATGATACTGTACATAGAAAACCCTAAAGTCTCAGTCAAAAGACTATTAGGCCTGATAAATGAATTCAACAAGGTGGCAAGATATAAAATTAATATTCATAAATCAGTGGCATTTTTATACATGAACAATAAACTATCACAAAGAGAAATTAAGGAAACAACCCCCTTCACTTTTGCAACAGAAAAAATAAAGTATCTAGGAATAAAATTAACCAAAGAGGTAAAAGACTTGTACACAGAAAATCATAAGACATTGAAGAAAAAAATCAAGGAAGATACAAACAAGTGGGAGTATACACTGTGTTCATGGATAGGAAGAATAAACATCATTAAAATGTCTATACTACCCAAAGCAATCTATAGATTCAATGCAATTCTTACTAAAATACCAATGGCATACTTCAAAGATATAGGACAAATATTTCAAAAACTTATATGGAACCCAAAAAACCCCCAAACATTAATAGCCTCAGTGATCTTGAAAATGAAGAATAAAGTGGGAAGTATCAAACTTCCTGATATCAAGTTATAGTACAAGATCATTGTGATCAAAACAGCTTGGTACTGGCATAAGAACAGGCATACAGACCAAGGGAACAGAACAGAGAACCCAGAAATAAACCCACACCTTTATGGTCAATTGATATTTGACAAAGAAGATAAGAGTATACAATGGAGTAAAGACAGTCTCTTCAATAAATGATGGGAAAATTGGACAGGTACATGTAAAAAAAATGAAACTAGACACTAATTTACACCATTCACAAAAATAAATGCAAAATGGATAAAAGACTTCAATGTAAGTTGTGAAACCATAAACATCTTGGAAGAAAACATAGGCAGTAAACTGATACCTCTTGTAGCAATATATTTGTCGATATATCTCCACAGGCAAGTGAAATAAAGGGCAAAATAAACAAATGAGACTATATCAAACTAAAAAGCTTTTGTACAGCAAAAGACATCATTAACAAAAATAAAAAGACACCCCAAACAATGGGAGAAAATATTCACCAGTACATCTGACAAGGGGTTAATAACCAAAATTTATAAAGAACTGCTAAAACTCAACACCAGGAAGGTAAACAATCCAATTAAAAAATCAGCAAAAGAACTGAATAGACATTTCTCCAAAGAGGACATTCAGATGGCAAATAGGCATATGAAAAAATGTTCAATGTCACTAATCATCAGAGAAATGCAAATTAAAATCACAATGAGATACTACCTCACACCTGTCAGAATGGCTCTCATTAACAAATCAACACACAAGTGCTGGTGAAGTGTGGAGAAAAGGGAACCCTCCTGCACTGCTGATGGGAATGCAGACTGGTGCAGCCACTGTGGAAAACAGTATGGTATTACCTCAAAAAATTAAAAATGAAACTGTCTTTTGACCCAGCTATCCCACTTTTAGGAATATATCCTAAGAATCCCAAAACACTGATTCAAAAGAAGATATGCACCCCCATGTTTATTGCAGCATTGTTCACAATAGCCAAGATCTGGAATCAGCCCAAGTGTCTGTCAGTGAACAGGTGGATAAAAAAGCTGTGGTACATATACACAATGGGATACTACATGGCTGTGAAAAAGAAGAAAATTTTACCTTTTGTGATGGCATGGATGGACCTGGAGATTATTATGCTAAATGAAATAAGCCAGAAAAAAAAAAGAAAAATATCATATGATCTCACTTATATGTTAAATCTGATGAACAAGGTGGGTGAACTGAGGAATGGAATAGAGGCAGCGGCGGGGTCACGAGGAGCAGAGGGAAAGCTGTAGAGGAAAGTGGGATGAGGGGACGGGATCAGAGAAGATGAAGGCATTAGTTAAATTATATACACGTAACACATAGATACAGATAATGGGACAGCAAATCCCAGAGGGAAGGGGGGAAAGGAGCCAGAGGGAGGGGGTGTGTAACAGGGGGCATGTGGTTGGGGGGTGAGGGTGTTATATGAGTGGGACACTTGAATTTATTTTAACACAATAAATTTAAATTTTTAATTAAAAAAATAAATTTTTTTTAAAAAAAGAAATTTAAACTGTCTTTTCTTGGTTTAACAATGGTGCCTTCCTACATCAGCAAAATTCTGTAGCAGCAGTGGTAAGAGCAATACTAGGCAAAAAGGCTTATAAATAAGAGAGAGGCTGAGAGTTGACAACGCATGGAGAATGCAGATGAGAAAAGAGAGTAAAGCTTCGGTGCACAGTTAAGTACCATGCTTTACAGCCAAAGCAGAAACCTCCGATGGCCCAAAGAGCTGAGGGATACATGAAATCACTGTGAGGAAAGTGCTTAGAGAATGTAATAGACCAATATTAAAAACCATTACAAAAGGGAAACTACCCTTTTACTACATTACTATTAGCAATATGTATTTATAAAGATGAATAGAAATTGTTTTTTACCTGATTCTTGGAAGGACCTCTTGAAACAAAAGCAGTAGCAACATCTTTTTTTAAGTACGGTATGCTGTTTTCACCGTCTAGAGTTCTTCCTGTGAACTCAAATTGTTCTTGATTAAAAAAAACTGTTTTCTTCCCTAAACTCAAACCAGGAGTATAAGCAATGATTTTTTCTCATTTCCTCCATCTCCCACCATCCTTAGAAGCTCAAAGGGCCTTAAAGATATACTATTCACAGGTATCTTGCCAGTGACAATTTTTCCTAAATGTGAAAATTACAAGTGAAAAAAAACACACAAAATAAGCGAATGGCTTACCATTTGAAACACAAACATGATTAATCCCCATATCACATACTCATAAACAAAAGCACAATCAATATTATACCACGAAGGCAAATGACATTTGAAAAATCATCAAGCTTTGAACAAAAACAAGAAACTAAGAGAAAGAATTGGTCTCACTTACAGACGATGAGTTTGGCCTATCTAAAGAAAGGAATATACCCACGTCTTGGTAATTGTCTTTCCTCCTTTCCTATTCAGCTTTAGATAAGAGTGTAACAACAACAACAAAAACAATAAGAATCAAAATGTTTAAAACCTATAAAAACATGTCTGTAGTTTCAATTTTAAGAGATTAAGAAACAAGCGCACTACAAAATAATCCTATTTTTATAGAGAACTCTCATGACAAAAAGTTTCAATTTCAATCTTTGTCCTTAACTCTACAGCGTGGTATCTCCCTTATCAGAACCACACCCTTGAAGAGTCACAGGAAACAAGACATTTTCATATTTAAAGCTTTAAAACTCACCTACCTAAATATGTTCACTGTGATGATAATCATGGCAGTTCTTTAAGCTGATGAGTAAAACCAGAAGTGTATATCTATCTAATTGGCACTTCCATCCCAGCTGACTCACCCATGGGGCCTGATAAGCTGTGGTTTGCCAGCAGACTCACATGCCAGAGCTTGGGCCAGGGTGTCACCATATAACCTTCCTATCAATGGAATCAAGTTCAGGTTAAACAGAAGTCCAGAAATAGGTTAACAGATTTTCGTATGCCAACCAAGCACAAGGCACATTGTTTCTCATTAATTGTTAGTACCAAACCATAATGATGTCTTTAATTACTTTTACTTACTTTTATTTACTTTTTTTTGAGAAAGGGTTGCATTAGTCAGCCCATAGATTGGCTTGTTTATTTTTGTTTTACCAGTAAATCAATTGATGTGGAAATGTTGCTTCATTTAAACAGCTATATGTCAACAATGTACTTTTAAAAATACCAAATATTCACACAAATCATCTCTCTCTCTCACCCATGCACATGCAGATACATTCAAATGGCCACATGATAGGGAAATAGTTTTATGTCTGTATGAGACAAGCGTGTGACATTCAGCTACACATGTCCAACAAGTGCTGAGATATTTGTCCCTGGAGTCAGAGAGGTTCAGTATGGAGTAGAGATATGGGAGTCATAGTATAGAATTAATAATGAAAGATATATCAGTGAGTAAAGTCATCAGTGGAAGAGAAGGTACCTTTGTGAGTGCCATATTTGAAATGTTATCTTTATCTCAAATGAAGGAATTGAATTAACAATGTAGTGAGCATTAGTTCTTGCTTCTGTTGGCCGAGAATGTGTTTTGTTTGGTTGATTTCGTTTTTGCCTGCACAGCATCCATTCTCATTTAAGAATCAAGTGGGTTAACACTTTTCCTTTCCTGGTGTTGGGCAGATAAAATATATTATGCTCACTTTGTTAAAGATGGAACTGCCCACATGGAAGCCCATCGCCCAGGTGATTGCTTGGGATGGGCATGATTATGTCAATATGTGTTCAGGGAGGGCTTTCACGCCAAAAGGTTTTAAAAGGAAGAGAGATCACATTGTTCGGGAGAAGAGTGATTACGTTCTAGGAGAGGCCCGTGCTGTAGGAGAGCAGAAAAAGTTCACATGGAGGAGGTCAGGAGAAGCAGCTAACATGGTGGAGTGCTGAGCAAGAAGTCAGTTTGTGCAGAGTTTGTGCAGAGAGAAGGAGATGGGAAACAGAGGTGTATAAGGCTGGTGAGGTAGAAACCTTTGATTCTAGGAAAACTCAGATAAGTCAGTGGCTTTGGGAGCCCTGAATGGAAAGGGAAGTGTTTTCCCACTGTGTGTATTTCTTGCCTGCCAGGTGCAAGCTAGGATTAAAGCAAATGGCCCACCAGTTCTTGGCTCCATTGTTTCATTACCGTCTGTCCGAATCCTATGAGAACCTGCATGGGCCAGGTGGCTGTGATGGTGGTTGTGGCTACTGGCTTTGCACCTGGGTAAGCACACCTGCCAACCCCAATCTGTGCCAGTAAAAGTGGGTCCAGAGACTTTTGCTATCAGGAAAGATCAACCACTTTTTGCAGCAGCTGCTGAACTGGAAGACTCTAAGCCTGAAGCTATTATTCAAGATTATCTTCTTCACCCCTTGGAGAATGCTTGCTTTGAGATGATGTTAACCTGAAAAAAGTAGCTCAGAGAGGCAAAGAGAGGGCCTCCTAGTGGTATCATTTGGTCTATCAGATTAAGTTATTCCCAAAGCTGAAGTACCTCAGGACTTTTCATGTAGTACTCCAGCCTGCTGGGAACTACCAGTGTCAAGTGGAAGAAACCTACTCAAGACATAAACTGATGTCAAGAGGAAGAGTGGGAGTGTTGAGCAGATAAAATATATTATGCTCACTTTGTTAAAGATAGTGCTGGAAGCCCTTCGCCCAGGTAAATTAATGTGTGTGGGGGACAGGCTGTAAGCAGGACAGGTCATTATAGCCTAAGGCTTAGTTTTAAGACTAAGCTTTTCCCCACACCCTTGACTGATTGCATGATGTGGGTGGTGCACTCTCATGAGAAATCCAATTATGCCTCAGATAAGTGACTTTGTCTTAGAGACTTCCCTATTTTGTATATTGGATTAAAGGTTTTGATTTCTACACTATAAAATGGGGTCAGAATGGGAGTTTGCTCTCTCTTGGTTCCTGAGATTAGCATTAGAGAGGAGAGCAGGGAGAGGCCATGTGGAGGAGGCTAGGAGAAGCAGCCAAGATGGTGGAGTGCTGAAGGAAAAGCCAGTTTGTGCAGAGAGAAGGAGATGGGGAACAGAAGTGAATAAGTTTGTTGAGCTAGAAACCTTTGATTCTAGGAAACTCGGATAAGTCAGTAGCTTTGTGAGCACTGAGTGAGTGGGTTTTGGAGCCCCGTGTGTGTTTTTACTTGCCCAAGAGATGCAAGCTAGGATTAAAGATGATGGCCCACCAGTTTTTGGCTCCGTTGTTTCATTACCATCTGTCCGAATCCAGTGCAAACCTGCATGTGAATGGCCGTGATGGTGGCTCCTAGCCTAACAGGGAGGCTCGCCAAAGGAGGCAAGGAAGACCTCCTGAATCCCCTTCTCCCTTAGCTTTTATTGATCAGAAGCAGAACAGAGGTAACAGGATTACAAGGGAGGGAAGCCAGATGATAAGGGAAAAGAATGACTAATGGCCATTTTGCTGACAAGGAGAAAGGGCTAATTTGGGTCAGCACATTCTTTTTCTTTTGTTAATTAACAAGCACAAAGGAAGGGGCAATCTAGAACCTCTAGGATAATTTTTTAAAGATCGTTCACATGCATTCTTTTGTGTCTGCACGAAGGTCATTCACTCAGATAGCTTCTTGGTGTTTGTATCCAAGAGACTTTCACTCAGGGCTTTCAACTAAAGTTAATCCAATCCAAGTAGTAGAGAGTTCAAGGTTAGGTGGATGATTCCCTACATTTTCACTTGCAACTGAAAAGATCCTGATTTATACAAATACTTGTGGAAATGAGTCAGTGTTGGGCAGATGAAATATATTATGCTCGCTTTGTTAAAGATGGCTCTGCCCACAAGGAGGCCGTTGCCCAGGTGATATTAATGTGTGTTGCCAGTGAGCTAAAGGCAGGCAGAATCCTTGTAGCCTGGGGCTTAGTTTTGGGCTTAAGCCTTTCCAACTCTTTTTGATGTGGGGTGGTACAATCCCATCATGCCCCTGATAAGTGACTTTGTATTAGAGACTTCCCTATTTTGTATATTGGATTAAAGGTTTGGATTTCTACACTATAAAATATAGGGGCAGAATGGAAGCTTGCTCTCTCTCTTGGTTCCTGAGATTAGTATTAGAGAGCAGAGAGCAGAGAAAGGCCACATGGAAGAGGCCAGGAGAAGCAGCCAGGTGGCGGAGTGCTGAGAGAGAAGCCAGTTTGGACAGAGTTTGTATAGGGAGAAGGAAGGAGATGGGGAGCAGAGGTGAATAAGTCTGGTGAGCTAGAAACCTTTGATTCTAGAAAACTCGGATAAGTCAGTAGCTTTGTGAGCACTGAATGTGAGTGGGTTTTGGAGCCCAGTGTGTGTTTTTACTTGCCCGCCAGGTGCAAGCTAGAATTAAAGCTAATGGCCCACCAGTTCTTGGCTCCGTTGTTTCTTTACCGACTGTCCAAATCCAATACGAACCTGCATAGGCCAGGCTGCTGTGATAGTAGCCTTGTCTTCTGGCTTTACAGTCAGCATCAGAATAAGAGGAAAAGAATATTCTATCTGTAGCTATTTGAAGAATAAAACTTTTTTTTTCAAAATACAAGTTTCTATGATTTTACTTGTTTGTTTATTGAGCTGTATAAGCATTAATCTTTTCAGATCAGATATATAAAAACACAAACATGGCCCTGGCCTGTTGGCTCAGTGGTAGAGTGTCGGCCCACAATGTAGATGTCCTGGGTTTGATTCCTGGTCAGGGCACATAGGAGAAGCACTCCCCTGATTCTTTACCCTCCCCCTCTCACTTTTCTCTCTTTTCTCCTTCTGCAGCCATGGCTTGATTGGAGCGAGTTGGCCCTGGGTGCTGAGGATGACTCCATAGCCTCCACCTCAGGTGTTAAGAAGAGCCTGGTTGCTGAGCAATTGAGCAACACCCCAGATGGGCAGAGCATCACCCCCTATTGGGCTTGCCAGGTGGATTCTAGTCAGGGCACATGTGGGAGTCTGTCTCTCTGCCTCCCCTCCTCTCACTAAATTAAAAAACAAACAAACAACCAAAAAAAAAACCCCCCACAAACATTCAGAACTGTGGCAAAGATAGAGTCTTCCAAGAGCAGCAAAGGAAACAATGAACTGGTGATCCACCATAACAGCCCCTCCTTCCTCAAGAAGGCTGCCTCTCAGTGGCCTTGTCCAGCACATAGCCATGGTTAGTCAGCTTCTACCCAAATCTTTTCTAAGACTTACTTAAAATACACACAACACTTTTATAGTTGTTGATTTTTCAATTAAGATATTTCTCAATTCTCAATCTACTAAACTATACAACCTCTCAGGCAAAATTCATACACTGCATTAAAAAGTAAAGAATAGTAATTTATAAGAAATTTGAACTTTTTTGGTACTTGTATTATATGGTAAATGCTCAGAAGAGAAACATCAGCTTGGCTTACATGTGCCCTGACAACAATTTGAAACCATCAGAACCCAGAATTACAACTGCTTTTACATAATGAGCCCTACTATGTGCCAGGGACCAGGCTAAGTGCTTAAACTTCAACAGCACTAAGGGGTTGATATCCTTATCCCATCATACAGGTATAAAAAATGAGAGAGTCAAATACAGTGAGTAGCTTGCCTAAGTCATAGAGCTGTGAAATTATAAGCTACATCACCTTATGCTGAATCCAAAACTGATGTTCTTAACCATTCCATTATATTGTCTCAGCTCCACTTGAGGGGCTATGAGATGACTGACCACTTTTGCTACTGGGACTTGATTTGCAAGGCTTCCCCAGAATTTAGGCAAACTGGGGGGAAATGGTAAGAGAAACTTAGAATGTTTTTCAACACCTTAATTAGTGGAGTTTAAGCTCTTACAAAAAAGAGAGTGATGAGCTCAGAATTCATTGCTCACAGCACAGTGTCATATCTTTACCTTAGCACTTATAATAGTACAAGAATTAGTTATTTCCTAGTTTCTTTCCCCATTGGACTGTGAAATTCTGAACTAGGGATCATGCTCCACTGATCTCTGAATCCCTTGAGCCTGGTAAATGGTTCCCACAAAGAAGTTTAATACATTTTTAGTGACTGGGTGAATATAGTCTCAAGAGGTCCTTTTCTAAGCTGTATGTCAGATTCTCCTCAAACAAGGGTGAGTTAGTAGGACTTTTCCTCACCCTGAGGCCCCAAGAAAGGACCACTGGGGCAGTTAAACCTACAACGCCATATGCTTTTGAGTAAATTTACTTATCTAATGCAATACCAAATGAATCAAAAATGTTCTCATTATAAAAGTAAGACTTGCACATTATAGAAAATATAAGAATAATGATGAATTTTTAACCACTCATAATCTTACCAATGAGAGATAGCCACAAATAACATTTTGTTGTTTTTCCTTGCAATCTTTTACATGTATACATACATACAACTATAGATGTGCTTATATAACACATTTTCTCTCAACATTGTATTATGAACATTGCCCATATGTTTACAAAATTATTGGAAACAGTTTTAATCACTGCAATAAATTCTGCATTTGATCTTAGCCAGAAGGCTGAGAAGTGATAACTGCAGTAAATTCTATCATGAGGTGGCTTCACAATGCATTTAATCTCTCAGCAACAATAACAGTCAACAGTATTTATCGAGTACTGTGCCTACTCTGTATGAGGCTTCAATGCTAAGCTCTGGATACAATCAATGGTGTAGATACGATATGTATGAAATGTGTAACCCACTCTTGAACCTTTTGTTTGTTTGCAATGTTTTACTACTTTAAGAAAGTGTGATATTTTTATACAAAAATCTTTCTAGAAGCTTTTTACTAATTGTAAGCCAAGTCATTAAGGAATACATATTTTATCACAAATATTTTCATATATGTGTGTGTATGTGTATAGACACATACAAATGGATATATAATGATATAAAAATTTTACAAAGCAATACTAATTCTTACTATATACAACATATTCCTATTTTTCTACTCTAGCCTTTTTACATTTCTTTTTCAAAATGACTGGTCTTGGTCCACTCCATTGATTTATGACCCAGTAATGAGTAATGACCATAGTGAAAAACATTGCCTTGAGCATGGCAAAGCACCCTGTTTTTCACTAGGAATGCTAATAAGAACTCTAGAACTGCTAAGGATCAAACTCAGTTATTAGCTATAGAAGAGGCAGGGAGCTTTCTGGAAAAACAAAAACACTCCAGCCAAGTCTTAGAAAAGATGATGTTAGGAGAACTGTTAACCATCAGCTGAAGAAGCTACTACAAGCATTGCTATCTCTCAAAGCTAACAACTAAACGGAGGAGTCCTCACTAAGAGTGTGGGGGTCTCCAAACTTTTTACACAGGGGGCCAGTTCACCGTCCCTCAGACCACTGGAGGGCTGCCAAATACAGTGGTCCTCTCACTGACCACCAATGAAAGAGGTGCCCCTTCCAGAAGTGCAGCGGGGGCTGGATAAATGGCCTCAGGGGGCCGCATTGTGGCCCGCAGGGCCGTAGTTTGGGGACGCCTGGTGTGGCCAATAACAGCATGTGCCAGAGGCCTTCACTGTCAGGATCCTTCTCTGAGGAGAGCAATCGCCAGGAGCAGTGGAGTTATCCCTGACAGATGATTTGAGGTTAACAAGACCATCATTAAAGTATCAGATAGAGTATCTGGATGGAGGGATTTAAATGCCCAGAGATCTCCATAGACCTTGTTATCTTTGAAATCAGAGCAATTGTTGAGTTTCTCAACACAGTAGGCACCAAGGATGAAGAATACTTGTTTTATTGCCTGGAAATCCAATAAAGTTAGAGGCCCGGAAGACCACAGAGACACTGAGCTGTAAGGCTTTCGATTTCCTGGGGCCCAGAAAAGTGGGTAAACGGTTTTACAGCAAAGGCAACAGTGAGCACAATCTACTCATTCAGCTAGTAGAAGCATTCGGGTAGGGTGAATGAGTGTTACCAGGAATATAGCAGGCTAAATATTTTAGAGGGAGCTAAATATTTTAGAATCTGAAGCAAAAAGATGAAGACTATAGAATTTCTTAATTCAGACCCTGGAGTGACCAACCATTCTGGTTTGCCTAGGTCTGCCTCATTGTTGGCCCAAAAGGTCCTACAACCCAGGAAGCCCCTCATTCTGAGCAGACTGAGACAGTTGGTCACCCTGAGTTGAAGCCCAGAGAATTTGCAGCTTACCAACAGTGTGATCTATTTATTCAACATCTCTGAGTAATATACTTTACAGTTCTGTGTTTCAGTTTTCTCATCTGTAAAATGGGAACAATAGTGGGTAATGGGAACATTACCTACCACCAATGAAAGGAGATCATTCGCACTTTTTTAGCAGTTCTATTCCTACACAGATGTAAGGGTTTGCCTCAGAGCCAACTCTAGCCATAAATGACCTAAGCTCAGCTTGTAGGAGCTTGATGGAAGAATACAGCTGTAGGCAGTGTGTAGTCAGAAGAGTGAGAATACTTGGGTTCTAGTACCCATGGCAGGCTTTTGCACCCCAATAAAGTAGGGGTGATTTGGGCTATACAAAAATGGCCTGGAAACCAAGCTTTCAAAAACAAGAGAAAGATATTGTTTGTAAAAAGAAAAGTAAGCTTATTGTAATTTTGCAACTATGTCCTAAAATATCTGCGACAAAATATGCAAGCTACCTAGCTTGTTTTTGCCTTAAAAACAATCAAAAGGGTGGATAATTTCATTAGATGTAGCCTGTCAAGTGTAAGAAAAGTGATCTTGTTCCAAGAGAAATGTTGTAGATAATTCACATTTTATTGCCTTTATATTGTTTCTCTCATATTCCAGGTAGCTTCTTGCCTTGTTTGGACTCATGGAGCTGTTTTTATTGAATAGTTTCACTCTCAGATTCATATGTTCCAAACAAGTTAATGGCCCTTGTTTTCATTATTGATATAGGCCATGACTAAGTCATTTTATACTTGTATTTTTACTTCTTACCACAAATATTTCCACACAATGACTATAAAAATGATTCAAAAGCAATCCAAACTTCCTAAAGTAATCAGAATATCCTCTCAAACTTTTATGCCCCAACTTTTCAAAAGTATGGTTTGAGAGAAACTCTTTTAGGGTAACATCAAAAAAAGCTATGACGTAGAATTATAAAAGGTTAACAGTGGTAAAATACAAGCTGTTAAGCAAAGACTATGGTCAAAAAGGGGTTCTGGGAAGATTCAGTAAAGGGAAAAGTGAACCTTAACAGCAATAATGATGGTAAAGGATTTTTTCATCCAGTGATGCATAAATCTTAGGAAATGAATTAAGATTTTTTTTTTTGACAGAGAGAGTGAGAGAGTCAGAGAGAGGGACAGATAGGGACAGACAGACAGGAACGGAGAAAGATGAGAAACATCAATTCTTTGTTGTGATGCCTTAGTTGTTCACTGATTGCTTTCTCATATGTGCCTTTACCAGGGCACTTTGGCAGAGCTAGTGACCCCTTGCTGAAGCCAGCAACCTTGGGCTCAAGTCAGTGACCTTGGTCTTCAAGCCAGTGACTTTTGGGCTCAAGCCAGCAATCATGGGTCATGTCTTGATTCCATGCTCAAGCCAGCGATCTCGTGCTCAAGCTGGTGAGCCTGTGCTCAAGCCAGATGAGCCCATGGTCAAGCCGGCAACCTCAGGGTCTCGAACCTGGGTCCTCCACATCCCAGTCTGACATTGTATCCACTGCACCACTGCCTGGTCAGGCAAGATCTTAAACTCTACCTGAGGCAAGAAATAAAAAGAAGAGAAATAAAATTTTAACATAAAGATTAGGTGAACATAAAATTTAAGGAAAGAAAAGTTTCATGACCAAAAAAATTTCTCAAACATAATACTTAAAGAAAAAGAACTGATATTTTTCCCTCTGTTCTGTGGGCTAGCCACTGAATTAGCCGCTCTCCTGGCAAAAATTTTAAGATAGGTATTAAAATTCACATTGTCTTAAAAGGGTAGTAACTTGTGGGGCTGGGGCAAGTTACACAACTATTAAATGATTCTTAGGCTTTGAATCCACATCTCTGTCTCTAAAGTATGCATATAACTCAAATTAATAAAGATGAACTCTTTAAAAATTGATTTGTATAAGACTTCCATTGATCAGGACCTAAATATTATTGAACTTGACTTCTTTCTTAACTTCTAAACCCAGTTCCTGCAATGTCCCTTAGGCTCACCTCAGACTGTGAGCACTCATTCATAGCAAATAGTCATAATTTTCCCAGAGGTTATAGGCCACATCAGAGCAGGACATCATGGCCGATTAGACAGTAGGTGTCATCTTTGGAAAGAGTCAGCTGGGCTTGCACCCTTTTCCTACCAGATGTGGGGCTGGGGCAAGTCACTTATTTTCTCTAAGCTTCAGCTTCCTCATCTGAAAAATGAAGATGGTAATAGTATCTGTTTCCAGATGTGTTTGAAGATGAACATAAGTGGTATTAAAATAATTAGCATAGTGCCTGGTGAATAGTAGGGTTTAACCTGGTTAAGTACTATATGTATAGTCTTTTGCCGGGATTGAGGAACTAGTCATTTTGAAGCCATCTACAAACGTACATTGAAACAGAAATGCCCAGGATTAGTTCAGGTTGACTTAATGTCCCAGGAGCGGTAAGTGCCTACTGAGGCTGCTCTGGCTTCATACAAACCAGCAATGCCTGTCAGGACCTAGATAAGGATCACTTCATGTTGAGTCTTGGGCACTCATTGAGACAGACCGTAAAAGCTAATTATACCCACCTTAGTGGGCTGAGCTGGAAGAACAACACAGCAGCTGGCAAAAAGCAAGCATTGCCATGTATCTTCCATCCAGCTGCACTCCGCGCCTTGCCCTTGCCAATCCCTCATGTAAGATCAGAGGCAGGCCTCTACCTTGGTCTGCATCCTGAAGACCATGCCTTAATTCACCTGCACTGTTCTAGGGACTAAGGATGCTGAGGTGAACAAGACAAATGAGAACTGTCTCCCTAAGCAGCTCCTATACTAATTAGGAATATAAACAAATAAAAAATATGATTTTGAATAGCAATAAAAGTTATGAAAGAAATGAAATAGGACATTGGGGAAGAGAGTAATGGGAGGGTTTAGAGTCATTTTACAAGGCATCTCTGAAGGGTAACATCTGAACTGAGATCTAAGTTCTTCAGAAAATAAATGATGCTATAGGAAGGAACAAGGGAATAGTACAGAAACATTATTACTACAGAAGACCCTGGAGTGGCTCAGAGATATTATAGGATTGTAAAATAAATGCATCTAAGTACATTTATAATGAAACATTTCATAAATAAAAATTAACCATAAAGATGTGACCAGTTCTATTTTGTCCAAACATGTCACTCTATCCACTTCAATGTCCTTCCCTCTCTGTTAAAGACCAAAATCCTGTCCTTAACTGAACAAATCTTTTTTATTTATAAGCCTCATATTCTCATTTATAAAATGGAAACAATCTCACAGTTGATCCGTGGGCTGGTAAGGACTAAACAAGAGAATGTGCTCAAACTACTTTGCTCAGAGTCAGTTGGTCAACAATAGTAGCCATCCACAGAACATAGGCTTCCAGTGCACCTGAAAACAGAAAAGAACAAATCTCTGTGCCTTTGAATAGACATGGGACAAACTCATAGTGATGGTTTTAATGTATGCATGTAGGATTTATTAAAAGTAAAAGTTTAAATACCTGAAATCTTTATAGTAACATAAACATAAAAACCTCAAGACCAAATTAAAAAAGAAAAAAGAATAAACAGATGAGCATTTAGAGGGTCAGGAATAAATTGAGAGAATAAAAAATAATGACATCAAGGCTCGGAAGGAACTTGGTGCTGTTTTGCCGTCCAGGAAAAGCACTATGTTCCTAAGTCATAGTCCCCTGGGACTCATCCCTGAAAGAAACATCAAGGGGCCTTACTAGAAAATCTAACAGGCCCAGACTCATGTTTTCCCAGACACAACATTACTTCCCATCTCCCTCCGTTTAATTCAATCTGGATATATTGTGAGCAGAAACTGTATGGCAGAGAATTATGGTGGTTGTTTTTCATTGCATCTACAAATATCTCTGGAGGCCCTTTGATGTGTTCCTGAAGTAGGTATCACACAGGCCCCTGGAACTGGGAGAACTGGGCGCTCCTGTCACTCACGCTCACCATATAAGGACAATGCTGGGTGTGAGTTTTTGATGGACTGAAATCAGTTTACACAGGGCTTGTGCACAAGTTCCTGAGTGGATTGTGAATTAGAAGAAACAGAATGTTAAATCATTGCTCTAAAGTTAATAGTTAATCAACGTATTCCCTTTGGAGTGTGAAAAAGAGCGAGACCCTGGTTACTTCTCAGCCTTCCAGAGGCGCTCTGAGAACACTAGTCAGTGATCTAACAACATTTTTCAATGCTGTTTAACATTCAAGAACTGTTTGTGGGAGCCAGCTCTGACTACTACTTAATAAAACTAACAGGGCACCATCTAGAAGGATTGTGGTTTCAGCATCATCAAAACATGCATTTCCAACAAAAATAAAAATCAAATGGGAAAAAGAAATGCTATTTGGGGCTTAGCAAATACTTTGGTATCATCTATAATTCACACTACAAAACCTTTAAAAACATAGAGCATATCAAAAAGTAAAACATCCACTCAGTAGTGAAATCGATATAGCATATAGCATTTCAACATTATGCATTACAAATACCTCAGCTTTCTTTCCAATGGTCTTAGTGTCTGCATTTAAATGGTTGTTTTCTCAAACTGAGCCAATGTTATGAATTTTTTTCCCAAATTAGTCTTTGGTAAACTTCAACTTCCCATCACTGCCATTTATTTTGCTCAAATAAACCTAAACTGAAAACACTCCAAAATATAACAGTTTGGGGAGAAAGGAATTCTATGTGCAAAACATGTAACAAAAAGATTCATTCTGGGTTTGAATGAGAGAGTCATTTACACAAAAACCCAACAGGTAATTTAAGAACTTTTATTTATAACTAAGCCATTTTCATAGAACTTTAAAACAGGAACTCAAATTCTACACATCAAACTCAAGAGTAGATTTAGCATATGGTATTTTACTTGGTGTTTAACAGTGAAGTAGGTATTACTACCTCCGTTTTACAAATGACAAAACTGAAACTCTGAGGTTAGGCAAAGTTCCTAAGTCATTTAGCCAGAATTCAAATCCATGTTTGCATGGTTCCAATATCTATGTATGTGTATAATATCATGTTACTCATATTGTTCTTGGCTCCCTTTCAATCTTCCCCACGTGATGACAAGGGCACAAACCAAGTCACACCCTACTGTCTACATGACTTTATACAACTAAAGACTCTACAACTGTCTGATTAAACATCTGATCTCTGATGAATTTATAATATTTACCTTCAGTGTTCAACGGTGATAGCAATACTACTGAAAATTATAATCTCGTAGATTCCTTTTGCTACAAAGTGTGTTATTTTTTTAATTTAGAAATTAAATTTAATGGGGTGACATTGATCAATAAGAATAGATAGGTTTCAGGTAAACATCTCTACAGCATTTGAACTGTTGATTGTGTGATGTGTCCATCACCCAAAGTAAAATCATTTTCTGTCACCATATATTTGTCCCTCTTTATTCCCCTCCCCCACTCCTTTCCTTCTGGTAACTGCTTCACTTTTATAGTCTGTTATTTTTAACACCAGAAGAAGTATTATGACGTTTTTAGTTCAGAATTCTTTTTGTCTCAGTGATGGGAAGGAATATTTATTCCTCAGATTCATGAATTGTATTTATAACAATTCAGAAGAGTCTTCAGTTCAATACTATTAACTTTAGCTTTGGATTTAAAAAACTTCAAGAACCCATCTAGAGGTCAGGAATCTTTTGATTGCAAGTGACAGAAATACAACACAAATTGGTTTATGTGAAACAGTAAATGTGATGGCTCATGTAACTAACTAGTCCAGACACAGTGTGGAAGATGACCACCAGCACCTTCAAGCTTATGTTTTGTCAGCTTATGTACCTTAGCAGAAGGAGATAGTCTCTTTCTTAATAGTACCAATAAAAGTCTTGGGATGAACTTCATTGGATCAATTCACTGTTGAACTAATACCATAACTAGCAACTAGAATAGGCTGACTGACTATACTTAAGTCACCTGCTAATGGCATGGACTCAGAGGTAGAGGTAAGAGGAGGGTTCCAAAGGAAAACTGAGATACAGTTGTCTGGAGAACAGAAAATGGATTCTAAGCAAAAATAGTATGTGTGTGCACTGCACGTTTCTTACTTTTATTGTTTATTATTCTATCGATTTTTTTGTTTGTTGTTAACATAAAGGATCGTAGAAATTCATAAAATACATTCTTGCAAAATACCTTCTGTTCTCAAAATATTAGCATTAATTCAACCTAACCAGTTCAAAAAGTACTTGGTATATACTTTCTTACACCATATACAAGAATAAACTCCATAGATTCTACAGAGAAAAAATTCACTCAAGTATGGCTATCAGTTTCCTTCTTCTCTCACCACCCTTGAAATGAATGAATTTGGTTGATAGTATCTCTAGGTGAGTGACTTCTTTTAGGCAGCATGCCTAACATAATGACAGAGGAAATCCCTCCTAACTTTCCCAATGTGCCTCCTTAGTCTTTTTGTTTTCAAAATAAAGTTTCCGGTCAACTAAAGCTTTTGATTTCCTCTCTAAAAAGACCAACAGTCATTGAAAACATCTTTGTTTCTACGTCCTGATAACATTCTCACAACACCAGTTTTATACATCTTTTTGGATCCCTGACACACAGTTAACCTGGATCCCAGAAAGCTAAGATATGAAGACTATAAAAGTTAAAATAACTCCTAATCAACCTGCAACCATCTAAGTAGTTCACATTCTATTCTACATTTTATTTAAAATCTAACAGGTCAAGTTAACAAACATACCATGAAAGAGGCATGGCAATGTGTGCAAATGACAGCACAGAATGATTTCAAGAAATACAATTCTGAAAACATTATAGACCCGGCCTAGCCAGTTGGCTCAGAGGTAGAGCATCAGCCCATTATGTGGAAATTCCAGGTTCAATTCCTGGTCAGGGCACACAGGAGAAGCGACCGTCTGCTTTTCCACCACTCCTCTCTGTCTCTCTTTCTCTCTCTCTCCTCTCTCTCTCTCTCTCTCTCTCTCTTTCTCTCTTCTCTTCTTGCAGCCATGGCTCAAATGGTACAAGCAAGTTGGCCCTGGGTGCTGAGGATGGCTCCAGGGCCTCACCTTAGGTGCTAAAATAGTTCAGTTGCCAAGCAATAAAGCAGCAGCCCCAGATGGGCAGAGCATCACCTGGTAGGGGGCTTGTGGAGTAGATCCCCATTGGGACAAATGCAGAAGCCTGTCTGTCTGCCTCCCTACCTCTCACTTAATAATAAAAAAATTATAAGTTACAAAGCTGAATATCAGCTGCCATTATTAAATTAAAAAATAGAATAAAAGGTCTAAACCCCAAAATTTAAGCCCTTCTCTTTTAAGTTAAAATTAAATAAAAAGTTTTCAATTAAACCCAAAAGACAAAAAGATTAAATTAAAAATAAATTAAAGACTTAAATGGAAGACTTGTGACCATAAAACTCCCAAAAGAAAATATAGAGAGAAAATCTTGGACATTCCTCTTAAAATATAGAGAGTAAAATCTTGGACATTTTCCTGATATAGCTCCTCCTCAAACGAAAAAATAAATAAATAAACTGGGTTAAATTAAAAGTTTTTGCATAGCAAAAAAAAAAAATCAGAAAATGAAAAGATAACCTACTGAATGGAATAAAATACTTTCCAATGATACCCAGATCCTGCCTCCCTCACCTAACGGTACAGAGAGTGGCACAGACAAACCCCACAGCTAGCTCTCAGAGCCACTCTTCCCCCCTGAAAAACAGAGGTGCTCTACGTCTGTCCCCCAGGTCTGTTGAGACATGGGAAGGAGCGCCTGAAACCCTGAGATTGCCGTTGCTAGAGCCGTAAAGCCAGAAAGCTGAATCCGTAAAGCTGAAGCCATAAGGTTGAAGCCATAAAGCCCTCACACACGCCCCAACCACCAACATAACAATGGTCCGGGCTACATTATTGGGACAGCAACGTTTCAGTGGAAGACAGCCTAGGGCCTCACAGACCTAAAAAGCTATAATACAGTGACACCAACTAGAAGAAACCTCTCAAAACTAAAATTTGCTTGAACAGGTGGTGATGCAGTGAGTAGAGCTTTGGACTGGGATGCGAGGGACCCAGGTTTGAAACTCTGAGGTTGCCAGCTTGAGCACGGGCTTGTCTGGTTTGAGCAAGGCTCACAAGCTCAGCCCAAGGTTGAGCAAGGGATCACTCGGTCTACTGTAGCCACCTGGTCAAGGTATATATGAGAAAGCACTCAGTGAGCAACTAAGGTGCTGCAACAAAGAACTGATGCTTCTCATCTCTCTCCCTTCCTGTCTGCCTGTTCCTATCAGTCCCACTCTCTGTCTCTCTCTGTCTCTGTCAAAAAAATTATTTTTCCTTATTATTTTTCTTTTTTTCTTCTTTTTGTTCTTATTCTTTTTTCTCTTTTTCTCTTTTGAGTTTAATTTTCTTTAATTTTTATACTTTTTATTCCTATTTTCATGGGAGTTTTGTTTTTTATTTTTCTGTTTATTTTTTATCTTTTTTTCTGTGTTTTTTTCCTGTCATCTTTTTTAAATTTTTATATTTTTTATTGTCTTTTTTAAATTTTATATTTTTTGGTTTTGTTGTTGTTGTTGTTGTTAGGATTCTTAACAATACCACACTCAAATGTCATCAAAGAAAAAAGAAATCAGATACAATGGCTACACTAGACAGAGACGTAGTTCAGAAAACAAATGAAAAATCTCCAGAAAAAATCTCAATCACATGGAAACCTTGGAGTTAAATGATAGAGAGTTTAAAATTGAAGTTCTGAAAATACTCAATGAGATGTGAGAAGACACCAATAAGCAATTTAATGAGATCAGAAAACAAATTAATGAACAAAACAAATACCTTACCAAGGAAATTGAAACTTGAAAAACAGATATGAAGAGCTCAATACATAAATTCAAGACTGAGATAGCAAGTTTAGTTAATAGAACAAGCCAGATAGAGGAAAGAATCAGTGACATCAAAAACAGGCAACTAGAGATGCTACAGAGAGAAGAGGAGAGAGACTCACAAATAAAAAAAACCCACTGAAATAGCTCTACAAGAATTGTCTGACTCCATCAGAAAGAGCAATATAAAAATAATGAGTATATCAGAAGAAGAAGAGAAGGAGAAAGGAATGGAGAGCCCATTCAAACAAATAATAGATAAGAGTTTCCCAAGCCTATGGAAAGAGGCAGAGTCTTGATCCAAGAAGCAAACAGCAATCCAAACAGACCTACTCCAAAGCACATCATATAAAATTGTCAAAAATCAATGGCAAAGAAAGTTCCCTCAAGGCAGCTAGGGAAAAGAAGACCATAACATATAAAGGAAAACCCATTAGATTATCATCATACTTCTCAGCAGAAACTCTACAAGCCAGAAGAGAGTAAACCCAAATATTTAAAATACTGAAAGAGAGGAATTACCAGCCAATAACACTATATCCGTCAAATTTATACTTCAAATATGAAGGAGAAGTAAAAACTTTTACAGATATACAGAAGCTGAGGGAATTTATCACCAGAATATCCGCACTGCAGGAAATAGTCAAGGGGGTTATCTGACCAGATACAAAGAACAAAACAAATCAAAACTACAATTAAATCTTCAACAAGGTCACAATAAAAACAAGGATACTCTGTGACAACAATAACATATAAGGGGAGAGGATAAAGATCTTCAGTATCAAAGGAGGATGGGATGCAGATGCACTCATAAGACAAAGGACTATTGCACATATGAACATTTTTCTCTTAATGACCTAATGGTAACCACCCATAAAAAAAGCTACTACAGGAGTGATGTCAGAGAAATGGTGCTGTAAAGAGTGATACCAATAAATCTCCCCCAAAATTCAACAAGATCTTCAACCAGAGACAGAAAAATCTATCCTTGGAGCCTCCAGAAGTTCCACACTAAACATGAAGGTATGATTGAGCGAAAAAATGACTAAATATATAATCAACCCCGAAGAAAATAAGGAGGAAGAAACACTCCACCTTCCTCACTAAACTAAATAAGGGCTGCTTTCACTGGGAACTGAAAGTATAGGAACTAAGGCAGGCAGAGGGTGTGAATAGAACCAGACGGCAGCACAAACGTCCGAACCAGGCTGTGGCACAGACATCTAAGCCAAGGAAAACCTGTGCTTGTGGCAATCCGGTCAACACAAGCTAACGCTCGCGCCAAACCCAGACAAAGAAAGGCACTTGGGACAGCCATCCGCCCCGATCTCCTAGTTGGCGCGCGCAGATAGTGGGCAAGAGATTCCTCCTAGAGCCCCGGGAGTGGGCGCCCGTGTTACCGGACAGAAGGACAGAGTCAGAGGTCTTTTTATGGGCCAAAAACAGAGTCTTGAGATCGCCCCTCCGCCCTGAAAAGCAGTGCGCGGGGATTGAGTGGGAGCAAAATTTCCTATGCTAGAACTTTTCTGTGTGGGCGGGGCGCCTCACCGGGAGTGAGAGGTGGCTGGCTGGATATCCTGGTTGGTGAGCGTGATTAGAGGGCGAGAGATTTCCCCGGGAGTGGGCACCCGTGTTCCAGGACAGAGGGGCAGAGTCAGAAGTCTTTGTGTGGGCTGAAGCCCCGCCTGATTATGCTAGGGGCTCTGACTGATTGAGCTTTACCCACAGCCCTGTGCTGAGTGGGAATCGAGTGGGGATTTGCCAGCTCTTTGAAGCTCTTACTCTCCAGGCAGAGGCAGCAGCAAACCCATAGCTGGATCATCAGGCTACTAATTCACGAAGGAAAGACTAGGAGAGAGGTTCCAGGAACACGGACTCTCTCATTGGCGGAGCCTGCAAATGCTAATGAGCCTCGACTGCCAACGAGACTGAAGCCCAATATATGACATCGCCATAGAGACTTATCAACTGCAAACCTCTACCTAAGCATGCCACAGGGGCAGAACCCGGGGTACAGAGTCACCGACCAGTAAGAGGGAGAGAAAAGAAAAAGCAAGAAGATAACCTCTCAAAATCAAGAATAATCCACAGACTTTATAACCTATCCCATTTTATTATATTTGCTTGTTTGTTTCTCTTATCTTCTTGTCTTGATTATTTCTTCCTCTTCCAATTTGGTCGTTTAATTCTCTGCCGGTATTACTCTCTCCTTTCCTTAAACTACACTACCCATAAGTGTTACATCTCCTATTATCTTTACTTTCTTCTTCCTTTCTCTCTATGAGGGTTGCACTCCAAAATCCTTAACTCTCTCTCTCTCTCCTTTTATTCTTTTTTCTTCTTTTTGTGATTTCCTCTCTTTTTTTTTGTCTCCCTCTATATTAGTTTCTTCTTTTCTCCTTTACTTGTCCTCTCATTCAATCCTCAATCACGAACAAATTATTTTATCTGGGACTCAAATTTTTCTTTGTGGCACTTTGGGGTTTTTTTACTTCACTTTTTTAACTCACTAGCAGTGCTCCCAACCCTGGCTCTCCATTTTATCTAGTTCTTGCTCCACTAAATACAATAGTAATTTTTTAATCTTTTTCCCCTTTTTCCTGTTTCCCTCTTATTTCTTTCATCATATCTCTTAGTCAACCATGACCTAAAAGCAAATCATTTTATTCTTGACCAACTTTTTTCCTTTTTTGCATGTTGTGGGCCCATACCCAATTTTTGACCCTTTATCACTTCTCCCCAACTCAGGCCCTTCATTATAGGTAGTTTTTGTTCTATTTAGCGTAATATAATTCACAGTTCACCACAAGAGGGAAAAAAGGGGGGGAATAATAATTTTTTTTATTCTTTTTTATTTTTTATTTCTATTTTTTTAACTTTTTATTCTTTATTAATTCTCATTAATACTATCAACAAAACCACCCTCAGATGCCATTAAGAAAAAGGAAATCAAATATCATGGATACAAAAGACAGAGAGGTAGCACAGATAGATGAGGGAAAATCTATGGAGAAAAAATTTAATATATTGGAAAACTTGGAGCTAAATGACAGAGAATTTAAAATAGAAATCCTAAAAATACTCAAAGATATACAAGAAAATGCAGAAAGGCAATTTAGGGAGCTCAGAAAAAAACTCAATGAACACAAAGAATATATTACCAAGGAAACTGAAACTATAAAAACAAATCAAACAGAGATGAAAAACTCAATTCACGAACTGAAAAACGAGGTAACAAGCTTAGCTAATAGAACAGGCCAGATAGAGGGTAAGATTAGTGAAACAGAAGACAAGCAACTTGAGGCACAACAGAGAGAAGAAGAAAGAGACTCAAAAATTTTAAAAAATGAGAAATCCCTACAGGAATTGTCTGACTCCATCAAAAAGAATAACATAAGAATAATAGGTATATCAGAGGGAGAAGAGAGAGAAAATGGAATGGAGAACATATTCATACAAATAATAGATGAGAACTTCCCAAGCCTGTGGAAAGAACTAAAGCCTAAAATTCAAGAAGCAAACAGAACTCCGAGTTTTCTTAACCCCAACAAACCCACTCCAAGGCACATCATAATGAAATTGGCACAAACCAACGACAAAGAAAAAATTCTCAAGGCAGCCAGAAAAAAGAAGGATACAACATATAAAAGAAGGCCCATTAGATTATTGTCAGATTTCTCAACAGGAACTCTACAAGCTAGAAGAGAGTGGACCCCAATATTTAAAGTCCTGAAAGAGAGGAACTTTCAGCCACGAATACTATACCCATCAAAGCTATCCTTCAAATATGAAGGAGAAATAAAAACATTCACAGATACAGAAAAGATGAGGGAATTTATCATCAGAAAACCCCCACTCCAGGAATTCTAAAGGGGGTTTTCCAACCAGATACAAAGAACAAAACAAAAGAAAACCACAAGTAAAAGCTCCACCAAGAACACAATAAAACCAAATTTAAACTGTGACAACAACAAAAAAAAAGAGAGAAAGGACAGAGATTAACAGTAGCAAAGGATGAATGGAGTGCAAAAGTACTCACAAGATAGTGCACTACAATGAACAGGATAGAAACCCTTTTCATTACTTAATGGGAACCACCATTGAAAAAACCACCACAGAAGCACATACATGATTTAAAAAAGATAGCAATAGAGGAATGATGTATGGAATACAATCAAACAAAAAAAAAAGAGAAGAATCAAACACGACACAAAACTAACAGAAAGCAATGTATAAAATGGAATAGGGAACTCACAAGTGTCAATAATTACACTAAATGTAAATGGATTAAACTCACCAATAAAAAGGCACAGAGTAGCAGAATGGATTAAAAAAGAAAATCCAACTGTATGCTGCCTACAAGAAACTCATCTAAGCAAAAAGGATAAAAACAAATTCAAAGTGAAAGGCTGGAAAACAATACTCCAAGCAAATAGCATCCAAAAGAAAGCAGGTTTAGCAATATTCATCTCTGATAATGCTGACTACAAGACAGCAAAAGTACTCAAAGACAAAATGGTCATTTCATAATGATTAAGGGGATGCTGAATCAAGAAGACATAACAATTCTTAATATATATGCACCCAAGCCAAGGAGCACCAAATATATAAGACAGCTACTTATTGACCTTAAAACAAAAACTGACAAAAACACAATCTACTTGGAGACCTCAATACACCGCTGACGGCTCTAGATTGGTCATCCAAACAGAAAATCAATAAAGATATATTGGCCTTAAACAAAACACTAGAGCACCTGGAGATGATAGATGTCTACAGGACATTTCATCCCAAAGTGACAAAGTATACATTTTTCTCCAGTGTACATGGATCATTCTCAAGAATTGACCATATGTTGAGCCACAAAAACAACATCAGCAAATTCAGAAAAATCGAGGCTGTATCAAGCATATTTTCTGATCATGAACCCTTGAAACTAGAATTCAACTGCAAAAAAGAGGAAAAAACTTCACAAAAATGTGGAAACTAAACAACATACTTTTAAAAAATGAATGGGTCAAAGAAGAAATAAGCGTAGAGATCCAAAGATATATACAGACAAATGAAAATGACAATACGACATATCAGAATCTATGGGATGCAGCAAAAGCAGTGATAACAGTTCATATCACTTCAGGCATACATGAACAAACAAGAGAGAACCCAAGTGAACCATTTAACTTCACACCTTAAGGAACTAGAAAAACAAGAACAAAGACAACCCAAAACCAGCCGAAGAAAGGAGATAATAAAAATCAGAGCAGAAATAAATGAAATAGAGAACAGAAAAACTATAGAAAAAATTAATAGAACAAGGAGCTGGTTCTTTGAAAAGATCAACAAAATTGACAAACCCTTGGCAAGACTTACCAAGGAAAAAAGAGAAAGACTCATATAAACAAAATCCAAAATGAAAGAGGAGAAATCACCATGGATATCATAGATATACAAAGAATTATTGTAGAATACTATGAAAAACTTTATGCCACTAAATTCAACAATCTAGAAGAAATGGATAAATTCCTAGAACAATACAACCTTCCTAAACTGAGTCAAGAAGAAGCAGAAATCCTAAACAGAACAATTAGTAGGGAAGAAATAGAAAAAACTATTAGAAACCTCCCCCAAAATAAAAGTCCAGGCCCAGACAGTTATACTAGTGAATTCTAACAAAAATACAAAGAAGACTTAGTTCCTATTCTACTCAAAGTCTTCCAAAAAATTGAAGAAGAAGTAATACTTCAAAACACATTTTATGAGGCCAACATAACTCTCATACCAAAACCGGGCAAGGACAACACAAAAAAAGAAAACTACAGACCAATATCTCTAAGGAATACAGATGCTAAAATACTAAACAAAATACTAGCAAATCGAATACAACAACATATTAAAAAAAAAATACATCACGATCAAGTGGGATTCATCCCAGAATCTCAAGGGTGGTTCAACATATGTAAAACAGTTAATATAATACACCATATCAACAAAACAAAGAACAAAAGCCACATGATCTTATCAATAGATGCAGAAAAGGCATTTGATAAAATACAACACAATTTTATGTTTAAGACTCTCAACAAAATAGGTATAGAAGGAAAATATCTCAACATGATAAAGGCCATATATGATAAACTATCAGCTAACATCATATTAAATGGCACAAAACTGAAGGCTTTCCCCCTTAAATCAGGAAAAGACAGGGTTGTCCACTCTCTCCACTCTTATTTAATGTGGTTCTAGAGTTTCTAGCCAGAGCAATCAGACAAGACAAAGAAATAAAAGGCATCCATATTGGAAAAGAAGAAGTAAAGGTATCACTTTTTGCAGATAACATGATCCTATACATCGAAAACCCCAAAGAATCTACAAAAAGACTACTAGAAACAATAAGCCAATACAGTAAGGTCACAGGATACAAAATTAACATACAAAAGTCCATAGCCTTTCTATATGTCAACAATAAAACATTTGAGAATGAACTCCAAAAAATAGTCCCCTTCACGATTGCAACAAAAAAAATAAAATATCTAGGAATAAACATAACAAAGAATGTAAAGGTCTTATATAATGAAAACTACAAACCATTGTTAAGGGAAATCAAAAAAGATACAATAAGATGGAAGAACATTTCTTGCTCTTGGATAGGAAGAATAAATATAATCAAGATGGCCGTATTACCCAAAGCAATATACAAATTTAATGCAATTCCCATCAAAATTCCAATGACATTTCTTAAAGAAATGGAACAAAAACTCATCAGATTTATATGGAACTATAAAAAACCTCAAATAGCCAAAGCAATCCTAAAGAAAAAGAACAAAGCTGGGGGCATTACAATACCTGACTTCAAACTATATTATAGAGCCACGACAATCAAAACAGCATGGTATTGGCAGAAAAATAGACATTCAGACCAATGGAACAGAATAGAAAGTCCAGAAATAAAACCACATATATATGGTCAAATAATTTTTGATAAAGGGGCTTACAACACACAATGGAGAAAAGAAAGCCTCTTCAACAAATTGTGCTGGGGAAACTGGAAAGCCACATGCAAAAGAATGAAACTCGACTACAGTTTGTCCCCTCATACTAAAATTAATTCAAAATGGATCAAAGACCTAAATATAAGACCTGAAACAATAAAGTACATAGAAGAAGATATAGGTTCTAAACTCATGGACCTTGGTTTTAAAGAGCATTTTATGAATTTGACTCCAAAGGCAAGGGAAGTGAAGGCAAAAATAAATGAATGGGACTACATCAGACTAAGAAGTTTTTGCTCAGCAAGAGAAACTGACAACAAATAAACAGACAGCCAACTAAATGGAAAATGATATTTTCAAACAACAGCTCAGATAAGGGCCTAATATCCAAAATATACAAAGAACTCATAAAACTCAACAACAAACAAACAAACAATCCAATAAAAAAATGGGAAGAGGACATGAACAGACACTTCTCTCAGGAAGAAATACAAATGGCCAACAGATATATGAAAAGATGCTCATTTTCATTAGTTATTAGAGAAATGCAAATCAAAACTGCAATGAGATACCACCTCACACCTGTTAGATTAGCCATTATTAACAAGACAGGTAATAGTAAATGTTGGAGAGGCTGTGGAGAAAAAGGAACCCTCATTCACTGTTGGTGGGAATGTAAAGTAGTATAACCATTATGGAAGAAAGTATGGTGGTTTCTAAAAAAAACTGAAAATAGAACTACCTTATGACCCAGCAATCCCTCTACTGTGTATATACCCCCAAAACTCAGAAACATTGATACATAAAGACACATGCAGCCCCATGTTCATTGCAGCATTATTCACAGTGGCCAGGACATGGAAACAACCAAAAAGCCCTTCAATAGAAGACTGGATAAAGAAGATGTGGCACATATATACTATGGAATACTACTCAACCATAAGAAATGATGACATCGATTAGCCCTGGCCGGTTGGCTCAGCGGTAGAGCGTCGGCCTAGCGTGCTGAGGACCCTGGTTCGATTCCCGGCTAGGGCACGCAGGAGAAGCGCCCATTTGCTTCTCCACCCCTCCGCCGCGCTTTCCTCTCTGTCTCTCTCTTCCCCTCCCGCAGCCAAGGCTCCATTGGAGCAAAGATGGCCCGGGCGCTGGGGATGGCTCTGTGGCCACTGCCTCAGGTGCTAGAGTGGCTCTGGTCACAACATGGCGACGCCCAGGATGGGCAGAGCATCGCCCCCTGGTGGGCAGAGCGTCGCCCCATGGTGGGCGTGCCGGGTGGATCCCGGTCGGGCGCATGCGGGAGTCTGTCTGACTGTCTCTCCCTGTTTCCAGCTTCAGAAAAATGAAAAAAATAAAATAAAATAAAATAAAGAAATGATGACATCGGATCATTTACAACAAAATGGTGGGATCTTGATAACATTATACGAAGTGAAATAAGTAAATCAGAAAAAAACAAGAACTGCATTATTCCATACATAGGTGGGACATAAAAACAAGACTAAGAGACATTGATAAGAGTGTGGTGGTTACGGGGAGGGGTAGGGGCACAAAGAAAACTAGATAGAAGGTGAAAGAGGACAATCTGACTTTGGGTGATGGGTATGTAACATACTTGATTGACAAGATAACCTGGACATGTTTTCTTTGAACATATGTATCCTGATTTATTGATGTCACCCTAGTAAAATTAATAAAAATAAAATAAAATTTTAAAAAAGCCACTACTGAAACAGCTTTAAAAAAACAGAAATAATGTAAAGAAGTATGTAATACCACTAAACAATATCAACTAACAGAAACAAGAAAGAGAAGAACCAAACAATATAACATAAGAGCCACCAAAAAATATAACATAAAATAGCTATAGTAAATCCTTAAGTGTCAATAATTATCCTTAATGTAAATGGACTGAACTTACCAATAAAGAGGCCCAAAGTAGCAGATTAGATCAAAAAGCAAAACTCAATCATATACTGCCTTCAAGAGACACATCTAAGCTGCAAGGATATAATTAGATTCAAAGTGAAAGGTTGGAAAATGATTCTCCAAGCAAATAATATCCAAAGAAAAGCAAATGTAACCATACTCACATCTGACAATGCTGACTTAAGATAGCAAATGTAGCCAGAGAAAAATATGGACATTTCAAAATGATAAAGGGGACATTGCATCAAAAAGACATAACACACCTTAATATATGTGCTCTGAATCAGGGAGCATCAAAATACATAAGACATCTACTAACTGATCTAAAGATAGAAGCAGACAAAAACACAATCATACTTGGAGATTTTAACACACCATTGAGGACTTTAAATAGATCATCCAAACAAAAAATTAACAAAGAAATATTAGTTTTAAACAACACACTGGACCAAATGATCATAATATTCATTTCTGGGAATTTCAACCCAGAACATAAGATTATATATTTTTCTCCAGTGTGCATGAAACATTCTGAAGAATAGACCATATGTTGGGCCACAAAACTAACATCAACAAATTCAAGAAGGTTGAAATTATACCAAGCATATTTTCTGATTATAAGGCTTTAAAATTAGAATTCAATTGTAAAAGGAAAGTAAAGAAACCCATAAAAAAGTAAAAATTAAACAACATACTTCTAAAAAATGATTGGGTCAAAGAAGAAACAAAAGCAGAGATCAAAAGATATAACAAACAAATGAAATGGCAACACAACATATCAAAATTTCTGGGATGCAGCAAAAGTGCTAATACGAGAAAATTTTATATCCTTACAGGCTTATATCAAGAAACAAGAGAGGTCCCAAGTAAACAACCTAACATCACTCCTTAAGAAACTAGAAAAAGAAGAACAATGGCAACCCAAAGTCAGCAAAAGAAAAGAAATAGTAAAAATTAGAGCAGAACTAAATGAAATAGAGAACAAAAGAAGTATAGAAAAAATTAATACAACAAAGAGCTGGTTCTTTGAAAAGATAAAAAATTTAACAAAGCCCTGGCTAGACTCACTAAGGAAAAAAGACAATGAACTCATATAAACAAAATCTGAAATGAAAGAGGAGAAGTTACCACAGACATTATTCATAGCTATACCAAGAATCAGAGTAGAATATTATTAAAGATTATATACCCCTAAATTAAACAACCTAAGGGAATGGCTAAATTCATAGAATTATACAATTTTCCTAGACTGAGTCACGAAGAAGTGGATAACCTAAATAGACCTATAAGCAGGGAATAAATAGAAACAACTATAAAAAACCTCCCCAAAAACAAAAGTCTAAGACCAGATGGCTACACTGGTGAATTCTACCAAACATTCAAGGAAGATTTGGTACCTATCCTCAAAGTATTCCAAAAAATAGAAGAAGAAGCAATACTCCCCAACACATTTAATGAGGCCAACATAGCCATACCTAAACCTGCAAAACCTGGCAAGGAAAACACACACACACAAAACTACAGAGCAATATCACTAATAAATACAGATGCAAAAATCCTAAACAAAATATTAGCAAATAGAATTCAACAACACATTAAAAAAATAATACATCACAGTCAAGTAGGATTCATTTCAAGAGCACAAGAATGGTTCAATATGGAAACTGATCAACATACTACACCACATCAACAAAACAAAGAACAAAAATCATATGATTCTATCAATAGATGCAGAAAAGGCATTTGATAAGATACAACATCCCTTTATGTTTAAATCACTCAATAAAATCAGAAAAAAAGGAAAGTACCTCAACATAATAAAGACCATATGTAACAAAACATCAGTTAATATCATACTAAATAGTGAAAAAAAATGCAGGCTTTTTCTCTAAAATCAGGAAAAAGACAAGGTTGCCCACTCTCTTCACTCCTATTCTACATAGTTCTGGAAATTTTAGTCAGAGCAATCAGGCAAGAGAAAGAAATAAAAAGCATCCATATTCGGAGAAGTAAAGGTATCACTTTTTGCAGATGACATGATCCTGTATATAGGAAGCCTAAAGACTCCACTGAAAAACCATTAGAAACAATAAACCAATACAGTAAAGTCACAGGATACAAAATTAATATACAAAAGCCCACTGCTTTATTATATGCCAATAATGACACATCAAAAAATTAACTAAAAAAAATTCCTTTTACAATTACAACAAAAGATAAAATGAAATACCTAGGAATAAAGTTAACAAAGATGTGAAGGACCTATACACTGAAAATTACAACACATTATTGAAATAAATTGAAAAAGACACGATGAAATGGAAAAATATTTCATGTTCATGGATTGGAAGAATCAATATAGTTACAATGGCTATATCGCCCAAAGCAATATACCATATTTGAAGTCAGGCAAATGACAGCCTCAAAGTTTCCTATAGTTTTTCTAACCAACTACACAGCAGAGAACACTGATAGGAGGTTCCAGGAAAAGGAGACTAAATTTTTGATAGAGTTCCATTCCAACAGGGACAGCTGGAATGTTACACAGGAAGACAAGGTCGACATGGCATACTAAATGGACACTGGATTCACAACTGTTAACTGATTTCACTTATTACCTGCTAATGAACCCTTTGTCACAGGAAAAATTCAGCAGTCTTAGAAATGTCAACAAACAAATATATGCATTGTATGGGCTAAGTCCTTCACAAGCAATACTTGATAACACTGGGGAACAAAATTTTTGTTGCATCCACAAAAACACTTGTTCTTACCTAATTCGAGTGTGCTGATCTCCAATCTGACATTAGTTTTTCTCTGTAAGCTACAGTATTTTGCAATTCAAGATTTTAGGTTTTCATCTTATTGTAAAATTTTCAACATTTAATTTAACATAATTAAGTATAGAATGTCTTCTTGGGCATCATCTTTGCAAAAATATAATAATTTATATAATGCAATAAATACATGAATGCACTAAAAGATATAATTGCATCAGAATTTGTCTACAATTTCAAAATAGAACATATTAAAACACTTATTTTGCCCTGGCTGGTTGGCTCAGTGGTAGAGCATCAGCCTGGTATGCAGGAGTCCCGGGTTTAATTCCCAGCCAGGGCACACAGGAGAAGTGCCCATCTGCTTCTCTCCCCTCCCCCTCTCCTTCCTCTCTGTCTCTCTCTTCCCCTCCCACAGCCAAGGCTCCACTGGAGCAAAATTGGCCCGGGCGCTGAGGATGGCTCTATGGTCTCTGCCTCAGGTACTAGAATGGCTCTGGTTGCAACAGAGCAATGCCCCAGATGGGCAGAGCATCACCCCCTGGTGGGCATGCCAGGTGGATCCTGGTCGGGTGCATGAGGGAGTCTGTCTGACTGCCTCCCCGTTTCCAACTTCAGAAAAATACAAAAAAAAAAAAAACCCCAAAAAACACTTATTTTAATCATAAAATTTGTGCAAAACTTATTTAAATTCTATTCAGGCAAAAATTTGCGTTTGTAGCTCTTGCATTTCTGTACTTGTTGAAGACAATTTCGTTTGATGCTCCAGCAATAGTCTGCTCATCACTAAGAACTCCAAGATTTTTGGGGAACTTATCAAGGTGACTGTTCAGGAAGTGAATCTTAATGTGCATGTTACATCCAATGTCACAGAAAGCCAACAGCATCCTTTGAACCAGAAGTTCATAGTTTTCTACTTTTTTGATGTTCTTTGTAACTGCCACAAAAGACTGCCATGCTGCTTTCTCCTCTTTATTTATCTTCCTGGAAAATTCTTCGACACGTATGAGGGTTCAAATTTGAGGTCCATCGAATACACCTGCTTTTATCTTCTCAAAAGACAAGGCAGGAAAAGCAGAAATAATATGTTAAAAGCATTCACTTTCTCTATTCAAAGCCTGAACAAACTGCTTCATTAAACCAAGTTTGATGTGAAGTGGGGGGAAAATGATCCTCTCTCGATTAACTACAGGTTCATTCACAATATTTTGCATCCCTACTTCCAGAGCTTCACGTTTCGGCCACTCCTTCTGTGTCCGGTGTTTCTTCCGAGCTCGGCTGTCCCACAAACACAGAAATCAAGGATACTTTGTGAAACCTTTCTGTTGTCCTAGCAGGAAATTGACCATTTTAAGATTCACAAAAATGACCCAGTTATGCTCCTCATACTTCAGAAAGTCAAGGACAATTTTAACATCATTATAATCTTCTTGCAGATGAGTTGAATTACCAATTGGAACTGCTGCATAAACATTACCGTTGTGTAGGAGAACACATTTCAGACTCCATTTAGAGCTGTCAAGAAATAGCCACCATTCTGTTGGACTCAGTGGTAACATCTAGCTGGCTGAGAAGACTACTGATATAATGACAGCAAACAAAGTGTCTTCAGGAAAAAAGTCTACAAAAAGTTGTTCACGCTTCCTGAAACAGGATACTTTAGCTGACCGGTGAAGTACATTCTTTTCTTGAAGCCTGGAGGCTAATAACTCAGCTGCTTTCTTTGATAGGCCCAAATCTCTTACTAAGTCATTCAATTTGGGTTGGCTAAACTCCTGAGGGTTAATGACTGGTTGGCATCAGAAGAAGAACCTTCAGATTCTACAACCATTTCCTCATGCATCTTATCAAAATACACTTGATTATCATATTCACGTTCTTCGTCCTTAGAAGAAATAAAACCATTGAAAACTAGAACCAGGAGTGTCTCAGAGTGTGGGATAGGTTGTATTGCTGAAGGAATATTAGGATGTGCGATCATATGCCATTTTTTCTTGCCTATGCCCTTTGTATGGATCAGACAGAAATAACAGTCACTGCTGTGGTCCTTAGGTTCACGCCAAACCATGGGAATACCAAAAAGCATTCCTTTGCATTTTCCTTTTGTCCAGTCACAAAGCATTTCTTCACAATTATGACACACAGTATGAGGAGCCCAATTCTTGTCTTGATTGCCAAGGGGAACTTGAAAATAGGCAATATATGCACGTGTCACAAATGATGAAATATTGCACCTTTGACGCTGAAGTGTGTAACAGCCACATATATATATAATAGAAGGTGTCAGGACTATTCTTACATTTACGCCTACTCAAAGAAGCCATGATTCAATCTTAAAACAAAATAAGAGAGTGTTTTTATCAGATAATAATTTTTTACATTTAAAAACAACTACAATTATGTAAAAGTGATGTTTGTAAAACATTAATTGCCTTGTGGTTATGTTCAATCCAAGAGTCATAGCCTTTTAACTTCATTTTAAAAACCAATGCATGCCATTAACTGTAACAAAAAGAAATTAAAATTGCATAAAAAGTAGAGCATGCACCGAAAAACGAATTTCAGATTTGAAATCAGCGATGCAGAAATACATAGAAAAAGTTCTAAAACCTCATGCAACAAAAAATGAAAAATAATTGTTTCCAAGTGTAATGAAACTGAGACCCATGAAGATGAAATAGTTTATTCCAAGATTAGTCGGCAGCAGGGCCAGAATTTCAAAGCAGATCTGTCTGCTTTAGAAAGCCTGGGCTTCTCTCAGGGATCAATGGTTCTCTGCTGCCCAGTTTTGTGATACGGTCCTTGCCTCTTTGCAGCAAATATTCCTAATGCTAACCACCTTCTTATTGCCTCCCTAGACCTCCAAATAGCCTCTACTCCTGAATTCCCCTACAGAGCTCAGCCTTGGGCCTCTTCAGTGCCACCTGTTCTGACTACCACTGTCCTAGTGAATGAATCTACTCATTCTATGACTTGTCACCTGGACCAGATGTTCCCCTAGAATTTCTAGCTGGGTTTATTCTCTTGCTCACTCCCATCTGGATGTTCTAGATTCTGTTATTTCCTAGCCTTTCCTTTTTTGCTGAAGTTAATTAAATTAATTTTTACCAAATTCCAAAGCTATCAGTGTAATCCTTTGTTGGTTACATGGATGATTTTGTCAGCAGAAAAAACAAGTTGTTGGAAAGCCACATGCAAAAGAATGAAACTGGACTACAGTCTCTCCCCCTGTACAAAAATTAACTCAAAATGGATCAAAGATCTAAACATAAGACCTGAAACAATTAAGTACATAGAAGAAGACATAGGTACTTAACTCATGGACCTGGGTTTTAAAGAGCATTTTATGAATTTGACTCCACAGGCAAGAGAAGTGAAGGCAAAAATTAATGAATGGGACTACATCAGACTAAGAAGTTTTTGCTCAGCAAGAGAAACTGATAACAAAATAAACAGAAAGCCAACTAAATGGGAAATGATATTTTCAAACAACAGCTCAGATAAGGGCCTAATATCCAAAATATACAAAGAACTCATAAAACTCAACAAACAAACAAACAATCCAATAAAAAAATGGGAAGAGGATATGAATAGACACTTCTCCCAGGAAGAAATACAAATGGCCAACAGATATATGAAAAGATGCTCATCTTCTTTAGCTATTAGAGAAATGCAAATCAAAACGGCAATGAGATACCACCTCACACCTGTTCGATTAGCTGTTATTAGCAAGTCAGGTAATAGCAAATGTTGGAGAGGCTGTGGAGAAAAAGGAACCCTCATACACTGTTGGTGGGAATGTAAAGTAGTACAACCATTATGGAAGAAAGTATGGTGGTTCCTCAAAAAACTGAAAATAGAACTACCTTATGACCCAGCAATCCCTCTACTGGGTATATATCCCAAAAACTCAGAAACATTGATACGTAAAGAGACATGCAGCCCCATGTTCATTGCAGCATTGTTCACAGTGGCCAGGACATGGAAACAACCAAAAAGCCCATCAATAGATGACTGGATAAAGAAGATGTGGCACATATACACTATGGAATACTACTCAGCCATAAGAAATGATGACATCGGAACATTTACGCAAAATGGTGGGATCTTGATAACATGATACGAAGCGAAATAAGTAAATCAGAAAAAACCAGGAACTGTATTATTCCATACGTAGGTGGGACATAATAGTGAAACTAAGAGACATTGATAAGAGTGTGGTGGTTACGGGGGGGAGGGGGGAATGGGAGAGGGAAAGGGGGTGGGGAGGGGCACAAAGAAAACAAGATAGAAGGTAACAGAGGACAATCTGACTTTGGGTGGTGGGTATGCAACATAATTGAACGATAAGATAACCTGGACTTGTTATCTTTGAATATATGTATCCTGATTTATTGATGTCACCCCATTAAAAAAATAAAATTATTATAAAAAAAAAAAAAAGGAGAAAAACAATCAAATTAGAAAACAAGTAATGAGATAGTAGATTTAAGTCCAAAGATGTCAATAATTAATTTTAATACAAATTAACTAAATCATATTTAAAAGGAAAAATGGTCATTAAGAATAATGGCTCATGGACAAATCTTTAATAAAAAAATAATGTTAAAAATATAAAAAAAAAAAAAAAAAGAAAAAACAAGTTGTTATGCTTTCTGTCTAGTAAAAAGCTTCTGCATTAGGCTTTTGATCCACAAACTTAAAGTGGGACCCCAATGTAAAAAGATAAGATTGTGACCTCAGTAATTTAAAAGTATATTCTGTTATTGAGAAAATATGCAAGGAATGAGAACTGCAGCAGCTACTCTGGAGAGTAGCCTGGCAATAGAAAGAAATTTATATACATGTGACCTTTAACCTCTCAGTCCTGCTTCTGGGATTCTACAGAGATCGAAGCTGCAGGGCCTAAGGATGTATAACAAGGATGTTTGTTACAGAACTGAGGAAGGTGGCAAAAACTTACAACAACCTACACAGGGAGAGTTGAATAAATCATGGCACATTCAAGCTAAGAATGCCACCCTTTTAAAGAATGAGCTAGGCCAATAACTATTAAGCTGCAGGAAAGTCTGGCAACTTAGACCAGCCTGACACACCAATCACTACATACATACCCACTGACCAAAAGACCTACCTGAGCCACGGACCATCTTTATATTGTCCTCACCTAACCTCGCCCCGATTGAGCTCTACCCAGCTCTAAATTCCTGGCACATCATCTCACTTTGAACCCACGCTTGGCCCTTTGCCTCTTGGTTCTTGTTCATCCTAACATTTGATTCTCAATGCTCCTCATGACTCTAAACGCAGCCCTTTAAAAGAAAGAGTTGTATCTACAAATATCGAGCTATAGAAAAGTCTAGGGTATTGTAGAAAAGTTATATTATAGGATCTCATTTTTGGAAAAACAAGCAATAGCCAAAGAAATATATATAGATATAGATATTCACATTTAGACATTTGTATGAGATTTAAAAAATGTTAATTTTTTTTATCCCAAGCTGTTTTAATTGACAACCTCAGATGGTGAGAATGGGAACGGAAATGTAATGAGAGTATATTACAGTAGTTCTAAAATTTGGAAACCTTTGGAGATGACGTCAGAATAAAATTTGGAAACCTTTGATTTATTTCCAAGTTAAGTAATCACATATAATTAATATGATAATTTTGAAAGAAGACGTAAATAAATTTTAAAGGGACAAAAGTCCAATAAATATACCTGTTAGGAAATGAACAGTAACAAAAAAACACTCCCTGGTCAACTTCAGGGACCCTGTTCACCTTTGTGAATGCCATTCCCTCCTGCTACCCAGAGGATATCACCAGGGTACAGAAGAAAGGGTGCTTTCTGGAATTAGTCACTACAGTAGCCCAAGATTATCCATTCCAGGCAAAAGGAAGGGCAACTGAACCACATGCTGAGGTGAATCCATAGGCAGTGTGGTGAGTCTGACACCTGCAGAGGGGAGGGAGCCGTGAAGCTGTACAGGACAGCACAAACAACCTAGCTTGATTGGCAGAGCATATCTCAACATGTTTTACTCCAAAAGAGACCAGACAGAAAACATTCTCATTCACGACACACAGCCTATGGCCACACTGCAGTTTGATGAAGCCCAGCATTACAATAATTCAAAATTACCTTTTGGTAATAACTTTCAGCAAATTTCAGTAGTAGTTAGCAAATTTTCAGCATATCTAAGATGGGTCTCTGGTTAGATGCAAATCCTCAAGTCCCACTTATAACACTGGACCTTTCATCTCCACTAAGAAAACACCTCAAATGCAAGAGAGACTATCAAAATACAAACTGGAGAATCGATCTGCTCTAATTCATATTGAAAAAAATGCTTCACAAACTCTAGCACTTTACTACAAGCAACAGATGACATGAGACACACCTAAATGTGACTGCACGCCCCTAGCTGATTGCAACACAGCAGCATACTGTGATTCCACATCAGAGAGCGTTAATGAGGGCAAGAAGTGGGGTTCTGAGCAGAACCTGAAACATGTTTGTCAGAAAAGGTGTTACATGATGTAATTCATGTTTTAGAAAGTCCTTTTTTTACAAGTGAAGGTAGCAATATATTTATATATCCCGTGCCAATCCCAGCCTGGCACTTTGACCACTATGCATACACCCATTGATCAATAGACATGACCATGGACCATCCTTGCATATGTCTCACGTAATATCACCCTGACCTACCTACCCAGCTTCAATTCTTCACTCATTTCCCAACTTTGTAGCTATCTTTAGCTCTCTGGCTTTGGTACTTAAACTTTCTAACATTTAACTCTCCACATTCCCCAGTGGATTCATATTTCAAAACATGCCTATTTACTTCCTCCATTTCTAGACCGCTTTTGGCAGGAGAGCCTGGACTGGTTTTGCCCCTTGATGGAAACCTCAGTTGGGCCAGTCCCAGGCACTCCCCGAGGAAGTGGAGTGGCTGGAAATAATGAGGAGAAGTAGAAACTGGAGGCAAAACAAACAAAACCACTGGTGAGAGCAAAATCCCAAGAATTCAGACCAGAGACAGTGGGGAATGAACTAAACTTAAAAATATAACACCACACAAAAAAGAGCTGAATTGACAATGACTAATTCCCTGCTAAGAAAGGAATTGTGAAAGGTTTACTGAAGTGTTTGTGTAGCTTAAGCAAATATCTACTACATACACACATAGAATAAAGAACACAAAATGAACTCTAGGTATTAACACTAATCCTTCCACACTTGGGAACTTACTGAAAAAAACACCCATAGTCACACATGCTTTTAAAATATGATTCTGAAATATTCTCCTTTGATCTTTCTTGATTCCATTAGAAGGAACAGTTTCTGGTTTCAGGGCTTTTACAGTCACTGTAGGAAATTCTCTCACAATACAATTGCTCAAGTTCAAACTCTAAGCACAGTACCTTAAGGGTCACAAATCAACCTCAGTGTTTTTATAGGGTTATTTTTCTTTTAGCTCAGATTGTATCTTAAAAGGCACAATAAGTTGATGGGTTTTGTGCTTGGTGTCAATAAAGACACGAATATCTTACTTGCATCCTGCTTCACACTTTTATAGGACCCCATCTGTTCCCTGTTTACATTCATGTTTTTGCTTTAACCCTGTATGCATTTCAGTTTATTATCTCTGATACTATTTTTATAGCATTGTCTATATATCTTTCTATCTACTACTACTCAGATCTAGACAATATGGAACTTAAGTTGGCTTCACTCTCTCCGAACACTCATTCTACCTAGTTGTCTGCTGCTTGCTGCAGCTGCTGCAGCCGCCTGTTATGTAGAAATTCTCTTCCCTGCCCCCTCTTTCCTCCCTCTCTCTGCGCTTCTCCCTCCCTTGCTCCTTCCCACACCTCACCCAAAGATATGCAGAAGTACCCCCATTGTAAAAAAGCCATGATACCACCTCAGTTGCTGGGTTACACTCTTATGCACTAGCCTGAGTGTGGCCAACCAACCCGTGTACAGACACTATTTAGTGGTTTCATGGCCTCCCATCTACAAAGCCTGAATGGAACTATTTTTCAAAGAGGCTGATTCACGGCAGCATTTGAAAGATCTTTCACCCAACTCAGTTCATTTATACATCACATGACTGTGCAAGTTCAGGCACATTTCTAATCAAGCATCTTATCTCTTATCTCATCATATCACATACAAACTGTTTATATTATTTATTTTCAGACATAGTCTATTTATTTATTTATTTATTTATTTATTTATTTATATTTTTCTGAAGCTGGAAACGGGGAGAGACAGTCAGACAGACTCCCGCATGTGCCCGACTAGGATCCACCCCGCACGCCCACCAGGGGGCGACGCTCTGCCCACCAAGGGGCGATGCTCTGCCCTTCCGGGGCGTCACTCCGTCGCGACCAGAGCCACTCTAGCTCCTGGGGCAGAGGCCAAGGAGCCATCCCCAGCCCCCGGGCCATCTTTGCTCCAATGGAGCCTCGCTGCGGGAGGGGAAGAGAGAGACAGAGAGGAAGGAGAGGGGGAGGGGGTGGAGAAGCAGATGGGAATCGAACCCAGGACTTCTGCACGCCAGGCCGACGCTCCACCACTGAGCCAACATGCCAGGGCTGTCTATTTATTTTAATTCCCAACATTTTATGTCTCTCTACTTGGGGAAAATGTAGCAGCACTAAAAACATTTTAGTTTGGGTGAGAATAGGATGGACACTGTTCACTATGGTGATCACCCTACTCCCCTGGTAATATATGCAATAATCATAAAAATCAAAATGAGTAAACTGTAGTTGCAAACCTAAAAATCAGTTGTCGGCACATTAATTTCCCTACATGCCAAACTAGTAATGTTGATTATTTGTTGTTGACGCAGAATGAAATGGGTTGCATTAGGACGACCATCTGCTCTGTTTGAATTGATAAGTGGAAATGAGACAAGAAGCAGCCTGTTTATAGTCAGTACAACTTAAACTTATGTAACAGAAGATAGTTTTTCATTTGGAGGGACTGAACAGAATATTTTCCAAAGATATAACTTAAATGAACACCATTTTCCATAACAATTCAAGTTGGATTTTTCATTTGGATAGTTTTGTCTCCAGTTGATAGAACAAAAGCTGAATATTCATTCCTTTTGTGATTTGCACAGTTGAAATGTGACATTTCATCACTCATCAGTGCTTCATCTGTGATAAGCAACAAACATTCTATAAAGCTTTAAGGCCAATGAGGTTATTCAATAATTATTTTTACTATCCATCCTGCATAGACTTGTGATGGCATCTCGGTTATCACACTTCCCATTCATTACGGTGATTAGAGGATACTTTGATTCTTTCATGGCAGGAGTGAGGCTGTTCCTAATATTTAACACGAATGGCCATCCTCCTGCAGGCTCTCCAAATAGATGGTCAGCAGTCATTCTGTCAGAAGTAGAACTTAAAAGCACTGGCAAACAGCTGCTTTGCTGAACCAAACAGCACAGAGGTCTCAGAATGAAAACAACATGGGGCAAGACGTGCTGTTGTTGACGCTGCTCTCTTCCCTGAGACCTGACAAAGTCTCAGATGTTTTATGGATGTGTACACAGATTGTCGGGATTGATACGGCTAGTGATAATTTTTCTAACTTTTTTTTTAATTTAGAAAATTAAATTTAATGGGATGACCTTGATCAATAAGCTAAGCTTTAAAAATAGGTCTTTCCCCATTTTTATAGATAATTTCCTATTACTGCCTACGAGACTAATCAAATTATTTTATCACTTCTTCTAGGATATTAAAAAGGGCATTTGGTGTAAGTGGCCTCATAATAATAAAGCCACTAGCATTCTCCCAGAAAACCTCTCTCTACCAGTTCACACCAGGACTGTCTTTCATTATGCCTTATGTGCATAATCCAATCTCCACACAACAGTTTAGAGCAGTGGTAGTCAACCTGGTCCCTACTACCCACTAGTGGGCATTCCAGCTTTCATGGTGGGTGGTAGCAGAGCAACCAAAGTATAAATAAAAAGATAGATTTAACTATAGTAAATTGTTTTATAAAGATTTATTCTGCCAAACAGCGAAAATCTGACATAAAGTACTTGGTAAGTAATTATTATTATATACTTTAACTTGCTCTATAGTAAAATACTAAATGTAACTCTGCTTTATAAATTTTATAAAGTAAAGTTACTTCCCTACTTTATAAATCACCATTACTGTGAAACCGGTGGGTGGTTAGAAAATTTTACTACTAACAGAGATACAAAAGTGAGTGGTAGGTATAAAAAGGTTGACTACCCCTGGTTTAGAGAAATCTTTCAAAATATGTCACTTCTCAGTGTAACACCTTTTCTGGGCCTTCCATTATACTTAGAAGAACATCTAAAATCTTCAACCCCTTTTAAAAGGCTCATCATGGGCATATTCCTAGCTAATTCTATAGCCCCATATTGTGCCAATTTCTTCTTATTTAATAGTTTAGGCACTTTGGCTTCCTTTTGTTTTTTAAAACATGGCAAAGTACACTTCTCCAAGGGGCTTTACACGTACATGGGGGAGGGAGACTGGATCCTACAACTTCAGTTCTACTAGGCTCACACTTACTTCCTCCTCTCCCCTCTGAATTTCTTCATGCTGTGGAACGCAACTTAGATAATATTTGCTGACTGTCTTCCCAGTGTGACTGTGAGCCCCATGAGGACGGACTTGTGTTTATCATATTTACCACAATAGCCTCTTGTACGGATTATAAACACTCAATGACTATTTATAGAATGAGTAAGTGAATACATTTTTTAATAATAAGCTTGCATCAGAACCATTTAGTATTTTACTATAGATATTTTTAAGACAAAGAGAACATTGATTTGATTGAACTAGCAATAAAAATTTTACTTCAGAAAGATGTAGTTCTTTCTCCTTTTCAGTCATCTCAGTAAAACATGCTCCCTCCCCCCAAATTGACAATATATAGAAAATACATTTGTGACACAAAATCAAGGTGATACACTTCTATTACGCTTGCACATTTCAAGTTTTGGATGTATCATAAGGAGACTGTCTAGTCTTCCATCAACTGCCTACATATCTAATAGTTCCAATAAGTCATTTTTCATTTCTCATGAGGTAAAAAAAGGACATAGTTTGTGTAGTCTTTGAGCATAAAAATAATACTGAGTGAAACAGGAGTGTATCAAGTGATCAACTAGTAAATGTTTAACAACCAGCTGGGTCCAGGGAGAGCAGAGCTATGACCTGCAGCTCTTGCTGGTATCCATAATGTAAATACTCCCACCCTGGTCAATTTCAAGCTGACTGTGCTCAATAAATGATTTGAAAAACTCCTGAAAATTTAATAATTGGCTCTTATAAACCCATGTGATCATCGCTAGCATACTACTAGCTGTATCATTCCACAAAATACCCATATTTTCCACATGTACGCACATAATCATTCACCGTCACCCCGCAAACATGAAATTGTATAGGATACAGAATAAATTTGTTAACTTTCAAAAAATATGCTCTGTGCAAGATAACGTGATATGTGGAAAAAGAAAAAAAAAGAACTTGTAGGTACAAAGAATATATGTGGCAGTTTACTGTGATAAAGTTATTTTATAATTATTTGAGTTCCTCCTTCTGTTTCCATTTATATAGTCCACCCCATGGCAATTCCAGAGCTTAGACCTCATGTGTTTTACTTTATCTAAAACTTTTAAGTAGTTAGACTGCAAATGTTAAAAATCACAATAACACTTTTTCCTAATTGTTAGGGTTGATAATCATGTGCCCTTCTTTATCCCCCTACCCCTGCCACACACACACACACACACACACACACACACACGTACACACACACACACACACACACACACACACACACACAGTTACTTGTCCACTTTGTAGTATACGTGAATGTTTACCAGGAGCTACTTACTGAACTGATAGGCTCTGAAGACTCAGAAGGACACAAGCCCCAACTTCAAAGAGTTCACAGCCTTGTGAAGAAATAGACAAGGACAATTCTTAGCAGAAAGTCCTGCCTGACCAGATGGTGGTGCAGTGGATAGAGCGTTGGCTTGGGACACAGAGGACCCAGGTTCAAAACCCCAAAGTCACTGGCTTGAGCACAGACTCATCCAGCTTGAGTGCGGGATCATGGATATAACCCCATGGTCACTGGCTTGAGCCCAAGGTTGCTGCCTTGAGCAAGGGGCCCCTGGCTTGGCTGGAGCACCCTGGTCAAGGCACGTTAAGAGAAAACAATCAATGAACAACTAAGGTGCCACAACAAAGAATTAATACTTCTCATCTCTCTCCCTTCCTGTCTCTCTCACTCATTCACTCACTCACTCACTCAACTCACTCACAAAAACAAACAAACAAACAAAACAAAAACAAAAACAAAAAAGAAAGTCCTGGGATGGAGGTAACCTAGTTATTCACATAATACCTGAGATATTACATGTAATACCACCAACATTGAAGAAGCCAACACTGAAGATGTTGGCTTAAAGAATGAATAGGAACTGACTGAAAAAAAGTAGGCAAAAAACATTCCAAGGAGAAGGAAGAGAAATAGATTAGGTGCGTGTAAGGTGCAGTCTTGATGGACGTAATTGAACAGAATATAAGAGGAGCATGGGAGGAATTCTGAGGCTGTGGAAACAGGCACTGGCACAGGCATTGACACAGGTCAGGTTCCTAGAGATCCTTGTGTGCCACCAAGGAGCCTTGCTTTTATACTGAACACAATGCATCAGGGAGTACTAATGGCTTTTAAGTGGGTGAGAGGTGAGATTAATGCCTTAGAAAGATTATCCAGTACGTAAAGACACATGCAGTCCCATGTTCATTGCAGCATTGTTCACAGTGGCCAAGACATGGAAACAACCAAAAAGCCCTTCAATAGAAGACTGGATAAAGAAGATGTGGCACATATACACTATGGAATACTACTCAGCCATAAGAAATGATGACATCGGATCATTTACAACAAAATGGTGGGATCTTGATAACATTATACGAAATGAAATAAGTAAATCAGAAAAAACCAAGAACTGTATTACTCCATACCTAGGTGGGACATAAAAACGAGACTAAGAGACATTGATAAGAGTGTGGTGGTTATGGGAGGCGGAGGGAGGGAGAGGAAAAGGGGGAGGGGGAGGGGCACAAAGAAAACTAGATAGAAGGTGACGGAGGACAATCTGACTTTGGGTGATGGGTATGCAACATAATTGATTGACAAGATAACCTGGAAATGTTTTCTTTGAACATATGTACCTTGATTTATTGATGTCACCCTAGTAAAATTAATTAAAAAAAAAAAAAGAAAGATTATCCAGGCCACAGTGAGGACACTGCCTGGGAGGTGAAAGAAGTGGGTGAAAGACCACCTGCTGGGATCATGTCCCTGAGCCCAGGAATCAACTCTCCTTCCATCACCATTTTTCCCTGAGTCTTCTGCAGCTCCCAAGTCACTTCTTTTTATATTGAAGAAAAATGATTCCAGTCTGTTGTCTCATTTGGTCCCTAATGCTCTCTCAGGCCCATGTTCTCTAAAAATATTAATCAACATGAGTCAGCATTTTGCATTATAAACTTCAAAGGAAAAACAACACAGGCTTAAAAAAGTTAGAGGATCAGATGCCTAGCACAGAGTTCAGTTTTACCAAGGGGTTATTACAGCTGTTCTGGCCATCTATTGCTAAATCACAAACGTCTTCACAAACTGCAATAATCATAAATTAGCTCTCAGGATTCTGAAGGTTGACTAGATCCAGCTAGTCACCTGCAATTCCAGCTTGTCATGCAGTTGCAGTTAAATGGTGGCTGGGAGCAGAAGCATCTCAAAGGCCTCTCCATTCACATGTCTGGTGGTTGTTTCTGACATTTGGGGATCTCAGTAGGAGCTGTCAAGTAGCCCTCCCTATGTGGACTGGGTTTCCTCAGAGCATGGTGCTGGATTCCAAAGTGAGAGGAGAGAAAGAGGGTCAGGCTATTTCTAATCTAGCCTAATTATTCACATAGTGTCACTTCTGCCAATTCCATTCTTCAGAAGTGAGTCACTCTTACACCATTCACAAAAATAAACTTAAAATAGATAAAAAGCTTCAATGTAAATCACGAAACCGTGAACATCTTGGAAGAAAACATAGGCAGTAAACTCCCCATACCCCTCGTAGCAATATTTTTGCCGATTTATCTCCATGGGCAAGTGAAATAAAGGGCAAAATTAACAAATGGGATGATATCAAACTAAAAGGCTTTTGCACATCAAAAGACACCATGAACGAAATAAAAAGAGAACCCACACAACGGGAAAATATATTCTCCAATATGTCTGATAAGGGGTTAATAACCAAAATTTATAAAGAACTTCTAAAACTCAACGCCAGGCAGGTAAACAATCCAATTAAAAATGGGCAAAAGAACTAAATAGACACTTTTCTAAAGAGGACATACAGATGGCCAATAGGCATATGAAAAAAATGTTCAATGTCATTAACCATCAGAGAAATGTAAATGAGATACCACCTCAAACCTGTCAGAATGGCTCTCATTAACAAATCAACACACAAGTCCTGGTGAGGGTGTGAAAAAAAGGTAATCCTCCTGCACTGCTGGTAGGAATGCAGACTAGTGCAGCCACTGTGGAAAACAGTATGGCCAGGGGTAGTCAACCTTTTTATACCTACTGCTCACTTTTGTATCTCTGCTAGTAGTAAAATTATCTAACCACCCACTGGTTCCACATTAATGGTGATTTATAAAGTAGGGAAGTAACTTTACTTTATAAAATTTATAAAGCAGAGTTACAGCAAGTTAAAGCATATAATAATAATTACTTACCAAGTACTTTATGTCGGATTTTCGTTAAGTTTGGCAGAATAAATCTTTATAAAACTACATACTGTAGTTAAATCTATCTTTTTATTTATACTTGGTTGTTCCGCTACCACCCACCATGAAAGCTGGAATGCCCACTAGTGGGTGGTAGGGACCAAGTTGACTACCACTGAGTATGGCGTTTCCTCAAAAAAAATAATAATGGAACTGCCTTTTGACCCAGCTATGCCTCTTTTAGAAATATATCCTAAGAATCCCAAAACACTGATTCAAAAAAAGATATGCACCCTCATGTTTATTGCAGCATTGTTTATAATAGCCAAGATCTGGAAATAGCCCAAGTGTCCATCAGTGGACAAGCGGATAAAAAAGTTGTGGTACATATACACAATGGGATACTACATGGCTGTGAAAAAGAAAGAAATCTTACCTTTTGTGATGGCACGGGTGGAGATTATTATGCTAAGTGAAATAAGCCAGGCAGAGAAAGACAAATATCATATGATCTCATTTATATGTGGAATCTAATGAACAAAGTGAGCTGAGGAATGGAATAGAGGCAGAGGCAGGGTCACGAGGAGCAGAAGGACAGCTGTCAGAGGGAAGGGGGATGAAGGGATGGGATCAGAGAAGGTGAAGGGATTAGTGAAATTATATACACATAACACATAGGTACAGCTAACAGGACAGCAAATCCCAGAGGGGAGGGGGGAAGGAGTTAGGGGGAGGGGGGCAAAGAGGATATAATGGGGAATAAAGGGGTGGGGGTAAGGGATTTATATTCAGCGGGACACTTGAATCCATGTAAACACAATAAATTAATAAAAAAAATTTTTAAAGTGAGTCACTATGGCCACTCTATATAAAAGGAGAGAAGACTTACAGCCTGCCTTTTTTTTTTTTTTTTTTTTTTTTGTGACAGAGACAGAGAAAAGGACAGATAGGGACAGACAGACTGAAAAAGAGAGAGATAAGAAGCATTAATTCTTTGTTGCGGCACCTTAGTTTCTCATTGATTGCTTTCTCATATATGCCTTGGCCAAGGGGCTACAGCAGAGCGAGTGACCCCTTGCTCAATCAAGCCAGCGACCTTGGGCTCAAGCTGGTGAGCCTTGCTCAAACCAGATGAGCCCGTGCTCAAGCTGGCGACTTCGGGTTTTGAACCTGGGTCCTCCGTGTCCCAGTCCAACACTCTATCCACTGCGCCACCACCTGGTCAGGCCAGAGTCCGCCTCTTGATGGAAAAGTGTCAAAGAATTTGCAGGCATCTTTTAAAAAGATCATAATCACTTTCAGGGTTTTGATCAATGCAGGGGACATCCATCTTCACTTCAGTGCACCATGCAGGAAGTGGCCAAATATAACCATAACCGACAGTTTCTAGAATACATTGAAAGGGAGCAAATTGCCCCATCTAGCCATCTGCTAGAGAGTCAGGTCTCAAAAGATTTGACTAAAAGATAAATATATAAAGTAAAAGTTGAGACCAGGTCATAAGGGACCCTCTTAAGAAGCAAACATGTAAGGGGTAGTAGAGAAAGAACCCAAGCTGTTCCTTTAGCACAATGTGGGATAGGCTAATTCAATTTCCAAAGAGAGATGAATCTGAAAACTAACAGCAGAACCTTTCACTTTGAGATATATACATTATATAGCAAGTTATAAATATTTGTCACTAGAGATTACGTGTTGAATAATTCTCCAAAAATTCTTTTTATCGCTTTTATCACCTTTACAGAGGTGATGAGCATATCCATATGGATACTTGGAACTCAGAGTGAATAAAACTAAGTAAAAGCTTCCCTAAACAGAGTTTTCTCTTAACAAGATTTATTTCTATCCAGGTGTGCTATACTTTACGCATCTACTTTATAAGCTGAGGAATATTTAAAATTCACACAGCTTATAAGGAGGTTACACTCACATAATTTATAATACCTGAACATCCAACAGTTGTTTTATTTTTTTTAGTTCTAAATAGAAGAGGGGAAAAGTGAACACACTAGTTGTAAGAGAAAGGCTGAAGGGCATTATTCCTTCTGCCTGGTTCTGACAGTGCTAATAAGAGGTAAAAAGAAAGCACATCTATTTTTAAGCCTTTATAAATTGCCCGATTCCTCAGTCTGTCCTTCAAATAAGGCAACTTGGGTTAAAAATGAATAAATAAAAATAAAATCAGAGACTAGTCCCTTAATCAGCAATTCTTGGTAGCCATATATTTATTGATCTTGTAAAGATTGTTTTGATATAGGATTCTCAAATTTTAAAGCTCGTAAGATTCATCTCTAGAACTTACTAACATGCAGATTCCTGGGTATAGTCACAGAGATTGGGCGTCAGCAGCATATTTGAGTGCCTGCAGAGTTAATTGGTATTCCAGGCAGAAGGGATACAACCATGAACAAGGCAAAGTCTCTGCCTTCATAGAGTTGACATTCTAGACAGGGAGATGGGCCATAAACAAATAAGCACATGATATAATTTCAAGCAATGATGTGCTATTTAAAAGAATAAGCATTCTAAGAAAGGAGAATACTGAGCGATACTGTCTAATTTATTTTAAATGGAAGTGTCTTTATTGTTTATAAATGTAACACATCTAAAGAAAAAAACTGTAAAATGCCATATGTGTAAAATAGAAAGCAAAAGTTTCTTGAGAGATAAAAATCACTAAATTTTACCCATTTCCCTATGCTGCTCCTTGAAAAGAAAACTATAGAAAACATTTGAATATAATTGTGCAGAGATCCTCAGATTCATTTGTTCACTTGGCTGTTATTTATTGAACACCTATTATTAGGAAAAACAAAGCAGTGAGAGGCAGAGACCCGGTGGCAGGCCCAAGGCTGACAGTCTTTCTAGTGGGGTAGAAACTCAAGTACTAAATAAATAACTAATATACTTTCAGGTTGTGATAAATGTTATAAGGGGAAAAAAGCAAGCTGGGATGGAATAATGTTCAAGTTTAAATTAAAAGGTGGTGGGGAATAAACAGAACCAAGAGTGAATTCTTGGCAAATAAAAGCAAGACAGTTTATACCAGAAACCCGATAAAAACAACAGTGAGTAAGGATAAAGGAATCTTAAAGTGAAAAAAGGAACCGAGTGAGCTCTTGTCAGCTGACCTTGACTTTCTCACTCCAGTTTGAGGTCTTGTCCTAGGGAGTTGATAGGTACCTGGGAAGCAACCTGGGGATCCTGGGGTGAAATAAAGCTTTTGAATGACAGGAATGGAAAATCTAATTGAGAGTCAACAAGACAGAAATCAAGAGATGACTGAAAAGAACAAATATTCTGAAAACTGTCTCCAACCTGGAAAACTTAGTCCAAGCTCCTGCCTTCTCTCTCTGAACCATTCCCCTTTCACCTCCCCACTTCCCTCAAAACTTCCTGTCTCATCCCTATAGTCACTCCATTCCCTTCTCTACCCTGCAGCCTGAACAAAGTGTTTAATGTGGGTTTGTTTTGTGTTTTGTTTTTTTGACCATCAGTCTAAATACTCACTGGGCTCTTCCAATCTGGCCTTCAGTTCTGGGGAAACCTTTAAAATTATTTCTCCCCTTCATTTTAAAGTCTTTTTTTCTACTGTATAATATAGTGCTTAAAAACCAAAAGTTTTAGTGTAACATATATTTATAAGTAACAATCTCTGTACAGTGTCCACTACTCAGGTCAAGATTAGAACACCACTGGTAGAAGCCTGGGGAGACTAACTGAGAGAGGACAGTCAGGGTGGGCCTCTCAGAAAGGTGACACTTGCTGAGAGACCTGAATGAAACCTGAAGATCTAGGCAGGAATGACATTCCAGGTAGAAGAAACAGTAAGAGCAGAGTCTCTAAAACAAGAAAAACCTTGACATATTCCAAAAGCAGCAAGAAGGCCCATGAGGCTAAAGCAGAGTGAGGGAGAAGCGCGGTTGAAGACGAGGTCAGACATAGGCACAAAGCAGATAGAGGGCATCACAGACTAATGACAAGGAATCAGAACCTCATTTTGAGTGTGCTACAAACCACTGGAAGATACTGAGTGCTGAATTATGTGATATAATAAACCTTCTGAAATGGTCATTCTGGTTTGTATGTGGGAAATTGACATATAATGAGGGTTGTGGGCAACCAACAGTCTAGAGAGGAGATGGTGGTGGCTAGAGAAAGAGTGTTTGAGATTAAAGTGATTGGATCCTAGGTATTTTATAAGATAAGCCAACAGAATTTGCTGATGGGTTGGCTATAGAGCATGTAAAAAAGAAAAAAAGGAAGGAAGGGAGGAAAGAAGGAAGGAAGGGAGGGAGGGAGGGAGGGAGGGAGGAAGGAAGGAAGGGAGGAAGAAAGGAAGGAAGGAAAGAAGGAAGGAGAGGGAGGGAGGGAGGAAGGAAGGGAGGGAGGGAGGGAGGGAGAAAGGAAGAGAGGGAGGGAGGGAGGGAGGAAGGGAGGGAGGGAGGGAGGGAGGGAGGGAGGAAGGGAGGAAAGAAGGGAGGAAAGAAGGAAGGAAGGAAGGAAGGAAGGAAGGAAGGAAGGAAGGAAGGAAGGAAGGAAGGAAGGGAGGGAGGAAGGAAGGGAGGGAGGGAGAGAGAGAAAGAGAGAGAGAGAAAGAAAGAAAGAAAGAAAGAAAGAAAGAAAGAAAGAAAGAAAGAAAGAAAGAAAGAAAGAAAGAAAGAAAGAAGAAAGAGTCAGAATGACTCTGAGGTTTTGAACCGGAACAATTAAATGTGAAATGGTTCCATTAATTGCATTAAGATATCCTGGGGAAGGAGCAGGTTTGAAGACATGGACATAAGAATTAAGTTTGAAATGCATGTTAGATATTCAAGTGAAGACGTGGAGGAGGCATCAAATGTTAAAGACTGGCATGGGGAAGGGGGATCAAAGAAACTCAACAGTGAAATTGTTCACCTCAGAAGTGAGGATAAATTAAGAGAGCAGAGGAGAACCCTTTGGTTCTCCACAATTTATCAACAAGGAAAGGGGTTAGGGGAACCAAAAAATATAAGCCAAGACAGCATGTTGTCTCTGAAGACAGTGAAAAAAGTTTTTCAACAACAAGAAAGTGACCAACTGAGTAAAGGCTGCTGGGAAGATAAGAACTGACCATTGGGTTTGACAAAACTGAGATTATTAGTAACCTTAGTAACCTTAAGAAGATCAATGTCTTGGAGTAGTGAGAACAAAATAGTGGGAATAGCCTGATTGAAGCTGGCAGGGGAGGGGGAGTGGAGAATGAGAAGAGAAAGTATAGACAGTTTTCCTAAAAGAAAAACAAAACTATGGGACAGTAGCTACATGGGAATAAGGTATCTAGAGAACTGTGTCAGGGCTGGAGATACTCTCCCACATTCGTATGCTGAAGGGAATGGCCCAGGAGACAGGGAGGTCTGGGTAGTGCAGGAGATCCAGGGGAGTAGCTATGATGCGATGCACTGTCCTTGAGTGAGTGAGAAGGGAAACCCTCAGTATGCAAGGGGAAGAATCACCTTACACAGAAATAAGGACAATTCACCCATCATTACAGGAAAAAAGATACAGGGACATAGGTTTCTTTTCATGACCCTGGGTGATTTTGGTGTGAGTGCCCCTAACCCCATTTTGAGAAATATTAATTTAAATAAGTACTTCTTATACAAGGAAAGAAAATAGATTCTTTCATGCGTCAGTGTAAGGGAGGCATGAGGAAGTGGAGGCCAAGAGAGCAAAATGACTTTGCCAAGTACTGTTTTCACTTTAGTGCAATCCATGCTGTCCGCATCACCCCTAAAGCGGAGATGCAGCACAGAAACAGGAAGAGGTACCGCGATGGTTTGCTCCCCTACTCAAATACTACAGAGAGCACACTCTAGCCTGCCCCCTGCCCACCACCACCTCCTAAACAAAGTCAGATTTCTTTCCAGTTGCTTCAGATCAGCATATCTAACATCCTTGAGGTCACTGACTGGAATGCAGATCTAATAAAAGTTTTAAACCTTGTCCTCAGAAAATAGTTGCACAGTGACTAGAGCTCTTTGGTTGCAACCCACAGAACCACTTTGATTACACAAAAGGAAGTAATTTGTGGAAGATAAGGGGAGAGGTCACAGATACAAAGGGGAGGCTGATAAATTGACTTAAAAATTCAGAATTAAGTAATTCTAAAGGGACTTAGTTTATTTTAGGAATTACTCAAGGCAGCTGATGGAGAATGAATAAACTGTAAATGATTTCAGTCTTCTGTTATTTGGATTATGACTCAAATTCCAAAATGCGACTGGTTCATTAATTTAACAAAGATCATGGACCTTGACCTGGACTAGAGAAGTGTGGGACACTTTCAAATAGCCTTCCAGGGTGTATCTAAAGCAGGAGTTTTACTCCAAAAGACAATCAGGGTGATGCTGCCACTACAAGAATATGGAAGGCAGCACATTAGAATACCAAAAAATATCTTATGTTTCAACTACATATAAATACAACATTTTATATACAATTCTGAAAGATTCATAAACCCTCCAGAACCCATAAGGTATCTTCTGGGATTCTTGCCCCAACCAAGTCAAGAACCCCTATTATAAACATAACGACTATATATTCTTGGTTATCACCTTAGTAAATACATGGAGTCCTGGATTGTTCTGGATAAAAGAAAGAAAGTAGTGGCTTTTCTTCCCCATCTCCTTCCATCCCTTCCAATCTGAATAGGTTGGGTTGTTCACAACCATATGACAAAGAAAGATGGCACTTAACTGTTGGTCAGACTTCACTGTGACCCCACATGCTACAGGAAAAGAGCCCAAGTTCTGAAACAAGAGGATCTGGGTTTGAGTTCCACTCCTCCCAACTACGAACAAGCAAACTTCAGCTTGGCAGCCTCTTTGAGATTCAGGTCTTTAACATTAAATTTCTCTGCTTGCCTCAACAGATACTGTGAGGTTCACATTATTACCTCAGAATACATAGTGTAAACTATAAGGTTATGAACTAGTTTTATATATAATGTGTATGTCTATGTAGATACAGATCAAGATGTATAGATAGATTGATGCTAGAAAAATAGATAGATGATAGATTAAAAGATTAATAAATAGAAGAGAGGTATATAGATAAATATAGATGATTGAAAGATGATAAATAGATAGATAGAAGATAGATTAGATATATATAGATAGATGATAGATAGATAGATGATAGATAGGTAGATAGATGATAGATAAGTGATAGAGTACTTCAGTGGCTGTCAATTCTGGTTAATGAAAAAAAATCTAAGACTGTTTTTTCAATTCAAATTCTCAGGTTTCTTCCTCTACCTATAAAATGAAAATCTCCAAGAGTGAGGATATATGTGCAAGCTTCTCATATTATTGTGAAGTTAACTAGACTTGGGATCACATTTCAAATCTTGATTATTCATAGTGATCTTCTGTGTGTTGATGACTGGAAAAAGTCAATATTACTACTTGTGAGACTATCTAGATTTGGACTTAATAAGGAAATATACTATTAACTTATTCTATACCATAATCATATACAGTATAGTAAGAGAATCCTATAGCCCCATTGAGGAAATGCCAGTGTAGCAATAACTTGTTTAGAACAAATTCTGCTCTCATTTATATGCTAAGAACCATTAAATTAACATTTTATTGCTCATGATCATTATAAGCACCACCGATTTATGAATATGGCTGTTTCCACAGTTTCAAAAACTTTGCAGAGAAGTCTGTAGATTCCTGTAGTCCTTTACTATGGAGATGATGTAATGTATTCTTCAGTTGGGGGGAAATGAGAAAAATGAATGAGAATGTAATATAATACAAAAAAATTTAAAGGTACAGAGCTTAGCCACAACATTTTCTTTAACATCAGAGGTGGCTTATGATTTTTTTCAGTCTTCCTTATAGAAGAAAGAAATCGCAAGGCAGAGGAGACTTTCCAAAAGCACATTGAATTCCCTCAATCTTCTCCAGTCTCAGCTCTGCACTGTTTTATACTAGATCTTAATAATGTCCTCACCCTGTTTCATATTTTTTTAAATGTTAAATCTTAATAACATAGGTCATGGATAAGCAGACAGAGGTCCTGTGACCTTTCTTGTGGTGAGTATTACGTTTCCTACCTGAGAGTAATGTTGACCCTAGTTCTCTTGTCCTGAGAGAATGAAGGTACAACATTTCTCCTGAGCGCTTTGTCATAACCTTCCCAGGTGGCTGCTTCCAGACAGGAGCACCAGCCCCTTCCTTGCTGACCTCCCCTAGACAGAAGGCCATCTAAGAGATGTCAGGCGGAGTCAGGAGCATCATACATCAAGATGCTGATCCTTGAATTAGGCAATAAAAACGTTTCAAGTTTTTTTTGTTTTTTTGTTTTTGTTTTTGTTTTTTTGCATTTTTCTGAAGCTGGAAACAGGGAGAGACAGTCAGACAGACTCCTGCATGCGCCCGACCGGGATCCACCCGGCTCGCCCACCAGGGGCGATGCTCCGCCCACCAGGGGGCGATGCTCTGCCCATCCTGGGCGTCGCCATGTTGCGACCAGAGCCACTCTAGCGCCTGGGGCAGAGGCCACAGAGCCATCCCCAGCGCCCAGGCCATCTTTGCTCCAATGGAGCCTTGGTTGCGGGAGGGGAAGAGAGAGACAGAGAGGAAGGCGCGGCAGAGAGGTGGAGAAGCAAATGGGCGCTTCTCCTGTGTGCCCTGGCCGGGAATCGAACCCGGGTCCTCCGCACGCTAGGCCGACGCTCTACCGTTGAGCCAACCGGCCAGGGCAAAAACGTTTCAAGTTTTAACATTTTACACAAACTGACTGAAATTGTAAATTAAAAAATGAATATCTTCCTTGTATAACCAGGTTATCCCCTTTATAGGTTCAGGTGCAAAAGGCCCCAGAGCTGCACCATGCACTGGAGCCCCTCACCACAGATTAGAAAGGGCTCAGTCTCTCCTCCTGGACCCCCTTCTCTGAATGTTCAATAGTCCCCTAGACTGCTTTCTGGAGGACCAAGTTCCAGCTGATCTACTCTCAAATCACACTGAAACCAGAATTTATACACATTCCCTTGAAGTTGGTAGAAACCCAGTTGAAAGAAGGTTAGGTTTTCCCAGAGTTAACACAATGCTGCTTTTGCCACCAGCATCTAGATAGCACATCGGCCCCTGATGTTGTCACTAATTGCTAATACTCTCACCAGTATTTGAGTTCACGGCCACCACTGGTGGTTTTCACTCTGTTGTTACCACTGCGCCACCTCAGGTCAGGCTCAATAGGTTTTTATAACTGACTTTTATGGCATCTCAATCTCTTTCGTCCTACAGATTCCCTGGGTTCCTAATACTATCGATATTTAGTTTGCTCTTGTCTTAGCCACCTTTGAGCTCCATCTTTAAGGTACCTGAAAGAAACCAAGTGTGACTAAGGGCTGTTAATAGATTTTATCGTTTTGGATGATAAACTGTAGTTAATAGATTCAGTATATTTTTGTGTGTGTGCGTGTGTGTGCACAGACACAGACACACACACACACACACACACACACACACGGGAAAGAAGAAATTACAGCAAGAAAAAAATGTGCAAGGGTTCTCTTTGTGATGAGACTGCTATACACCCAGGCAGTTCCATACAGAATGGCGGATTAAGTATTAGGCTATCCAGGAATTAACAGTCGTCCTTGACATTGTATACAGCCCAACTCCTAACACTTAGTAGCAGTAAGCCTCACAATGGTAAGCACAAATGTGAGTACCTCCAAAGTAGGTAAGTAAACAGGTAAATCTTTTTTATGATTGTTGACCTTTATTATTTAAACATGGTGTTTTATTATATATGGACCCTAGTAGGTTAGAAAATAAATCTTAATAATAACAAAATTCTACATTCTGGCCAACGTGTCCTTATTTGATATGTATAGAGTTTTAAATGCATAACAATGGCAAAATTTGCTCAAGGTTATTCATTACTAATGTTTACTCTATAAAATGCCTGAAGGCATTCTCAGTATAAAGGGTATTATGTAAAATATTACATATTTTTTCCATTTTTATTGCTAATCTAATAGCTAGAATACCTTCTGGTATGGTTTAAAGTAAGAATAAATCACTTATCAGCGTCTTTTATGGATAAACAGCAATGAGGTAGCAAATAAAAATCAATAAGATGTTTCTATTGCAGATAAAAACCATGTTTTATTTAATAATTTAAGCATAAATACAACAAAATATCATCAATAATTTTTAAATTTATCTTCATATATGTTTTTTGTCTTTTTTACATTTTCAAAAGTAAACTTTGATTATATTTTTATTCTGTTGTGCAGTAGTACTCAAATTATGCATGGGTTGTGCTTTTATGATTTTTTTTTCTTCTGTGAAATATAACAGTTGCATGCACAAAATAACAATGTAGAATTTAAGAAAGTATCACAAACAGAAGATGAATCTAACTATAATCTACAAGTAAACGCTGTCACTATCCCAACAGCCTCCGACTGACTGGAGCACTAACCACCCTCCGCGGAGGATTACTATCCTCATGTAAGAATAATAATCACCTTCTCGCATGCTTTCAAATTTACCACCTAAGCTTGCACTCCCTAAACCTAGACTTTATTTTTTTTAATTTTATTTATTTATTTTTAGAGAGGAGAGAGAGAGAGAGACAGAGAGAGAGAAAGAGAGAGAGAGAGAAAGAGAGAGAGAGAGAAGGGGGGGAGGAGCTGGAAGCATCATCTACCATATGTGCCTTGACTGGGTAAGCCCAGGGTTTCGAACCGGCGACCTCAGCATTTCCAGGTCAACGCTTTATCCACTGCGCCACCACAGATCAGGCCAACCCTAGACTTTATTTAGCTTTGTCTTCTTTTTGAACTTTAAATCAATGGAGTTACACACCACGCATTGTGTCTGGGCTTTTTCACTTAATATTGTGTTCGGTAGAATCACTCATAATGAGAACGTATATATAATTCATTCTCATTGCTGAAAAGTATTCCATTGTATGAAGTAACACAATTTACTTAATCATTCTATTATGTATGGATATTTGGGTTGTTTTCAGTTTGAGATTAAAAACTGTGAAACTCTGTAGGTGTATGGAGCAATAAATTTTTTAGTAAATCAATAGCCATCAGAAATGCTGTACAGTTCATCCCAACTCCACATCCTCAGCGCTAAGCGCTGTGAGGCTTGCACAGCTGTGAACATCATTACTAAGTAGATAAGTAGACAAATAATCTTCCTACATAAGTCCTGGCCCAGACATGCTAGCAGTTCTGTTGAGTATAATATTTCTGGGCAAGAAATTCCTGTATCACAGGACATACGTGTCATCAACTTTCCATAGATTATATATACTAAAGTGTTGTTAATATATACTTTCACCAACATTAAGTAGGTGCTTCTGCTGCTCTTCACCCAGATCTTAGTTCAAATTTATCTCCACTGAACATTATTTCCTCGCCATCCTAGTACAAGTGCCTTGCCGCTAACCATCCCCTTATTCTTTTAGTCGATTACTCTAATTGATTTGCTTCAAGCTATTTCCCACTATCTGAAGTCACCTTATTTGCTTTTGCTCTCCTCAATTGGGAAGTAAACATCATGAGAAAGGGACTTTATCTTGTTCATGACTGACACATAATGTCTGGAACATAACAGACTCTTGATAAATACTTGAGTGGATAGTTGGAAGTTTCCTATACATCAGAAATAGTCACAATAATATCAATAGAAAAGACTTTACAGAATATAAACTTTGAATCTCCTCTTTGCAAGGAACAATACTTTTTGAATAAGAGTTTCATGCTCCATGTAGTATGTTTAATAGTTAGTGATCAGGAAAATAATTAACCATTCAGATTTCGCTGTAATATGGCCATCATGACATGTGTTGAATAATTTTCCCTGTCTTATGAACACAGTGGACACCAGAATTTCACAGTTGCTGTGAGAAAACGTATACCTACAAATCAAGGCTTCTTATTTTTTTAAATACAGTTCATAATAATCAATTGATATGCCTGCTCTAAATTATAATGCATGGTTTCCCAAGGAACCTGGTATGTAATTGATTCTCTGTTCTGAAGGCCTATGATTTTTTATATTTATAGAATCCCTCAACCAATATTGTTGTCTTGTTTTTAGCTAGCACTTGAAATAAAGGTTCATGAATCTTTATCATGTATTCCATTCCTCTGGAATAGAGAAGTAGTAGCATGTGACTTGGAATATGTTTATTCATATCTTTGCATTTCTACTGTAAGTTCATAGTGACAAATACCCACCAATATAGCCCACCGTGAGCAACTTGTGTGACCAGAGCCATGACCAATTGAATCTAAATACCTGAAGCAGACAATGATGTATTAGACTATATTTTCACAATAACCTTTAAAAAATCAACACAATAGTCTATCTTAAAAGCTCTAAATAACCAAATAATAATCTGCCCACATATTCAGAGATAAGTTTATATATAAGTTCTTCATTGCTCCATAGTTTCTTTCTTTCTTTCTATTTTATTTTATTTTTAGAAGCACTGACCATGTGACCTTACTATTCGAGCCACAGTAAATTGAACCAAGGATGGGTACCTGACTCAAGGCTGGCCAGGGGCATGTGAAATGGCATGAGACCTCTGCCAGCAGGGCCACTCTACTTGGGAAAGTAAGAAACTAAATAATTCAGGTTATCTCTCTTGGAGACTTTACATGCAGGGCATGTGTAACATTGCAGGAAGACTGGGGGACATGATACAATATGTGGTTTTAATTATATAACTTGGGAAATATAAATCATAGTTTTATTTCTTCTATAATCCTACAGATATTAAATTATTCATGAGGATAGAAAATAAAAACTATGAGCATTATCTTTTTCAGAGATCTACTAATCTCTGATTTAAGACCTTGTGCACCAAATTCTGCTTGGACAATGACAAAATCATCAGTTGAAAGGGAAGGCAGAGAAAACAAAACACCAGAGAAAAGGCAAGAAGCATGGGTAATAGAAACCTTAAGAAAGCAAAAATTGCCTGACCAGGTGGTGGCACAGTGGATAGAGCATCAGACTGGGATGCGGAGGACCCAGGTTCAAGACCCCGAGGTCGCCAGCTTGAGCACGGGCTCATCTGGTTTGAGCAAAAGCCCACCAGCTTGAACCCAAGGTCGCTGGCTCCAGCAAGGGGTTACTCGGTCTGCTGAAGGCCCGCAGTCAAGGCACATATGAGAAAGCAATCAATGAACAACTAAGGTGTTGCAACGCGCAATGAAAAACTAATGATTGATGCTTCTCATCTCTCCGTTCCTGTCTGTCTGTCCCTGTCTGTCTCTCTCTCTGACTCACTCTCTGTCTCTGTAAAAAATAAATAAATAAGTAAAGTTAAAAAAAAAAAGAAAGCAAAAATCAGGAGCTAGCAAGTGGGAGAGTAGAGAATGCTAGTTGTAAGAGCTAAAGAGGTAGTGAGTGAGCGCTGCGGACCAGCGTGGCTAGTAATTGTCCAGGTCCTGAGTTAGAATGGTGTGAAATGAAGAAAGAAACTCAGAGAGAAAAAGGATGGAATTGGGAGGTTTCTTTGCACAATCGATGGCTTGCAAGAGCAAGTCTTCACCCCCAAACCGCTTTATTTATAAGGCAGAGCAAAGTCATTAGCAAATCAGAGATATATCTCTGATACAAAGTCATGTTTCCAAGGCAACCCAAGAATTCTCCCAAGTGCAGAAAACCCTCCACCCTGCATAACATCTTAACTTCACAAAACAAAGGGTAAACATAGCTAACACGGAGATGGGGAGAAAGGCATGTAAATTGCCTTTACCAACTTAAACAAACAGTCAGAGGTTGTGGAGAAGAGCTTAGCCTTTAGCTTAAGCCTTAAACTGAGAGGGCTTTGCCAGCTTTCAGTCTCCCACAACTGAGAATAAAAAAGCAGAACCATTCTTTTTTTTTAATTTAGAAAATTAAATTTAAATGAGGTGACATTAATCAATATGAGTACACAGGTTTTAGGTAAACATTTCTATGGGATTTGAACTGTTGACTGTGCTGTGTGCCCATCACCCAAAGTCAAGTCATTTTCTTTCACCTTATATTTGTCCCTCCTTATTCCCTCACCCCTCAAAAGCAGAATCATAGTGGTGAGATACTAAGATAAGTAACAATACTACTAAAGAGACAAAAACTATCATGAGAATCCCACTATATCACAACAGTTCTTACAGTTTGATGTGAAGTTCTATTGTGTGGCCATAGTATTTAGTGGTCTTCCTTTCATCAGAAATATGGTGTACACAACAATCACCTGAGATGTAAGTTAAAAATCTGCTAACTTCCAAACCCAAGAGTTTCTGATTTGATAGATCCATGGCATTGTCTAGAAATTTTCATTTTATATATCTAAGCCTGATGAATCACCCCTTAATAAACATTAATTTAAGCCATCCTGAAATTGTATATGTTCTCTGCAACCAGAAAGAAAATCTACCTAATACAGTTCCCATGTGTGACTTGAATTTTGCGATCATAGCTCAGAGTTCTATTTGAAAACACATTGCTGTATTGGCTTTTATAATTATTTTCACATTAAATCTGATTGTTAAGGATGCTACATTTCAAGTACAGCAGACTGTATCAGGCTGGTCCTCCACTGTTCCATCCAAGAACTCTGCTCCATCTAAACTCATTGATTCCCAAATACAGATCAAATATTATTTTTGTCTGAACCTACCCATATCTCATCCACCCTACCCCCACTTAAGGAAATAGTGAAAAAGAAACCCAAGAGTTGGCCTGCTGGAATATTGGGTGAGGACAGTGTTGGCGCCCCCAAGACTGAGTTTGGGGGCTGGAATGAAAACTAGAACTTTTTGCTAGAGACAGTCCACAAGACCAAAAATCAAGACAATAGCCAAGTCAAAGTCCACTGGTGAATACCAAGTTGTAAAACCAATGCAGAAGTGGGAGGCAGGATTCAGGGCAGAGGTCTCAGAGCTAGAGGGATATAATAGGCAGAAATAGAAATAGAGTCTAGGTTAAAGGTACCAGGCAACCCCAAGCCAAATGGCATGAACACCATTGGGTAGTTGTGACTTAAATTCATAGGCTGATGGGTACATAATGAATGGGTGACTCAAGCCAGATCAGAAACTTTGTGTAAAAACCCATCTCCTAACAACTTGTCTATTTCTCAGATGCTTGTAGGTCTGGAAATTTCCCAAGATAGCGTTTGTCCAGATACTATTTGTGGGCAGAATTCCCTTGTGCCATTTGACTGGAAAATATCATTTATTTTGTGGATTGATGGCTCAATGTCTTCATTGTAAAATGAGAATTATAATAGCACCTAATCTAAAAATTAGTGAGGATTAGAAGAATTAATACATGACATGAGATAATGTATATGTGCCTGACACTTACCAAGCACCAGAAAGTTGTTGATTACTGCTGCACCACTGTTATTGTTCATTGTTATTGTTGCTATAATTAACTGTTATCTGTGTACAATCAATTCTCTTGCCATCATTATCCTTTATGCTGGATCTTTTCACACTGACTTCTTGCCAAAACCATACTTTCACTCTAGGCTCTATATTACAGACTGAACTCCCTCTTAGAAATTTCCCTGTCCAATCCCAGTGCTTGACACATAACCCATACTATGGTCTGAATGTTTGTGTTCCCCCAAGTTCATACATTGAAATCCTAATGCCCAATGTAATGATATGAGGTGATTAGATAATGATGGCAGAGCCCCCATGAATGAGATCAATGCTCTTATGAAAGAGACCCAAAAGAGCTCTCTCGCCCCTTTGACTCTTTGAGACTAGAATGAGAAGTCTGCAATCCAGAAGAGGGCCAACACCTGACTATGCTGGCACACCAACCCCAGAGTCTCCAGCCTCCAGAACTGTGAGAAATAAATGTCTGTTGTTTATAAGCTACCGGGTCTGTGGTACCTTGTGATAGCAACCCAAATGGACTGACAACCCACTACCTACCACTTCCTGATAGACAGTGTTACCTGTGTCTCCAGGTAACAGGTCATTTCGTTCCAACTCACATCTCCAGACAGGACAAATTTCTTTTCCATTCTCAAACACTTTTGATGAACTAACTGAGATACTTCTTGCTTCGTGAGCTTTACATAACCTAAAGCCATTTTCTGGAATGCCTACTATATGTAGTCTGAATAATTAGTCTACCAATTAATCACTTACCAATTAATCACTTGCTGTCTCATGAAATCTTTTCAATGAGTCTCTTGGACTGTTATTTGAATCATGTTTTATTATTTAATTTATCGCACATCTGTCTTGTATACCCAATAAAATAGTAGCCCGCTAGATGATAGCAACCATATCCTATTTATCTTTGGATGCCCCATAGCTGAGCATCATGCTTTTCACAGAGCTCAATAAATTTATGTGATTTGATTTGAAATGCTTAAGTTTGAATACCATAAAAGACTACACCATTCCACACACCAAGGAAGTCATTAAGATTTAAAGGGGCCATTGAGGACTAATCCTATAACTGAGAGAAGAGTAAATTGCTTACTTTTAGCATATGTGTTAACTTTCTAAGTCACTAAGGTTCCATTTAAGCTATTTACAAATAAATTACTAAAGGGATCCAGGTAGCTCTACAAGGTTAATTCCTTTCACTTCCCCCTAAGATCAAAACCAAGCCTCCCTTCCTTGTTCTGAGCAACCCCAGCCAAGTCCATGTATTGCTTATAAGATATTGAGAATTATATTTACACAGAGTAACCACTTTAACTGAACTTACAATGCTGAACAAAGCACTTCTGTAAACTGCAGGATGCAGTGCACTGCTGGTACCCAGTTGCTATTGATTTACTATGTTACTAGCATCACTCCTCCCTTCTTCCCACTCCATATTCTAAGATGCTCGTGTGTAACATGGGAAAGAGGAAAACAAATGAACTCAATTGCACTTGCTATTAATTGATGTTAGGACTGCATCAGGAGTAGGGATACAAAAAAGATTTAAAACGTGAAAATATCACATCTGGTTTATGGAACTGCTATCCTTTGTGAGGGTGAAGTGGCTGGAAGAGGAGTGGGAAAGGAAACATATGAGTATAACATATGTGGTATATACTAATATAATAAGTGACATTCGCAAAGTGTTCTGGGAAGAAAAGTGAGGAGTCCTGCAACTTTGGAAGTGGGAGCAGCAGATACTCGAGCTATACCCTAGAGGTTATTAGGAATGCTGCAAGGGAGACAAGAGGGGAAAAGGCATTCCAAACAGAGAGCTACATAAAGCAAAGAAAAATGGTTTGACTGGGAAACGGCAAGGAAATGCAAGACAGAAAGAGACCTTAAGTAGAGGACTTTAACCTGAGCTCTGAATTTTATAGACCAAAAAAAAAACCCCAAAAATGAGCCCAAGGGATGATGGGTCATTTGAACCTGCATCTGTCTGACCTTTGTAAAATCTAGTGCTGAGTAAGTTGCATATTTAATAGAAATTTAATGCAAAAAGGAGGATTGGTGAGCAAATGCTGCTTAATTAGAAGTTCTTCACCAGTTGGGTTCATTTGTTCACTCATTCACTCACTCACTCAACATCAGCTGTGTACCAGATACTCACTAGGAAATAGGAAGCTAGCACTGCATACATAAACCAGGATCTTTCAGAAGTAACAAATTAGTGGGGGTTAGATAGTACACAGAAATGGGCTGTTGGAATCGGGCTTCTGCGTTGTGGCAGGGGACACAGAAAGTGCAATGAAAGCTCAAAGTGCTTGGGAGAAACTTTGCTGCAGGTAGTAACATCTCTGCAGGCTAAACCCTGAAGGTTGAGAAGGAGTTGTCACTGTTGAGAAGAGGTCATATAGCACACGTAGAGGTCCAAAGATAGACAACAATCCCCAAATAAGAGAATGCACCGTGCCTAGGGAGAATAAAACATGTTCTATTTGAAAGTACAATACATATGATGTACGAAAGTAAGATGGGCCCCCTTCCTCCCATGCCACCCCTTAGCCAACTCCCACTTATCCTCTAAGTTGCAGTGGCATGTTACTGCCTCCCTTCCCTGACACTCTCAAAACCAGGTTCTCTTAACACCATGGCCTTTTCATCGTAGACTGTAATTGTGGATTTATTATCTGGCTTTCCCACCAAACTGTAAGCTCTTTGAGGACAGTTACAAGGTCCTGACTCACTGTTGCATCTCCCATACCTGGTAAAGTGTCTTGCACAAATGTTTGTAGGGGTTAATGTGTGAACATTGTGGTAGCCTGAAAACCATCTCCCAAATGATATAATTCTAATCCCTAGGGCCTGTAATTATTATCTTATGGGAAAAAGGTGACTTTGCAGATGTGCATCAATTCAGAATCTTGGGAGGGGGGATATTATCCCGGATTATCTAGGTGAGCCTTAATTGCAAACACAAGTGTCATTATATGAAAGATGCAGCAGGAGATTTGACTACAAAAGGAAGAGGAAAAAGCCATGTGACGACAGCGGTAGAGATTGAAGCGATACAACCACAAGCCAAAGAATACTGGTAGCCATCAGAAGCTGGAAGAAAAAGAATGGATTTTCCTCTAAGACTTTGGAGGGAACACAGCCTTGCTGACACCTGGATGACAGCCCAGTGACAAGAATTTTAGACTTCCACCCTCCAAAACATAACAAAATAAATTTCTATTGTTTTAAGCCACCAAATTTGTGGCAACTTGTTATAGCAGCCACATAAGCTAATACAAACACTGGTACACATCTTCTCCCATAAGGAAAGTTGTGATGTTGCTGTTAGAAATTAATTCTTTTGGGTAGATTCCTAGAAGTGGAAAGGTAGGCCAAAATATATAAGCATTTTTTAGACTCAATAAAGATTACTAAATTGATATCAAAAAATAATTTATATAAACACCAATAATGCAAGAGAAGGACTATTCACCATACTCTTTCCATCAGTAAATATTTTTTATTAATTTGTGTGCTATTTTGATATGTGAAAATAGTATTTGAATCTTATTTTAATTTATACTTCTTTGGTTGCAAATGAAGACAAATATTTTTCCAGTTGTTTATCAGTTTTATTTCTTTTGAATGTGTGTGAAGATAATTTTTTTTTTTTTTCATTTTTCTGAAGCTGGAAACAGGGAGAGACAGTCAGACAGACTCCCGCATGCGCCCGACCAGGATCCACCCGGCACTCCCACCAGGGGCGACGCTCTGCCCACCAGGGGGCGATGCTCTGCCCATCCTGGGCATCGCCATGTTGCGACCAGAGCCACTCTAGCACCTGAGGCAGAGGCCACAGTGCCATCCCCAGTGCACGGGCCATCTTTGCTCCAATGGAGCCTTGGCTGTGGGAGGGGAAGAGAGAGACAGAGAGGAAAGCGTGGCGGAGGGGTGGAGAAGCAAATGGGCACTTCTCCTGTGTGCCCTGGCCGGGAATCGAACCCGGGTCCTCCGCATGCTAGGCCAACGCTCTACCGCTGAGCCAACCGGCCAGGGCTTGCTTTTTTTTTTTTTTTTTTTTTTTTTTTAAGATAATTTTTAAAGAGAGATTTGTGTATATATGAGACAGAGAGAGAGTCAGAGAGAGGGGTAGATAGTGACAGACAGACAGGAACGAACAGAGATGAGAAGCATCAATCATCAGTTTTTCGTTGTGACACCTTAGTTGTTCGTTGATTGCTTTCTCATATGTGCCTTGACCGTGGGCCTTCAGCAGACCGAGTAACGCCTTGCTCAAGCCAGTGACCTTGGGTTCAAGCTGGTGAGCTTTACTCAAACCAAATGAGCCCGCGCTCAAGCTGGTGACCTCGTGGTCTCGAACCTGGGTCCTCCACATCCCAGTCTAACGCTCTATCCACTGCGCCACCACCTGGTCAGGCTGTATATATTCTTTCTGTAATAAAGACATTATACTTCTGTTTCTTAAATTTGCTAAAAATACTTTATCTTATTCTGTCATTTGTAAGTTTATTTAGGTTAGATTGAGGTGGGTTTTTTTTAAAGGGGCTGTGCAAAACTTTTATCTACAAGAGTAAGACAAAGCTATCTTTCCTTGTTGCTTTCTTGTTTGGCTTCTAAGCTTAGAAATTCCTCTTCCCTTTCTAGAAGCCTCATAAAAAAATAAATTCTGTTTTCTCTTATCTTATTTGTGGGTTAATTTTATATTTAACCTTTCTATCTGCCTGAAATGTACTTCTGTGTATGGTACAGAGTGAATAACTAAATTGATTGTTTTCACAATACATCAATGCTAATTGTTGCTCCACTTATTGAATAATCGGTTTGTTTGCCACTGCTTTGTAATGCTTCTTTTGTTATGTAGTAAAGTCTCATAAATAATAGTTTGTGTTTCAGATCTACACATTGTGCTTCTCTAATCTGACTGTCTATTATCATATCAGTGTCGTGCAGTTTTAAATACCACATTTTGAAATTAGTTTTCAAACATGGTCAGTCTCAGCCCTGTCCATATTACTTCTTTTTTTGAAGTGTTTCTTTACATTTTTAATCCTTCAGTAACTTTTCAAAAATTGTTTTTAAAAAATTATTTATTCTTGTAAAACAAATTTATTCTTTAATTTTTTCCACAACAGTAAGTATAGTTAGATTCATAAGTGCTTATAAATAGTAGCTATTATTAATACTGCTAAAGAATATCTTAAAACATTTTTTCTGCTTATTTGTTTTCTATGTTATGTAGAGTAGTTCATAATTTTGCCAGTTTAGAAACAACTTAGTCCAAAAATTATAGCCAATCTTTTTTTAGTAAATGAAATTATTGCTAGTATCTGAGACAAACACACACACACACACACACATCACTAAGAAGTATCTATTTTAAAAGATTTTGAAATACATGATTAAAAGAATGGTTATTCTCACAGAAAATGAGACCCACAGTCTTGTACATGATTCTTCTTCAGTTTCCAAAACTGCTGAGTTGTACTTGTCTTGTGAGCCCTAAAACCATACATGCACTTCAATAAAAATTAGGTCAGTGGTGAACTCTGACTAATGTAAGAAACCACTTGCTTCTATATATTACTAAACATCTTGCTATAACTTTCAAAATACAAACACACAACATTGCTTATTAGATTTAGCTTATCTATTTGGCTCCTTTTTTAAAATTTATTTCTTACCATATATGAACAAAGCTAATCCTTAAGGATCATCTACTTTTACAGTTAAATGTTATCTATTTTCTATCATTTGCATCTTCTGTGAGCTAAGGGCAAGAAATACAAAAACTAACAAGACACTGATCCTGCCCTTAAGATGCTCAGACATTGCAGGAGAAGCAGACAAGTAAACTGCAATGAAACCCTGAGATGATGACTCACTTCCTGTAAATAAAGTCAGCAAAAGTGTTCATCTTGAGAATAAGGTGGGATGGACACCACAGGGATCCCTCCTCCTAACCCTACTTCATTTTCTTTGAAATACCAATTGGTACCTTCTATAACAACAACACAATAGGATGAAAATTTCAATGGCCTATGGGAACATAAAGAATATGATATTTAAACTAGGCCCTAAACATTAAGTAAGAATTTAATTATTTTTATTATTGATTTTAATTTATTGTGTTTACATAGATTCTAGTGTTGCCCCAAATACATCCCCTCTCTCCGGTATTTCCCTCAACATCTCCCTTGCCCCCCTCCCCATAGCGCCCTCCCCCCTTCCCTTCAGGTTTATCCCATCCTATCATCCCCATTCCCTCTATTCTCTTTTCCTCTGGTCCCTTTGATCTCTCCTCTGTCGCAACTCCGTTCCTCAGTTCACATTGTTCATTGGATTCCTCAAATGAGTGAGGTCATATGATATTTTTCTTTTTCTGCCTGGCTTATTTCACTTAACATAATAGTTTCCAGGTCCATCCATGTTGTCGCAAAAAGTAAGATTTCCTTCTTTTTCATGGCCCTATAGCAGAGGTCCCCAAACTATGGCCCGCGGGCCACATGCAGCCCCCTGAGGCCATTTATCCAGCCCCCGCTGCACTTCTGGAAGAGGCACCTCTTTCATTGGTGGTCAGTGAGAGGAGCATAGTTCCCATTGAAATACTGGTCAGTTTGTTGATTTAAATTTACTTGTTCTTTATTTTAAATATTGTATTTGTTCCCGTTTTGTTTTTTTACTTTAAAATAAGATGTGCAGTATGCATAGGGATTTGTTCATAGTTTTTTTATGGTCTGGCCCTCCAATTGTCTGAGGGACAGTGAACTGGCCCCCTGTATAAAAAGTTTGAGGACCCCTGCCCTATAGTATTCCATTGTATATATGTACCACCGCTTTTTAATCCACTCATCCACTGAAGACACTTGGACTGTTTCCAGATCTTCGCTATCGTGAACAATGCTGGCATAAATATGGGGGTGCATTTCTCCTTTTGAAACAGTGATATGGTGTTTTGGGGGTATATTCCTAAAAGTGGAATAGCTGAGTCAGAAGGCAGTTTGATTTTTAATTTTTTGAGGAATCTCCATACTGTCCACAGTGGCTGCACCAGTCTGCATTCCCACCAGCAATGCAGGAGGGTTCCCTTTTCTCCACATCCTCGCCAGCACTTATTCTGTGTTATTTTGTTGATGAGTACCATTCTGACAGGTGTGAGGTGATATCTTATTGTGGTTTTAATTTGCATTTCTCTAATGATTAATGATGTTGAGCATTTTTTCATATGCCTATTGGCCATCTGTATGTCCTCTTTGGAGAAGTGTCTATTCATTTCTTTTGCCCATTTTTTTATTGGATTGTTTATCTTCCTGGTGTTGAGTTTTACAAGTTCTTTATAAATTTTGGTTATTAACCCCTTATCAGACATATGGTCGAATATGTTCTCCCATTGTGTAGTTTGTCTCTTTATTCTGTTCTTATTGTCTTTAGCTGTGCAAAAGCTTTTTAGTTTGATATAGTCCCATTTGTTTATCCTGTCTTTTATTTCACTTGCCTGTGGAGATAAATTGGCACATATATTGTTGCGAGAGATGTCAGAGAGCTTACTTCCTATGTTTTGTTCTAAGATGTTTATGGTTTCACAGCTTACATTTAAGTCTTTTATTCATTTTGAGTTTATTTTTGTGACTGGTGTAAGTTGGTGGTCTAGTTTCATTTTTTTGCAGGTAGCTGTCCAGTTTTCCCAAAACTATTTGTTGAAGAGGCTGTCTTTACTCCATTGTATACTCTTACCTCCTTTGTCAAATATCAGTTGTCCATAGACCTGTGGGTTTATTTCTGGGTTCTCTGTTCTGTTCCATTGATCTGTATGCCTGTTCTTATGCCAGTACCAGGCTGTTTTGAATACAATGGCCTTGTAGAATAACTTGATATCAGGAAGTGTGATACCTCCCACTTTATTCTTTCTTTTCAAAATTGCTGAGGATATTCATGTTCTTTTTTGGTTCCATATAAATTTTTGGAATATGTGTTCTATCTTTGAAGTATGCCATTGGTATTTTAATTGGTATTGCATTGACTTTATAAATTGCTTTGGGTAATATAGATATTTTAATGATGTTTATTCTTCCTAACCATGAGCATAGTATATGCTTCCACTTGTTTGTATCTTCCTTGATTTCTTTTATCAATGTTTTAAAATTTTCTGAGTATAAGTCTTTAATCTCCTTGGTTAAATTTATTCCTAGGTACTTTATTTATTTATTTTTTTTGGTTGCAATAGTGAAGCAGACTGTTTCCTTAATTTCTCTTTTTGACAGTTCATTGTTGGTATATAAAAATGCCTCTGATTTCTGAGTATTGATTTTATATCCTGTCACCTAGCTGAATTCATTTATCAGGTCCAATAGTTTTTTGACTGAGACTTTAGGGTTTTCTATATACAATATCATATCATCTTTAAATTGGATCATTTACATTTAAGGTTATTATTGATATGTAGTTGTTTATTGCCATTTTATTTTTTAAAGCTGTATTCCTCTTTTGCTATATTCTTTTCCCCCTTTGATCTGTTTACAACAGGCCCCTTAACATTTCTTGCAGCATTGGTTTTGTTGTAATGAATTCCTTGAGTTTTTTTGTCTGGGAAGCTTTTTATTTCTCCAATTTTAAACAATAGCCTTGCTGGATAAAGTAGTCTTGGTTGTAGGCTCTTGTTCTGCATTTCTTTGAATATTTCTTGCCATTCCCTTCTGACCTCAAGTGTTTCTGTTGAGAAGTTGGATGTCATCCTTATGGGGGCTCCTTTGTAGGTGATAACTTTTTTTTCTCTAGAAGCTTTTAACATTTTCTCTTTATCTCTTAGCTTTGGTATTTTAATTATGATGTGTCTTGGTGTAGATTTTTTTTGGTTTCTCTTTAATGAAATTCTCTGTGCTTCTTGAACTGGTGTGACTTTTTCCTGCATCAATTTGGGAAAGTTTTCAGCTATGATTTGATTGAACAAAGTCTCTGTCCCTTGTTCTTTCTCTTCTTCTTCAGGAACCCCTATGATGCAGATGTTATTTCTCTTCATGTTGTTGCAGAGCTCTCTTAGTGTTTCCTCAGACTTTTTGAGTCTCTTTTCTTTTTGATGCTCTGCTTCCATACCTTCGTTTATCTTGTCCTCTAACTTACTGATTTGATCCTCAGCTTTATCCATCCTGTTTTTTATTCCTTCCATTATGGTCTTCATTTCTGATATTGTATTTGTCATTTCTGACTGATTCTTTTTATTATTTCAATGTCCTTCTTTATACTCGCTATCTTTTTATTTAGGTGTTCGTTATGTCCATCTACTGTTGTTCTAATATCTTTGAACATCCTAACAATCATTGTTTTAAACTCTGTATCTGGTAATTTCGTTATATCTGACTCATTCAAGTCCTTTTCTGGGGATTTCTCTTGATTCATTTGTGTTGCATTTCTCTGCCTTCCCATTTTGTCTGTATGTAAGAAGGGTGTGGCCACTGGAGTCCAATGGGTGTGGCCTGTTTGTTCCCTAGGTGTTGTCTGTCTGTAGGCCTGCCACCCCCTGTGCCACTGCCTCAGGCGTTGGGGTATGGTGTTGCCTGCGCTTGACCACTGCAGTTTCCACCTCTCCTCCACAGAAGAGACTGTGTTCACGTGCCCAGGCTTACAAGCCTCAGCAGGCCTCAGCCTTTGCCCCACCCCGCAAATGGGGTTGCAAGCATTGGCACCACGGGCAGGGCTGCGCACCTAGGCTCAGCCATAGGTCTTTGTTCCCGGGCTTTTGCCCTGCCCCCATAGGTGGATCTGTGCTGTACATTGGGCCACAAGCCCCAGCTCCACAGGCCAAATGGGGCTGTGTGACCATGCTCAGCCACTAATCTCTACAGTTCCCAGGCTTTCGCCTTTCTCCTGCAGGTGGGATTGCAGGTGGGACCACTCTTGCTTGCCCAGCCCTGCAGCTGGGCCAGACCGCTTTCATGTCCCCCCCTCCATTGGGCGAGACTGAGCTCACTCTGGCCCTCATTCGTGGCTGTCCATGCTTCCACCCCCACTGATGGGATTGTGCTTCTGTGTCCTGCCACCACCCACCCTCCGGCAAGCCCTCAGCAGTGTGGGTGGAAGTGCAGCAGCTCAGACCCTAGCACTCAATACTGTATTCCTGAAGGCTCCCTCCTTCTAAACGACTCTGCTCTGAGTGTGGTGAGAGAACTTGTTTGGCTGATGTCCTGCTTCCCTTTGTTGGTATTGCTGGTTCCAGGGGAAATATTCACTTTGGATTTGGGGGGTGACTCTGCTCAGGGGTTAGGGTGGCTGCCCCTCAAATTGTTTCTCCCTGTGCCTCCTAGATTACACTCTCTTCCTGATACTCCGGTCCTCTTATCTATCTCCATCCCCCAGAGTCCCAGGTGAGTGGTTTTGAAAGAGGTTTTCTGCACGGTCCCTTTAAGAAGAATTCTGGGTCTGAGAAATCTGTCTCTCACAAACAGTATCGTGGCTTGTTTTGCAGCTAAATACTGTCCATATGCTTCTAGGCTCTGGGGCTTCAGGCTGGGGCTGTGTTCCTGGGGCTCAGGACCCTCCCCTCCACTAAACTCACTTCACGCCACGGGGGTATTTCCAGGCTGCTGTTCTCTCCTGGGAGCTGGGCAGCCCTCTCTGCATTTCCACTTTTCCTACCAGTCTCACTGTGGCTTCTTTGGTGTTCCTTGGTTAAAGAGTCTTCTTAGTTTAGTCCAAAGTTGGTTTTTCCAGATAATGGTTCTTAAAATTAAGTTGTAATCCATTTTGGTTCTGGGAGGTAGATGTTGGACATCCACCTACTACATCACCATCTTGCTGCCCCAAATTTTATTTTTAATGTAGAAAAAAATGAGAAGCATTTCAGGAAAATGGAACATGAGGATGTATTGGATCAAAGACAGACTTGTTTCTTCCTTGTCTTTACCTCCTAAACTATTCTTTCCTAATATTCTCCATCATAGTAAGGGACACTCAGTTACACAGTCCACAATGCATGGGTCAACCCTGATCCTTCCCTTACCCACATCTACATCCCACTGGATTCATTCCATCCATCAGTTATACCTCAAAAATATACTTTGAATACTTTCCATTTCTCTCTAATCCACTGCTGCCATCCCAATCTAAACTACCATCATCTCTCACCTGGACGAATCCATCAACATCTGATTGATCTCCCTGCTTCTGACATGTTCTGGTCCAATCTAGTCTTCATGCAGCTGTCAAAGTGTTTTAAAATATATGTGTGAATCTATGTAACTCCTTGTTTCAAAACAGTTCACCACCGCTATCTGACCTGTGGTGGCACAGTGGACAGAGTGTCGACCTGGAATGCTGAGGTTGCCAGTTTAAAATCCTAGGCTTGCCTGGTCAAGGCACAAACAATAACCAATCAATGAACAACTAAAGTGAAACAACTATGAGTTGATACTTCTCACTCTCCCCCACTCTCTCCTCTCTCTATAGAATCAATTAGTAAAATCTTTAATGAACAAATAAATAAATGAATAAATAAAAAATTTTTAAAATTAAAATAAACGCTCTACTTCCCAGAGCATTTGGGATATGCAAGTCCCCACAAAACCTCACTCAAACCTCTTCTCTTAGCCCATCCAGCCCCTCACTCCTTGGACTGTAGCCGCATTGACCTTTCTGATTCCTAGATCCTGCTTGACTCTCTTGTTCCCTCTTCTAGGAATGCTCTTCCCTTAAGTCTTCACGTGGTTGCTGCTTTATCTTTGATTTGGCTAGTAACTGTTACTTCCTTAAAGAGGTATTCCCTTGGACACCATATCTAATAAAGCCTCCCCCTTATACACATCTCATTCCCTACCACAGAATCATCTTCATTTCCTTTACAGAACTCTATGACACAAATTATAAATATTTTGTTTATGTTTTTATTTATATATTTATTCTCCAGTTCCTCCTTAAAATGTAAGCTCCACAGGGACAAAAGCTATGACTGGTTGTCCCTTGCTGTGTTCCAGTGCCAAGCATAGTGCCTAGTACTTGGCACCCAATAAAAGATTGCTGGAAGGAGAGAAGGACGGAAGGACAGAGAGAAAGGAATGAGGAAGGTAAAGGGGGAGGAGAGAGGAAAGAAGGAATAAGAGACAGACTATAGGTAACCGGAAATTAATGGTTTGATGTTCAGGACAACTTCAGAGCAAATTACATAAGAAGAGTAGCTTCAGATTTTGAAGTGTTTAAAGACATAGCAGAAGAACTTCTGCAAGCAGACATTTTGGATCTGCTTATGACACCAACACTCACATAGCTGAGAGAACTAAAGCTGGCAATTAAGGCTGGCAATCAGGATTTTTCAGCTCTTGCGGATTTAATAACCCTCAATTTGCAAATGCTTGTGCCAGAAAAACTGCATGTGAAAAAAATGTTTTAAAAAACATGAAAACAACTAATAAACAAGCATCAATGTTTGTCTAAATATCAGAAGAAGACTAAAAAGTAAAGAAAACATCTCAATAATTCAGTATATCCTACCAAAACAGCAAGGGAACATGAACTAGAATGCTTTGTTCAAAATAATTGTGGTTGTACCAAAACTCACCTCTTTCTCCTAAATCTGACCCTAAGTCTAGCCCTAGTTGTCGAATCCTTTTTCCTCTGGTAACTTACTACAAAGGTATTTCTTCTTTTTCTTGTATTTCCATATCTTGCCCTCTCTGTAGGCTCCTTTCAGAAGTCCAAAAGAGTTCAAATTCCTGTTTCAAAATATATACTTTTGGCTTTTAGTTCCCCACTAGCAATCCTGTCCCTTCTCGGCAAGCTCTTCCAAAGAATGGTCTTTCTTCCCTTGTCACTCTGCAGTGAACCATAGTCAAGATTCTGTTCTTCCGACTCCCCTGACGCACCGCTCTGGCAAAAGATCATGCCTGACATCCTGGCCTACTGGTCTCTTTGTATTCGAAATCTTGACTTCTCTCTATCACCTGACTATACTGATATCTCCCTGCATGGAACAACTCTTCCTTTGGTTAGCAGGAAGTATTTCTTTTGAATGCCATGCTATTCATCTTGTCACTTCTTGGTTTATTTTCCAGATTCCCTTCCTACCCAGTCTTCCAATATTGGTAATAGCTATAGATGGCTTTCCTATTGTTTTTCAATATTAACGTTCTCCTATGTAATTTTATCAATTCCTGCAGCCCCAACAGCTTGACACATACATGCAAATTAACACCCAAATCTATGGCTCTGTGTCACACCTGTCTTATATGGTCCAGAAATATTTGTTTACTGCTTAGCTTACTCGCAGACATCTCAAAATCAGCTCGAATCTGCACTCTGTATTTGCTCTTCTTTTGAATTTTCCCCATTTTAGTGAATGACCCATCATCTATCCCTTCATCCAAACCATTCTAAGGCTCTTGCTGCCTTCAATCTAACATCCCTTTTATCTATTCACTATGTGATAGGCAGAGAAATTTTTTCTCAAACTGCAGTTTCTTTCATTTGTCCCACTTCTTTATACCTTTGTGTCTGCTCACCCACCCTCTTTGGCTTAAGTGTCTTAGTCCATGGAGATTTCTTTTTTTTTTTTTATTCATTTTAGAGAGGAGAAGGAGAGACAGACAGAGAGAGAGAGAGAGAGAGAGAGAGAGAGAGAGAGGAGAGACAGAGAGAGAGAGAAGGGAAGAGGAGCTGGAAGCATCAACTCCCATATGTGCCTTGACCAGGCAAGCCCAGGGTTTTGAACCTGTGACCTCAGCATTTCCAGGTCGACGCTTTATCCACTGTGCCACCACAGGTCAGGCCCATGGAGATTTCTTAACTCTCTCAACTCAATAAAATTGATGATTCGGCCTTATATTCCCATTGCATTCTATGCTGACAACTGTCATGCCACCCTAAATACTCCACTGCACCTAAAAATGATTCTACTATATTCTAAGTTCTCCTAACTTTATTTTAGGTTCTTTGATGTCAGAAATGGAACTTACTCATCTTTCTACTCCTGGCATGAACATAGTACGCAGCATATAACTAGCAACAACATAAGTCCATTGAATAAGTGACTACTCCTTACATTGTCAGAAGAATAAAAACACCATCACAAAAGGCAGTCCTTCATTTCTAAAAATGGTAATAACATAGCACATTAAAAATTCACCACATCAACCCCTGGCTGGTTTTATCAGTGGTAGAGTGTTGGCACCAGCGTATGGATGTCCCAGCGTATGGTTTAATTCTGGTCAGGGCACACAGGAGAAGTGCCCATCTGCTTCTCCACTGTGCCCCCTCTCACTTCTCTCTCTCTCTCTCTCTTCTCCTCCCTCCTGCAGCCATGGCTCAATTAGAGCGAGTTGGCCCCCAGGACTGAGGATGGCTCCATGGCATCTGTCTCAGGCATTAAAAAATGGCTCCAGTTGCAAGGGAGCAAGGGCCCCAGATGAGCAGAGCATCACCCCCTAGTAGGCTTGCTGGGTGGATTTTGGTCAGGGTGCATGCAGGAGTTTGTTTCTGCCTCCCCTCTTCTCACTAAATTAAAAAAAAAATTCACTACATCAATACTCATCTCTCTCTCAATGTTTGGTTCTCCCTTTAAGATACAGTTCTAATTATAATAGTGTAGTATTCCAGCCGGCTGGGAACTACCAGTGTCGTGTGGAAAAAAAACCTACTCAAGACACAAACTTATGTCAAGAGGAAGAGAGAGGGAGGCCTGCCAAGGGAGGAAAAGGGAGACCTGCTGAATCTCCTTCTCCCTTAGCTTTCATTATCAGAAGCAGAACAGAGGTAATAGGATTATAAAGGAGGGACATCAGGTGACAAGGGGAAGAATGATTAATGGCCACTTTGCTGTCATGGAGAAAGAGCTAAATTGATCAAAACATTCTTTTCCTTTTGCCAATTAATAAGCGCAAAGGAAGGGGCAATCCAGAACCTCTAGGCTAATTTTCTAAAGCCCATTCACATGCATTCCTTTGTGTCTACACAAAGGTCACTCATTCACATTCTTGGTGTTTGTATCCAAGAGACATTCACTCAGGGTTTTAAACTAAAGTTTCCCAATCCAAGTCATGGAGGGTTCAAGGTTAGATGAGTGTGATTCCCTACATAATAGTAATGAAATATCAAATGCCTGCTGAATAGTATTTTCCAAGGCAAATGTAAAGCATGGGTTTTCTCGATCACCTGTAGATTTGCTGTACAATGTAGCAAGACTCATTTGTTAACTGCAGCACATCTGCTCCCGCCCCAAGTACAGTGTGTCCATAAAGTCATGGTACACTTTTGACCGGTCACAGGAAAGCAATAAAAGACGATAGAAATGTGAGATCTGCACCAAATAAAAGGAAAACTCTCCCAGTTTCATACCTATTCAGTGCAGTTCGATGTGGGCTCACGCACAGAATTTTTAGGGCTCCTTAGGTAGCTATCCCGTATAGCCTCTACAGACTCATCACTGACTGATGGCCTACCAGAACGGGGTTTCTCCACCAAACTACCGGTTTCCTTCAACTGCTTATCCCACGCAGTAATGTTATTCCTATGTGGTGGTGCTTCATCATAAACGCGCCGATATTCACGTTGCACTTTGGTCATGGATTCAAATTTAGCAAGCCACAGAACACACTGAACTTTCCTCTGTACCATCCACATCTCAACTGGCATGGCCATGGGCTGCTCCGCTGTATACATGGTGTTACGTCATCATCTGCGCATGTGCACATGCTGCCACATCATCCTACAGAAACTGGGAGGGTTTTTCTTTTATTTGGTGCAGATTTCACATTTCTATCGTCTTTTGTTGCTTTCCTGTGACCGGTCAAAAGTGTACCATGACTTTACGGACACAATGTAGAAACAGTGTGCCCCTACTTTGAATGCTACACACCTCTGGGCCCTGCGCCCTGGGCCCTGGGCCAACCATGTGCTCCTGGTGCATCAGATTGTAGAAAGCGAATAGCAGAAGCAGCTTTATTTCACATTGACACTCCAGCCTTGGTCTGGAGCCATGTTCATATTGGGGTTCTCCTGAAGGTGTTATCCAGTACTCAAAATCCAGCCTTATTCAACTTTCTCCTCCTTCCTGAATCTAGTTTGACTACCTGAATCTGACCCATATCTTGTTCTGACCTTGAGATTTTCTATAAATTAATTCCAAGAGGACATGGCCTATATCCTACAAGCAAATGGAAAACAGCAACTAATTAAGGGGGAATACACTAGAATTTGGTAGGAATAACAAGAAGAGAGCCAGAATTGAGACCCACCAGTGACAGAAGTCAGAGACCAAGATTTATAAGAAACTACTTATATGTATAGTCAAGTCTCAGACCTGGTTCCTTAAGACCAGAGATTACCTGATTCAAGGGGGAATTCACTGGATAGAGTTTCAGAAGTAGAGATAGGGAGAAAAGACCTGTCAGAATCAGAGGCAGGAAGGCATTTCAGAAATTGGCTTACTCCCTAAGAACGTGTGTGAGTGGAGTCATAACAGGAACACCACTGTCGGGTTCTGAAATCTGTGCTTATTGGGCAAATACCCTGAACCCTCAAGGGTGTTGGTAAAAATCAAAGCTAAGATACATACATAGAACACCTTGCTCAACCTGCGGCATGTACGATGTTCTTACTGTTCAGTTTGTTATCATTATTATCTCAAACTCACAAGATCATCAGCCACTTTTCCCCCGTGAGATTTCTCTTCGTTGGTTCAGCATTTCACTATCTGAAGAAGCTTTGCAAACTCTTCAAGCTTTACAACTTTAGCATGCTCATCTTTCTTAAGAATCTTTTTAAAGATGTTGATGAATTGCTGTCACTTTTTTCTAGGGAATTCCACTGTGAATCTTTCTCTGTGCAGAGAATTTTCTGGTATACTCAGCCTTTCTTCAGTATATTTAAATAATACCACTGTGATTTTAAAATATGGTCCTCATTGTATGGTGACTCTACTTTGCTTTGTTTTGATGATAAGTTCCTGTACTGTCTCTGGATCTACCTTCTTGGGGTCTTCAACGGACCTCTCTTCCTCCACTTAACTATGTCTTAGAAAGCCAACATTGATCCTCCTCACAATCTGAAGAGTCGGAATATGGTATCTTGTCAGGGGTTTCATAAAGTTCTTAAATATTATTTATTAACTTGCTAAATATTCGTAGTTTCAATCCCAACACTTTTTGTACTAACATGCTACTATTGCTATGATTTCTTTCCTGCAAACATAGACCAAAAAATCACACATAATACATATTTTATTAGCATAGGCAATAAAACAAGAAGATATATTTGTAGTATGAATAATCTGACTAAAAATAAATGTCCTATCATAAAGGCCACATAAAGAAACAAAACAGCCTCTAAAATTTCATTCTTACATAAATGATACATACATACATTTCAAAGAAGGTTAGAAGGGATCTACAAGAAGAACTTTGTCCATTTCTGTCATGCTTGTATTTTGAATTTCAAATAATTGATTGCACATAGAAGATGAAGGATCGGCGATTTTAAAATACATTCCATGTAACATATATTGTCACTCAATAATATTCAATATAAATTTATCAACACAGAATCCTTCAGATAGGTAACTGCATTAATATTTCACTAGACTGACATTCCGTCTTTTAAAACTTGGTTATAATATCTGGAGACTCTTAAAATTGAAATCTGAATTCCCATAAAAGTATAAATTTCTTCACTATTTTTCCTTTACCTGTCTGAAATTTTGTTGTTATTATTCCATATGACATGTGTGTGAATGAGTGCAGAATTTCTACCAGCCTAGACCAACCATGGCTACTGGAAATAATAGTATAGTATCCAGATAATCAGGACTGAGATCAAGTCCTGCCCAAACAAAAATTATTTTTATTACTAAAACTTATTCTTAGGAGTAAATGTTATACTCACTCCTGAAAAAAAATAGAGTTAGAAAGAATTTGGAGTTCTGAAATGGACTCTTTTAGGTTCTTAAATTTCGAGTTACAAACTTCATCGCATGGATGAAGTCATAATTGCTTGCAGTTTAAATATTGAAAAAAAAACTGACCAAAGTGAATCAGCTATTAAACATGGAGAAAAGAGAATAAGGAAGATATATACTCAAAAGGTTATACTTATTTCATAGATTAAAAAATACCTTTGCAATTGCTAGTGACATTCATTTGTTTCCAAAGTGCAATCTAATTTCAGATTTCTGCATGCTCGGTTGGACCATCTTTTATTACTGTTTCTCAATGGTCCACAGTTATCCTTCATGATGTGAAATGGTTCTTCAGTGTTTTTTAATGTACTTCTTCTGCATCCCTTATTTGCATTCATTTCATTTAATTCCTATATACAGTAAATGCTTAGAGTTCTCATTATACAGCTCTCATACCTTTCAAGGAACATTAGGAACTCTACTCTTTAAAATAATTATTATACTAATCTTGTTAAAGCCATGAAGTTTGGACCTATAAGACCGAATGGGTTCAAGCATCAGCTTCAGGTGCTGAGGATAACTCAGCTCATTTGAGCATCAGCCCCAGATGAGGGTTGCCAGGTGAATTCCAGTGGGGTACATACAGGAGTCTCTCTCTCTCTCTCTCTCTCTCCTCCTCTCACTTAAAAAAAAAAAAAGTAGAGTGAGTTTTCAAGAAACAGTGATCATTATACTGCCTCTGGAAGTGAAAGCAGCTTGCAAATCGTTACATAAATGTATTTATACAAAGTTAGCAATCAGAGACATGTGAAGTTCCTATCTCAAGTCTTACCAGGAAGAGTAAGAAGAAAAAGCATATGGAAAAGAAACAGGAAGGCAAGCAACAACAGTGAAATGGCACAAATCTATGACCATAGTAGAATAATGAATATGTCAGCAAAATTTACAAATGAAGAGAGAGGTCATCAGACTCACAGCTACAATCTTCTGCTTGGTAGGTTGGCCAAATAGCAACTGGTTAGTTAGACATAGATGTCTCTCTTAGAGAATCAGACTTAGTCAATGGCTGGCCCTCACCATAATCATAACAAACATATTCTCTATCTAGAGCTAAAAAGAAAAATATATACGTATTTGGCTTAACATAATAGTATATGGCATAATGTAAGTCTCAAAAGTCAGGATAGTGACTTCTTGTTGGCAGGGTCTGACATGCTAGGCTAGGATGGGGATTATGTACTAAGATATTCAGTTCTATTTGCTCAAGTAAAGTTGGTAGAAGTAGAATCTTACTTTAGAATGACACATCAGTTAATCCATGATGAAATTCATGGTGACAGGAAAACTACTAATAATCATTACCATTGTTGCTATTATTAAAATCAAATGTCCAATACTCATTATCACATGACATTTTTCTAAAACTATTTTTATATTTTAAAAACAGGAAGTAGGAAAAGTACAAAAATATTTTTATATTTTTATTCAACAAATTGAATAAAAATAAGCATAGAAAATTCTTTTGTTTATTTTTTCAAGATTTTATTTATTGACTTCTTTTTTTAAGATTTTATTTATTGACTTTTGGGTTTTTTTTTTAAGATTTTATGTATTGACTTTTGGGTTTTTGTTGTTTTTTTTTTTTGTATTTTTCAGAAATGAGAAGTGGAGGAGGCACAGAGGGGGGCATCAGGCAGACAGACTCCCACAGGTGCTTGACCAGACATCGCTCCACCACAACCGGAGCCATTCTAGCGCCTAAGGCGGAGGCCATGGAGCCATCCTCAGCACTCAGGCCAACTTTGCTCCACTGGAGCCTTGGCTGCGGGAGGGGAAGAAAGAGATAGAGAGAAAGGAGAGAGAGAAGGGTGGAGAAGCAGATGAGTACTTCTCCTGTATGCCCTGGCCAGGAATCGAACCTGGGACTTCCACACGCCAGGCCGATCTCTACTGCTGAGCCAACCAGCCAGGGCTTATTTATTGATTTTACAGAGGGGTGGTAGTGAGAAGTATCAACTCATCACCAGCAACTGCTTCACTTTAGTTGTTCATTGTTTGCTTTTGCTTATTATATGTGCCTTGACTGAGCAAGCCCAGGGTTTCAACCCGATGACCTCAGCATTCCAGGTTGATGCTCCAGCCACTGCACCTCCATAGGCCAGGCAAGTAGTATCTTTAATGTTTTATATCTAGTATGAGGAGAAGTGAAGCAAAGTATTATAGCTATTAGGTAAGTATATCCAATATGTATGGCTAAAATGCCAATGACCCATAGCAATCATGCCTTGCTATAACAATTAAAAATTGGTATGCCTACCTGTTGGGTTGCCCTGGTTTATGATTCTAGAACAGAAATCTTATTCCTGTATATCAGGACAATAAAACTTTCTAGTTAAGTAGCTAAATGACTCAACTAAGTCAGACTGATTGGGTGGTGGGTATCCTCCTTGTTCGCCATTGCTGCTTCTACACCATTCTCCCTCTCTCTGTCATTCCATTGCCCCCTGATTCTCATTTCTACTGACTATTTCACTGTGATGGTTAAATTTGGTAAATATGGTTAACCAGTCATGGTTCATTTGGGTCATTTAGACTATAACATCATGATGTGTCAATTTGGTTAGGCCATGGTACCCAGATAATTGGTCAAACATCAGTCTAGATTTTACTGTGAAGGTATTTTTTAGGTAACGTTAACATTTAAATCAGTAGACTTTTAGTAAAGCAGATTACCCTTTCTAGTGTAGGTGGGCCTCATTCAAACACTTGAAGGCCATACAGGAAATGTTGAGGTTTCTCCAGAAAGAGAAAACTCTGCCTTTGGTCTGCCTTTGGACTCAAACTGCAATATCAACTCTCCTTGAGTCCCCAGCCTGCCAGCCTATCCTGCCGATTTCAGACTTTTGGACATGTCAATCCCTATAATCACATGAGCCAATTCCTTAAAATAAAATTACTCTCTCTCTCTCTCTCTCTCTCTCTCTCTCTCTCCCTAATGGTATAATTTTATATATTTGTTTTGTTTCTCTGGAGAACTGTGACTTATATGGTCAGCTTGAGATACACGATTAGTTCATATTTACTGTTGTTTAAAACCAACCAATTCAGATCTCTATTTTGATTTATCTCAATAATGCATGTTCTTCCTCAATTGAAGGTTTCTCCCTCATTTCCCAGCCACAAGATAAGTCAAAAACTCCAACTGGCTGGAAAATTGAGTCTTCCCCCATCCTCCCTCAGCTGATGGTCTTGCTTCCTATTTCACTGAGAAAACAGAAGCAGCCAGAAGAGAACTTCCTCAAGCCCCTATTACCAAAAACCTATCCACCTACCTGTTATTGGTCCATATCCTACTATTGGTCCATATCCTTGGACTTCCTGCCAATGCACTTTTGACTGAGATCAGTTTCTCCACTTATCCACCAATCCCTTCTCACTGACTCCAGAAATCCTCCCCCTCTTTTTTGTCTCATCAAATTCCCCCTGTCTTTTGCTTCGATGGGAACAGCATTCAAATATACTGTCATTTATTCCATTTTAATAAATAAATTTTCCAAAAACTCTTTAATTGCACATCCCCTTTCGGCTGACATCTAAATTCTCTGTTCCCTTTATAACAAAGTGCCTCAAAACTCAAAAGCATTGTTTAAACTTGCTATCTCCAATTCCTTTTCTTCTCTTCTTTTTTGACCCATTCCCTTCTGGTTTTTACCCCCTCCACACTATTGAATCCAATCTTGCCCAGGTTACGGAAGACCTCCATGTTGTAAATATAATTAAAGTCAGTCTTTATTTTGCTGGACTTACTAGCAGCCTACATCACAGTTAATGTTCTCTCCAACTTGAAACACTCTGTCTTGGTTTTCAGGATACCAACATCTTCCTAGTCTTCTTCCACTGACTGCTCCTTCTCAATTTGCTTTTGCTGATTCTTCTTGTTCTGCAAAATGAGATGGATCCCGAGGCTGAGAGCCACTGTCTTCCTTATCCTTCTGTCTTCAGTTTCTTCGAGATTTCATTCAGCCTCAGAACCCACAGATTTATTATAACTCTAGATCTCTCCGCTCTCTACTCTTCCTTCAGATGTCCATATGGCTCACTCTCTCACCTCTTCTCAGTCTCGGCTAAAATGTCACCTTGTCAGTACAGCTTTCACCACATAAAATTGAACCTTCCTCTCCCCACTGTCCCTCTGCCCAGCTCTGACAATCCTTATCTCTCCCTTCTCTCTTACATTATTATTTTTTACAACGTTGAACATGCTCTCACATTTACTTATTTGTTTTGTTGCTTGTCTCTTCCACTAAAAACTACATTTCTTAAAAACAGGAACTGGGGTTCTTTTTGTCCCCTGTTTTTTGCCCAGAACCTAAAGCATTTTATACATTGTAGATGCTCAGTATGCTGGCTGAACAAATGGTCTTGCACAGTTTTTTCCCCCATTTTCCCCTGTGATGCAGGAACTAAGATTCCTTGCTCAGTTTTCCTACAAATTGAGGTCTTCAAAATCTGCTGATAGACTTCCCTGATTCTAAACACGCTCCTGCCACTTCAACTACATAATTGCCTACCACTTGAATCACACCAATTATGTACCCCTTTTTTTGCACAAATAGTTTCTTCTGAACATTTTACTAACATTATTTATTATCTATGTCCAGAGATGAGAGGACTATTGATCTGCTCAAAGAACACCAAGGCGGCTGGTGTGACCGGCTTCAGCAGATCGAGCCAGGAAGATAGTAGTGGGCGATAAGGTCAAAATGGTAACCAAGAGGCAGTGAAGGAAGATGGAGATAAAGTAGCAGCTTGTAAACTTGAAAAGACTTGAGGTTTTTCTCAGAATAAGTTGGGAAGTTCTTGAACATTTTTGAGTGGGTATAACGTGATCTGACATGTTTTTAAAAATTCACTCTGCCTGCTAGTTGAAAATGTCACTATTCAAAGACACTTAATTTTTCTGTACCTCATTTGCAAAAACCAGTAAGCTAGATTAGAGATCTTTCTAGGTTGTATCAACATTAAGAAATCATAAAAATATGAGTAGAAAAGTTTTGTTTTGTTTTTTAACCCCTGGTTTAGTTAAGGGTTTTTGTGATTGACAACAAGGAATAAATCTATTGATTAACTTGACACTATTGTTAAATAAATACTTGGAAACAGTTAATTCATGATGAATGAGGCTGCTTGTCAAAGTGCCTTTCAAATTCTCAGATTCTCCTATTTGCTATGGCTTCAAAGGTATTTTCACATGTCCCCACTAAAACTCGGATTGAGGAGCTTCTCATAGGAAAAACGGCAGAAATTCAGCAGATGCAAGATTTATTGTGATTCAAATTTGAATAAAATTAATCAAATCATGGCACAAGAAACTGAAGTACAATACAATGTATTGAAATGTGTTCTTTTCCTAATAACACTTTTTAAAACATGCAAATGGTACTGGCTTAACCAGACTAAGATACCACAGATATTGAAGGTTTTTCTGCTTTTGATTTATTCTCAGTGTGAGAAGAGTCCATTTTTTAATCAGGAGTCCCCACAGAAACAAAACAAGTAAGATGGATGGATGGATGAAGATAGATTGATGATAGATAGGTAGGTAGATAGATGATAGACAGATGATAGGTAGATAGATGATAGATTGATAGATAGATAGATAGATAGATAGATAGATAGATAGATAGATAGATAGATACATAGATACATAGATACATAGATACATAGATACATAGATAGAGATAGATATTTTAAGGAAATGTCTATGATTGTAGGAGTTGACAAGTACAAAATGTGTAGACTGCAGGCTAAAAATTCAGGCAAGAGCTGACAGTGCAGTCCAAATTCCACAGGGTAGCAGGATGAAAACTCAGGCACGGTTTCTATGTTGCAGTCTTGAGTAGAATTATTTCTTCAGGAAATTTCAGTCTTTGTTGTTAAGGCCTTCAACAGATTGAACGGAAGGTAATCTGCTTTACTCAAAGCTGATTTAAATGTTAAATGTTTTTTGTTTGTTTGTTTTAGCAAGAGAAAAAGAAACAGAGAGAGACAGAGAGAGGGACAGATAGGCAGAAAGGGAGAGAGATGAGAAGCATCAATTCTTCGTTGCAGCACCTTAGTTGTTCATTGGTTTTTTCTCAAATGTGCCTTGACCAGGGGACTGCAGCTGAGCCAGTGACTCCCTGCTCAAGGCAACGACCTTGGGCTTCAACCCAGCGACCTTTGGGCTTAAGCCAGTAACCATGGGGTCATGTCTATGATCCCATGCTAAAGCCAGCAACCCCATGCTCAAGCTGGTGAGCCTTGCTCAAGCTAGGTGAGCCTGCACTCTAGCTGGCGACCTCAGGGTTTAGAACCTGGGTACTCTGCATCCTAGGCCGACGTCCTATCCACTGTGCACCACCTGGTCATGCTGATTTAAATGATTACATACAAAAAATACCCTCACAGCAATATCTAAACTGGTATCTGAGCAAATATTTTGACACCATAACCTAGCTAAGTTGACATATAACAGTAATTATCATATCATGTTAACTGCAATTCAAAGCTCCTTCACATGGTAAGGTCTCAGTAAATGCTGAACTGAATAATATATATATTTTTTTCTCTGTATTTTTCTGAAGCTGGAAACGGGGAGAGACAGTCAGACAGACTCCCGCATGCGCCCAACCGGGATCCACCCGGCACGCCCTCCAGGGGCGACGCTCTGCCCACCAGGGGGCGATGCTCTGCCCCTCTGGGGCGTCGCTCTGCCACGACCAGAGCCACTCTAGCGCCTGGGGCAGAGGCCAAGGAGCCATCCCCAGCGCCCGGGCCATCTTTGTTCCAATGGAGCCTTGGCTGCGGGAGGGGAAGAGAGAGACAGAGAGGAAGGAGGGGGGGGGGTGGAGAAGCAAATGGGCGCCTCTCCTATGTGCCCTGGCTGGGAATTGAACCCGGGTCCCCTGCACGCCAGGCCGACGCTCCACCACTGAGCCAACCGGCCAGGGCCTGAACTGAATAATATTAATCCTCAACCAGCACAGATTATTCCACTCACCTGACTTTTTTTTTTTTTTTTTGCATGATATTCCAATTGCATTATTCTTCCCTTTCTCTTTTTGCTGGAAACAAAAGCAAGACCTATAATTTGAATTTCTATTATTAAATCCATGCACGAGAACCATCAGTACTATTAATGAGGAAGGAAATGTCAAATTTTCTTCTACTTCTCTAGCCCTGTGATGCTTACATAAATTATATTTGAGACTTGCTAAGGAAAAATCCCTAGATTAGATTCATCTATTATATGTGGAAAGTAACCTGACAATGGACAAAAGTGTTCTAAATGAAGTTGGGTCTGCAATGTTAGGAGAGACACAATGTATTTTCATGGAACTTAAAGCCCTCTTCTCACAGCTAGATTTTCACATACTAGAGTTTCTTAGAAAAATCCTTTTCTTAAGAGGAATTTAGGAAGTTGTATCCTAGCATCTTAGAACACACCTGTCTGTCTACTTTGCATTGACTAGTTTTCACCCTGTGTTCTGGAGTGAAGATGAATAACAAAGGTGAAAGTTACCTGCTCAGGATCCACTATCTCCTTGAATTTCCCAGTTCCAACTGCTGACCGTCCAACTGCTGTGCTCTCTGTCCATCAGGAGTCTCCTGCTGCCTCAGTCCTTCCTGCTGAGGCTATGTTTCCCCCCCAGGACATAACCTCTTCCCTGTTGCTGTCGCTTCATATATCATGCTCTTTCCATAAGATTAGGCTTCCAGTTTGGAAGCCAGTCCCTCTTAACTCCCCCACATCCACTGAAGTGTATAGGTCTAGTTCAAGGTCCTCATCTCTCCCAGAATGCCTGTCCTGTAGCAGAATTCACAGAGTATTATTACCCCTATATAAATGGGCCAGGGTTTTCTCACCTGTAAAATTAGGAGATTGGACTAGAGATGACCCTTTCAGCTCTGACAGTCTTATGATTCTATAAATGCCTCTTCTATTTAATGGTCCTTGACAGCACCTCAAGGAAAATGAAATCACACCAAGTCCTGAGTAGATTATTTCTCGACCTACATTTCTATGCCTAGCTCTCTTTTCTGATGATCAATTTCTCATAGTTCTCTTGGAGTAATGCTTCCATTTTTGGAGAGTAATTTTTTTTTCCTCTAAATATAGTTATTTCTCTATAGTTATTATCAGTTCACCCAATGATTTTAGTCAGACCATTAGTGATGTGCTAAAGATTTCCCTTCTGCAGTTCTTACACAACACAAATTAAATTTAAACAGCAAGCATTGCTAATCTATGACTTCCTGCCCCTCAGAAGCTTGTCACTGAGTTTTCTGGCCAACACTCACACGTGCTTCTGGTCCTGGGCCTTTGCTGGCAAGGAGTTGCTGGGTTTCCCCACTTCCTCCTCTTTTGGGAGAAGAATATTTCTATACAGTGTGTTTATTAGGAACCTTATTTCCGGAAGCTTGAAAATAGAAGCTTAAGAACAAAGCTAATTTACATAAGATACAAACCTATCCTTGAAAGCATAACACATTTGAAATGATAGATTGAGTAAAAGTTAATGTAGTTTTCCATTATGTATAAGAATAAGGCAAATTCTCTTGTCATTTATTTTTACTTTTCTAAACAAAGTTTATAACAACGAAATTTTTATTCACTGAAATACTGTACTCTTTTTTTCCAAAGACCTTTAGCAAAGACTGTTTTAGGAAAGACAGTATCTGTACTGCATGCATAAACCACATCTTAGAAAAAATGATTAATGAGATTGTTTCCCTTTCCTAAACAACTGAATTAAATTAAAGGCACAATCAAGCTTCTGGGCTGCACAGAAGTCAGTCATTAAAGTTGCTTTAAAAATTCAATAGGAAACAGCTGGTTCAGTGGACATGGATCTATGGCTCCTGTAGAGTTGAACTTGTCTGTCCCAAACCACACTGAAGTTATTCCAATAGCTCTGAGCAAAATGGTGACAGAGTAACCAGCATTAAACAAGATAAAGGATATGTGTTCTTTGGCTATTATGTTAGCAACTAAGTACATTGAAATACAATCAGCCAAAAATATAATTTCCAAAAAGAACATTACTGATATAATAAATGTTTATGACCTTTAAGTCTTCTAAAGGTTTAGCATGGTTCCAGGAGAAAAAAATTAGGCATTTTTTGCACTGCCATACTTTCTAACTAAGGCAAGAACTCCCTCGTGGCAAGAGGTCACCTGAGAGGGGCTTTGGGGAAAACTTCTTGGCCCCAAATCTTTCCTGCATCCACTGACATTACACTCTGAAACATCCACTAAGGATGTTTAACAAGGATGTTTAACATTTTCTCCCTTGTACTCCTGAAACTATATTTGGCTTCGAGATACATTCACTTATAAAGTTTTTTTCCTAAGAAGAATTTATGTTGGAGGGAAGGTTGGTGACAAAAGCAGAAAAATGCCAGGAGTCTGAAGTCAAAGGAAGAGAATAAAAACAAGGCTGGGAGGAGAGAGGGGAATCATTGGGAAAAGGAAACAATGGGTGATGAAGACAAATTTTATGTACTGTGCTTCAATGTCATGTCCAGGGTCCATGCTTAGCTTAGAAATCCTTAAATTTAAATTCAGAATGGATAATTTTGTGATTTAAAAGGCTGAGAAAAAAAAAAAAAGGTAAAAGGCTTGATGGAATAAGAAAATACACCGAGCACCAGAATTCAGCTTTGAACTAAATTAAAGGGCAAACATATCTATAGAAGCCTTCAGATAAGCATATTAGACTTTCTTGTTGCCAATTGTATTACCTGCTCTTCACATCTTGACCTTTAATTATTTAAGCTCTCTTTGGCACTGACACTCTTTACCTCTCCTTTCTTCTTAAAATTCTCTTCTTTGCCTGTTTTCTGTGATACCAGGCCTTTATCAGTGCTGGTAGCTTTCTTGAGCTCAATTTTCTCCTATGGGATATATAGTATATATAACCAACTCCTTATTGGGCTTCTCTACCTGACTATGTTGCTCAAAGTTAGGCTCATCATTTTCTTTGTCTATAGGAATCCCAGTCTTAACCATGGGAAATTCTTTCTAAGACCCCTAGTGAATGCTTGGGGTAGTAGTGAATGCTTCTGAGAGTAGTGAATACTCTCAGATGGTACCAAAACCTATGTATACTATGATTTTTCATACACACACACACATTATATTGATATTATGATAAAGCTTAATTTGTAAATTATGCACAATAAGAGATTAAGGACAATAACTACTAATAAAATAGAACAACTATAATAATATACTATAATAAAATTATGTGAATATGACCTCTCTCTTTCTCTCTCTCAAAATACCTTACGTACTGTACTCACATTTCTTCTTGTGTGATGTGAGATGATAAAATGCTACATGACAAGAAATGTTTGCAGTTTCAGGTGTGACAGCAAAACTAGCACAAAATTATTTTTCCTTCTTCACAATTTCATCGATAGAAGATTCATTTATACCCTAGAGCTTAGCATACAGTTTTTTATTCTTTCCTTATAATTGAGAACTCTCACTTAAAGGAGGCACTTTACAGCTTCTCTCTAGCATAAGGTAAATTGCCAGCATCATTATTCTTGCGCTTTGGGACCATTATTAAGTAAAATAAGGGTTACTTGAGTACAAGCACTCTGGTACTGCAATAGTCAATTTGGTAACTGAGATGGTCACTAAGTGATGGGTAAGGAGCATCTCAGTGTAAAAACACTGGATAAAGGGAGGATTCACATACTGGGAGGGACCAGTGGGACTCATGAGATTTTCATAACATGGTAGCATTACTCAGAACAGCACGCAATTTAAAACTTATGAATTGTTTATTTCCCAAATTTCCCATTTAGTATTTTTGGTTGCAGATTTTTGGTTGACTGCAGGTAACTGAAACTGTGAAAAGCAAAACCATGGATAAGGGGTGGGGGTTGGGGGCAGTACTACTGTACTGTATTATCCTCTTGACTGGTCTCCCAATTTGGGCCGCCTCCCATTCTGATAGAGGGGATTCAAGAGTTAAAATTTTAACTTGAGTAATAGTAGCTTTAGTTATAATCAATAGGCTTAATGGTTGATGCAAGTAAAAGCTTTATTCCAGGAACTGGGATACCTGACTTAACTGGCCTATATGACTTCATTAGATCTGCAAGCAATCCACCTTTGTGCCCCAGGGGTCTGTGAACAAAGCCTTTGTGCTCCAAGTACTCTGACTGTGATCCTATTAAATTTGACTCTGATATAATTAACTTTCCCTTGAAATTCTAAAACCCTTACCTACCCTCTTCTTCCCCTTATAAAAAGATTAGCTGGGATAGGATGTGGAAATGGCTTTTTAGGGTACCTAACCCATCTCCTCAGATCTCCAGCCATCTGAATAAAATTCCCATAAAGATTCATTCCCTGTCTCTACTTATTTGGCTGAGTGGTGACAGGTAGCACAAAGGCCAATATTTCCAGCTTTAATTCCTGGCCCCATCACAGATGGAAAATGGCTCATGGGCTCAGAAGGCTCCCATCTCCAACATCTTACAGAATTAAATCTATATACATCTGTATGTTATTTAAGACCCTTTATAATGTAATTTATGACTATAGTTTATTGGGGTGACACTGGTTAACAAAATTATAGGATTGTATGTTTATTTCCTTCCCACCCCCAACACACACACACACACACACACACACACACACACACAGCGCTTATATATCTGCAATACCAAACTACTTTATATCCTAAAACATACCCTATTCTTTTCTCCTATTTCCACCATCTGATGTTCTTTTGCCTGAAATGCTTTTCCATCACCTCTTGCCTATTTCTTTTTTTTTTTTTTTTTTTTTTTAACAGAGACAGAGAGAGAGTCAGAGAGAGGGATAGACAGGGACAGACAGACAGGAATGGAGAGATGAGAAGCATCAATCATTAGTTTTTCGTTGCGCATTGCAACACCTTAGTTGTTCATTGATTGCTTTCTCATACGTGCCTTGACTGTGGGCCTTCAGCGACCAAGCAACCCCTTTGAGCCAGCGACCTTGGGCTCAAGCTGGTGAGCTTTTGCTCAAACCAGATGAGCCCTCGCTCAAGCTAGGGAGCTCGGGGTCTTGAACCTGGGTCTTCTGCATCCCAGTCTGATGCTCTATCCACTGCGCCACCGCCCGGTCAGGCCCTATTTCCTTTTTTAATGTCAATCTCCTACTCATGCCTTGTTTCTCAAATCAAGATTTTTGTCTTTATGAGACTTTCTCTGATTTTCCCTGAGGCGTATCTTATGTGCATCTACTACCTCTACCATGAGATTACCATGTTCATTCGCTGAGCAGTCCCAGCATCTGCAAAAATGATGGGTAAATAGTAGGTGCTTAATAAATTTTTGTTGAGTAAATGAGTGCTGCTTATATTCACCAGTATATCTGTAAATTCTTTTGTATCAGCAATGACTAGCCTGACAGTGTAGAATCTCCACCATTAAGTGATTGAGCCAGGTAATGTAAACTTCTACACTTTACAATCTTTAACATATTTCAAGTATTCAAAATTATAAAGTGAATTATTATTAAAATTTTTACAATGTGATAATGTTCAGAAAATTGACTTTATTTTGCTGAACAATCAATTTTAGTAAATATATATTAATGCAGAGAAGACAATATTGATAACAAATGATAAATAATAAATGTAATTTACTTTGGAATTTTGAAGTAGGAAGGTGCTCTTTGCATTTACATTTTAATATAGAAGTAACTGATGACCCCAAAATTCATAAACATTGAACAAATCTTGAATTCATGCTGTAACGGTCTGGCCATCTGGTTACCTTTTCTGCCCTCTGATCCTGATTTCACACTGGGTATTGATTTCATTACCTCTTAGACTGGTGTTAATTAAGAACAACTTCATTTCATAGACAATAAAATTTGAATATTTCTGCACACCTGAAGCAAAGTGTTGGTTCACAGCTTCCCAAAGAACATTTTGAAAGCTTTCCTTTCTACGGGTTTTTGCTGGGTTAGAGAACAAAGGACCTGCTTATTTTAATAGTCAATAAAATTAGTGTGCAATTTATAGGTCATATAAGGCCAACTGGCCAGCTGAAATCATAAAAAGCCCATTTAATTTATGGTATTCAGAAAATATTACAACATTAGCAATAAAGTTGTAGAAAGCTATGGCTTCAACACCAGAATATTAAAAAATAAAAAAAAATTTTTAAAAAAAACTCAAGCAATATCTTGCACATCAGCACATAAGGTGATTCGGGCTTTGTCCAATAGTTTTACTGACTCTTTCTAAAAAAGTCTATCTGTGTCTAGACTCCAAAGAAAGCAGCCCTATTTGCCGGCAACCTGGGACTAATGTCAGGTAAAGCATGGGTCCTCTGACCTCTAGGCAAAGAGTTTTGCTTCTTCTTTCCCTTCTGGGACCTATTTTATTCCTGAACTCCCTTATCTACTCAATGAATGTTTACTGAGCATTTAATAGGAGACAGGTCCTCTTCTGGATGCTGAGGATACAATAGCAAACAAAAGAGCCAAAAGTCCTAGTCTCTCTGAAGATTTCTGTCCTCCCTTTCTTTATCTACCTCTCTCAGTGAAGATGGGAGAATCTGAGTACACTAGTTCTACCCTTCAGACCAGCAGATGCACCAGTCCATAGGCCACAGATGGGATTAGTGAATCAGAGTCCTCCTATCTTCAGAGATTGGCTCATGTCTCCATTCTTAACATGCTTTTTCTTTTTCTTTTCTTTTTTTTTTTTTTTTACAGAGGCAGAGATAGACAGCGACAGACAGACAGGAACGGAGAGAGATGAGAAGCATCAATTATCAGTTTCTCGTTGCGCGTTGCGACTTCTTAGTTGTTCATTGATTGCTTTCTCTCATGTGCCTTGACCACGGGCCTTCAGCAGACCAAGTAACCCCCTGCTGGAGCCAGCGACCTTGGGTCTAAGCTGGTGAGCTCTTTGCTCAAGCCAGATGAGCCTGCGCTCAAGCTGGCGACTTCGGGGTCTTGAACCTGGGTCCTTCCTCATCCCAGTCCGATGCTCTATCCACTGCGCAACCACCTGGTCAGGCTTAACATGCTTTTTCTGAGTTAACGGGAGGTGCTAATAAAGTGGCTTACCAATACAGATCTGAAATCTGTACTAGAAGGAGTTTCCTGGGGAAACTGCCTGTTCTGACGAGGGTGGACAACACTGAGAGCAGACCTTTTTTTTTTTTTTTTTTTTTTTTTTTTGTATTTTTCTGAAGCTGGAAAAGGGGAGAGACAGTCAGACAGACTCCCGCATGCGCCCAACCGGGATCCACCTGGCACGCCCACCAGGGGGCGACGCTCTGCCCACCAGGGGGCGATGCTCTGCCCCTCCGGGGCGTCACTCTGCCGCGACCAGAGCCACTCTAGCGCCTGAGGCAGAGGCCAAGGAGCCATCCCCAGAGCCCGGGCCATCTTTGCTCCAATGGAGCCTTGGCTGCGGAAGGGGAAGAAAGAGCCAGAGAGGAAGAAAAAGGGGAGGGGTGGAGAAGCAGATGGGCACTTCTCCTGTGTGCCCTGGCCGGGAATCGAACCCAGGACTTCTGCACGCCAGGCCGACGCTCTACCACTGAGCCAACCGGCCAGGGCCGAGAGCAGACTTCTTGAATGACATCATCCCCTGAATAAGGAAAGAGGGAGTGGGAAGAAATAAATGTGCATGGCAGGCAGCCCGACTCTCTGCTCTGCCTGTGTGAGGCAATGAAAAAAGGTCAAAATGTCCTGAGAAGCCTCATTCCCACATAGCCTGGTGGCGGGGGTAGTGAAGGTTAGAGCTGATGGGAATCAAATCTAGAAAGAGCACAGTCAGCACAGCTGCTGGGTCTGTGCCCTTCTTCTCATTTGCAGACCTGCTGCAGCAGCCTCCACAGAACTTGGTCTCCTGCTACTTGCCACTAATTGTCCTTATGCCATGCATTTAAAGTGCTAAAAGTGTTTAATGAAAATTTGTATATTTGAGTATTGATAAATTGGAGTTTCCATCTCAGGAGTGTCTGTACTTCAGCAGGCTAGCAATAACATGGAAAAAAAAATTGTGGTGACCAGAGTTAAGTGCCTGGGTGACTAGAACCAATGAACACAGTGCTTTGATGTACTTAACTTTTTCTCAGTTACTTAATTTATTTTTTTGAGTATGAGAATAAAATTTTTATATTGAAATGCTTTTGACACCTTTTCTTCCCTGTTCCCTGCTGCGCAAGTGAAGCAGTGGGCTACAGAGACCAGAAGGATTAGACTGCTCTTTTTCATCACAGCTGGTACACATTCAAAATGCAAACCCGCCTGGGTATTTCCAAGGAGAATATTCTTTTCATGATGGAGCTAGGGTGATCTATTCTTTAGTAGAAATGACCTGTTTTCATGGCCTGATAACGGAATGGTTTAATATAATTTGATGTATTCTTTGGGATCAGAAAAATCTGTCATAGATCTTTGCTGAAGATTAGGGCAATAAGCAACCTAAAGTTCTTTGATCTTCAAAGGAAACTATAAATAATGACAAGGTCACTAGTACAAGCAGCTAAAAACCAGATTGGTGCTTCATCTAAATGATACTTGATTTTTTTCCAAAGCTCAGGAAAATAAAACTTTAAAAAATGACTTATTTTTAAAAAGAAATTTAAGAGTTTATGGCTAACTTAAACCAAACTCAAGGTAATATCATTTACTTGCAGAAAATAAAAGACAGAAAATAATTATATATATTTTAAATTGTATAACGTTAGAGAATAAGGACTGTTTTACTTGTGTCGCTTATGTGTTTAATTATAGCAGCTGCCATTTACTGAGTACCTACTAAGTACCTGACATTGTATTAAGTACTTTACATAAAACATGGTAGAATGACTAAGAGTGCATGATCAGGAGTCAGACTGACTGAGTTTCAGTGCTGACAATTTACTATCTGTGTGATCCTGAGAAAAATGCTGAAACGCTCTGTATCTGTTTGTTCATTTGAAAAATGGGATAATAATAGTACTGACATCATGGGGTTGTTTTTGAGAATTATATGCATAGCAAGCATATACGAACTCAATAAATATGAGCAATTATTTATTTCATTTAAAACATTTAGATAATTTAATGAGGCCCTCATTTTTTTCAATTTTACTGGTGGGAAGATAAGGTCTAAAACATTAGATTACTTGACCAAAGTTAATTACCTAGATCAAATTCAACTCTGTTAAAATCTTAAAGCCTATACTTTTAACAACTACTGTCTATTATATTGTCAAACATACAGGTGAACTTCAAATCCATTTTGGACTTGAGAAGAGAATAAAGAAGTTATGTATGCCTGAAATGAGCAATATTTCCCTATAGAGTCATTGGGGTGCCATCCACAGAATCCAAATTCACTTCTGATGGGCTCATATAAGATTCCAACCTATAAGCATTTCCAGTTCATATCCTCAATCAATCATAAGAAGAAATTAAAAAAAAAAAGTTATGTACATTTTGAAAACTAGTAATTAAACAATAGATATTCATAGTATCTCTATAAATACCAATGTCTGTAAGTTCCACTTCTCTCCTTCTTTCTTGGTAGGTGCAAATGTTTCAGATGTCCACAAGAGATAGATGTTTTTAGTATTATAAATTCATACATGTTATACATTTGAGTATTTCAGTTTAAAAGTTGAGCTTATGAGGGCAAAACTAAATCTACGTAAATTAGGGATATTTAATTTTTTAAATTGATTTGAGAGAAACAATTTATTGTTCCACCTATGCATGCAGTCATTGGTTGGTACCTGTATGTGCCCAACTGGGGATCAAACCTGCAACCCTGGTGCATCAGGATAACACTCCGACCAACTGAGCTACTTGGCCAGAGCCTGAATTGGGGCTATTTAATACAAAGCCAGGATTATGTTTTTGGCTACTTGGTACAAGGCTGGGTATGCTGGCAGAGTACAGAACATAATAAATAATAACCACAATAATTGTGCTAGGGAACTGGTATAAAAGTTTCCTAGATTGGTGAATATCATTTGCTACACTATATTATGCAACTCCAATGGAAGTTACAATTTGCTTGTATAGATACTTAACTTCAATCTTTTTAAAAAATTCTTTCTGTTTTGGTACTTCTATGTGTTTATCAAGTTTGTTTTTCTTTTTTAAACATAATATCCTTCTGAGGGGAAGTTAAAAGATTTAGCCTTGTCTGGTAGCTTGCCAAGTAGAAAAACCACTATCATCATTTTTCTTTCCAAGAAAAGAAAATGATGCTCAGACTAGTAGACTTAAATTCCCACTTTAACATTGGTTTTAATGAGATTTTCCAATGATGCTAACTGGAGCAGGGTCTACACCAGAAAGGAACTTTTATTGGGGACAAGGATAAAAATTAAACCATTATATGTGGTGATAATAAAAAAAAAAGGAGAAGAGTTTAAAATCAAAACAGAAGGATCATTTAAGGACATGCCTCTATATAGTGGAGGATCCATGACCCTTTCAGAATATGTCAAGGAAAAGAGAAACATTCCATGTCTTTCTCCACTTCCAAATGCATCTATTTGAGGAGTTGGAGAACAATTTGGGAAAAAGATTAAGAAGCAACTCATATACTGCTCACAAAAATTAGGGGATATTTAAAAATGAATATGAAGCAATTAAAAAAAAGCATTTGATTTTTTTATTAAAAAAGAACATCAAAAAAGTAAATGACAAGTCAAAGAAAGTTGTTGAATTATGCAAGTGAGATGCAAAACCAACTTTGATTTCATTGGTGAAAATGCACTATACAAAAGGCTGAAAGTACTGGAGTATCTGCATGTTCCCTGATCCCCTGATTTTTGTGAGAAGTATAGTTGCCCTGTTCAATTTTTCTTAGACATTCTTTTAATGGTTGACACACCTTTTCAAGAATCTGTTGAAAATAATGAAACTTCTGCCTATAAAAACACAAGAGCACAAGTTTTCATATAATTTCAGGAAACTTAAAAGACCCCATGAAGACCATCTAGGGATCCAGGGACCCAGGCTGAGAATTGTATGTCTCAGGGGCATTCTTTATGCTTTATAGGGTGCAGATCAGAGTGCTGGCCAAGTTAAATCAACAGTCCAAAAGAAATAGAACTGATACCAATGCTAACCACTTTATTTTATAGATTTCTAAGTGCTTTCTCAGAAGTTATGATACATCATCCCAGAAGTAGACATCAGACATCTAGGTACTCAGCTAGATAGAGTAGGTAAAAGAAAAAAAGAAGAATATTGAAGACCTAATCAGTACTGTTGCTTACTAATGTCTGATATTCCATTAGAATTAGATTTTGTATAAATAAAAATGTTCCCTCATGAAACATAAATATCCTTAGCTGGTGAACATTGAGTTACTCAACTGCTGATACATTACAATGGATATTTATTAGATCTTTTCCAACTGGAAACAAAATACTTAGGTCTTGAAGGCACTGAGCTAGACATCTTGGGGGAAAAACAAAACAAAATTCACAGTCACCAGTACAGTGATACCAGAGGGAAAGGGAGCAGGGGGAGGTAGAAGAGGGTAAAGGAGGCATAAGTGGTGACTGAAGAAGACAACTTCGGGTGGTGAACTCACAATACAATATATAAATGATAAATTATAGAACTGTGCATTTGAAACATATAATTTTATTAACCAATGTCACCCCCAAAAATTCAATAAAAAATGTAAAAAAGACAGATACCTTGATTAACAGTTCTCAAAGTTTTATCTGAGAACCCTGCTGAGGGACAGGAGGGTCCCTTTGCCAATTATATATCTGTGTAAGCCTGGATTTTCTTCACATACTTCAACCAAAACAATGTATTACAACAGATTGGATGCAGACCAGATATAAGAATCCAGTTGTCTTCTATTACACCAGACAGTAAGGAGATTTACAAAGATGGAAATGCCACACTTCTAATTTTTTTTTTTGACAGCAGAGTTAACTTGTAATATTTTATTTTAAATAAATTTACAAATATTTCAAAATTGTTTTAATTTCTAAATATTAAATGGTAAGACATACAAGCCACATAAACAATGGCTCTTTAGAGTCCTCCGAAATTTTAAGTGTTTTTAAAGAGACCAAGACCAAAAAGTTTGAGAACCTTGTAAGTCCCAGAAGACAGGTCTGGGTGGATGAGCAAGTGTAGGGGTGGGAGGGGAATGAATGCATCTGGCCAGAGACTGATTAGGGCTCTGTGTGTCTTGCCTTGAGGATATAGTTCCTAGAAATGGTACTAAAATTGGAGAGGGGAAGGTGTAATCCATAGTCTTCCTTCATTTTGTTTGTGGCATGTTCTAAGCACAGCCCTCATGTTAGCACCACTTCTAGAGAAGAGCTCAAGAAAGAGCAAGTAGAATCTAGAATCCTAAAACTAGGAAAGACAGCTGCAAATTGTTCAACGAACACTGAAGCTGCTCCTCCTGAGAGTGGAAAATATTTTTGGAGTTCTGGGTTTTTGGGGTGGGGGGTAAGGGAGGTGTTTGGGGCCCTCCCAAATGATACAAAATTTGTTAATTACTAGAGTTTGTACTGTTAACGCATTTTTAAAATCTTTTGGATACCATTTCTGGGAAAAACGTCTTAAAGGGGACAAGTTGGTAGGGGATAGAGGGAAGGCCTAAATGTACCTTCAAAGAAATGTCTTCAAATTAACATTTACCTACTATGCACTAAGCATTGTACTAGAGAATGGTGTGTATAGGGGAAACAATCTTGAAATTGATAAAAAAATTGTTTTAAATCATTTACTTGCTACATCGTTTTGGGTAATTTAATCTGAGATTCATTTTCTTATCTATAAAATGTGGATAACAGTATTTATCTCAAAGATTGTTAGGGATTAAAGAGATAACCTATGTCAGTAGGACAGCATAGTGCATCATAGATAGGTCTTCAATGACTAAACGGGAGAGGACGTGTAAAAGCCAATGATAACTCTAGTAAAGGAGATAAGATGCGTAGACAAACACTTGAAAAATACAAGGCGGAAGGCCTGAAGTTGCCAGTGTCACTACGAATGCACTTAGAAAGTGCTACGGAGATCGAACATTTGTTGAGATCCAGGGAATTTGTTTAGGGAGATTGCAAAATGTTAAATGAACCCCCGCACTTCTCCATCTCTAACTAAGGTTGTCTCCAGCCAAGGATCACAGCCCAGTTCCAACCCAGCCTCCGCCCCCCTCTGCCCCGCGGGAGGTCAAACTGCCCCCCGAGGTTTCCACGCCAGACGGAAGAGCTCTGCGCCCCAGCCTCGCGGGGCCAGCCCCACACTTTGAGCGTGAGTGCAGCCCGAGATGCCCAGCAGGCGTCCACAGCGACCTGCGGCCGGGGTCCGCCGTACTAACCCGCGCCCAACACCCCGAGCTCCGCGCCGATGCCGAGCGAAGGCATGTAGGGGCAGGAAAAAGGAACTCCCAAGTTCCCTGCCTCCGACCACACACTCTCCCCTCACACGCAGCCCTCTCAGCCTCCCAACTCGCCCTCACAGCAGCCAAAGGGGCAGCGCCGAGGCCGGGAACTGCGGCGGAGCTCCGCAGCCGGCTGTCGCTCGGGATCCCCGGGGAACCTAGCGCCCGGCGTTCGCGCGCTCGCTCATCGATTGGCACTGTCTTGCTCCTCCAGCTCCAGCCGTCGGGAAGCCAGCCCCGAGACCACTCAAGTCTTACTGAGCGCGGGGCGGGAACCAAGGCAGGCGAGCCAGGGGATTGCCGATCGCACGGATGAGGGCGGCTGCCGGCTCGCGTTCTGTCTGGCGGGTGGCGGCGCCCGCCAGCCTGTGCCACACGAGGCTAGAGTCGCGAGTCCACCGCTCCCTCGCCTCGCGCCCGCGCGCGCTTTGTCGGTCAGCCCCCGGGAGGGCCGCCCAGCGTGGGGCTCTCACGCCGCCCGGGGTGGGAGCGGGAGAGCGGCGGAGAGAGAGAGGGAGCGCGCGCGGGCGGCGGCCCCTCCCCTCCTCCTCCCGCCGCCGCGGAGAGCGCAGGGAGCAGCCGGGGGCTCGGCGGCGGCGGCGGCGGCGTCTGGCCCCAGCTCCTCCTCCTCCTCCTTTCTCTCCTCCTCCATCTCCTCGCTCCCTCCATCTGCCGTGGTTATGGCCCGTTGCTGGAGCACAAAAGAGTCTCCGCGGTGGAGGTCTGCGTTGGTCTTGCTTTTGCTCACCGGAGTGTACGGTAAGTGTCCGCGTCCCGGCGCCCCACTGACTGGACAAAGCTGGGGGCGACCCTGGGCCCCGAGGCCTCCAGGACAGGGGTTCCCCGGGAGGACCGGGAAGAGACCCCTGGTGCCGGCGGGACAAAGACCCGGCGAGGGCTAGACGCCGCGGAGGGGGTGGCCCCGCACGGAGATGCTTTCGTCCGCTCTCCGCCATCCAGACCCTCGCGAGGTCGGGGAGGGCTGGGGTGTCCCGGCCCGGGAGAACCCCAGTGGAGCACGGAGGGGTGGCGGGCGGACTTCCCGAGCGGGGCTGGAGGGCCCCGGCTCCGTGCGCGCACACAGCGGTGTCTGACTGTGAGAGAGAAAGGGAAGTCGCCCCCGCCGCAGCCGGGACGGTCCTGCCAGCCCCCTCCCCTTTCCCGAGGCTGGGAAGTTCTCTCCCCGGTGAAATTCCCACTGCACCCGCCCCCGTCCTCCCCTCTCCCCGGAGAAGGAGCCCGCTGTGTTCTTCCCACATCTGCACCCGGGGGCCGAGGCTCGGTCGATCCCGGGCGTGCAGGGTCCTGTTCCTGCCCCCGGAGCACCGCACAAGAGAAGGCCAGAAAATAGTTTCCAGCCCCACCTCAGTTTCTCCCTCTTAGGGCAGACGTGTCTGCGCCGACTCCTAGTTCATTTGTCATTTCATCCATCATGGTCCGCTAACGTTGTCACGGTTGCTTTATTCTAGTTTACGGATTGCGTTATTTATATCACTTTGAGGTTGAAAAAAGTCTGAAAACGATGTGTGAGAACTTAGTTTTATGTTACATTGGGGTCCGAACAAGAGCTAAGGAATTAATTGGGAAGAACCTTTATTGTTTGAGAGACTTGAGTTCCACTACTGACTTCACCGTTCTTAGTTTATCAGTTAAAACATTCTGGTCGGTGTTTCAGAGAACACAGATAACCTTGACTTTTTTTGGAGTGGTGCTTTGATATCTTCAGAAGGAAATAAGTAGAAGTTACCATTCCATGGTTAAATTTTACTTGTAAAAAGTCAAAAGCGATTTGCCACAAGCGTTAATAAAACTAATGAAGTTTGGTGGTGAAGTTCGGTTAACATGTAATTCATGAGCAAGTATTAACTCCTTTGAAAGCGTTTATCTATGGAATTAAATGTGATGGTAACTTTTAAAACGCGGGAGCTAAAATAAATAAATAAATAAATAAAACGCGGGAGCTTACACATGAAAAATTTAATGAACTTAAATTGAAATGAACTGACAGCCAAGAAATAGGTTTTGTGTGTGTGTGTGTGTGTGTGTGATAGAAAGAGAGAGAGAGAGAGAGAGAGAGAGAGAGAGATTCAGAATATATTGCTGCCTGACCTGATTCATTATTATTTTTGTTTAGTGAGGGGAGAATTTTGGTCCACATTTGATGTGATAATTGCCAGTGTGTGTGTGACCAGAAAACCCAGGCCAAGCATGTGATTGTTGTTTCCAGCTAGTGACTGTGATCCCTACTTGCCTGATGACTGTGGGTTTGGGTCTTACACCAGAGATCAATAAGCTATTAAATTGTTTCTTCTAGCCTGAAGGTGGGTATAGTTCTGTTCTAGGTTTGGTGTAGTGGCCCAGGAGAGAGACAAAAGTGAGAGGGATCTTTAATCTAAGGTGATTAGGATTGTCTAGCTTTATCTTCTCCTATAATCAGACTTGCATTTTAGTGATGTCTTATCCGAATGGATAAATAAACAGGTCCTTTTGCTCTTCTCTCATTAAAGCCTATGTCATCAGTGTTTGAACTAAAAGTCTTTTTGCCTCTAGGAATAAGAGGCTATGAACCCCATAGTTTGCCTTGGTGTATTCTTTTTTACTTGTACACAAAACGACGTTCTGTAGGTGCTTATCAAAGATTCCTGTTTTTGGAATTTGTGTTTAGTGAATAATTGTTAGGAGGCAAAGATTGCAACTTCTTTTCTCAACAGTGTGGGATCAGATTATAAAGCTAGCAAGTGATCTTGCCAAGAGTCGATGTCTCAAGCCACAGTATAAGAAAAAACGAGGTAGTGAGCCACCCAGAAAGTTAGACAATGTGAGCAGAGTTGAAAGGGACCCTTTACCCTGCTACTGGTGAAATTCTCTATAAAGCTCCAGTTTTGTCCCTCTTCTGTCTCTCCCACCATATGTGGGTTTATACAGAGAAAAAAGCCGTGACAATAGTGTGTGTGTGGGGGGGGGGAGGTGTTGCTTCCATAACAATAGTGAGGTTTGTTTAACTTGAATATGTACTAGCTGTAATGAGTAGTGGATTCATCCTGAGAAATTGTCATCACCACGAGCCTCTTAAAATAAATATTAGCTGTAATTTTTGAAACAGTTCCTTATACATTAAAAAGGTGTTTGTTTGTTTTTTTAAGTGGCTTCAGAAACAATTAGAAAGCTCTGTTAAAACAACCAACTGTTAAAAGTACCTTTTAACATAGACACAATGAAGAAAAGTAGGTTGATTTTATATTTCAATATTTAGGCAGTTCCAGTTAACTCTTCAGAGTGACTCTTTCTAGCTATTTAAACTACAATATTAAATGGCTCCCAATTGTACCTTGAATCTTTGAAACATTTCATATATCTTTTTTAAAAATCTGTGTATTTTGGTGTTCAGTCTCTTAACATGGCCATTTTAATGGACTATGTGACTATTAAATGTGACCATGTTAGTGGATAATGTGACTATTATACTCCAAGTTACTTTTCTGAATACCAAAGCCTTATTGGAAACTCTAAATTGTGATATGGAATACAGTTAATGTTTTCTAGAAGTAGTTGTTCCGGGACCAATAATTATATTCCAAAAGCTGCTGCTTTGAATGTTCCTGAGAGTTAGTAGAAAGATCTGGAAGTTTGAAGGGATAATAACATTGTGAGGGAACTGTGAGCTTTGGTAGGTATTGTTTTTAGGCCATCTGTAAAAGGAGAAGGTGCTTCTTCATAGTTCTCGTAGGGATGTCTGGCTTTTGTAAATGTAGGAGGTTCCCAAAACTGTCTCCTAGAAGCTGTTATTTGGTATAGTAATAATTTGGTAATTGTTAAGTTTCATTGCTTTATCCTTTTCCACTTCTGTTTGTCTCCCACATTAGTGTATTCTAACTTTTTATTGTCTTAACTCCCTCCAAAGTACATATTATATTACCCCCAGTATACAGAACAAAGCTTATGAGATAATACTTAGCCTTACTACCTGTGATGCACCCTAACATTTTATATTCTGTTTATCCTTTTCTCACTTGTCCTGTGCTGGTTTCAGCTGATGAAATTATTTTTGGACCCACTAATAGATTATAATCCATAATTGTAATGTGAAAAACACTGCCCTACATGAAGCCTTAACATGTAATTTAAAATGTTTGTTGTATTTGTGTATCCTTTACAGTAGCCTTGTAGATGGATAGTTTGGGTTGTTTGCTGGCTGCCAGAACACTGGGGCATGAAGACTCTTCCTGGCATGTACTGACTGACCTGTGTTGAAGCCTTCTTTATTTACTTTTTTTTTTTTTTTTTTTTCTGAAGCTGGAAACAGGGAGAGACAGTCAGACAGACTCCCGCATGCGCCCGACCGGGATCCACCCGGCATGCCCACCAGGGGCGGTGCTCTGCCCCCCAGGGGGCGATGCTCTGCCCATCCTGGGCGTCGCCATATTGCGACCAGAGCCACTCTAGCGCCTGAGGCAGAGGCCACAGAGCCATGCCCAGCGCCCGCCCATCTTTGCTCCAATGGAGCCTTGGCTGCGGGAGGGGAAGAGAGAGACAGAGAGGAAAGCGCGGCGGAGGGGTGGAGAAGCAAATGGGCGCTTCTCCTATGTGCCCTGGCCGGGAATCGAACCCGGGTCCTCCGCACGCTAGGTCGACGCTCTACCGCTGAGCCAACCGGCCAGGGCAAAGCCTTCTTTAAATTGGGTTTTAGCTTATTACAGCCAGAAGACTTTGTTGTACACCGTACTGTTCTAGATGTTGTGTAGCATAAAATATTGTTTTTACTCTTGCATTTTATATCTAATTGGTAAATCTTTTCCCATGAATTTTATAGACCATCTAGTAACATTTTCTTTAATTCCAGTTTAAAGATAGACTAAAATTTCCAATTTTAGAAAGATTGTAGAAATAACTGGAACATAAGAAAAAAGTCTAAACCGGATTCCAATTCTAAAAAGTTAAGCTTGATTACATAAAATATGTTAGATAAAACGGAATTACTTGCTCAACATAAACTCCTTGGGTTTATAAGCTAAATTCTATCCATATCTTCAGGAGAATATGAAGGTATGCAGCACATTCCACACAATTCTAGGTGGTTTTCAGGCAGAAAGTATTAAATAACCACTTTCAGAGGGATAACTATATTTCCGGAGGAGTGGGGAAGAGATTTGAATGATGAATGGTAAATGATTTAGAAGCTTCCTGGAAAGTAAAATTTCTGAAGAAAACATAAAAGTGATGTCAGGCTGAAAAGTGAGCAGTAGGTAAGAAAATGTTTGGAAAGAAAAGACTGGCTTTTGTGGTTCGAAAATGTAAAGCTTATCAAGAGAATAAGGGAACAATGAGACCTTTTTGTGTTTTCGATCTGAGGTGTTTTTGTGGTTGGGTTTTTTTGGTGTTGTTTTTTTCTTATACTTATCAATGATATTAGCGGTTAAAGAATAAAAAATAAAGGAGATAAACATATTTAATATAAATGTAATTTATATAAATTTAAACAATTAGAAAATGTTTTTATTTCAGAATTTTAGAATGAGTATTAATCCTGTTCTTGCTGCAAGTTTTTATAGGTAAATGAAGATTGTTCTAAACTTTGGAATGAAAGTTGAGTTAATGATCTCCAGTTTCTAAGGTCACCTTTCCCTCTTGTTTCTCCTCTTTTTCTCCTCACCACCCTGTCCCAGTACTATTTTTGGGAGGGGTAAGTAATAAGATGTATAGTAATTATTTCCATTTTTTAAGGTATAGGACTAGATCCTGCAAATACAGATTACTAGTTTATCTGTTCAGATGCATGCCATCAGTCTTTTTAAGTAGATGCCAATGATAGATGTGTGTGTGTGTGTGTGTGTGTGTGTGTGTGTGTGTGTGTAGAGATACTTTGTTTCGATACTAAATTAGCTTAAGAAATTCTTACTGTCTAAGCTATAGAAAGAAGAGATGGAACTACCATTTATTAAATTAAATTTGTAACATTAAATTAAGTTCGGATACAGTGCTTGGTCTTTATTTACGCCAGTTCATCTTCATTAGGTCTTGTTTAGCAATCCTGTGTAAGGTATTTATTTCTTTTTTTTATAGAAAATTGTAGCTCAGAGAATCTGTGACTTAGCTAAGACCAAGCTAGAAGTAGAAGGACCGAAATTGTAACCTGATCCTGTCTGTCCCTTCACTGTGTAAGGCACAACAACCTGATGGACATAGTTTCTGCCCTCAAAGGGTGTACAGTCTCGTGAATAAGTTATAATAAGCTCTCTTAACAGAAACAAGGGGCAGAAATAACGAATAACATACACAGGGTAGAGGAAGGCTTATTTGTGGAGGAGACATTTGTAAGACTTAAAGGATAGCTAACCATGTTTGGGATAAGAGAGCCTTGCACATGGGAACAACACAGAAAAGACCTACAATTATTAAAAAGTTGATGTGTACGAGCTGGCGTGTTGCAGGTAAATGAGTAAAATTGTAGCTGGAGCACAATGGTCCAGCTACAAGAGAGTGACAGGTAAACCTGGAATCTAAGCAAGACCTTGGATCTTGGACAACTATGGTAAAGGTACAGGTTCAAGTTTAATTATTAAAGAGGTGTAAGAGACATAATGTGACCTATGTTTTGAAAACAATTCACTTTCACCACTATGTAGACTAAGGATTGTTGTGAAGTAGGCAAGAACAGAGATGGCATGATTAGGTTTTGGCTGTAATCCACGTGAGAGACACAGGAGCTTGGACCAAAGTAGTAACAGTGGAGACAGAAGAGTATGAATTGCGCTTTTCATGGAGAAGAAAGTGGTACTTTCTCTTGTCCCAAGACGGAAGGAGAAAGATATTGGTGCAAGTGCACTTAGGTCTGCAGGTTTTGGGGGTGGGAAGATGGAGATTTTTCTAAGAAATATGACATGAGATCATCAGGTTAGAGTGAAGAGGAGGGATGAGAGATTGAGGATGTTTAGGTTTCTACAATTCAGTAGAACAGCTCAGACCCTTAGTTAAGTTGCTATTATTTAATCTAGCAAGTAGAGGCCTAACACTCAATGCAAGAAGGGACACTGGTGAGTAGTTGTATTAACTAACACACAGAACAAGAAGGGTGAGGACTTGAGTTACAAGGGAAGAGACTTGAGCTTTCTATGGAGAACCCAGTTCTAAGGACTATCATTTTTGTCAGTGAAATAACTACAGAATACAACTTTCAGACAGGAAACAAAGGGTGGGAAAAAAGATAGGTTTTTAAGGACTTTTTGCCCAAGTTAAATGGTTTGTACTAAGTGATGTATTAAAGATTGCTTTATGTCTTAGAAGAGTCAAGAATGCATTGGTAGATTAGAGAATTTCAGGAATTTGGGGGAAATAAAGTGACCTTTTCCCTTTTCCCTCTGGATTATATAGCTTATTCACAGAAGATAGAACTTTAGAAGGTCCTGAAACTTTAAAATAAATGAAGCAGACAGAACAGTTTTCTAGTTTTCTCTTAAGTTTTTGATAATTCACTGCCTTGGTGTTTGGTGAAGAAGTAACATGGTTTTACATTCATTTTCTTACCATTGAGTGAGAATAACTTGATACCTATCTTTAATTCTCTTACATTTCAGTTTTCAGAGAAATGGGAAATGTACTAATCTTTTCATATTGAGATTATGGAACATAGTACAATGTTTAGTAGTTGGAATTTACCTTTCAAATATAAGTAAGAAACTAAGTAAACTTTTTCCTATCTGACTTATTTTCATTGATTGTTAAAGTATCTTTTACTTTGTTTTTTTTTTTTTTTTTGGTTGTTTTTTTTTACAGAGACAGAGAGAGTCAGAGTGAGGGAAAGACAGGGACGGAGAGATGAGAAGCATCAATCATTAGTTTTTCATTGTGCATTGCGACACCTTAGTTGTTCATTGATTGCTTTCTCGTATGTGCCTTGACCGTGGGCCTTCGGCATACCGAGTAACCCCTTGCTTGAGCCAGCGACCTTGGGTCCAAGCTGGTGAAAATTTTTGTTCAAACCAGATGAGCCCACGCTCAAGCTGGTGACCTTGGGGTCTCGAACCTGGGTCTTCCACATCGCAGTCCAACAGCTCTATCCACTGCGCCACCGCCTGGTCAGGCTCTTTTAGTTTTTAAGTTAGTAAATTGGTGAAAAGCTGAATCTTAGTATCTGGTGTATTCTGAAATAGAATTCAGTTTCTTGAAATTATAATTGCCTGTTCTAGTGACACTAAACCTTTTAGAAAGAGTAGGAATGCAAAACTCCTTTACAAAACAATGTCTTGCTTAAATACTTAAGATAACTGTGGACCCTGAGAAAGAAGATACCTACTAAAAAGAGTTCCTCATGGCTAACTGGGCTTAAATTTAAAAAACAAACAAACAAAACCAGTGCCTAGCAGCCATTTCTGCAGAAGGGCCTCTCATGCAATGCATTTGGACCAATCAAACTGTGAAGATTTGGAGTCCTCATTTGCATGAGGACAGACCAGTTGGGGACCAGGGGCGAGGACTCTGTCCATAGAAGTCAACTCCCCTCTAGATCTAAGAGCACACTTTCCCATTCCACTGAAGACTGATGTCTCCCTGGAGTAGTGTGGAGCAGACCAGCTGGGAGCAGAGCAGAGCTGTCTACTCAGAGAGGGGCCTGGCCCCAGGCCTCTCTCACAGCCGTGCTGTATCACAGTTGAGCTATTTTGCACTAAATAGTTTCCTTCTTCACCACACCCCAAATTAGGGATTTCGGTTAGCATTGAATTGATGCCAGTGACCATCAGTTGACATAATTCTGTGAGGTAGGTATTATTAGAAACTGAAGCTTTATTGAGAATAGTGGTTTTGTCTAAGGTTCATATCTCCCTAATGCTGTTTATTTTTTGTAGAGATCCATTATTTTTTGTCTATATTATTGTTACAGCCCCCACCTACTCTTGATTCTAGTCTTGTCCTCATTCAATCATATCACATATAGCAGCAGCCAGAGTGACTTTTCTCAAGTACAGATATGATTATGTAATTTTCTTGCTTAAAACTCAACAATAGTTCCCTATTCTTAAAATACAAGCATAACTCAATAGGCCCTTCAGGATCTGCCTATTTTTTACCTTTCTTGTCTCATGTCACTCTTCACCCACTAGTCCCCTCCCCATCATTACCATATTGAACTCATTTTTCTTGTCTCCTGGCCTTCACATACATCATTCTCTGCCTGGCTTTATCTTCTTTCCTCTACCACTTTCTTAACTGGGCTAATTCCTGCCTGTTTTCCTTTTCTCGAGTTGTTTCCTCCTTTGGGAAGTCTTTCCTGGTTCCATTAAATGAGGTGCCCTTCTCATAAGCATCTCAGACTGTTCTGTGCAGCATTGGCATTGGCCTGTTTTACTTTGCTCTTTCCCCCTGGAGCAGTGCTGTCCAACAGATATATACAGTATCTCTCTCTCCTTTTCCACAGTTTCGCTTCTGCAATTTTAGTTACTGGTGGTTAGCTGTGGTTTGAGAATGTTAAGTAACGTATTCCAGAAATAAACAATTCATAAGTTTTCATTTGTGCACCAGTCTAAGTATCATAAGGAACTCTTATGCTGTCCCACTTCATCCTGCCCAAATCATGAATCATCCCTTAGTCCAGCGTATCGACAGTGTGTGCTACTCGCCCAGTAGACAGTGAGTAGCCATGTTGGTTATCAGAGTGACTGTTGCAGTATCACTGTGCTTCTGTTCAAGTAACCCTTATTTTATTTAGTAATGGCCCCAAGCATAAGAGGAGCGATGCCTGCAATTCGGCTGCGCCAACGAGAAGCCCTGAAGTTCTTCCTCTAGATGAAAAGATATGCAGTATGTATAAGGGTTTGGTACTATCCACTATTTCAGGGATTCACTGGGGGTCTTGGAAAAAATACTAAAATGTGAGCCTCAAGTGTTGTTATATATATAAATTTTTTGGTATTAATGTAAATAATATACTTAACGCAGTATATCTAAAATATTATTTTGACATAATCAATAGAAAATAAATTTTCATACCAGGTCTTCAAAATTCAGTGTCAGTTTTATACTTATAGCTCATCTTAATTAGAGTAACCGCATATCAAATGCTTATTAGCCATTTTGGAAAAACAGTGTCTTTTAAAGCTGAATATAAATATGCCCTGTGATCTAGCAGTTCTACTCCTAGGTATAAACAGAAGTGGGAACATAATGTGCACCAAAAGACATGTACGAGAATAGTCATAGCATCCTTATTTGTTATAGTTCCAGACTAGAAACAGCCCATATGTCCATCAGTGATAGAATGGATGAATCAATTATAGTATAATAGCTTCAGGGAAAACTAAACAGCAGTAGTTCTCAAATATTTGGGTCTTGGGACTCCACAATTATTGAGAAATCCAAAGAATGCTTTTTTATATATGGGAGATGTACATGTTCTTAAATAAAAGAAATTAAAATTGAGGAATTGTTAAAATATTTAACTCATTTAAAATGACATAAGAAACCCATTACCTGTGACATTAAATAAAATTATGTAAAATGACAAATGACTATAAATTTTTCAAAACAAAAAATAATTTAGTGAGAGGAATGATACTGCTATACATTTTTTGCAGATTACTGTAATGCCTAGCTTAATAGAAGACAGCTGATTTCTCATCCCTGCTTCTGCAGTCAGTCTGCTGTGACATATTTTGGTTGAAGTATACTAAGAAAATCTGGCTTCACATAGATATGTCATTGTAAAGGGGAAAGTATTTTAATAGCCTTTTCAGATATATGAATATTCTTTGATGCTTTACCAGAACTTGACAAGTAGTACTTTTTTAAAGTTAAGTTACAAGGTGGAATCTGAAACTGTATCATGAACTTTCTGTATTCTGTTATACTCTGAAAGGGTCTTGGGGTTTCCCAGGAGTTCACTAACCACATTTTGAGAATAACTTGCTACACAGTACTGGGAAAAAAACAAACTACTAGTATAGATAGTATAGGTGAATTTCACGTGTTGATCAACTGAAGTCAGATTAAGAATATTGGGGGCGAGGGGTTTAGTGATTAACCATGGTACCAGGGTAACTTTTGAGCTGCTGTTGAGACTCTATTTCTTGACCTAATTGATGATTTACACCGAATACAGGGTTTTTTTTTTTTTTCAGTTATAACGTGTGAAATTGTAAACTTTCAATTTGTACATTTTTTTGTATGTATATTTCAATTAAAAGCTAGATAATAAAATTTTTTTTAAAGAGCACTGTTCAATAATAGTATCCTTAGAAGGTTTTTTTGATAATTTAGATTCTCTCTAGTGTTTTTTTTGTCTTTTGAGTTTTTCTTTGTATTTGATAACTAACATTTTAAAAACATTGTACTTTGAAAGATTTCAGACATATTCAAAAATAGGAAAATTAGTATAATTAACCTAATAAACACTGTAAGGTATTTTCCCCGCTGAGGAAGAAAGAAGGGCATAGCCACGAAGTGTGGGATAGCAAAAGCTTTATTTAGTAGAGCGCTTCCTGGATGAGGTTCTCTGGTCCACAAGACGGGCCAGAGAAGTCGCGTGGATTCTTCCGCTGGGGGTAATTTATAGGGTCGGTATGGTGATGGCGAGTTGATATGACGTGGAGAAATTTCATTGGCTGACAGACAGTCGTTCTTTTTCAAAGGGCTTCTGGGAAGTTTTTTTTTTGGTGTGCATGGGTGTCAGCAGTTCCAGCCAAAGTTCCCAGGCCTGGTTCCTCACGTGACCTTCCCCTATTGCCAACCGACCTCACATTCCGACTTTTTATGTTAGGGGCAGTGCTATTCGTCTGGCTACTTCCTGCTGGTTAGGGGCGTCGTGGGGAAGGGAGATCTGAAGGGGTGGCTCTGAGGGGAGTTGCGTATATGGGTGAAGGAGTATCTGGTTGATAGTGACTCGAGAAACTTCGGGGATGCAGTCCTTTAAGGATTTAAAGAAAGAGGAATAAATATGAGTAATCTGCTGATGATTAGAAGAGGACCTAGGATACGAGCAGCCCAGGTGAGGATGGGTGGCCGCCACCAGGAGTTAAGCGGGTTGTAGAAGGAGAGGTCCTTGTGCAGATTCTCTTGTAGACAGTTGAGGACCCCGATGCTTTCTTCCATTGGGCCAGTCTCATTGAACAGCATTGCTTCTTGCTTTAACTCACTCTGGATGCAAGTTTCTGGTGGGAGGGACAGGAACAACAGGAGGGTCTGCAGGGCCCAACCTTTTGGTGAGCTGGAGACGGGTAGGACCCAGTGGTTCCAACTGCTAGCGGTCCTGCATGGGGGCAACCTTGAGGTGAGAGACATGATACCAAGGTGTTTGCCCTAGGAGCTTGGCTGCAGTAAGAATAGTCAATATTACCATATGGGGTCCTGTCCACCTGGGCTGTAGGGAGCCGGGCTGGAGCTGCCTCAGAAGAACCCTGTCTCTTGGCTGGAGAGGGGCCGTTGGGTGTGCTGCATCTGGACCCCATATAGGAGGAAGGGTCCAGTCCGCGTGTTCCCTGAGAAGATGGCGGAGTAAAGACAGAAAGGGGAGATATGTGGCAAGAGGAGGGGGTTGACAGGTAAGTTGTGATTGATTAGGAATGGTCTACCATAAACCAGCTCCAAGGGGCTGGGCCCAGTGGGGTTTCATGGGGTTGCTCTGATTCTGGTGAGTGCCAGGGGGAGGAGGTTCAGCCAGGAGAGTCTGGTCTTGATGGAAAGTTTGGTTAGCTGACCCTTCAGGATGCCATGGGTCCTTTCCACCTTACCCGACGATTGAGGGTGATAGGGTATGTGGAGTCTCCAGGTAATGTTGAGAGAGGTGGCAACCTGTTGGACTATTTGGGCAGTGAAGGCCGGGCCGTTGTCTGACTGGAAGGTAGTCGGCAGTCCAAATTGCGAGATGATACATTCAGCGAGAATGGAGGCAACGGTGTCTGCCACATCTTGAGAGGTGGGAAAGGCTTCTATCCACCCTGAAAAGGTATCAACAGAAGTTAAGAGATAACGGAGTTTTTTGTGAGGGGGCATGTGAGTGAAGTCAATTTGCCAATCCTGCCCTGGCGTGTGCCCCCTCAGTTGATGAGTAGGGAAGCGGGGGCGGAGTCCCCCTTGTGTAGAGGCTTTGGAACAGATAGTGCATGCTGCGTGTACCTTTTCAATAGTCTGCTGGAGGCCTGGGAAGAAAAAGAGTGGTTGCAAGAACCGATAGAGAGCTTTTGGCCCTATGTGTAAGGAACAGTGCATATCAGAAAGGAGAGTTTCAGCCTGTCCTTTTGGTAAGGCAATTCTATCTCCGAGAAATATCCATCCCTGGTTGCATATGTCCCCACCCTTTCTTCTGTTCTTCCTCAGGAGTGTAAGAAAGTTTCAAGGAGGTGGAGAGAAACAAGAGAAGAGTCAGGGAGGCTTCTAGGGTGAGGTTTCGAGCCGCCGCTGCATCGGGGCCAAGCACTTCCCAAGGCCACCGGGTCCTGAGAGATTTGATGGCTTGTAAAATGTACCAAGGCCACCTCAGCGGATAGCTGGAATGCCTGCAAAAGTTTAGAAATGAGGGTAGCATTGATTATGGGGGAGCCCTTGGTAGTGAGGAAGCCCCTTTCCTTCCAGAGGGCAGGGTGGCTGTGGGTGATAAGAAAAGCATATTTAGAGTCCGTATATATAGTTATGCGTTTTCCCTGGGCCAGAGTGAGTGCCCGCGTGAGGGCAATCAGCTCTGCCTTCTGGGAGGTGGTGACCACCGCATAGGCCGCCCATCGTTGCCCATCGGGTCCCTGTACAGAGCCCCCATCTACAAAGAGTATTAGATCTGGATCTTTTAAAGGAGAATCTGATAATCCATCTCAGGGTCTGTTGAGGAAATCTATTAGCTCTGTTCAAGAGTGGGTGGGTTCCGGAAGTGTCATTGGAGCTGGCAGTAGAGTGGCTGGGTTGAGTAGGGGAGAGGGTAAAAGAGTGACTGAAGGGTTTTCCATGAACACGAGGTGTTCTTGTAGGCGGGAAGGACCCAATAGAGAAAGGGCTTTGTGCGAAAGGAGGTCCGTGAGTCTGTGGGAGAAGACAATGATGGGTTGGGAAAGGGTGAGTTTAGTAGCCTCCTTGGTGAGTATAGCTGCCACGCCCAGTGCTCAGAGGCAGGGCTGCCGGCCTTTGAAGTTGGTGTCTAATTGTTTAGAGAGGTATGCCACGGGGCAGTATGTAGGCCCCACAGATTGAGTTAACATGCCAATAGCATTACTGTGCTTTTCATCAGTGAAAAGGTGGAAGGGGGTTCTGGGGTCAGATAAAGTGAGAGGGGGAGAGGAGATGAGGGCATCTCAAAGGGTAGGGAAAGCTCTTTTAATGGCGTTGGGGGATGTGAGAGGTCCCGTGGGAGTCTCTTTTGCAGCCTCAAAGAGGGGTTTGGCTTAGAGGGCAAAATTGGGAATCCAGTGTCTAAAGAAGCCCATCAGACCGAGGATAGAAAGAATCTGATCAGCGGTGGTAGGTGGTTGGAGACTGCGGATGGTCTGAGTTCGATCTAGGGTGAGACCTCGGGTAGTGGGGGTTAAGGCGATGCCTAGATAGACTACGGACTGAGAGTGAAGTTGAGCCTTAGTAGAGGAGACACGATATCCCTTCACTGCGAGGAAGTTAAGAAGGGTGGTGGTGTGTCTCCTTGAGGCAGACGGGGGGGGGGGGGGGCTGCAGAGGAGTAGGTCATCTACATATTGCAAGAGAGCACTAGTTTTGAAATTGCATGTAGCTAAATCCTGAGCTAGTGCATGTCCAAACAGGTGTGGGCTGTCCTTGAATCCCTGGGGTAGGACAGTCCCCGTAAGCTGCTGGGCTGCATTAGTGTCTGGAGCAGTCCAAGTAAAGGCAAACAGAAAGTAAGAGTCAGGGTGTAGAGCAGGGGTCTCAAACTCGCGGCCCGCGGGCCGCATGCAGCCCGCCCACCAATTTTGTGCGGCCTGCAGACTGGCCCGCAGATTAATCCACGAAGTTTGATTAGTCTGCGGGCCGCACAAAATTGGTGGCCCGGCTGCATGGCCGCGAGTTTGAGACCTCTGCTGTAGAGGAATGGTAAAGAAGGCATCCTTGAGATCTAGGACCGTGAAGTGAATGGTGTCTGAGGGAATGTGTGACAGTAATGTGTAGGGATTAGGGATTACTGGATGGAGGGGAACTACGCCTTGTTGATTAGGCGTAAATTTTGTACGAGGTGATAAGCCCCTGAAGGTTTTCGAATTGGAAGGACGGGGGTATTGCAGGGAGAGTCCGTGGGGATGAGTAAGCCTTGGTTCAAGAGGCGGGTAATTATTGGTTTAAGACCCTGGCGGTGACTTGCTGAAATAGGGAATTGGGGTCTAGATGGGAATTGGGAGGGATTCTTCAAGCGGTGTGTACAGGTGGGTGGTGGGTCGCTACCACAGGGGTAGAAGTGTCCCAGACTTGAGGGTTGACAATATCTGGTGGAATAAGGGGTGTTATTGGGTTAGTGTTGGGCAGATAAAATATATTATGCTCACTTTGTTAAAGATGAGGCTGCCCACGAGGAGGCCGTCGCCCAGGTGATATTAATGTTTGTTGGGGGTAGGCTAAAGGCAGACAGAATCCTTGTAGCCTGGGGCTTGGTTTTGGGATTAAGCCTTTCCCACCCTTTTTGATGTGGGGTGGTACAATCCCATCTTGACTCAGATAGGTGACTTTGTATTAGAGACTTTCCTATTGTGTGTATTGGATTAAAGGTTTGGATTTCTACACTATAAAATAGGGGCAGAATAGGAGCTTGCTCTCTTGGTTCCTGAGATTAATATTACAGGAGAGAGCAGAGCAGAGAGCAGAGAAAGGCCACGTGGAGTAGGCCAGGAGAAGCAGCCAAGATGGTGGAGTGTTGAGTGAGAGGCCAGTTTGTGCAGTTTGTGCAGGGAGAAGGAAGGAGATGGGGAACAGAGGTGAATAAGTCTGGTGAGCTAGAAACCTTTGATTCTAGAAAACTCGGATAAGTCAGTAGCTTTGTGAGCACTGAATGTGAGTGGGTTTTGGAGCCCAGTGTGTGTTTTTACTTGCCCGCCGGGTGCAAGCTAGAATTAAAAGATGATGGCCCACCAGTTATTGGCTCCGTTGTTTCTTTACCGACTGTCCGAATCCAATGTGAACCTGCATGGGCCGGGCTGCTTTGATAGTGGCAACCCTGGCCACTGGCTTTATAGTTAGGGTGATCTGTGGTAGTGGGAGAGCCTTCAGTCAGGAGTGGTAGGAATAGGTGGGAATGTACTGTCAGCTGGATAGTGACTCCGAGACTTTGTAGAATGTCCCGACCCAGAAGGGGTACAGGGCATGATGGTATAACTAAGAATTAGTGTGAAAAGGGGATTCTGTCCAAACTGCATGTCATGGGTGGCCTGCAAAGGGGAAAAGAAAGGATCCCATCACTCCTATAACTGAGACCTGTGAGGGACTAGAGGTCCAGAGTGTGATGGCAAAACAGAGAAGGTAGCCCCTGTGTCCACAAGAAATGAGATGGACTTACCCGCTACCGGCAGCATTACCCTGGGCTCGGCGAGGGTGATGGGGTTCTCCGAGTCCGGGCCTCGTCAGTCGTCCATGGGGCCTAGGAGTTCGAGCGGTGGGCCTGCCTGGCTGGCTTGGCCTCCCATTTGGGTGGCTTGTCCTCCACATAGAGGCGCTGAGGAAGAACCTGTTTCTCAAAGGGGGCAATCGCTCCACCAGTGACCGGGTTGCTTGCAGTCAGGGCAGGGCTTAGTGGGTGGCCTCGGGCAGGGGCACTACTGGGACCAGTGACCCTCCTTGCCTGATCTAAAGCAAGCTCCTGGTGGGGTTCCTCTTTGCAGCCCGGACTTGGGTCAGGCACCTCCTATGCCTTTCCCCTGTTGCTCTGCCGGCCTCAGGGCTGCCACAAGAGCCTGGGTTTGGAGTGTCTCCTTCTGCTGCATGCGGACCTGGTGAACAGCCTCGGCCTTTTCCTCCCAACCATTAAAAACCGTAAATGCCATGTTCATCAGGTCTTGGATAGAGGTCTGGGGGCCCTCCTCCACCTTTTTAAGTTTCTTCCAAATGTCTGGGGCTGATTGGGAAATAAAGTGAGTAAATACAGTGGCCCTGGCATTGGAAGTAGGGTCTAAACGAGTATGGAGGACCATAGCATCGGTGAGGCGATTTAAGAAGAGAGCCGGTTTTTCTTCAGGTCCTTGAGTAATTTCCCTTAATTTGTCATAGTTAACTACCTTTTGTGCTGCATCCTGCATGCCAGCTACAGGACATTCAATCATTTGGTCTCGTCTCCTACCTGTTTGTCCCGTTTGGTAATCCCAGTTGGGGTCCGTGTCAGGGACCGCCTCTGGGCCCACCGGCATTTGGCATTTGAGGGTTTGAGAGGTGGACCTTATCTGCATGAGCTTGTGCTGCTGTCCGGATACAGTCCCGTTCGTCGCGGTAAGTGTAGAAGACATAATAACATAGAGATCATGCCAAGTGAGGTCATATGCCTGAGTGAGATATTGGAATTCCTTGGTATAGTTGGTAGGGTTAGAAGAGTAGGAGCCTAAACTCCTTTCAGTTGCAGACAGATCAGAGAGGGAAGAAGAAACATGAACCCTTACAACTCCTTTCATTCCAGCCACCTCGCGGAGAGGGCATAAGAGGTTGGCTCCCTCTTGTGGCCCGGAGCGGGATCTGATGTGAGTGCTGACTGGGGAGGAGAGAGAGAGAGACTAGTATTTGCAGGCCGATGAGAAACAGGATCCAGCATAGAGAGGGGAGGAATCCAATAGGACGGAGGGAGTCTTGCAGGAGGAGAAGAGAGTTCCTCAGGGGAGTCAGCAAAGGAGGAAAGATCTGGAGTGGAGGGTTTAGCTGAGGTTTCTCTGGCCAAAAGGACGTGTACTGTAGAGCAGGCGGCACAGAGATTAGGACGAGAGTGCAAATGCCAGAAGCCCTGAATGTAAGGGATCTCTGATCATTTCCCAGTTTCTTGGCAATATGTCCGTATAAGGGTGTTAAAATCGAAAGTCCCTTCAGACGGCCACCTGGTCTGGTTATCCAGTGGGTATTGGGGCCAGGCCACATTGCAGAAGATTAGTCTCATTTTTTAGGGAAGGATCAGTGTTTGAGAGATTCCAGATAAGGCACCCCAGGGGTGTTTTAGAGTCAGGTTTGGATTCCTATGTCCTGATGGCCACTCTCAGTGCTTGGAGTAGTCAGAGATGAGAATTGGCGTCCTGCAACTCAAGCTCTGGCCACCGGATGGTTAGGTAGAGTGGGTGTGTCCGGGACGTCTCCACAGGCATACACTCACTCGGAATGGATAAGAGGTCCCTGATGCAGCTGCGATTAGGGACAGGGAGTCTTGGCGGAAGGAACTGAGGGGAGGCTGGAGGCAGGGGACTTACTGCACTGTGTGCTGAAGTGGGTAGAAAGTCAGAGGTCCTGGTTCTTTCTCGGAAGAGAAGGGGAGAGGAGTGGTCCCTTGCGGACTTCAAACTCCTCCCCCAAGAAGAAATAAGGGCGTAGCCACGAAGTGTGGATTAGCAAAAGCTTTATTTAGTAGAGTGCATCCCGGACGAGGTTCTCTGGTTCACAAGACGGGCCAGAGAAGTTGCATGGATTCTTCCACTGGGGATAATTTATAGGGTCGGTAGGGTGATGGCGAGTTGATATGACATGGCGAAATTTCATTGGCTGACAGGCGGTTCTTTTTCAAAGGGCTCTGGGCCGTTTCTTTTTGGCGGGCATGGGTGTGGGCGGTTCCAGCCAAAGTTCCTGGGCCTGGTTCCTCACCTGACCTTCCCCCATTGCCAACCAGCCTCACATACACTATATCCAGCTCCAAAAAATTATCATAATATGGCCAGCCTTGTTTTATCTAGACTGCCATCCCCTTCCTAATTACAAATGATTTTGAAGCAAATCCCAGACATCTAATATATCTATATTTCGGTATGTATCTCTAAAATGTGAGGGCTTAAAAAAAACTTAGGCCCAATACCATTATTACACTTAAATTAACAATTCCTAATTATCATCAAATATCCAGCCATGTACATATTGGCCTGGTTGTCATAAAAACATGAATATTTATAAACTGTTTATGCCTGATGTGTGGTGGCACAGTGGATAGAACATCGACCTGGAATGCTGAAATTGCATTCCAGTTCGAAGCCCTGGGCTGGCCTGGTCAAGTCCCCTTATGGGAGTTGATACTTCCTGCTCCTCCCCCCTTCTCTCTTTCTCTGTCTCTCCCTCCTCTCTAACATGAATAAATAAAATCTTTTTAAAAATTAAAAAAGAAAAGAAACTGGATTAAGATCCAAATAAAGCCCATTCTCTGCAATTGTTGCTATCTCTTAAGTCTCGGTTTAATGATTTCTTACCCCTTTTCTTTTTAAAGAATGTTAAGTGATATTTACTATAGCTTTATGGTGTTATTAATCAGATCAGATATATTCCTTAAATTCCTATATTAATAGTTTTTTGAGAATAGGTATTTAAATTTGTCACATAAGGTTTTTAGTTTCCAAGATAGTCATAGATGTTCATGAGGGCCAGAGTTAATGTAAGTGAAAGATACCTAGCATAACGTCACACAGTACTGGTTGAAAAATGAATTCATTTACCCATGAGCGAAATGAATTACAGTCATGTAATTGTATGTAATGAACTACTTTTTGCATTTATGGAATAGGCAATAACAAGTTGATAATGATTTATTATATTTTAATCTTCTGGGATACATTTGCTAATTATTTTTTAGACTTGGTGCTCATATTTACAGGACCAGACAGTCTGTAGTCAGTCCTTGCTTTATTCTTCCCTCTACTCCTTTTCTTTTCCTCTTCTGTAAGCTAACCTCTCCTCTCCTGCCTGATTTTTGTGTCTGTTAATCCATTCCTGTAGATACACTTGTAATCTTTGTTGTTGATTTCAGTGGTTACGAACAGTGTAAAAGATTTTAGTATTCCAGTTGTGATTATTTTGCCTTTTAAGATTAGGAAAGGAGAGTAAAGTATTTATAAATTGTGTAGGTACTAATCAAAGGAAAGCAAAAATTAACAACTTTGTTCTGACGGGAGAAATGTTTGTATTTATAGTGGTTAAACTTGGTTTCACTAAGGAAGATAATAAAGATGAGCCTATAAAAAGGAGATCCTTTCTTATGAATGGGCCTTAGGACCACGCTAGCCAATAAGATAACTTAGTGGAGATGGACTGGTCCCATGACAAATGGAATCTGAAGGAATGGTCTGGGGTGGAGGTGGGCGGCGGTAACATGGAAATGCTAAGTGAGCACAGAGCTCAAGTCAAATGGTAGAACTGTTGTATTCTATTAATTGGGTATTTCTAGTCTGCTGGGAATGATATTTTAAGACCAAATTTATTTAATGAAAAGGTAGTAGTGCCTGACCAGGTGGTTGTGCAGTAGATAAAACATTGGACTGGCACGCGGAGGACCCAGGTTTGAAACCCTGAGGTCGCCAGCTTGAGCGGGGCTCATCTGGTTTGAACAAGGGTCACCAGCTTGAGCCCAAGGTTGCTTGCTGGCTAAAGCAAGGGTTCACTCCGTCTGCTGTAGCCCCCCTCCGCCCCCCCTCAAAGCACATGTGATAAAGCAATCAATCAGTGAACAACTAAAGTGCCTCAACGAAGAATTGATGCTTCTCATCTCTCTTCCTCTCTGTCCCTATCTGTCCCTCTCTCTGTCACACACACACACACACACACACACACACACACACACACACACGCGCGCGCGCAAATAAAAGATAGTAGCCACAGAGTTAACCAAATATGCCCCAGTATTATCCTAAACCATGATCTAGTGGTGTCAGTAACACCACTAACGTGTACTGAAGAGTATTCACCCTCGTACAAAGAGAGGGAGATTAAGGGGAAATCTATTAGCACTACTGGAGTGGAATTACTACCCAGAGTTTAGATTATGATATAAATGAGTAAGGCTAAAATACAGTTCTTTTAAAAATTACTTAAATAATCTTTGAATACATTGTGTATGTTTTGGATATTCAGTGCTGAATAGTTTACTTTCATAATGTACAACACATCCAGTTTTCTCTCTAGCATTGGTACAGAAATTTCTTTGAGTATCAGATAAAATGGTTGTATTTAGGGGCCATATGAAAAATATGAGTGAGAATTACATAAATTAAATCTGAATGGTATTCAACTTCTCCATGTTACCTTTTTTAGTGCATTACAATAAGGGACCGTTTTGATTTATGTATATGGGTGTGTTAGAGAGAATTCAAATTAGGGTGCATGATTTATCTCTCCTTTTTATTTATTTTGTCTATTATTGATTTATCTTTTATTCCCTGACCTAAGTAGGGGGCTAGCTACAATAACATTAAAAATAACAGAAGTTATGTTTCCTAAAGGTTTGTTAGACTTCTACCCTAACACTACAAGGGCTTGGTCCTTTTGGGGAATAACTATCTTTTCAATATCTCTCTTTTAGTTAATTTTGCTAAATACTAAGTTATATTTTCCTAGAATATTTTAATTTTATCTGTATTTCCATATTTGATTTAAACTTGTAAATGTTCTCTCAAAAATATGTTCTACATCTGTGATTATATCACTATTGTCATTCCTAGTACCTTTCTGTTCTTTTTTTTGAACAGACTTATTACAGGCTTCTCTATTTTACATTTTTTCAAAGAATCAGCTTGTGGTTTTCTGGCCTACTGATTTTTTGTTAATTTATTTTTCTAACTTCTTTTTGGGGGAGGGGTTATCTTGTTTTATTTATTATTTTTTTCTTTTTTTTTTCCTTGTTTTATTTTTAAGGTATCTGCTTGTTTTTTAATTTTTTTTAAATTATGCAGAAAAAAGAGTAAAACTGACTTTTTCTTTTTGGTGTACAGTTCTGTGAATCTTAACACATATGCAGATTTGTGTAGCTACCACCAAAATTGGATACAATACCTGAATAAACCCATCCTGATATTTTATTGTAGTCACACCCTCTACCCCCCATAATCTCTGATAACCACTCATCTATTTTTCATCACTCTAGTTTTCTTTTTATGAATGTCATATAAATGGATGTAAAGTACATATAACCTTTTTGAGACTGGATTCCTTTACTCTGCTAATGTCTTTGAGATCATCTACATTGTTCCATAGATCAGTAGTTTAGTATTGCTGGGCAATATGCCCATTGTATGGACGGATGTACTACAGTTTGTGAGTTTAGCTGGTAAAGGACATTGGAGTTGTTTTCAGTTTTACGCTATTATAAATCAACCTGCTATGGGTATTTATATACAGATATTTTGTGGACATGTTTTTCTTTCTCTAGGGTAAATGAGTTACACATGTATGCTTAACTTTGTAAGAAACTGCCAAACTATTTTCCAGAGCTGCTGCACCGGTTTGCATTCTGATTAGCAATATGTGAGAGTTCTGGTTGCTCTACATCCTTCCAAGCACTTGGTATTGTATTTTTCATTTTTGTCAGTTTAATAGGTATTACTAACTAATATCTCATTTGACTTGGGTTTGCATTTTTAAATAGTTATTGATGTTCAACATTTTCCATATACTTTTTTGTGCCATCTTTATATTCTCTTGAGTGAGGTGTTTAAAGTCCATTACCCGTTTTTTAATTTGGTTGGTGGTTTCTTTTTTACTGTTAGTAGAGTGTGTGTGTGTGTGTATGTGCATATATGAATCTTCTCTCTGAGTCTGTAGCTTGTGTTTCATACTCTTGACGGTGCCTTTGCAGTTCAGGTTTTTAAGTTGATAACATTTAATTTATCAATTTTTTATTTTGTGGATTATGTTTTTAGTGCCATTCCTAAGAACCATTCACCTAACCTCAGATGAAGGGTTTTTTTCCTAAAAGTTTTAAAGTTTTATGTGTACCTTTAGACCAAGATCCATTTGAATTTATCTTTCTAGAAGATACAAAGTTTTTGCAGGTCTTGGGTGGGAATGGTGGAGGATTAGAAAATAAACACAGAAGGAAAAGGATGGGATCAGGAGGTCTTATGATGGCTGATGGCCTACCCAAAGTGCCTGCACTCCCAAAAGCTTTATTTTTATAGTGTAAAGCGAAGTTATTTTGCAAAACAAAGCAAGCTCTGATACAAAGTCAGGTTTCCAAGGCAAACCAAGAATTCTCCCCAGAGCCGGAAACACCCCACCATGTATAACATCTGAACTTCACAAAACAAAGGGTAAAAAGAAAACTGCCTCCAGTCTCTCTGAGGGACGGGAGGGATGGGAAGAGTAGAAACAATCAGCATCACAGCTAACATGGAGGTGTGGGAAAAGGCATGTAAATTGTCTTTACCAACTTAATCAAACAATCAGAGGTTGTGGGGAAGAGCTTAGCCTTTTGCAATTTAATCAAGCAGGTGAAGTGGGGGGATGGGCAGCAAGGACCCTGTCAGCTTCCTGCCAGTCCCCCACACCTCTGTCCTCCGCAGATGCAAACTGCAGGACCCTGTGAGTTTACTGCCAGTCCCCCACACCTCTGTCCTCCGCAGATGCAAACTGCAGGACCCTGTCAGCTTACTGCCAGTCCCCCACACCTCTGTCCTCCGCAGATGCAAACTGCAGGACCCTGTCAGCTTACTGCCAGTCCCCCACACCTCTGTCCTCCGCAGATCTAAACTGCAGGACCCTGTCAGCTTGCTGCCAGTCCCCCACACCTCTGTCCTCCGCAGATGCAAACTGCAGGACCCTGTCAGCTTACTGCCAGTCCCCCACACCTCTGTCCTCCGCAGATGCAAACTGCAGGACCCTGTCAGCTTACTGCCAGTCCCCCACACCTCTGTCCTCCGCAGATGCAAACTGCAGGACCCTGTCAGCTTACTGCCAGTCCCCCACACCTCTGTCCTCCGCAGATCTAAACTGCAGGGCCCTGTCAGCTTGCAGTCTCCCACAATCCTGCTCAGCTTTTGATTGGAATAGTGTTAAAATTGTAGATCACTTCACTGTATTGAGTTTTCTAATGCATGAATGCAAGATTTCTCTGTTCATTAGGTCTTTGATTTTTTTCATTAGCGTTTTGTAAGTTTCAGCATACAGATATTGTATATGTTTTGTTAGATTTATATTATTTCATTTTTTTTTTGTAGCATGTTGAAAATAGTATTTTTTAAAGTTTTGGTTTGGTTTCCAGTTGTTCTTTGCTTATGTACATGAAATGTGATTGACACTTGTTTGTTCACTTCATAGACTGCTACCTAACAAAATTCATTCATTTGTTCCAGGAGTATCTGTCTAGATTTTTCTGGATTTTTCTACATTATTTTATCTATGAATATAGATAGTTTTATTTTTTGTCTTTTTAAACTATATGCCCTTTATATCTTTCTCTTGCCATATTGAATGAACTGAGACTTTCAGTATATATCCAGCATGAGTGGTGAGAGTGCTTGCCTCGTTTCCCATCAAAGAGCAGAAAGTGTTCAATTTCTACCATTAAGTAAATTAGTGATAATTTTTTGTGGATACCCTTTATCAAGTTAAGAAAGTTCTGCTCTATTCCTGGTGTGCTGAGGGTTTTTATCATGAATGGATGTTGTATTTTGAAACATGTTTTTTTTTTTTTCATCTATTTTTGACAGTGATTTTTACTTTTAGATTTTAGTATAGTGAATTATATTAATTGATTTTTAAAATAATATTTTGGTGAAAAACCACTTGGTCAGAGTGTATTATTATACTTTACACAAGAGAAGCAACCATCTGCTTCTCTCTCAATTTCTTTCCCCCTTCACTCCCTTTTCTCCTCTCATAGCCAGTGGCTTATTTGGTTTGAGCATGACCCCAGGCGCTGAGGATAGCTTGGTTGGTCTAAGCACGACAGCCTCAGGCACTAAAAATAGCTTGATACTGTACCATCAGACCCAGACAGGTTGCTGGGTGGATCTAGTCGGGATGCATGCCAGAGTCTGCCTCACTATCGCCTCTCACCTTAAAAAGATAATAATAAATAATAGTAATAATTTTGTGTAATGAAGTTCAATCATTTTAAATATACAATTCAGTTGTTTTAGTACATTCACAAAGTCTTCCAATCATCACTACTATCTAATGCCAGAATGTTTCAACCCAAATGGAAACCCTGTACCTATTAACAATCACTATCCATTTCCCTTCTCCTTAGGCGCTGGGAGTTACTGATGAACTTTATGTCATTATGGATCTGTCTATTCTAGACATTTTATATGAATGGAGTCTTACTACACTACTCACAAAAATTAGGGGATATTTTATCACGTCATTCATTTTGAAATATCTTCTAATTTTTGGGAGCAGTATATATGTTATCTTTTGTGTCTGATTTCTTTCACTTAACACAGTGTTTTCATGGTTCATGCATGTTGCAGCACGACTTGCATTTCCCTAATGAGTAATGATGTTGAGCTTCTTTTCGTGTGTTTTTGGCCTTTTGTGTATGTTCTTTGGAAATGTCTTTTTAAGTTCTTTGCTCATTTCTTATTTCATTGGATTATTTGTCTTTTTGTTGAGGTGTAGGAGTTTTTTTATGTATTGTAGATATTAATGCCTTATCAGATATATGCTTCACAAATATTTTCTCCCATTCTGTAGTTTGACTTTTCACTTTCTTGATATTGTCCTTTGAAGCACAAGTTTTTGTTCATTTGTTTGTTTAATTTGAGACAGTTCAATTTACCTGTTTTTTTCTTTTGTTGCTTGTGTTTTGGTGTCATATCTAAAAACCCACTTCCTAATCCAAGGTCATGAAGATTAATTCTTGTTTTCTTCTAAGAGTTTTATAGTTTAAGCATTTATATTTTTAGGTGCCTGTTCCATTTTGAGTTAATTGTTGATTACTATGTGAGATAGAGGGTCTAAATTCATTTTTTGCATGTGGTTAACCAGTTGTCTCATCACAATTTAATGAAAAGATTATCCTTTCCTCATTGAATTACCCAACACTCTTGTTGAAAACCAGTGGACCATAGCTCTGGTTAGATACTTGGTTGGTTGGAGTATTGTCCTGAAGCAGCAGATTGCTGGTTCAATCCCCATTCAGGGCCCTGGCCGGTTGGCTCAGCGGTAGAGCGTCAGCCTGGCATGCGGGGGACCTGGGTTCGATTCCCGGCCAGGGCACATAGGAGAAGCGCCCATTTGCTTCTCCACACCCCCCCCCCCCCTTCCTCTCTGTCTCTCTCTTCCCCTCCCGCAGCCAAGGCTCCATTGGAGCAAAGATGGCCCGGGCGCTGGGGATGGCTCCTTGGCCTCTGCCCCAGGCGCTAGAGTGGCTCTGGTCGCGGCAGAGCGACGCCCTGGAGGGGCAGAGCATCGCCCCTGGTGGGCAGAGCATCGCCCCTGGTGGGCGTGCCGGGTGGATCCTGGTCGGGCGCCTGCGGGAGTCTGTCTGACTGTCTCTCCCCGTTTCCAGCTTCAGAAAAATACAAAAAGAAGAAAAACAAACAAAACAAATCAATCCCCATTCAGAAAACATACAGGACCCGATCAATATTCTTGTCTCTCTCCCTCTCAGGACTGCCTGTACATGTTAGTATTGGTATTACCTGAGAGCTTGTTAGAAATGCAGAATCTCAGGCCCTGCCTCAGATACCAAATTAGATTATTTATTTTAATAAAGTCACCAGGTGATTTCTTTCATATTCAAATTTGAGAAGAACTGCTGTGGTATTGTTGAATATGTGGTCTATATTGATTGTTCTCCCTCTCTTTTTTATAGCAATTATATCTGGCATATTATCAGGAACCATTAAAAAATTGTACCTCGATTACCCAAATTGTTTATTAATTAAAATATAAGTATTTTGACATAGTCACAGCACAATACAATATTTGAGTAACAAGGTTATGCTATATGAAGTAGCAGAGACAAGGAGGGACTGATTTATAAATTCTTTTTTGTCACAGTAGTAAACACATGGTAGTTACTATATGCTAGAAAGTGTTGTAATCACTGTGTGTTTGTGTATATCTGTGTACATGTATGTATACAGATATACACACTGGTTTTATTCTCATATCAGCCTATGTACTGTTACTATCTTCGTTTTATAGATAAAGAGCCTGAGATCTAGAAATTTTAAGTATATTAGACAAGGCTGCATAGTTAGTAAGCAGAAGAACCAGGATTTGAACCCAGAGAAGGTGGTTCTGGACACTGCTCTTAACTATAAGGTATATTGCTTCTTTGTAGTTTTTTTAGAGATCTCCCTAAATTCAATGTAGTTTATGTGCCAACTAATTAATTCCTGATGCATTTGCTCTTTTAAATTCATTACTAGAACTCATCTGCTTATAGTGCTGATAGATGAGCCACAGATGCCAGATCATTAATATTTTCTGAATTAATTTTGGTTTCCTATTAATTGATATTTTTAAGTAGCAAGATGCTGTATTATTGGCTTTTATGCTACCTACCCTCAAGGTTTTTGTGAGTCTATTAAATAACTTATATAAATACTTTCTACATAAAATGTTAATTTCCTTTCTCAGTAAATGGACAAAAGATAATTATGGAAACAGTAATTGGGTGGCTAAGAAAATTAGAAACAAAAATTAACTTAAATGCAAATAAATTCCCCCTACTAATTTAGTAAATATACAAAATCAAACTGTTCTGTTAAGTTTTCAAAATTTCCCTTAATGACATAAAAATATAAATGTGTTTAGAAGGTAGTGAAATGAGCATTCATACTTGATTAGTAGAAATGGTAATTTTTGGCTGATAGGTTTATTGATATTATTTGATATATATGGCATTTTTCTCTATTGCTTTTTCTTCATAAATTATTTCTTTAATATTGAATATAAGATTGTTCACAGTTATGTTCACACTTACAAATATTATAATTAACATATTCTTATTAATTTTTATTATTTTTCTTATGGCTAAGTAATAAAGGTAGAGAATTCAGAGGAATGACCACATAAGAGATCCTTTTGTCTCTCTCCTTGAATTTGCAACAGGTTAAACAGCTATAACTCAACAAAGGATTCCCTGCTTAATGCACAAACACTTCTGAAAGAGCCACTCATTGAAACATCTGAAGTTGGGGAAGTGGGAGTGAACTGGGAAGGTGAGAAGTAAGAAAAGCTGAACTGAGCCAAGGATACAGCCCTATAGCTGGGAGCTCACAGCCAGGCTCAGCTTGGAGGGGGAGAAATCAGGTTGTGTCTGGCACTCCCTGCAGCTGGGAGAAAAGAGATTCAGTTGGCATTCTGACAAGAGTGGTCAGTACCAGCCTCAGCTGAGCTCAGTGACCTGGGCAGGGACCAGCTCAGAGATGCAGTTGCAGTTGTATGGTGGTCAGCATTCCAGACAAACAAAGCCATGGAGCTTTGTTGTCCTGTAACCTCCCAGTGCTTTCCTCCTTTAATACTTGGTGTCGAGTTGCAGGGCACATTATCTGCTAACCTGAGAGCAAGTACTATATAGAATTGCTTTTTTCCCTGAGCATAGGGTGGACTCTGTGACTGGTTCTGGGGTCAGGGCAGGGTTTGAATTGGGGAAATTTAAGAATGCCATTATTGGGAAAGCAAAGAAACAATTCTGCTGGGTTCCCCAGCCCACCCTACCCCCACGCATCATTGCTACAGTGACAGCTGTGGTATTTCACAGACTTAGAGCCCCATCGCCCACTGCATTCCCCTGTGGGGTTAGCTCCTTGGGACTGGGGTGACCAGAACACTGGAGATGAAACCATTACCCAGGGAACACCATCTGGCAGAGATCTGAAAAGCCAGAGGAGTGCAAGAGAGCTGAAAACTTGTGACTCAGCACCACTTACTGGAAAATTACTGCTTACAAAAATTAGGGCATATGTTAACGCTTCGTATTCATTTTGAAATATCCCCTAATTTTTGTGAGCAGTATAGTAGAAAGATCTTTTCATATTAATCTTCTAGAGAAGTGCTACTACTACATAGATGCCTAGACAGAAAAGGAATTCATCAAATACCATGAAAAACCAGATAGCAAGCCAACTCAGAAAGAAAATGAAAACTCTCCAGAAAGCAAACCTAAAGACAAGGAAATATGTGATGTAATTGACAGAGAATTTAAGATTGCAGTTCTGAAAAAACTCAACGAAATGCAAGAAAATACAGACAGACAATATAATGAGCTCAGAAAACAAATCAGTGAACAAAATAAGTACTTTACCAGAGATTGAAATTAAAAAAGAACAATATTTTGGAGATGAACTCAATAAAAGAAATTAAGACTGAACTAGCAAGCACGGGAAATAGAGCCAACCAGATGGAGGAAAGAGTTAATGATATCAGAAATAGAAATCTGCAAATGATGTAGAGGGAAGGAGAGAATTGAGCCTAAAAAAAAGAATAAAAATGAAAGAACTCTATAAGAACGCATTACAAAGAGCAATATAAGAACAATAGGCATACCAGAAGAAGAAGAAGAAGAAGAGAGAGAAGAGAACAGAGAGAGCCTATTCAAACAGATAGTTGATGAGAACTTCCCAAACCTATGGAAAGAGCTAGGTCCTTGAATACAAGAAGCAAACAGAACACTTAATTAACTCAATCCAAAAAGCCCTTCTCCAAGGCACATTGTATTAAAACTGTCAAAAATTAATGAAGAAAAAAAAAAGAATTCTCACAGCAGATAGGGAAAAGAAGTAACTTATAAAGCAAAACCCATTAGGTTATCATCAAACATCTCTGCAGAAACTCTACAAGCTAGAAGAGAGTGGGACCAAATATTCAAACTACTAAAAGAGAGAAATTACCACCCAAGAATAGTATATCCAGCTAGGTTATCCTTTAGATATAAAGGAGAAATAAAAACTCTTAATACATAGAGAAGCTGAGAGAATTTATCACTAGAAGATCTCTGCTGCAGGAAATACTCAAAGGGTTATTCTACCTGAAACAACAAAAGGTCACAAAACTAGGAATAAGACCAACAAACTTACAGCATAAAGAGAAATAATTTGTGACAACAAAACATAAAAAGGGAGAGGGTAAATGTCTGAATTTGCAAAGGAGGATGGAGATCAGATGCATTCAAAAGAAAAAAGACTGCTATGTATATGAAACATTTTTCCATAAACTTAATGATAACCACACACACACAAACCCAGAACTGAGATACATACATGGTTTAAGAAAAAGAGGAAACAGGAAAGAAGTATGGAATGCCACCAAATAAAAGCAACAGATAGAAACACAAAGGAAAAGGACCTGTGTAGGCACAGAGCTACAGAAAACAAAAAATAAATGGCTATATTAAATCCTCATACATCAATAATTATTGGCCCTGGCTGGTTAGCTCAGCGGTAGAGCATCAGCCTGGTGTGTGGAAGTCCCAGGTTCATTTCCTGGTCAGGGCAGACAGGAAAGGTGAGCATCTGCTTCTCCATCCCTCTCCCCTCTCCCTCCTGCAGCCATGGCTCAAATGATTTGAGAAAAGTTGACCCTGGACCCTGAGGATAGCTCCATGGCCTCACTTCACATGCTAAAATAGCTTGGTTGCTGAGCAACAGAATAGCAGCCCAGACAGGCAGAGCATTGTCTGGTAGGGGGCTTGCTGGATGGATCCCAGTTGGGGCGCATGCAGGAGTCTGTCTCTGCCTCCCCGCCTCTTAATAATAAAAATAATAATATTATTATTACCATAAATGTAAATGGACTGAATTAATCAATAAAAAGGCACAGAGTAACATATAGGGTCAAAAACAAAACCCAACCATAAGCTGCCTTCAGGAAACACATCTAAGTTGCAAAGACAAAGTTAGATTCAAAGTGAAAGGGTGGAAAATAATTCTACAAGCAAATGACATACACAGAAAAGCAGATGTAGCCACACATATAGATTTTAAGATAACAATAGTAATGAGTCAATGATGAACATTTCATAATGATAAAGGGGACACTACATCAAGAAGACATAACATTTTTAATATGTATGAACCCAGTCAGGGAGCACTGAAGTACATAAAGCAACTACTGACAGAACCAAAAGGAGAAACGGACAAAAACAGTTATAGTTGAGTACCTTATACTCCATGACAGCTGTATTAGATCATCCAAACAGAAAATCAGTAAAGGAATATTAGTCTTAAATGACACATTTGATCAAATGGATATAATTTACATTAGCATTTCATCCCAAAACATCAAATTATACATTTTTCTCCGGTGCACATGGAACATTATCAAGGATAGACCATGTATTGGGTCACAAAATTACAATCAACAAATCCAGGAAGATTGAAATCATACCAAGTATATTCTCTGACCACAGTGCCTTAAAATTAGAAATTAACTGCAAAAAAGAAGTAAAGAAACCCACAAATATGTGAAGAGTAAACAACATACTACTAAAAATGACTGATCATAGAAGTAGTAAAAAGTGAGATCAAAAGAAATATAAAGATAAATGAGAATTACAATATTATGTACCAAAACTAGGATGCAGTGAAAGTAGTAATAAGAGGGAAGTTTATATCATTATAGGCCTATCTCAAAACACAAGAGAAATTCCAAGTAAACAACCTACCATTACATCTTAACTAGAAAAAGAAGAACAAAAGCAACTCAAAGTTAGCAGAACAAAGGAGGTAATAAAAATCAGGACAGAATTGAATGAAATAGAGAACAAAAATACTATCCATAAAACTAATACAACAAAGAGTTGTCTCTTTGAAAAGGTTAATAAAATTGACAAACCCCTAGATAGACTCATCAGGAAAAAAAAAGGAAAGACTCGTAATAAACAAAATCAGAAACAGAAGAGAAGTTGCCACACACATCACAGATATACAAAGGATCATACAAGAATACTGTAAAAGATTATATTAAAATTCAATCACCTAGAAGAAACAGATAAATTTGTAGAAAAGTATAACCTTCCTAGACTGAATCATGAAGAATTGGAAAATGTAAATAGACCAGTCAACAGTGAGGGAATTGACACAACTATCAGAAACCTCCAAGAAAAAAAAAGTCCAGGTTCAGATGGTTTTACTTGTGAATTCTACCAAACATTCAAAGAAGATTTGATACCTATGCTTGTAAAACTCTTCCCCCGAAATTGAAGAAACAACACTTTTTAACATGTTCTGTAAGGCCAATATAACTCTGATACCAAGACCTGGCAAGGATAACACAAAATAAGAAAACTATAGACCAATATCTGTGATGAATACAGAAGCAAAAATCCTAAACAGAATGGTAAGAAATCAGACGTAACATAAAAAAAGGAATACATCACAGTCAAGTGGAGTTTATTCCAGGGGCACAAGGATGGTTCGACATACACAAATCAACCTATGTAATACACCACATTAACAAAACAAAGGATAAAAATCATGTGAGGTTATCAGTAGGTACAGAAAATCACTTGATAAGATACAAGATCCGCCTGACCAGGCGGTGGTGCAGTGGATAGAGCATCGGACTGGGATGCGGAGGACCCAGGTTCAAGACCCCGAGGTCACTGGCTTGAGCACGGGCTCATCTGGTTTGAGCAAAGCTCCCTAGCTTGGACCCAAGGTCGCTGGCTCGAGCAAGGGCTTACTCGGTCTGCTGAAGGCCCATGGTCAAGGCACATATGAGAAAGCAATCAATGAACAACTAAAGTGTCGCAATGAAAAAGTGTCGCAATGAAAAACTGATGATTGATGCTTCTCATCTCTCCCCGTTCCTATCTGTCCCTCTCTCTGACTCTCTCTCTGTCTCTGTAAAAAAAAAAAAAAAAAAAAAAGATACAAGATCCATTTATGAATAAAACACTCAATATCAAATGTGCCATTGGTGAATATATTCTCCCAGGCAGTGAGTTGAGTTCCCTTTTCATTTTGTTGATTGTTTCTTTTGCTGTGCAAAAGCCTTTTAGTTTGGTGTATTTCCAATTGTTTATTTTTCCTTTGCTCAAAGAGATATATCAGCAAAGATCTGCTATGAGAGATGTCTGAGATTTTATTGCCCATGTTTTCTTCTAAGTTTTTTATGGTTGCAACTTACATTTAAGTCTTTTATCCATTTTGAGTTTATTCTTGTATGTAGTATAAGTTAGTGGTCTAGTTTCACTTTTTGCATGTATTTGTCCAATTTTCCCAACACTGTTTATTTTTATTTATTTTTATTTTTTTACAGAGACAGAGAGAGTCAGAGAGAGGAATAGACAGAGACAGACAGGAACGGAGAGATGAGAAGCATCAGTCATTAGTTTTTCGTTGCACGTTGCAACAACACCTTAGTTGCTCATTGATTGCTTTCTCATATGTGCCTTGACTGTGAGCCTTCAGCAGACTGAGTAACCCCTTGCTTGAGCCAGTGACCTTGGGTCCAAGCTGGTGAGCTTTGCTCAAACCAGATGAACTCGTGCTCAAGCTGGTGACCTTGGGGTCTCAAACCTAGGTCCTCTGCATCCCAGTCCGACGCTCTATCCACTGTACCACCATCCAGTCAGGCCCAACACTGTTTATTGAAGAGTGGTCTTTACTCTATTGTATGTTCTTACCTCTTTTGTCAAATATTAATTGACCTTAAAGGCATGGGTTTATTTCTGGGCTCTCCGTTCTGTTCCATTGATCTATGTACCTGCTCTAATGCCAGTATTAGTCAGTGTCAATTTCAAATGGCCTAGTAGTATAGTTTGATATCAAGTAGGGTGATACCTCCAACTTTTTTCTTTCTTAATACTGCTGAGGCTATTTGGGGTCTTTTGTGGTTCCATGTAAATATTTGGAATATTTGTTCTAGGTCTGTGAGATATGCCAATTGATATTTCAGTAGGAATTGCATTGAATCTGTAGATTACTTTGGGTAATCTGGACATTTTAATGATGTTAATTCTTCCTATCCATGAACATAATGTGTGCTTCCACTTGTTTGTATGGTCTTGAACTTCTTTCTTCAGGGTCTTATAATTTTCTGAGTATAGGACTTTTACACCGTTGGTTAAATTTATTCCTAGGTGTTTTGTTGTTGTTGCAATAGTAAATGGGAATCATTTTAAATTTCTTTTATTGGTGTTTAAAAATGCAACTGATTTCTTAATACTAATTTTGTATTTTGCTATTTTACCAAATTCTTTTTTCACTTTTATTAGTTTTTTGTTGCAGTCTTTCAGGTTTGCTCATATACCGCAACACCAGGAAGACAAACAACCCAATTTAAAAATGAGCAAAGGATTCGAGTAGACACTTCTCCAGAGAGGACATTAAGATGGCCAATGTGCCTGTCAGAATTGTTATCAATAAATCAACAAACAACAAGGACATGGAAAAAATAGAACTCTCATGCACTATTGGTGGGAATGCAGTTGGTGTAACCACTGGCAAATAGTATGGAGTTTTCTCAAAAAAATTAAAAATTAAACTGCCTTTTTGTTCAGCAATTCCACTTCTGGGAATAAAAATGAAGCAACCAAAACACTAATTCAAAAGAATAAATGTACCCCTTTGTTTATTGTAGTGTTATTTACATAGACACAGACTACTGTATAGTGCTAGCTATAGGGAAAGGAGGTGGGAGAAGGTAAGTGGGCAATAGGGATAAATGGAGGTGGAGAGAGACTTGACTTTGGGTGGTGAGTGCAGAATGCAGTGTGCAGATGATTTATTGAGTTGTACTCTTGAAACCTGTATGGTTTTATTAACCATGTCACCCCAATAAACAATAAAAAAGCTATAGACAAAAAAATTCAATGAAATGGATATAAAAGGAAATTACCTCAGTAAAATAAAGGTCATATATGACAAACCCTCAGCCAGTATCATACTCATTATTGCAAAACTGAAATCTTTATCTCTAAAATCAAGAACAGCACAAGGATGCCCACTTTTACCACTCTTTTTAACAGTTCTGGAAGTTCTAGCAAGAGCAGTCAGGCAAAGAAAGAAGTAAAAGCATCTAAATTGGGAATGAAGAAATAAAAGTGTCTTTCTTTGCAGATGACATGATTCTGTATATAGAAACCCTAAAGACTACACCAAAAAACTATTAGAAACATTAAACCAATACAGTCAAGTTGTAGGACACAAAATCAATGTTCAAAAATTCACTGCTTTCCCATAGACTAACAATGAAATTCAGAAAAAGAAATGTAAAAATTAATTTGCAATTGCAATGAAAAGAATAAAATGTCTAGAAACAAACTAACATAGGATATGAAAGATCTTTATGCTGAAACTGCAAAGCATTATTAAGAGGTTGAAGAAGCCACAGTGAAATGGAAGGATATTCTGTGGTCATAGATTGAAAGAATGAACATAGTTATGATGACTAATTTATCCAAAGCAATATACAGATTTAATGCAATCCCCATCAAAATCCCAGTGTCATTAAAAAAAAAAAATAGAACAAAAAAATCATCAGATTTATATAGAACCACAAAGGACCCTGAATAGCCAGAACAATACTGAGGAAAAAGAACAAAGCCAGTGGTATCACACTACCTGAATTCAGGTTATACTACAGAGCTACAATAATCAAAACCGTATGGTATTGGCAGGAAAATAAACACACAGACCAGTGGAACAGAATTGAGAACCCAGAAAGAAAACTATATGTAGATGGGCAAATAATTTTTGACAAAGCAGCCAAAAACATACAATGGAGAAAAGAAAGCCTTTTAAATAAATGGTGCTGGGAAAATTGGAAAGCCACGTGCAAAAGAATGAAACTAGATTGTTTATCTCCATGTACAAAAATTAATTCAAAATTTAACAAAGATCTAAGTGTAAAATCTGAATCAATAAATTACATAGAAGAAAACATAGGTATTACTAAACTTATGGACCTTGGCTGTAGAGAACATTTTATGAATTTGACCCCAAAGGCAAGGGAAGCAAAGGCAAATATGAATGAATAGTACTATATATCAAATTAAAAAGCTTCTGCACAGTGAAAGGAACTGCCAACAAAACAAAAAGGCAACCATCCAAATGGGAGATATTTACAAACAACAGCTCTGACAGGGGAATAATATCCAAAATATATGAAGAACTTATACAACTCAACACCAAACAAACAATCCAATTAAAACAGCGGTTCTCAACCTGTGGGTCGTGACCCCGGCGGGGGTCGCCTAAAGCCATCGGAAATACATATTTTATTTAAAAATGTATTGTATAATAAATATGTATTTTCCGTTGGCTTTAAAAATATATTGTATAATATGTATTTCCGATGGCTTTAGGTGACCCCTGTGTTTTGGTCGTTCGACCCCCGCCGGGGTCGCGACCCACAGGTTGAGAACCGCTGAATTAAAAGATCAATAGAGGACCTGAATAGGCACGTCTTCAAAGAAGACATACAAATGGCCAACAGACACATACATGAAAAGATGTTCAACTTCACTGTTAGGGAAATACCCATCAAAACCCCTGAGCTACCACCTCACACCTGTTTGAATGGCTGTTATCAACAAGACAAGTAATAACAGTCGTTGAAGGGGCTGTGGAGAAAAAGGAACCCTCAATTTATTGCAGGTGAGAATGTAAACAGGTACAGCCACTGTGGAAAATGGTGTGATGGTTCTTCAAAAAATTATGACTCAGCAATCCCTCTTCTGTGTATCTATCTGAAAAACTCAAAAACACTTATTCACAAAGATAAATGCACCCCTGTGTTTATTGCAGCATTGTTACCATGGACAATACATGGTGACAACCACAGTATCCTTCAGTAGAGCATTGGTTAAAGAAAATGTGGTATGTATATACTACAGAATACAGTACTACTCAGCCATAAGATATGATGACATATTGCTATTTACACCAACATGGATGAACCTTGAGAATATTATGCTAAGGTAGCTAAGCGAAATAAGTCAATCAGAAAAAGCTAAGAGCCATATGATTTCACTCACATGTGGGATATAAAACTGAAACTCATAGACACAAATAATGATGTGATTAGTAACCAATATATTCAGAATAAGAAAAAGATAAAAGCAAAGATAAATAAAAGCCTTGTGATCTTTTTTTTTTTTTTTCTTTTTCTACAGAGACAGAGTCAGAGAGAGGAACAAATAGGGACAGACAGACAGGAATGAAGAGAGATGAGAAGCATCAGTCATCAGTTTTTCATTGTGGCACTTTTAGTTGTTCATTGATTGCTTTCTCATATGTGCCTTGATGGGGGCAGGGGGAACTACAGCAGACCGAGTAACCGCTTGCTCAAGCCAGCGACCTTGGGTCCGATGTTCTATCCACTGCGCCACCGCCTGGTCAGGCAAAGCCTTGTGATCTTTAATTTTAATTAGATATAGCAATATAAACTCCTGGTTAATTTTTTTTTCATTCTAAAAAGAACATTTTTTTTAAGCTAGGAATCTGGCAAAGGTTGCCAGAGGGGAGGGGGTGGGGTTTGGTAGTAAAGGGTAAAGGGACCAAGGGGCCAATGGTACCGAAGATGATTTGACAGTGGGTGTTGGGCACCCAATGCAATATACAGATCATTTATTATAGAAATGTAAACTTGAAATCTGTAAAAGTAGAATTATTGGGTCAAATGTTAGAGTACTTTTAAAGCTCTTAATAAAAATAATACCTCATTTTTATTGAGTGTTTACCATATGCTAGTCATTGTTTTAAATGCTACATATATATGTATATATAATCTATATATTAAAACAATGAGATGGGTCCTATTTTAACTCTATTTTACAAAAATAAAAATTTTTAAAAAGCCATAGAGAAATTAAATAATTTCTTAAGGTCGCCCAGTTAGAGGCAGGGTTCGCTTTCCAGAAAGAATATACTTTAAGCTTCTGCCGATGGAATCTAAGATTATATATCTTTTAATACCTTATCAGTAAGATGTTATCATTTCTCATTAAAAGGATCCAAGAGTCATGTGGGTGAATGGCTGAATTCACCCCCAGTCTGGGGCAGTAAATACAAAAGATAAACCTGGGACATTCTTTTGTATGCTGAAGCAAGAAGACTCTTAAAGACTAGTGCAGGGTCCCCAAACTACACTTGCAGCCCCCTGAGGCCATTTATCCGGCCCCCACTGCACTTCCGGAAGGGGCACCTCTTTCATTGGTGGTCAGTGAGAGGAGCACATTGACCATCTCAGCCAAAAGCAGGCCAATAAGTTCCCATTGAAATACTGGTCAGTTTGTTGATTTAAATTTACTTGTTCTTTATTTTAAATATTGTATTTGTTCCCATTTTGTTTTTTTACTTTAAAATAAGATATGTGCAGTATGCGTAGGGATTTGTTCATAGTTTTTTTTTATAGTCTGGCCCTCCATCAGTCTGAGGGACAGTGAGCTGACCCCCTGTGTAAAAAGTTTGGGGACCCCTGAACTAGTGGTTTAAGCCTGAAGGATACAGAGGCCAATAATAAGAGGATCCCGTTGGCCAGACATTAAAAAGCTTAAATGTCAAAAAGAGTAATGAAGACAGTTGAAACTTCTTGGTCCATAACAACAGACTTGTAATAAGAAACATACACATACGCTCATGCACCACTACAACAGGTTACTGGATACCAGTGGTAAAATGGGGCACTAACTCCATTCTCTGAAAATGAACAATGATAAGGAAAGAGTTAAGCATTTATTCTCTTTTTCTATATGAACTGCGTTTAAGACTAAGCAAGTAATGTTTGTTGAGGAAAAGTTCTTTTGCAGAATTTCAGTTAATGAAAGTATAAAGAATGGCAGGATTAGAAAATAATGTTTCCATGGTGAAATAATTTATCCAGGCCATGATCATCAGTTTCATCTAATGAAACTATTCTACAGATGGTAATGTGGGAACTTTACAGTGGAGGGATCAGGTTGCCCGACTTGGACCTATTGATTAACCTCAGTCTTTTGAAAAGTAGGACAAGCGGAAAGTGCGTGCCTCCTTCTGTGATACACATGAAACGTATCGCATCAGCTCTGAAGTATTCCAGCCAAAAATGGTGAACCTATGTCAACTCAAGCATCTACCACAGGGGTTGGCAAACTGGCCTTTGAGCTAAATCCAGACCACTGCTTGGTTTTTGCTTTGTTTTTTCACAATGTTTCACTGAAGCACAGCTACTCTGATGTATGTAAGTACTGTCTATGACTGCTTTCACACAACAGTGGCAGAGTTGGAGTAGTTGCAGTAGAGACCATATGGCCCCCAAAGCCTAAAATATTTACTCTCTGGCCTTTTTACAGAAAAAGTTTGACTCTGGAGCCAGGTGAGCAAAGTTTAGTGATACCAAAAGGTGGTAAACACCACTGAATATGGCCTTTTACCAGGCACCTGGTCTGGTTTGTGTAACAAGCCAACAGTATGGAAAATAAGGGAGTATTAAAACACTAACCAAATGAAACATTGAGACTTACTTTGGATCCTGTTTTAAATAAGCCAACAGTAAAAAGACATTTATGAGCTACCAAGGGAAATCTGACTATGGCCTGGCTTATTATTAATTTCATTGAAGTAATATCATTGTAGTTAGGTAAGAATGTCTGTCTATATTTCCTTCATTCACTTGGGGAAACATACCTCTACAGTAGGGATAGATACATTTACATTAGGTAATTTTTTAGAGGTATTTGAAAAAGGATAATCCTTAACTTCATATATGATATTTTAATAGGAAAATGTCAAGTTGACAGGAGAAACTATAGGATACTATTTTAAGATTCTGTAAAAGAGCAGAAAGGTTATGGTATGACCTTTAGTAAACATAAGTGAAAACTAGCCATTTGCTCGGGAAAATAAAATTCTTTAAATATATTTATTAAATTATAGGCTATAAGCTCTTGGCAAAAGCATCATGCCTTTTTGGCTTGGTGTCCCCCAGCCCCAACAAGTTTGCTAAAGTTAATGCAGAGATGAGTCCCTTTAAATCTAAAGACTGAAGTAGCTCAAGAACTTTCAATAGTCTTGTACCAAACATTTTCCATTTTAAAGGTCAGTGAGAAGAAACAACTCTCTTTACCTGTAATCTAAGTAAGCATTTGAATCTGAAATCTGTTTTCCCTGTGATTTTCTAACTTAATTCACCCGTAAAAGAATGCTTATCTTCCTCCTTGTATTTCTCTTCTCTTTTCCTTCTTTCTTTTTATCCTGTAGGCAAATGGTAACCTGAAATCAAATTGTTAATTATACAAAGGATGTTTCATGCTTAATTTCAAGATCTGGTAATTTTGACTTATTTTGACTCATTAAATCAAACATTCAGCGAGATCTCTGGGTCAGAAACTGGGAAATAGGAAGGCAGGTAGCATGAAAAAGAGAGGAGAAAAGAAAAAGAGATGAGGGAAAGACTTTTTTTGCCCCTAAGATACTCAGACTTTTGTATAGAGAATGGGTAGTTAAATTGATAACCCAAAACAGGATCATAAGAGCTGTGACAGTTATGTGCTTGCAACTGATTACTAATTTAATGTACTGTGAGAACATTAAGGAGGACTCCTAATTCATCCTGAGATGGATGGAGATCTAGTTCTTGAGCTGAGTGTAAAGAGTTAGGTGGGTGCACTCGACTGTTCCAGGCAGAGAAAAAAACATCATGTTCAAAATCTGAGGCAGGTTCAGGTACAAATGACATGTAAGGAAGCTCTGTTAGTGAGTGTAGATTCTTTCAAAAATGTAGCTAAGAAAGGAAAGACCAAGATAGGAAAGCAGATACAGGGTGGTGCACTGACAACAAAGAAGTTTTCTTTATGGAAGAGAAAGACCTGACTATCACTATCAGGAGACAAAGGGACCAGAAGAGAAGTCTGAAGGAGGAGAGGAGAGGGACTAATGAACGACTTCAGGATCCAGAACGATTTTACTTACTGTGTCCTTGGCTCCCATAATAAAACCTCTAATAAATTTGAGAACAATTTTCCTTATCAATGAAATAATTTATTATTCATCATTTCCTGTTCTCTCAAAATAGATATTATTAGAAGTGGAAACAAGCTACTCCCTGTCTCGTCCTTTATAAATACTAAAGGTAGGGAAAAGACAACAGGATAGATATTTGATGTGAAAAAAGAAACAGAGTTAATGTCAAGAACAACTTACATCCACAAATGGTATTGACTAAGATTTTAACAATTTAGTAATATCTTTTAACTTTTTAAAAAGTGTACTTTAAAATTTTAAATGGTTACTGAACTTGTAAATTCTTTCTTTATAATTCTACCTCTAAAAAGCTATTTTCCACATCTAATACATTATGAATCGCATATCATTGTTATTACAGAAGCCAGCACTTTCTATTTGTCCATGTTAGTCTGTACGTAAACATCATAGTGTATTAGTGATATCAGCAGGGATAGGAAAGTTGTAACCACATATTAGTCTTCTCATTATTGGTTCTCACATATAAAAACACCTTTTTAAAATGACCTGTTGCTATAGAAGAAGATAACAAATATGCTTTAGTATTTATATTAAATGATAGTTCTTATACCATTTTATCAATAATATTAAGAAAAAACATTACCTGTGATCATTTTAAGTATAGTGTTATAAAGAAAAACTTCAAATTATGTAGCTATAGAATTCTGTGCTTTTTTAGAGGGTAGCATACCAGTACATAATATTCAATCTACATGAATTAACTTACAAAAATAATATATACTTTAATAAGTCAAACATTATAGTAATGTATCAAAAACAAAATCTGATCATTTCTCTTCCTTCCTATCTTAGGGATAGGAGTAAGAGGGTTGGATAGACAGTGTTAGTTTATTCTGTATCCTTCCATATACTTTTTTTTTTTTTTTTTTGTATTTTTCTGAAGTTGGAAACGGGGAGGCAGTCAGACAGACTCCTGCATGCGCCCGACTGGGATCCACCCGGCATGCCCACTAGGGGGCTATGCTCTGCCCATCTGAGGCGTTGCTCTGCTGCAACCAGAGCCATTCTAGCGCCTGGGCCAACCTTGCTCCAATGGAGCTCCAGTTGCGGGAGGGGAAGAGAGAGACAGAGAGGAAGGAGAGGGGGAGAGGTAGAGAAGCAGATGGGCGCTTCTCCTGTGTGCCCTGGCCGGGAATCGAACCTGGGACTCCTGCACGCCAGGCCAACAGTCTACTGCTGAGCCAGCTGGCCAGGGCCTACTTTTTTTTTTTTTTTAATGAGAGAGACAGGAAGGGAGAGAGATGAGAAACATCAACTCATCGTTGTGGCACTTTATTTGTTCACTGATTGCTTCTCATACGTGTGTTAACCAGGGTCCTCCAGCCAAGCCAGTAACCTCTTGCTCAAGCCAGCGACCATGGGGTCATGTCTATGATCTCATGTTCAAGCCGGTGACCCTGTGCTCATATTGGTGAGCTTGCATTTAAGCCAACGACCTCAAGGTTTCAAACCTGGGTCCTCAGTATCCCAGGTCAGTGGTCTATCTGCTGCACCATGTGGTCAGGCCCATATACTTTTCTACACATGTAACTTGGACTCACATAATATACCAGAGACCACAAATTCAAATGCTTAACGAAGAACAGAAAGGTACCACAGAGGAAGAGAGCCTGGTTGGTGTCAGAGTCAGAATGACAATAGAAGGTAACAGGGCTATTGGGCACTTGAAAAAAATGCATACCTCTCCTAGAAGAGATCAGCTCAGTATATTTGTATATATCAGGGGTTGGGAATCTGTGGCTCACGAGCCAGATATGGCTCTTTTGATGGCTGCATCTGGCTTGCAGACAAATCTTTAATTAAAAAAATAATAACGTTAAAAATATAAAACATTCTCATGTATTACAATCCATTCATTTCCTACTGCTCATGTTCATGGTTGCAGGTGGCGGGAGCCAATCACAGCTGTCCTCCAGGACAACACCAAATTTTTATTGGATAATGCATAATGTACACAGGTCGTTGTGTGGCTCTCATGGAATTACATTTTAAAATAGGTGGCGTTCATGGCTCTCTCAGCCAAAAAGGTTCCCGACCCCTGGTATATATGAATACATATAGACAGTTATTAATTTTTTTTTCAGAGGAAGCCAAGAAATTCAGTATTTTTAGGTGAAAATTCTCAATATCTAATGTTGGACTTAGATAGGTCTCGATTTGAACCCATCCCTGCCACTTACTAGCTAAAGAGTCTTGGGTGATTTACTTAAACTGAGTTAGTTTCCTCATTCATAACATGGGGATAATAGTATCTATTCTTAGAGGACTTCAGGAAGAAGGTTACATAATACATCGCAAGGTCTGACTTTAGGAATGTAGAAAGCGGACTGACTACAAAAGAGCCCAGAGACTTGTTTGGGCCGCAGTGGTTGGCAAACCACGGCTCGCGAGCCACATGCAGCTCTTTGGCCCCTTGAGTGTGGCTCTTCCACAAAATACCACATGCGGGCGCTACTTCGACAAGGAATGTACCTACCTATATAGTTTAAGTTCAAAAAATTTCAATCGTTGTACTGTTGATATTTGGGTCTGTTGGCTAATGAGTTTGCCGACCACTGGTGGGGTATAGAAATGTTGTGTGGCTTGATTGTCATGGTGGTTGCAGACCTGTGTGTTAGAATTCATCAAACTGGGTACTTGGAATTAATAAATTTTTTGCATATGAATTACACCTCAAAGGGCTGATATTTGAAAAAGTTAATGTCCTTTCCCTTCTCCCGGTACTTCAGTTTAATCAGCTACTAAAATAGAGTTGACATCAAAAGTTTCCAATATTTTTATCACCAGACTTCTCCTACTATCTTTTCCCAACCCCAATCACAGGCCCCACATTGTGAAAGATTTTGCCTGTTGGGAAACAAGAAAGTAAGAAAGAAAAACTAATTTATTTGTCTGTTATACTTTTGTCCTGTACTTGTCTGACCATGTACTGGATATATCTGTTTGGGTACTGTGCCTGATAACGTTATTTGAGTAAAGCAGGCCACTGGTCACTTTCTGGAAATGTTATGATGTAATCAACAACCTGATTACCTACTACTATTCAATAATAAGCTGTGAAGTTTAATATTCACCAAGAAGAAAAAATAGAAGTCAAAGCAATATACTTGGTGTTTCCTTAAATGGGAATAAAATATGTAACAGCACCCAGTGTGTATGTATTTGTATATATGGATATGTGTGTATATTTTATTTCAAACATAAAATCTTACTAACATAGTATTATAGGAAGCCAAAACATTTAAAAAATATTGAACTCCTAAATGTCTATAAGAATGTGGTTTGAAAATCAGAGTGTGTATTTCCAAACACATAATATTATAAATGATTATTATAGTGGTACTATTTTTAAAGGCAGGTTCAGCCTAGTTCATAAGTCTATTAAATCCATAATAAATAGCTGCAATTAAAGAGCTATAGAATAATACTTTTAGAATACCAATAATTAAATAAATTAGAAAAATAAACTTTTCCCAGGGTTCTAAACTTTTTTTTTTTTACACAAAACATTTCATTACAGGTATTTCTTAGACACTATGGAGCCTCTCTTCAGAAGAATGTACTGAATTTTTCATAGACTTTCAAGAGATTCACAAATATCTTGGTCCAGTTATGTGTATATTAATCTTCTTGGGCTCCCATAACAAAATATTCAGGACTGGGTGGACTTAACAGCACAGACTTATTTTGTCACAGTTCTGGAAGTTAGAAGTCTGAAGATCAAGGTGCTTTTAGGATTGGTTTCTGATGAGTCCTCATCCTGGCTTACAGTGTCCTTCTGGCTGTGTCCTCAAGCGGCCTGTTTTCTGTGCACACATGGTGAGAGAGAGCTCTGATACCTCTGGCTAAGGAAATCAGGTTTACCAGATTAGGTTATGATTTCCTTCATCTTAATAATCTTCTTAATGATTGTATCTCCAAATATAGTCAAACTGGGAGTTAGGGCTTCAACATATAAGTTTTGGTGACCTAATTTAGTTCATAACAGTGTGCTATTCTATACCTTATTTTGACCGGACAGAAAGAAAGAACTATGTTGCAATAGCTTCAAGAGAAAGAGGAAGCTAGAGACAGAGGGATTGGCACAATTAGAGTTGAAGATCAATAGATTCAGAATTAATTTAGAAAAAAAATAGAATATGGCTTCACAACATAAAAATCTAGAAAGAGCCTGACTATAGTAGCACAGTGGATAATGAACGTGTCAACATAGAATGCTGGGGTTGCTAGTTCAAAACCCCGGGTTTGCCTGGTCAAGGCACATAGGAGAAGCAGCTACTACCAGTTAATGCTTCTGCTCCTCCCCTTTCCTTTCTCTCTCCTCTTTCTAAAAATCAATAAATAAAATGTTAAAAAAAATTTTTTAATCTAGAAAGATAATCCAGGGATGTTAACATCTCAAACATAATTTCTGGTTATTAAAAGAAACAATCCCCAAAAGAATGAATTCCAGAGAAATTTAAAGAAATTAAGTGGTTTTTCAGTGACTTCAGACTAATTAAGAATATGTCCCCAAAATAAAAAGGATATTTAACAAAGGATAAATTATAAATATTGCTAATATAGAGAAAACTCAAGGTACCAAGGACAACAAAATGATCTTTGAAACGTTTGTAGTAAAGAATAACAGAAAGTTATATAGTTCTGTTGCCTGTTAAGTGGTGTAATACTGATGGATGTTTATGTCCCCTCTGTCATATATGCTCTTCAAACTCAGAGGTTAAGAGTAAACATTTCTGAACCCTTAAAGGACACAGGGGCAAAGATGATAAAAGTTCATTCAGGTATTTTAAACAACTTCAGTTCCACTGGGTACTAAAATACTTTCAAGGAACGAATGAAGGAAAGATCAGATTACTAGAAACAGGAAATGCAGTTTTGATTTTCCAGAAAGAATGGAATGGATGAGAATTTCATATACCAACAGTGAGTGATAATGCCCCTAGGGAAGATTATAAATAGAGAATAAAATAAGTGGTTTTTGAATACCTAGGAAAGGAAATAAAATCTATCACCAACATGAATTTGATAAGAACTGTGTTGAAGAAATCTTATTCCCGTTATAGATTCATAATCAAACTAGTAGAAATATTAGAGAGAAGTGCATATTAACTTCTACAAGGGTCCAGCAGAGTGTCTTAAACCATCGGATTCCGATGGCTTTAGGCAACCCCTGGGTTTTGGTCGTTCGACCCCCGCTGGGGTCGCGACCCACAGGTTCAGAACCGCTGTCTTAAACCTTTTGAACATTTTTGAAAAATTTGATCTGGAGACTACAACAGTGTCTAGTACAGCATAAAACCTCACCATAAATTACAACTTCTTTTAAACTTTTTTTAAAATAACATTTTATTTGGAGCAGGAGGCTTCCTAAAAGCCATAAAATTACTTTTATGACCCTGAGCTCAGTCTTCCAAGCCAGAAAATTCACAGGTCTAAGCTTAAGTGACATTGTTTTTTTCTTGTTGTTGTTTTTGTTTTTTGTTTTTTTTTGTATTTTTCTGAAGTTGGAAACGGGGAGGCAGTCAGACAGACTCCCGCATGCGCCCGACCGGGATCCACCCGGCATGCCCACCAGAGGGCGATGCTCTGCCCATCTGGGACGTTGCTCTGTTGGGACCAGAGCCATTCTAGCACCAGAGGCAGAGGCCATGGAGCCATCCTCATTCCCCGGGCCAACTTTGCTCCAATGGAGCCTTGGCTGCGGGAGGGGAAAAAAGAGACAGAGAGGAAGGTAGGGGGAGGGGTGGAGAAGCAGATGGGCGCTTCTCCTGTGTGCCCTGGCTGGGAATCGAACCCGGGACTCCCGCACGCTAGGCTGACGCTCTACCACTGAGCCAACCGGCTAGGGCCTGTTGTTGTTTTTAATTAATTAATTTATTTAGACAATTAAATTTAACAGGGTGACATTGGTCAGAGTACATAGATTTAGAGAAAACATCTCCAAATCATTTAGACAGTTGATTATGCTGTATACCCATTACCCAAAGTCAAATCATCCTCCGTCACCCTATATTTTGTTTCTCTTTAAGCCCCTCCCCTACTCCCATCTCCCTCCCTCTCCTCCCTCTCCTCCCCCCCCTCCGTAACCACTGAACTTTTATCTGTGTCCATGAGTCTCAATTTTGTGTCCCACCTATGTATGGAATCATACAGTTCTTGGCTTTTTCTGACTTATTTTACTCAGTATAATGTTATCAAAGTCCATCCATGTTGTCATAACTGACACTATGTCATCATTTCTAATGACTGAGTATAGTATTCCATAGTATATATGTACCACATCTTTTTATCCAGTCATCTATTGACGGGCATTTTGGTTGTTTCCATGTCTTGGCCACTGTGAACAATGCTGTGATGAACGTGGGAGTGCATGTGTCTTACATACCCATGTTTTCAGGTTTTGAGGGTAGATACCCAGTAGAGGGATTGCTGGTAGTTCTATTGTTAATTTTTTGAGGAACCACCATACTTTCTTCCATAATGGTTGCACTAATTTGCATTCCCACCAGCAGTGAATGAGGGTTCCTTTTTCTCCACAGCCTCTCCAGGTTTGTTATTACCTGTCTTGTTGATAATAGCCAATCTAAAAGGTGTAAGGCAAGGGTCCCCAAATTACGGCCGGGTCGCATGCGGCCCCCTAAGGCCATTTATCTGGTCCCCGCCGCACCTCCGGAAGGTGGTGGTCAGTGAGAGGAGCACATTGACCATCTTATTAGCCAAAAGCAGGTCCATAGTTCCCATTGAAATACTGGTCAGTTTGTTGATTTAAATTTACTTGTTCTTTATTTTAAATATTGTATTTGTTCCCGTCTTAAAACGTTTTTTTACTTTAAAATAAGATATGTGCAGTGTGCATAGGGATTTGTTCATAGGTTTTTTTATAGTCTGGCCCTCCAATGGTCTGACGGACAGTGAACTGGCCCCCTGTGTAAAAAGTTTGGGGACCCCTGGTGTAGGGTGATATCTCATTGTAGTTTTGATTTGCATTTCTCTAATAGTTAGTGAAGATAAGCATTTTTTCATGTATCTTTTGGCCATTTGTATTTCTTCTTGAGAGAAGTGTTTGTTTATGTCCTCTTGCCATGTTTTATTGGATTGTTGGCTTTTTGTTGTTGAGTTTTGTGAGTTCTTTATATATTTTGGATATTAGCCCCTTATCTGTGCTGTTGTTTGAAAATTTCATGTCCCATTTAGTTGGCTGTTTATTTGCTTTGTTGACAATTTCTTTTACTGTGCAGAAACTTCTTAGTTTGATGTAGTCTCATTCATTTATATATATTTACCTTTACTTCCCTAGCCTTTGGGGTCAAATTCATAAAAAGTTCTCTACTGCCGAGGTTCATGAGTTTAGTACCTATGTTTTCTTCTATGTAATTTATAGTTTCAGATCTTATATTTATATTTATTTAGGTCTTTGATTCATTTTGAATTAATATTTGTGCAAGGAGACAAACTGTAGTCAAGTTTCATTCTTTTGCATGTGGCTTTCCAATTTTCCCAGCACCATTTATTGAAGAGGCTTTCTTTTCTCAATTATGTGTTTTTGGCTCCTTTATCAAAGAGGATCTGACCATATATATGTGGTTTTATTTCTGGGTTCTCTATTCTGTTCCATTAGTCTGTGTGTCTATTTTTCTGCCAGTACCATGCTGTTTTGATTATCGTGGCTCTGTAGTATAGTTTGAAGTCATGTATTGCAATGCCTCCAGCTTCATTTTTTTTTTCTTAGGATTACTTTGGTTATTTGAGGTTTTTTATGGTTCCATATAAACCTTATGATTTTTTGTTCCATTTCTTTAAAAAATGAAATTGGAATTTTTTATGGGAATTGCATTAAATTGGTATATTGCTTTGGGTAATATGGCCATTTTAACTACTGTATATTTATTCTTCCTATCCACAAACAAGGAATATTTTTCCATTTCATTGTGTCTTCTTCAGTTTCCTTTAATAATGCTTTGTAGTTTTCAGTATATAGGTCCTTTACATTCTTTGTTATGTTTATTCCTAGGTATTTTGTTGTTGTTGTTGTTGCAACAGTAAAGGGGATTATTTTTTGAGTTTTTCCAAGGTTTCATTGTTGGCATATAAGAAAGCAGTAGACTTCTGTATATTATTTTTGTATCTTGCGACCTTACTATATTACTGTATTGGTTTATTGTTTCTAATAGCCTTTCTGTGGAGTCTTTGGGGTTTTCTATATACAGGATCATATCATCTGCAAAAAGGGAAACCTTTACTTCTTTCCTAATATGAATGCCTTTTATTTATTTCTCTTGTCTGATTGCTCTGGCTAGAATTTCCAGCACTATGTTGAAAAGGAGTTGAGAGAATGAGTAGCCTTGTCTTGTTCCTGATTTTAAAGGAAAAGTTTTCAGGTGTTTACCATTTAGTATGATAGTAGCTAATGGTTTGTCATAAATGGCCTTTATTATGTTGAGGTATTTTCCGTCTATACCCATTTTGTTGACTGTTTTAAACATAAAAGGATGTTGAATTTTATCCAATACCTTTTCTGCGTCTATTGATTGGATCATATGGTTTTTGTTCTTTGCTTTGTTATGGTGTATTATGTTAATCATTTTACGTATGTTGAACCATCCTTGTGTTTCTGGGATGAATCCCATTTGATCATGATGAATTATTTTTTTGATATGTTGTTGTATTTGATTTGCTAGTATTTTGTTTAGGATTTTTGCATCTGTATTTATTAGAGATATTGGTCTGGAGTTTTCTTTTTTTGTGTTGTCTTTACTAGGTTTTGGTATGAGGGTTATGTTGGCCTCATAAAATGTGTTTGGAAAGCGATCAGAGAGAAAGTAGAAGAGAAGATAAGATCAGAGAAGGAAAAGAGATTACTGAAATTATATATGTCATACATAACACAGCATTATAGAGAACAGGACAGCAAATCCTGGAGGGAAGGGGGGAAGGCATTGCGGGGGAGGGACATGAGGGGCTGAGGTGGAGTAAGGGAGTGGGGGGAGATGTATTCGGTGGTGGAACACTTGAATCTATGTAAACACAAATTAAAATCAGAAATTTACAAAATACGTGTTTGGAAGTATTGCTTCTTCTTCAATTTTTTGGAAGACTTTGAGAAGGATAGGAACCTAATCTTCTTTGAATGCTTGATAGAATTCACTAGTATAGCCATCTGGGTCCGGACTTTTATTTTTGGGAAGGTTTTTGATAGTTGTTTCTGTTTCCTCCTGCTTATCAGTCTATTTATTTAGGCTTTCTACTTCTTTGTGATTCAGTCTAGGAAGATTATATTGTTCTAAAAGTTTATGTATTTCTTCCATATTGTTGAATTTGGTGGCAAATATTTTTTCATAGTGTTCTGCAATAATCCTTTGTATATCTATAATATCTGTGGTAATTTCTCTTTCATTTTGGATTTTATTTATATGAGTCCTTTCTCTTTTTTCCTTAGTGAGTCTTGCCAGGGGTTTGTTGATTTTATTGATCATTTCAAAGAACCAGCTCTTTGTTGTATTAATTTTTTATTTAGTTTTTCTGTTCTCAATTTCATTTATTTCTGCTCTGATTTTTATTTCCTTTCTCTTGCTGGTTTGGGTTGCCTTTGTTCTTCTTTTTCTAGTTCCTTAAGATGTGGTGTTAGGGTGTTTACTTGGGCTCTCGTTTTTTCATATAAGCCTGTAATGATATGAACTTCCCTCTTATTACTGCTTTCGCTGTATCCCAGAGATCCTGATATGTTGCGTTGTCATTTTCATTTGTCTGTATATTTCTTTTGATCTCTTCTTTTATTTTGTCTTTGTCCCAGTCATTTTTTAGGAGTATGTTGTTTAATTTTCACATTTTTGTGGATGTGTTTACTTCGTTTTAGCAGTTGAATTCTAGTTGCATAGCCTTATGTTCAGAGAATATGCTTGGTATAATTTCAGTCTTTCTGAATTTGTTGATGTTAGTTTTGTGGCCCAGCATATGGTCTATTCTTGAGAACGTTCCGTGTACACTGTTGAAAAATGTGTACTCTGACGTTCTGGGATAAAATATCCTGTAGATGTCTATTATGTTCATTTGTTCTAGTGTTTCATTTAAGGCCGATAATTTTTTTATTGATTTTCTGTTTGGTGAACGATCTAAAGCCGTCAATGGTGTATTGAGGTCTCCAAGTATGATTATATTTTTTTCGGTTTGTACTTTTAGATCAGTTAGTAGATGTCTTATATATTTTGGTGCTCCCTGGTTTGGTGCATATATATTAAGAAGTGTAATATTTTCTTGATATAGTGTCCCCTTTGTCATTATGAAATGTCCATTTTTGTCGATGGTTACCTTTATTGTCTTATAGTCAGCACTGTCAGATATGAATATGGCTACATCCACTTTTCTTTGGATATTATTTGCTTGGAGAATTGTTTTCCAACTTTTCACTTTGAATCTATTTTTATATTTTAGCTTAGATGTGTTTCTTGGGAGCAGCATATTGTTGGGTTTTGCTTCTTGATCCAGTCTGCTACTCTGTGCCTCTTTATTGGTGAGTTCAATCTATTTACATTTAGTGTAATTATTGACACTTGAGGATTTTCTATTGCCATTTTATATATTGCTTTCTGATAGGTTTGTGTCTTGTTTGGTTCTTTTTTGTTTTTCTGTCATTTTTGTTTGGTGGTATTTGATACTTTTATCTTTTGTTTCTTTTTTTAAGCTATGTGTTTCAGTAGTGGCATTTTCAGGGGTCATTACCATTAGGTTATTACAAGAAAAATTATATTTCTAATAGTCCATCATCTCATGAGTGCTTTTGCATTCCATCCTCCTTTGCTGCAGCTGATCATTATCCTCTCCCCTTTTATGTTATTGTTGTCACAGATTATCCTTGTTTTTATTGTTGTTTTCTTAAAATTATTACTTGTAGTTTTGATTTGTTTTGTTCTTTGTATCTTGTCAGATAACCCCCTTTAGTATTTCCTGTAGTGGATGTTTTCTGGTGATAAATTCCCTCAGCTTCTCTATGTCTGTAAATGTTTTCATTTCCCTTCATATTTGAAGGATAGCTTTGATGGATATAGTATTCTTGGTCGGTAGTACCTCTCTTTCAGTACTTTGAATGTTGTGGTCCACTCTCTTCTGGCTTATAGAGTTTCTGTTGAGGAATCTGATGATAGCCTAATGGGCCTTCCTTTATATGTTATATTCTTCATCTCCCTTGCTGCCTTAAGGATTCTTTCTTTGTCGTTGATTTGTGATAGTTTCATTACAATGAGCCTTGGAGTAGGTCTGTTTGGGTTGAGGTAACTCAATGTTCTGTTTGCATCTTTGATTTGAGGCTCTAAATCTTTCCACAGGCTTGGGAAGTTCTCGATTATTTGTTTCAATGTGTTCTCCATTCCCTTTTCCCTCTCTTCCTCTAATATACCCATTATGATATTGCTCTTCCTGATGGAGTCAGACAATTCTTGTAGGACTTTCTCATTTTTTTAAATTTGTGAGTCTCTGTCTTCTTCTCTCTGTAGTATCTCTAGTTGCCTATCTTCAGTGTCACTGATTCTCTCTTCTATCTGGCCTGTTCTATTGGCTAAGCTTGTTACCTCAGTTTTCAGTTCGTGTATTGAGTTTTTCATCTCTGTTTGGTTCTTTTTTATAGTTTCAATTTCCTTGGTGAAGTACTCTTTTTGATCATTAAGTTGTTTTTTAGCTCACTAAATTGCCTTTCAGTGTTTTCCTGTATCTTACTGAGTATTTTTAGAGCTTCAATTTTGAATTTTCTGTCAATAAGTTCCAAAGTTTCCCTGTAATTGAGATTTTTTTCCTGGAGATTTTTCATCATCTGTCTGAGCTATGTCTCTGTCTTATATATCCATATTTGATTTCTTTTTCCTTGGTGGCATTTATGAGTGGTATTGTTAAGAACTCCAACAAGAGATAATTGTCCCTTTTTCTGGTAGGGGGCATTGTACTACAAGAGTGGCCTCTGGGAGATTCTTGGGTGGAGTTCTGCTGAGGCATTGCTGTTGCTGTCTAATGATGCAGGCAAGGCCGTTGTGTGGTTTGGAGGTTGTTGTTAGGGTTTTGCAATTTTATAGCTCTAGCAGTGGGGGATCAGGGGTCTTCCAGGGCCCTCCCCCACATCTCAACAGAGCAGGGTATCAAGCGCCCAGGTACCCCTGCCTCTCACAGAAGAGAACAGCCTGGAGACCGCTGAGGGGGGAGTCTGCCACCACCACTGTTTGCACTCAAAGCACAGCCCTGGGCAGGGCAGGGGCTGCACGCCACTATCCGGTGTCCAAGTTTCAGGAGCAGTTGTGGCAGAGATCGTAGATCAGGGGCATCCTGCCCACACATGCGAAACTCCCAGCTGGCAAGCTGGTGCCCCCAAGCTTCCGAGCGATTGGGGCACAGATCCCAGATCAAGTGTGTCTGGCCTCACAAGGATAAACTCTGCAGGCAGATCAAACAAGTCTCAGTGTCCCATGGGCCGTTCTCCACAAGCTATTCATGTAGTTCTTAGAAGCACCCCACGGGCTTTGTGTGCGCCCAGCGCCTGTAAGCCTGTAATCACCCGGTGTCTGCAATCATGGGTGCGGCAGACTCCAGGAAACAGTTCTGCTCCCTCTTCTTGGTCGTTGCCCCTATCCCAGCTCCTTACCCCTAGACTCTCCTCTTCTCCCGGCTCAGCTCCGAGACAAAGCCTGCGCCAACAGAGCCTCCCTTTCTCAGGTCTGTGAGGAAAGAGACTCAGTCCTCTAGCATATTTTTTTCTGTGAACAGATTCTGTGTTTGGCCTGCCTTCTTGCACATTCCTACCTTTGTCTACCTGGTGTGTGTATATTTCAGGTTCATCTGGGGTTTTTTCTCATGTATAGTTGTAGAATTTGTTGAAATTTCAAGGGGAGAGTTCAGGAGTATCTCTCATGCTGCCATTTCTTTCTCTCTCTCTCTTTGTTTTCTTTTTTTTTTTTTTTACAGAGACAGAGTCAGAGGGATAGATAGGGACAGACAGGAATGGAGAGAGATGAGAAGCATCAATCATCAGTTTTTCGTTGCAACATCTTAGTTGTTAATTGATTGCTTTCTCATATGTGCCTTGACCATGGGTCTTCAGCAGACCAAGTAACCCCTTCCTTGAGCCAGTGACCTTGGGTCCAAGCTGGTGAGCTTTGCTCAAACCAGATGAGCCCACGCTCAAGCTGGCGACCTCGGGATCTCGAACCTGGGTCCTCCGCATCCAGTCCGACGCTCTATCCACTGCGCCACAACCTGCCTGGTCAGGCCGCCATTTCTCTCTTAAGTAGCATTGTGTTATTTTTCTTTTCCAATATTTCTCTTCATGCTGTAAATCAAGTAACCTGAGACACCACTCTCTCTATTCCTTCTCACCTGAAGTTAGAATCAGGATGTCTAATTTTAAGCCTTGTTCCTGGGTTTATGATCTGTGTGACATTAGCCATATCACTTAACATTTATGGGCCACAGTTTCATCATCTGTAAAGGAGAAATCACATATGTGGGAATTTTGAGTATCAAATGTGACAATATAGATCATAAAAACATTTTGAAAACTGCAAAAAACCATAATCTAAAAATCACCATTTAAAAATTCCCCTTGCTTCGAATCTCAGCTAGATATGGCTTTGATACTTTCACTTGGCTTTACTGAATATGTATAGCAGGCACTCTATGGTAACAACACTGTGTAGTTTGATTGCATCTATGAAGTTCTTTTAAATTTCCATGGTCAACATTTTGCATCCTTTAATAAATCACACACACACAGAATCTGAAAAAGAGTGAAGATCCCTTAAGAGACTTACAGGACAGAATTAAGCAGACCAGTATATACGTTATAATTAAATTGTTAAAAGTTAATCAAGAAGAGAATCTGAAAAGCAGCAAGAGAAAAACACTTGTTTTATACAAGGTAACCCTCACAAGTCAGTTAGGAAATATTTCAGCCCGATCTTTGCAGGGTAAAAGGCAGTGGCATGATATATTCAAAGTGCCAAAGGAAAAAGAATGCCAACCAAGAATAGTCTACCCAGCAGAGTCGACCTTCAGAATTGGAAGAGATAAACAGTTTTTCAGACAAGCAAAAGCTGAAGGAGGTTATTGCTATTAGACCAGGTTAAAAGACACTTTAATATTTGAAATAACTATTTTTTGAGATAACTGTTTTGAGTTATTTATAAATACAGTATTTTAGTATTAAAATATACAACAATTTATTCTGAATACACAAGGAAAAATATATAACTTGTAATATAAAAAAACAAAATAAGAAAGAGGAAAAGTATAGAGCCTTAGTATGCAGTTGAAGTTATCAGCTTAAAATAGACTGTTATAAATGTTTTATATAACTTCATGATAACCACACAACAGAAACCTATAGTAGACAAAAGATAAATTATCATATCACTACAGATAATAATCAAACCACAGAGAGAGTAAGAGAAGAAAAGAACAAAGGGATTTAAAAATAGCCAGAAAACAACAGAATGGCAGTAATAAGTCCACTTTGGAATTCTTTCTTGCACAGTAGTATCTTGCAACTCTGTGGGATTGAAGTGTTTAAGCTTTCAGCTTCCAGTAGTTGTTCTTTGCCTATCCTTGTGAAATCTCATTTTATACATGTTCAGCTTATCACTCAGCCTAAGACTAGAACCCTGACACAGAGTTTTGGAGTCCTTTTTATTTTTACATATTTCCTCCTTCCCCAATACTCTGAATATTTTAGCTGCCTCAACCTCTCTTAATGCCAGTCTCTGTCTTGTCAGCTTGTGAAGAACTTGGGTTCTCCCTTAACATGGAGGGTCCAGAAAGTCTCCAGGCGTAAAGCAGTGCCGTAACGGGCTCATCTTATACCTTTTCCTTTTTTCAAAAGATTGAAGTTTTACACTGCCTGTTTGTCCAGTGTCTGAACTTTCTTTCACATATTTCAACTTTTTTAGTTGTTCATAGTGGAATTGCAAATCCATAATTAGTCATGGCCCACAGTAGGAGTTTTATGTCTGAGTTCAAAAAACTGTTGTTCCTAAAAATGGCATCTTCTGCTGTGTATCTTCTTACTGGCTGTTGTTTGTATTTACAAAGACTTTTGATTTTCGTATGCTTTTTTTATATTCTGCTCCTTGACTAAATTTTTATTTTGTCTCTATTAACTGTCTTGGGTTTTTCAACTAGATATATAATCATATCATCTACAGATAGATTTATTTTTTTCTCTTTATTTTCAATTCTTATGCCTATAATTGTATTGTTGTTTAATTGCATTAGAAAATTTTAGTAACTATAGTGGGAATTCCTATTTTTTCATTTTCACTTTTAGTAGAAAAGCCTCTAGGACTTCCCACTTGAGTAAGAAACTTCCTAATTTTATTTCACACTTTGTATTGTTTGCTTTTTTTATTATTATTATTTCTCAGTATATTTTGAACTTTTCAGGAGTAGAGACTATGCCTCTTACTTATGTATCAACCTACAGTGCATTCAGTTATTTGAGCATCCTGACCAGTGGCACAGTGGATAGAGCATCAAACTGGGACGCTGAGATCCCAGGTTCGAAACCCCGAGGTCACCGACTTGAGCGCAGGCTCACTGGCTTGAGCATGGAATGGATTGATATGATCTCATGTTCACTGGCTTGAGCCAAAGGTTGCTGGCTTGAAGCCCAAGGTCTCTGGCTTGAGCAAGGGGTCACTGGCTCTACGTTAGCCTCCCGTCAAGGCATATATGAGAAGCAATCAATGAACAACGAATGTGAAGCAACTATGAGTTGGTGCTTCTCATCTCTCTCCCTCCCCCCCACTAAAAACATTAATCAATAAATATTTATTTCAGCAGCTATGAACAGAGTATCACCTATTTTATGTGCTATATTCTGTGCCAGGCACTGGATTGCAAAACAAAACAAACGCAGCTATGTCTTATTACCACTTCATAATCTCTGTCCCTAAGATTACGGTCTGGTAGGAAATAATAGACATTACACAGATAATGTCTATATGATAAATCTTCAAAAAGTGACATTGTTGGAAACTAGAGGAGCCTATAAACAGTATGACCTAATCAGGTGATGCCTCCCTAAAGATGTATTAAAAGTCCAAAGTCAAGAAGACAGCTGACACTTTTTTGAAAAAAATCCAGTATTTCTGGAGAGAAGAGATAAAGTGGGAAAGTTGATCACAGGAGATTGAGCTTTTTTTCTTTTTTCTTTTTGTATTTTTCTGAAGTTGGAAACGGGGAGGCAGTCAGACAGACTCCCGCATGCGCCCGACCAGGACCCACCCGGCATACCCACCAGGGGGCAACGCAATCAGAGCCATTCTAGCGCCTAAGGCAGAGACCACAGAGCCATTCTCAGCGCCCGGGCCAACTTTGCTCCAATGGAGCCTTGGCTGAGGGAGGGGAAGAGAGAGACAGAGAGGAAAGAGAGGGGGAGAGGTGGAGAAGCAGATGGGTGCTTCTCCTGTGTGCCCTGGCCGGGAATCAAACCCGGGACTCCCGCATGCCAGGCCGACGCTCTACCACTGAGCTAACTGGCCAGGGCCTGGCAGATTGAGCTTTTGAAATAGGAAAAACAAGATGATAGTGGAGACTTTGGTACGCCCTATTTAAATTTTGGACTTTTTTCTCACTTATAATGAAATAGAAATGATGTTTGCTTTTAGGATATATATATATATATATATATATATACGATGTATGTATGTTTGATTAATGTTTTCACTGTGCAGTGGAAATGATATTGTAGGATGCTGAGCATATAAATTACTTGTAACTGCCACCCATTAACTTTTAAACTAAAGATGTTTCCCCCATACAGATTGGAATAGCTGTAGCAGGTAAGATTTAACTCTGAAAGTTAAGAACTATTTTATTTATTTATTTATTTATTTATTTATTTATTTATTTAGACAGAGAGAGGGACAGATGGGGATAGATAGACAGGAAGGGAGAGAGATGAGAAGCATCAATTCTTCGTTGCAGCACCTTAGTTGTTCATTGATTGCTTTCTCATATGTGCCTTGACCAGGGGGCTACAGCAGAGTGAGTGACCCCTTGCTCAAGCTGGCAACCTTGAACTTCAAGCCAGTGACCTTTGGGCTCAAGCTAGCAACCATGGGGTAAAGCTGGTGACCTCAGGTTTTCAAAACTGGGTCCTCTGCGTCCCAGTTCGACGCCCTATCCACTGCGCCACCGCCTGGTAAGGCAGTACTATTTTTTAATAAGCAAGAAATATATTCATGTCTGAATTCTTTTTAAAAAGGTAAGGAATACAGACTTCTAAATGCCATGGAAATTAGGTGTAGAGCCTGAATTCTCTAAAAACAAGGAACATGATTGTGGATTTGAATTTTCAGTCCATCCAATTACTCGCTCTTTGAAAAAGTTACTAGCTTTAGTTTTCTTATCTGTAAAATGAACTGTTTTAAGGATGAGTTTAGGGAAGGCTGGTAAGGCAGTTAGGATTTTGCTGGCACATAGCTATCAAGTTCTTAAATTAAAACAAAGTTTCTGTAGAGACCATAAATTTAGATAGTGTTTTAATGATAACATTCTGATTATTCAGGTGAGTAAACCAAATGTTAGGAGGAGATGTAATTAATTAAGCTTCTTGACTAAATAAATAGTAGAGCTGGGATTTAATCCCAGGGATTCTGGTTCCAGAGCTCAAACCCAATGCCCTATGGCCTCTTTCCTAAAACAGTATCTCTTTTGGAAGATTCTTTCTCTGGTATTACAGTCAGAAACTGCAAAACCCTGTTTCAGTTTGTCATTAATAATGTGAATGATTGATCACCTTTGGTAGTTGGTTAGCAGGACTAAAAAAAAATTGTCATAAAAATTATTTCCTGACAATAGGTGACAATGAAACTTTTTCCTACTTGAAAACTGGTTGGGGAGGGGTAGGTTTCTAGTTAATTAACTGCTTCATTAATTAGCCAGCTGATAATGTATAGTTATAGAGGTAATGGTTTATCAGACCGTGTATCTTTTCCAGTATATATAGTTACCTCTACTGGGTGACTTCTGTGAGAATATTTAACATGGCTGCACTGTAGTTATGATAAGGAGGTAGTAGTGTATGTATATCTTCATATGGATTAGGTTTTCTTCTGGGGTGCGGGCTGGAGAAAGGATTAGGAAGAATGTAGTAAGCTTTATATCAAGGAAGCTACTTGGTGGTACTGTCTGCTTATAACATGGAAATAGTTATGTTGTATAAGTGGCATCTTTGTAAAAATACTTTTTAGAATGACAGTATACCTAAATTAAGTAGCCACTTAAAGTGACAGAATAAGAAATGTTTAATGTAATCAAACAAGGTGATGATTATTTGATGTTAACAGAAATTAATTGATTTTTTAAAAAACTTAAATAATACTGGTTCTAAGTTTATGGAAAATTAGCATTATCATGTTTTATGTTTTAAGTTATTGTTTATCTGTTTAAATCATTAATACTTTTATGAAATAAAAATATTTTATAATATTTTGCACAGTATTTATTAAAATTCTGTTTATTTGGAATGATGGGAAATGAACCAGTCCCTTCACCTATTATTTATTTATCTTTTTGGTAATATGAATAAAAATTTTTATAAAAACTTGTGCCTATTGTAACAAATTTGATCAATGCTTTAGCACTGTATACTTCAGTATACAAGGTTTTTCTTTCTAATTCCAGTATCAAAGTTTCCTTCCACAATTAGTATATACCTTGAAACTCATATATACAGATAACAGATATCATATTCTTATGTAAATGTATGCATATTAACTATTTGCATCATTTTAAAGTTAAAATTAGATTATATTCTAATATTCTGAAACATTAAGCTTAACATGCATATCTTTCCACGGTAGTACATAAGAATTACTTTAGTTTATTGAATATTTCATTTTAAAGCTTGTAAAGCCAGTAGTGTGGCCACCATCACAGCCGCCTGGCCCGTGCAGGTTTGCATTTGATTTGGACAGATGGTAATGAAACAACAGAGCCAAGAACTGGTGAGCCATTACCTTTAATCCTAGCTCGCACCCGGCGGGTAAGAAAATACATACAGTGGGAAAACACTTCCCTTTCCATTCAGGGCTTCCAAAGCCACTGATTCATCCGAGTTTTCCTAGAAACAAAGGTTTCTACCTCACCAGCCTTATTCACCTCTGTTCCGCATCTCCTTCTCTCTGCACAGACTCTGCACAAACTGGCTTCTCCTGCACTCTGCCATCTTGACTGCCTCTCCTCTGTAATGCTGATGGCAGGAACGGCACGAGAGAGCCCCCAGTGTGCCTTATTTTATAGTGTAGAAATTAAAGCCTTTAAGCCAATATACAAATACAGTAAGGAAGTCTCATACAGAGTCACTTATCTGAGTCATAAATGGGATTCCTCATAAGAGTGCACCACCCTACGTCATGCAACAGTCAAGGGTGTGGGGAAAAGCTTAGTTTTAGAAGATTTTAGTATGAGAAAGATGTTGAAAAGATCTTAGTATTAAAAGGGTGGGAAAGGCTTAGTCTTAAAACTAAGCTTTAGGCTATAAAGACCTTGCCAGCTTACAGCCTGTCCCCCACACCCAATGCAAACTAAAGCAAGCAAACATATACATCATATTTACAAACTTATTTGACCAACAAGGCTATATTAGTTTATTCATTTGCAGGCTGATGGGGATTTAGATTAATTCTGTTTTTTCTATTATAAAGAATTCCACTAAGCCCTATGAGATAGGTATTATTTTTGGTTTGGGGTTTTTTTCCCTTTTTTTTATTTTTTTCATTTTTTTTTATTTATTCATTTTTAGAGAGGAGAGAGAGAGGGCGAGAGAGAGAAAGAGAGAGAGAGGAGAGAGAGAAGGGGGGAGGAGCTGGAAGCATCAACTTCCATATGTGCCTTGACCAGGCAAGCCCATGGTTTCGAACCAGCGACCTCAGCATTTCCAGGTCGACGCTTTATCCACTGCGCCACCACAGGTCAGGCCAAGATAGGTATTGTTACTGGTGAAACAACAAAACCTTGATTCTTACCTTGCTTGAGAGAAAGAATTCAATCAAGAGACAAAGTATAGCAAGAAAAGCAAGGGTTTATTGGCTCTGCAGGAATATATACTCAGAAAGGCCTGAGCGGGCAACTCACTCCGGAGAATGAGTGCCTCAATTAGTTAGAGAATTTAGGTATTTATTGGCTTTACTTCTTCTTGTTTATCTGTCTTCATTGTATTGGTATGTGTCTGATACCGTATCAGGGAACTCGAGGCTATTAGTCTGGGTGTGGTGAGGTAGGTCTCTTCTAGCTTAAAGATTTACCTAGATCCTGCATACCAGGAGTGCATCCCTCCCTCTCCTTTGCCTGCCCTAGCTCATGTCTAACTAGCTACCTCAGTGGTCCCCAACCCCTGCGCCATGGACCGGTACCAGTCCGCAGAGAAAGAATAATTAACTTACATTATTTCCGTTTTATTTATATTTAAGTCTGAATGATGTTTTATTTTTAAAAGATGACCAGATTCCCTCTGTTACATCCGTCTAAGACTTACTCTAGACGCTTGTCTCGGTCACGTGATACATTTATCCATCCCACCCTAAAGGCCAGTTCGTGAAAATATTTTCTGACATTAAACTGGTCCGTGGCCCAAAAAAGGTTGGGGACCATTGAACTACCTAACCTAACATTATCTTCTTCATTTTAGAGGTGAAATTAAGACACAAAGAAGTTAGACACAATATAATTTGTCCTATATTACACATCAAATAACTGGTAGAGTGGTATTAGAATTATAACAGTCTAGTCCAGAATCCAGTCTTAAACGCTACTTTATGCTACTGTCTTCCTTCTGCCTTTTTATTCTGTTTACTGAATTAGAAAAAAATGTATAAAATATAGATAATATTAAGACTTTCCTGAGAATAGTGTAAATGCTAACTTAAGGATATTGGAAACCTTAGGAACACAGATTACACAACTTGAATTACAGTTGTAATATCAGTTCTGATGCTGGTTAAAGTGGGGTTCGAGTCTGGTGTTGGGTTCGAGTCTGGTGTTGTTTAAAACGCATTTTAAAAGACCTGCATTTGGAGAAGCTTAGGCTGTTGCAGTAAGATTTATTCTGAGTTAAATAGAAAGTTGCTTAGAGGTAGGCAGTGTCTCATTTCCTTCTGTCTTGCCAAGGAAAAAGTCCAGTCTTGTCTTCATTAAGCACAGTATAAAGATCAAAGTCCAGATATTCTGCACCATGATTTAGCCCGTATCAAAGCTTAGTCCAGTCCAGACATTGCTCAAAGTCTGTACATACTTGTTAGGCCATTGGGCCAACATCCCATGCAAACATGGCTGCTGCCTGGAGACCCTGTGAACAAATGAGCAGGGCAAACTTGTGTCCAAGCAGGAAGAAAGAGAACTTTCTAAACCTATGTTTATATATATTTTGGGGCTGAGAAGAACTAACTTTCCTTAAGCCAACCACTCAGTGGTTTAAAATTTCACAGGCCTGTATTGGTTCCTCCCACTAACCAATCAGAGCCTTCTTCTAGGCTATTGACAGACCTTTAAGGCAGCCATTCCGGTTTCCATTGTAAGCACAGAAGTACCTTCCCCCAGTTTGAGGATGAATTGGTTTTACCCTTTTTTTAAATTTTTATTTTATTTATTGATTTGGAGAGAGAGAGAGAGAGAGAGAAGGGGGAGGAGGAGCAGGAAGCATCAATTCCCATATGTGCCTTGACCAGGCAAGCCCAAGATTTCGAACCGGCAACCTCAGTGTTCCAGGTTGACACTTTATCTCATTGCGCCACCACAGGTCAGGCCTGGTTTTACCCTTAAGGGTAGAGAAACCTGTCTTTTTCTTAATGGTTCAGTGGCACAGTGGGCTTAATTAGCCTATGAATTCTTTAGCCTTTTAGCAAATTAAGTTAAATGGGATACTGACTCTTATTAAAGCACGCTTTCCAAGTTTTATAGAAGTCCAACTCCCTTTGCTCCCTTACTCATCAATATCTAGCTACCTGCTTATGTTAGCAGTTGTATCTAATATAGAAGTAGGGGGTTTAAGCTAGCACTTCTAGAATGTTAATGTGGGTACATATCACTGGAGAGGGAAAAGATCTTTAATGTAAGTTCTGACTCAGTAAAACAGGGCTGGGTTCTGACTCTACATTTCTTCCTCTCCCCCTCACTTTCTTCCTCCCTCCCTCCCCTATGCTCCCAGAACAGGACAACCTTGTCTAGAAGTCCCGCGGTCAAGGCACACATGAGAAAGCAATCGATGAACAACTAAGGTGTCACAACGAAAAACAATGATTGATGCTTCTCATCTCTCTCTGTTCCTGTCTGTCTGTCCCTATCTATCCCTCTCTCTGACTCTCTCTCTCTGTCCCTGTAAAGAAAAAAAAGAAAAGAAAAGAGCTTTCTAGTTTGAATTCTGTGTCAGCATTAACGTTGCTGGAAAAAGATATCATGGCTTAGATGGTATTAATGTGCAGTACTTAAATGAATGTCAGATTATTGCTGTACTAAAATTGGTTTATACACCTATTTCACAATTTCTACCATTTTTAAATTTTGTTTTGAAGGATATAGCTTTAAGTTCAACTAAAATGTTTTATCACTTTTATTCCTTTGTAATAATAATATATTTTACACACGGTGTAATGTGTCAGTCACTGTATCAAGTGCTTAATTGGTATGATTTCATTAAATCATCATGACCTCTTTCATTGATTCATCCATAGCGCCTCCTCTGTTCCAGAAACTGTGCATACAATGTTGAATGGCTTCTGTTTTCCTAGATGCTATGCATAATCAAGCAATCATAGAAGTGTGATGGTTGTAAAAGAAAAGTTAACTGCAGTATTTGCTACTTTCTCCAAAAAAAAAACTGTGATGGTTGAAGAGACACCATCAAAGGATAATTTCGCTTTTATTCCTCTGGCTTCTCCCACCTGGCTTCCTTCCTCCAAAGACAGTTATTTCTCTGTCCTCTGGATTCCTGAGCTGTTGTGATGCTAAATCAACGTAAGGGCCAGAGAGAGAGAAAACTTTAAAAGTAAAGATAAACAATTTGTACAAGAAAAAAAGAACAAAGGTAGATAAAAATAATTTATAGTAAAATCAAATTAAAATTTAAAAAAGAACATCTGAAGCAACACTATTCACCTTAACTCAAAGGACTAAATATCCTCTGTACTTTAAATAGTAGTCTTTAAAAACACTATTGGGTGATAATCAGTTCAAGTTATTTGAATGTTTCCATGTCCCCAACTTTGTGATAGGAGTGATAGAAAACCAGGGGTTACCAACATAGAATATAATTTTGCCCCAAATTGTCTTAAGACTATTAGAGTCATTGATAAAAGTTGAAAGAGACAATGCAAGACGTTTTTTAAATTGTACCAACATGTGTGACCCTAGCAATAGATACATTGTTGGATTGCACATGCTCTTAGAGGAATACCATTTTTAAAAGTACAAGAGCCTGACCAGGCAGTGGTGCAATGGATTGAACATCAGACTGGGATGCTGAAGACCCATGTTCGAAACCCTGAGGTCTCCAGCTTGAGTGTGGGCTCATCAGCTTGAACACGAGGTCACCTGCTTGAGCATGGGATAAGAAACATGACTGCATGGTTGCTGGTTTGAAGATTGCTGGCTTGAAGCCCAAGGTCACTGGCTTGAGCAAGGGGTCACTTGCTCTGCTGGAGTCCCCCCCCCCCCTGCTCAAGGCACATATGAGAAAGCAATCAGTAAAACAAATAAGATACCACAATGAAAAATTGATGCGGCTTCTCATCTCTCTCCCTTCCAGCCTCTGTCTGTCTGTCTATCCCCGCCCCCCTTCTCTTTCGCTTAAAAAGAAAAGTACAGACATCTCTTTTCTAGATGTAGTCTTGAGTTCTCTCTTGACTATTAATTGATGGGAATTCTTTCTGGTTTTAGTCAGATCTCTATATTTGACCTTCATATATTACACTACACTTTTGTGATTTCCAAACTGTTTTGTTTTCGCTACTATTGTTAAAATACTGAGCTTCCTCATATTGTTTTGAAGAATATTATAGGAGACTTTAATTTTACAAGTAATTCTATGTAGTTTTCTTTTAAAGGGAGAATCTGAAATTTTTCTTATAAATTTTATCTTGGAAATTAGTTTATTCATTATGTTTAATTTTAGGAAATGGTGCTCTTGCAGAACATTCTGAAAATGTGCATATTTCAGGAGTGTCAACTGGTAAGTCATTTTTTGTAATGTTTAAATTTCATGCATGACTTATACGGTAAATATTGAAAGCCACCTGGTATCTTATGAAGTGATATTTGATTATAAAAATTATTACTGCTTTTTGCAGCATGTAATAGGAATGAAGTAACTGGAACATGGAGAAATTCTCATAAGATAAAATTGATACTTGCATGCACATGGATTGATTATACTTTTCCAAATGGACTACATAATTATTTTTCATACAAACATTGAACCAAGAGAAGTTAGCCCAAGTTGAATTAGTACTTTCTTTACAAAGTTACGTGAAATGAAAATTATTAAATTGTAATTTTGAATGAAGCATTAGAGCCTTAGAAATTAAGCATTTGCTTGATTTTTAGATTAGACTACTATACATAGAAGTGTATTTAAGTGCACAATTTACATGCTATTAAAAAGCAACCCCCAAAAAATTTGTGTCTATGAAATTTGAAACTCATTTAGGTAAATAACATTTTTTCCACTCATCTAAGCTTTTGTTTTATTTTTAATTTTTATTTATTGATTTATAGAAGGGGCGATGCTCTTACCTACTGAGCTGTCTTGTCAGGGCTCCCCTCATCAAAGCCTTTATAACTTAATAATTAATGACCTGTAACTATTAAAACTTTCATTCTTAGTGACTTCCACAGCTTTGTTACCATTTTTGCTGTATTAACTGAAGTTACTAAGAGAGCAAAATCTTTTATTTTTGTACATACTGAAATAGTTTCTTACTGTTATTTTCCTATTCTTAAAATAAGTTTTGTGGTTTAAAAAATTGCACTTAGTGTATCAATCTGATTTCTTCTTGTCATCTTATAATTTGTTTGGTTATTTTTTTTTTATATGAAGCAAAACTGAAACTTTTTTATTTTGTTTTGAAAGGTTGAAACTGTGGGGCCAGTCCACTGGGGAGGGGGAGAAGCCTATTGTTAGTCTCCCGTGGCCACTGGCAGGTCGGTATAAAGCCCCGACTGGGTCAGACCTGGAGGGACTCAGGTTGGACTGCCTTATCCCTGAAGAGAAAGCTGACAGGCCAAGCCCCTTCCCAGGTTGGTGGGTGGGCACTGGGGAGACCGAACCAAAAACACAAGGCTGGTCTGTTCCAAAAGGAAAATGTATTTAAAACAGCCTGGGTGCAGGCTGGCCTAGACAGACAAACTGTGTCAGCCGAGGAGGGATGTAGCAGGCTTTATATAGGCTGATCACGGGTCTTGGAAGAAGTGTCTGACCTCGCTGCCTCAGTAGATACAAGGTAATGTTTCTTTTTTTTTTTTTTCTGTATTTTTCTGAAGCTGGAAACAGGGAGAGACAGTCAGAAAGACTCCCGCATGTGCCCCACCGGGATCCACGTGGCACGCCCACCAGGGGCGAAGCTCTGCCCACCAGGGGGCGATGCTCTGCCCCTCCGGGGCGCCGCTCCTTCGCGACCAGAGCCACTCTAGCGCCTGGGGCAGAGGCCGAGGAGCCATCCCCAGCGCCCGGGCCATCTTTGCTCCAGTGGAGCCTCGGCTGCGGGAGGGGAAGAGAGAGACAGAGAGGAAGGAGAGGAGGAGGGGTGGAGAAGCAGATGGGCGCCTCTCTGTGTGCCCTGGCTGGGAATCGAACCCGGGACCTCCGCACGCCAGGCCGACGCTCTACCACTGAGCCAACCGGCCAGGGCCCAAGGTAATATTTCTTCGTATGTAGATTAGAGTGTGGATTAGAGCCAGAGCTCCTCCAAATTGTTCATGGCTCAGCTGTCTAAAAGAAGGCCCAGGCTGCTTCAAAGGTCCCGGGCTGTGACTTTAAGCAAGCTAGTCCCTCTCCTCCCGTGGGTTTGCACTGCCCTCAGGGTGGCGGCCGATCTATCAATTTATGTCTGATTTTATATTCAGAAAGTTAATTGATTTAACATATATTCTAAGAGTTAGCATGTACTAGCCAAACACATCAACAAGCTTGATTTTCTGATAGTGAAAAGCAAAACAAGTGCTTTAGTAGCCTTTGTTAATTCTTTCACAGTTTCACTATTTTCATTTTCTTTCAAATGCTATGTAATTATATACATCAAGTAAAAATAATGCTATTTTAAAGATGACTTAAATTTTCTTCTATTCTTTCTATTTTAAATTGCTAATGAGAATTATGATTATTTTTCCAAGTTTTGTAAATGTGAAGAAGTTTGTTTACCAACATTTTAATTCATACAACTGAATGGTTATTGTCTAATTCATTAGTTTTAAAATTTTTGATTTGAAGACCCCTTGTAAGCTTCTAAAAATATGAGGACTCTGTTAGTCCTCTTGGACTTCCATAACAAAATTCCATAGATTGAGTTGCTTAAATAATAGATACTTATTTTTTTCACATTTCTGGAGGATGTAAGTCCAAGATCAAGGTGCTGGTGAGGTTGATTTCTGGTGAGACCTCTCTTCCTGACTTGTAGATGGCCACCTTCTTGTGTGTCATCACGTGACCATTTTGTGTACTTAGAGGTCTCTGGTATCTTTCCTCCTCTTATAAGAACCCTGTTCGATAGGACTAGGGCCTTACTCTTGATACTGTTTTTAACCTGAGTTACCTCTTTAAAGGCCCAATCTTTCAAATTCAGTCACATTGGGCTTCAACAAATGAGTTTGGAGGTAGACACAATTCATTCTGTTACAAGGACCTCGAAGAGTTTTTATAAAAAAAGTAAAGTTATATTTCCTGTTAGAAATTAAAACAAATTATTTAAAAACTTACTAATTCACTTGCAAATAACAATGATTCTATTGCATGTTTACATCCATAATATTATTTTATAAAATGTATTTTTCTTTTTTTCAAATTTTTTTTTTTTAATTTTTAATTATTCATTTTTAGAAAGGAGAGAGAGAGGGGGAGAGTGAGAGAGAGAGAGAGAGAGAGAGAGAGAGAAGTAGGGGAGGAGCAGGAAGCATCAACTCCCATATGTGCCTTGACCAGGCAAGCCCAGAGTTTCGAACCGGCGACCTCAGCATTTCCAGGTCGACGCTTTATCCACTGCGCCACCACAGGTCAGGCCTATAAAATGTATTTTTCAAAACAAAAACATCAGTAGGAAGACTAGCATTCTTTTATATAATTTTGCATAGTTCTAAAATTTATCTTAAAAGAAGATAGCTGAATTCACACATCAGTTTTGGCATTGTCCTTGAACATGTAGCTTCTTTTATTTTTATTTTTGACATATGAAAGACAATTCAGCTTCACATGGATATGTAATTAGAAAAGAAAGGAGTATTTTAACAGCTTTTTCAGATAATTGTGAATATTCTTCTTTGATACTGTAACAAAACTCAACAAGTGGTAATTTCTTAAGGTTAGCTGCTAGTGAAATTTGAACCTATAACAGTGAACATTTTATTTTCTGTTACTTAAAGATCCAATGGCCTATCTTGCCCATTCAATGGATTTTTTGTTTTTTACCATGCATCATTTTGTAAGATGCATTAGTTATTTGCAAAATACTGATTTGCTGAATTAAGGAAATTTTTATATAGTATGAGAAATTTGGACAGATCCAGTATTTACTTAAATTCTGAATTTTGCTTTAGCTCATTGTTTGCTTTTATCTGTTTGCTTGAAATTATCATTAAATAAATTCCTATTTGAAAAAAATTTAGCAGTTTAAAATTTTAGCACTTAGAATGTGTAAAACCTGTGTTGCATATTTTAATACTGCCTATTTTCTTTAATCCTGTTTATTTTCTCCTGTATTTCAGACATGTATTTAGATATGAGTATTAGTTTGCTAGGGCTATCATAACAAAGTACCATAGAACAGACAAGTTAAACAACATAGTTTTATTTCCTCAAAATTCTTGAGGCTAGAAGTCCAAGATCAAGGTTTTGGCAGGGTTGGTTTCCTCTGCGGACCTCTTTCTTTGACTTGTAGATGGGAGTCCTCCCTGTATCTCCATATGGTCTTCCTCTGTGTGTATAATGTGTCCTAATCTCTTCACCAGTCATATTGAATTAGGACTCTCCCTTCCTCATTTTACTTTAATTACCACCCTATCTCCAAATCCAGTCACATTCTGAGGTACTGAGGGTTAGAACTTTAACAGAAGCTTTTGGGAGTGATACATTTCAGCCCATAACAGATTGTATTTTAATTAAGTGTAATTTATGCACCAGTAAAAAATATTTAATTTCAGAGGTCGGCAAAACCTTATTGACTTACTGTTTTACCTGAACATGGATCTTATAAAATCTTTCTTCTGTGAAAAGAGAAGAATAATAATGAACTCTATTCTAATTATACCATTAAAAAAATAAATGGATGCTGTTTCAAAAGGTGCTTTTGAGTACACAGATTCATGGCAGTTTTTCTTTGGCTAGTGGAGCTATGGAAAATGTGATGCTTGAGATAGTGTAAGTTCTGAATTCCTTGTATCCCCATTTCAGGGCCCCTTCAACACTGATCTAACTGAAGTCCTAGCCTTTGGAAGAATCGCTAAATGTAGGACTGGCTCTCTCTTGAGACCAGTAAGCGCCAGAAGCAGTGAGGTTGCTCACTGCTCTGTCGTTCTGTTTCTGCTCCTCACCAGCTCTTTGACCTTGCTACTCCACTGGACAGTGCTCAGTGCCCTAGTTCAGTCATTCTTTGCATTTTGGAAATTTTACTGGCAATCTTTAGAAAGACTTTTAACTTGTCTGCCTGACCAAGCGGTGGCACAGTGGATGGAGTGTCAGACTGGGATGCAGAGGACCCAGCTTCAAGACCCCGAGGTCACCAGCTTGAGCGCAGGCTCATCTGATTTGAGTGGGGCTCACCAGCTTGGACCCAAGATTGCTGGCTCGAGCAAGGGGTTACTCGGTCAGCTGTAGCCCCACGGTCAAGGCACATATGAGAGGGCAATCAATGAACAACTAAGGTGTCGCAATGAAAAACTGATGATTGATGCTTCTCATCTCTCTCCGTTCCTGTCTATCTGTCCCTATCTGTACCTCTCTGACTCTCTCTCTGTCTCTGTAAAAAAAAAAAGACTTTTAACTTGTCTATAATTAGCGTTTTCAGGTAATTTATTGTCCCATTCAGGACACTTTGAAAGTGCAGTGTACACTATTTTTAATTATGCTGGCACCACCCATAGAACCAGAATTAGAACTGTCCCTGACAGTTGGGGATGTTGGTTACCCTGTCTGTAATGAATAAGTTCATTTAGTGTGTATGAAGCAGCTAACATATCTGTGGACCTTGTGCCAAGAGACATGGGAGTAAGCAGTGAGTAAAACATTGTCTCAAGGAACTCACAACTTACTGTAGGAAATACCCATGTACAAAATGCACCTGTAATGTCTTAATGTGATAAATCCTATGGTGAGTAATGGGCATATTTAGTTAAATAATGAATTTATAAAAGGCCTAGTTACAATGTCTGGTAAGCAATAAATGACAGTATTAGTTTTTCTTATTTTGATTAATAGTGCTAAATCTTAGTTTTGTTTATTCATAGGAATTTTTATGAAATTTTTAATTGATAATGTATATTTAGTTCTTATTGTTGGGATAATTTGTTTCTATTTTTGATAGTCTGCAGTATTCATCTTCATCTTCCTCCTCCTCAAATCTTTGCCAAGAGAGATAGATGAGTCTTTGTGGTTTTGCTCGTTCTTACGCTACAGGTATTGACATAAGAAAACATAAATTATCAAAAAGTATGCATCTGGTAATAATAAAATGAAAGTTATTAAATAAAATCTCATTTTTTATACTTTTGTATTTAGTTTAGAACGTTTCATATTTTGGAATTTTAAATCTTTTAAATATAAAATAGTGAAGGAGAAAAGACAAATAGTAGTTTTGCAAATGTAATAATATGTGAAAATCATTATGAAATTATATCATAGAAATGGCCAAGTAATTTAATTTTACATATCAAAGAGTAAGAAAGCTAGTTTTATGTTTTTTTAAATGTCTGAATTAAATGTCTGATGTTCTTTTTAAAATGTCTAATAAATTTTTAAATTACAGCTCATCTGAGACATTTCTAGGTCAGATTGATTTATAAGAAGACCTTTGCATACAGTAAACAAATACGTATGATTTTGTAAATGTATCTACTCCAAGTCTGACTCTGATCTGTGATACTATTTGAATCAGAATAATTTCAGGAATAATTTAATCATGTCTTTTGCACTCTTACTTTTGAATCAAGTGCTTTTTTTACTTGTTTTCATAAATTCTATTTATTATAAGAGGTTTCAGCAAACATTTAGAAAAACTGGAAAAATAGCAAAAAGATTAAGAAAGTCACTCACTAATCATGCATTGTTAATATAATTTAAAATAGGCCCTGGCCGGTTGGCTCAGCGGTAGAGCGTCGGCCTGGCGTGCAGGGGACCCGGGTTCGATTCCCGGCCAGGGCACATAGGAGAAGTGCCCATTTGCTTCTCCACCCCCACCCCCTCCTTCCTCTCTGTCTCTCTCTTCCCCTCCCGCAGCCAAGGCTCCATTGGAGCAAAGATAGCCTGGGCGCTGGGGATGGCTCCTTGGCCTCTGCCCCAGGCGCTAGAGTGGCTCTGGTCACGGCAGAGCGACGCCCCGGAGGGGCAGAGCATCCCTTCCTGGTGGGCATAGCGTCGCCCCTGGTGGGCGTGCCGGGTGGATCCCGGTCGGGCGCATGCGGGAATCTGTCTGACTGTCTCTCCCCGTTTCCAGCTTCAGAAAAATACAAAAATATATATATATATAATTTAAAATAGTATTTTAATTTATTTCATTTCTTTTTCTGTATATTTACTTAGAAATAATTGTATATGTGTTTGAATTTTAACTAATTTTATCTCCTGCCCTTTCTATTTAACATAGAATACTTTTTCATAACCATTGTTTTAATACCTGTATAAAATTTCTAGCCATCGTCTATATTGTAATATTCTTAAGCGTATCAATGCGTTGTGTCTTGGTGGGTTCTCCCTAGTCTGGATCATGTTACAAAGGACATATTAATACATATACGGCCCATTTTTTTTCATTTGCGAAAGAAAGGGTGGGGAACAGACAGGGACAGACATGCAGGAGGGGAGAAAGATAAGAAGCACCAGTTCATAGTTGTGGCACTTTAGTTGTTCGTTGATTGCTTTCTCATATGTGCCTTGACGGGGCCGGGGGGGGGGGGGGGCGGCGCTCCAACCAGGCCAGCGACCTTGGACTTCAAGCCAGCAACCATGGGGTTGCATCTATGATCCCACGCTCAAGCTGGTGAGCCTGCACTCAAGTCAGCCACCTCAGGGTTTCAAACCTGGCCCCTGAGTGTCCCAGGCTAATGCTCTATCCACTGCACCACCGCCTGGTAAGGTGCCCCCCCCCCCCTATTTATTTCTAGGACTTTCTTTAGCATAGATTTTAGAAGTGGAATTATTGTTTCAAAGGTCATAAATAATTGAATGGCTCCAGAAACTTTTTTAACAGATTGCCTTCAAAAAAGACTGTACCAATGTACACACCTATCTGCAATGTACGAGAATAATTATATTGGGTACGATCCTGTTTTCTCTGTTTAACTTTTTTCTTATCATGTTTCTACTAATGTCCCGAACTTTTATTTTCCCCAACCTATTCAGAAAAGTGACTCTTTGATTCGTGGCCTGAAAAATTATAATACAACCATTACTTCTCTTTCTGAAACTTTCATGGAGTACTCTCTCAAAGAATAAGAGAAAAAGATTGGCTTTCCCTTATAGTTAGTAAAAAACTACTCTGAGATTTAAAAAATATTTTCTGATTCCTAATAGAAACAGATGTTGGGACTTGCTGCTTTCTGAAGTATAAGGCTTTTACCTATGAGGATTAACATACTATTCTCAGTCCACCAATGATACCGGTTCTAAATGTTTCTATCTGATAACATCTATACCTGAAAGCTCTGAGGTTAGGAAGCAATCTTGAGTCTGCTTTACATTTGACTTGGAATCTTTGCTAGGCAAAGCTGACACTTCTGAGAGCAAGAAAGAGAATACCTACTTTAGAATTTCTCTTTTAAACTTTGCTCATATTAACTGAATTAGGAGAGTATATAAAATAGACTTCAAGTAGTTTTTAAGCATTATCTTTCCTTTATTCCATCAGAATTTTTATTCCAACAAATCTTTACTCTTTTGCTTTTGTATATTTGCATTTTATAGTTCCTATTCTAGTACTGAAAGGCCTAAGGACACTGCTGGTCCTGTCTGCTTTAAAACAATTTAAATGGTAGCTATTTTAATTATGATATATTATTTTCTAAATTGTAAATAATTTGCTTACAAATTAGCAACATTTTGAAATAATATAGAGCACTATAGTACAGTGGCTTTTGTTTTTAACTACAGTTTTAGACTTAGGTATTATAATGTGGTATTTTGACATATCCCTAGGAAGAACATCTAGTCTGATAACACTTATTATCCTAGAATTTTCAGGTCTTCCAAATAAAGAATCTGAAAGAAAATAAAACTTAAACTATAGTTATTTGATAGCAGCTCATAATTATTTTTTAAAAACAGAAAAGTTACGTGAGCAAAGCAGCAAATGCAAGTGTTCCTTTGTACCTTTTCTATGTGATCTCAGTGTTATTTTCAATTACTCAAATACCCATACCTCTTGCTAAAGTTACTAAAAAGAATTTCAGTAGTTTTTTTTGACCAATATTGTACAGAGTGTCTTTTGTTTGTGTTTTATATGGAGAAGGGAAAGAAAGCTTATTATATTTTGGGTGATAATGAATTCATTACGGTTTTTAAGATTCCAGAATATAAAGTAGAACATAGTGTAAACCCAAGAAACTATCTTTCAAATGAAGAAAGTGAGTAGAGAATATAAGATAGAACTTTTTTTTAAAGATAACACACATTAGTTTAGGATATTACTAATTTTTAAAGGCATGGTCTGCCTTAAAGTTTATTTATGAAAAACTTAGCTTTTGGAGTAGAGTACTCCATGAAAGTTTCAGAAAGAGAAGTAATGGTTGTTTTATAATTTTTATAAATATAACATACATATTTTTCCTACATATATAATATACAGTTCACAAGAATTAGAGGATATTTCAAAATGAATATGAAGCTATAAAATATCCTCTAATTTTTGTGAGCAGTATATGTTTTATGTGGAGCATATTTTTATATTATATATTTATAACATTTCCTGTATTATCAAGTATTTATTGAACAATTATATATTTATAGCAAGATTATTATGCATAATTTTGCATTATAATTATAATTAAACTCAGCATTGGAACAGTAAATGTGAGTACTGGGACCATAGACAGAACAGGTCATAATGTGACAGAAGTGTGCTATAATTAGCTGGTAGAAGTGAAGTTCATCCACTGGAGTGAATGAGCTAGACTCAGCGAAGATATGCAACAAGTTGCATTTAAACATTTAACATTTTCTTTTCTACTCTAACTTTGAGCATAATTCTTGAGTGTGCTTGTGTCTTAATTACTGGTACTTTTGGTAAGGCATGAATTTGAATTGGATGTACTGTGAAACTTGTGCAAAAAAGTCAGTCACTTAACAGGTGAGCAAACTGGACTTTGGGATTTCAGTTGAAATAGAAGTTAGGGGTGGTTTGATCTTAAACTGCAGTAATAGAAATACAGTATTCAGAACAAAGTAGATGATAGTTGTTCTTTACTCCTCTCCTAAACACATTCTGAGTATTATGTTTATTTCTGGGTGTCACCCTTAACAGAAGACACTAAAATGGAACACTTTCAGAAAAACATGTTAATGACTCAGAATTATGTCAAAGCCTATACAGTTGGCTTTGAAAATTGTGAGCCCTAGGGCCAGTTTATCTTTGTGCAAGTGCTCATTTCTGCCTTACTTCTACATTTCCAGCAAGAATCACAGTAAACTTCAGAAATTAATAATTCTTACCATTCAGGAAACAGAAATAGTAGCTTGCTTAGCATTTTATCTTTTGTAGTGCTTAAAATTAGAAAATGTAGGTACCATATTAATAGCTTTTATGCCCTTTCAGGGGAAAAATTGCCCTTTTGTGCCCTTAAGAAAAGGTACAAAAGGTTGAATCTTCCATATTCATCTTATCTTATGCTTTGCTAGCAAAATTTAAAAATATTCTCACTCCTTAGGAATTTTAGGGTAGCTGGTTAGATAGTTCCATTAATAATATTCTTCGATCTTATTCTTATTATGCTGTGACTTTATTGGAACTAGAAAAATTATGTTTGATTTTTCTATTTTTCCTTCTGTATTTTTCCATCCTTTTTACTTTTTAAAAATATTTTTCTGCCATATAGCCCTTGATTATTATTTGTTTGTTTTGGACTTTCATGACCTTCAAGAACCCAAGGAATTATCTGCCTTAATTAGAACTAATGACCAAGTGAAATATTTTGGTCTTTAAAAAACATTACAGCCTGACCAGTCAGTGGCGCAGTGGATATTGCATCGAATTGGGATGCAGAGGACCCAGGTTCAAGACCCCGAGGTTGCCAGCTTGAGCGAAGGCTCATCTGGTTTAAGCAAGGCTCACTCGCTTGAGCCCAAGGTCGCTGGCTCGAGCAAGGGGTTACTCGGTCTGCTGTAGCCCCCCAGTCAAGGCACATAAGAGAAATCAATCAATGAACAACTAAGGAACCGCAACAAAGAATTGATGTTTCTCATCTTTCTCCCATCCTGTCTTTCTGTCTCTATCTGTCCCTCTCTCTGACTCTCTCTATCTCTGCCACACACAAAAAAAAATTACATAGAATACTACAAGTAAATAATAGAAATAAATATTGCTGCATTTATTCGTAAGTAACTGTGCTAATGCAGTTTATTATAATTAAATGTTCATTTAATTACAAGCAGCTGAATATAGGACTTTCTGCTTGCAGTAGAAGTGTGTGATTTCTGGTAATAGGTTTGAGAGATGGGAGGGAATCCAAAGTATGAGTGATGCATAAATTCATGTAAGTTTTTCTGCTTGCACTGATTCTTACCTTTCAAATAATTTGAATCTTTTCCATCGTAGATTAGTAAATATTCCTATTAGAGTGCTCGTAATTATATCCAGAAGTTCAGTTTTCTAACTTGGAAAAATAAGAATGAAATTTGGAGTCATTTTAAGGGAATTACTCATGTTCAATCTCTGTCTCTTTCCAACTCTTTCTATCCTCAGAGTGTTCCCTGTTCTAACATTTCCATATGACAGAGCTCAGCTCAGGTACCAGGTGGTCAGAAAACCAGTTCAAGAAATCTGGACGCAGAGGGCCAAAGACATCAAACCCAATCAAGCTGTAAGAAGAGGACTTTCAGACAGAAGTAGTTTCTTCCCAGCATGAGCTCCTTGTCTTTACTGCTGAGGTTGCAGGGCTGAGCTGTCATAGTGACACTCTGACAAAGACTCTTGTATTTTAACTTCATTCATCTTGCAGATTCTGACACTCAGTTGATCACTTGCCCAGTGTTCTCAGTGGCACAGAGACTTCATACTCAACATACTTGCTTTCTAAACTCTATCTGTCCAATATTAACCATTTTCAGAACACTGCACCTTCCTAGTCACTCAGCCCTCTGCTTTTCCCCTTCTCTCTGCCTTTTCTTTGAAATATCTCCCTCAGCCTTCACTGTATCCCCTTACTGCTACCGTTCTTACTCCTTTATTGTTAGGTCTACTGTTCAATGCCTTAATGATCTCACCTATAATTAATGTATACATGTACATTTTTTAAAGGTATATTCTAGAATGATGTTTGTAAAGTTTTTTATTAATTTCAAGGAGACTAAGAAGCATTTTAGTCCTGCCTGCAGTTCCTGCATAGATTAATAGCAATAGAAATCAATCTTTAGAAACTTTAAATCTAAGTATACTTTCTTTCTGTATATTACCTTTCTGTGTCTTTTCTGTCCATGTTAATATAGAACCAATGAATCTTTTTTCCAAAATCAACCACTTTTATCTTCCTTGAATTTTGACTGAGGCAGTTCCCGCAACCCCCAGATGCTATTCCAGGTGTCATAGGGAGCTCTGTAGTAGGCAGTCGTGTGCCCCTTGGGTAGGAGTGCAGTTTCTGAAGCCCTGGGGTCCACTCTCAGTTGTGACACTTCATTTGTGATCATGTCTCCAATTTTTCCTCATCTGTTAAATAGCGATAATAATACTAAGAATTAAATGAGAAAAGGGAGTGCCTAACACTTAGTAACATCAGCAGCAGCTATGGGAGCTCCAGACCTGACCACACATGTCTCACTTGAAGTCACAGGGCTTCAACCTATGAACCTTCTGACCTGCTACAGAAATTTTATCTTTAATACAGTACACCATTCTTAGCCTTTATTTTTTTAAACTGCTACCCTTCTCCTAAATTAACAGTAAAACAATAGGTATCTGGTTTTTATACTAATCATCTAACTACATATTCTAGTTTTTCTTTGTCAAAGTGCCTTTTATGGCTTGCTTAGACACAGTACAGGGTGGGCAAAAGTAGGTTTACAGTTGTGCGTACACAAGAATATTCTTGTATTAGTATATATTTATTAATCATTGTATTGTTTATATTGTGTAAACCTTCTTTTGTCTCAGTGTATCAGTATTCTTTTTATTTTATAATCCTTCATATATCTAATGTTCACTTTTTTTAAGTTTTTTTTGTTTTTTTTTAATTTATTTTTTTACAGAGACAGAGAGAGAGAGGGATAGACAGGAACAGACAGACAGGAACAAAGAGATGAGAAGCATCAATCATTAGTTTCTCATTGTGCATTGCGACACCTTAGTTGTTCATTGATTGCTTTCTCATATGCGCCTTGACCACGGGCCTTCAGCAGACCGAGTAACCCCTTGCTGGAGCCAGCGACCTTGGGTCCAAGCTGTTGAGTTTTGCTCAAACCAAATGAGCCCGCGCTCAAGCTGGCGACCTCGAGGTCTCGAACCTGGGTCCTTCCGCATCCCAGTCCGACGCTCTATCCACTGCGCTACCGCCTGGTCAGGCAGTGTATCAGTATTCTGCATGATTCATTTAACCTTCAGAATCCTTGTTCTCATCCCATAGGGCTATTTAAGTTACCATTTGCTTACTAATTTTTTTTTTTTGGAGATATTTTTAAAGATTTTATTTACTGATTTTAGAGAGAAGAGGGAGGGAGAGAAAGGGCTGGGATGAGCAAAAAACATCAACTTGTAGTTGATTCCCATATGTGCCTTGACCAGGCAAGACCAAGGTTTCCAACCAGTGACCTCAGCATTCCAGGTCGACACTTGATCTACTGCACCAACACAGGTCAGGCAATTTTGGAGATATTTTTTAAGTACCTTTATTTCCATTGGCATCAAACCTTTCTTACTAGTATTTTCAACTTTCAAATTGATTTTTGTATTTATCATCTATAATGGAGTTAATATCTATAAAACACTTTATACTCTGAAATGTAAGACAGCCCGATAGTGACCAGCACTGATGCTTATGCTTATGAACAGGATGAGTTTTGTTCCATAGTGAAACTTTCATAAAGTAAAACTTGGCAAATACGGGAGCTTCTGTATTTGCTTTTTAGTTGATTTCCTTACCTAACCAGTTTCTCTTCCCACAAGTTATAACACTGCAAAGAGATTTTTTTTTTTTTTTTTTACAGAGACAGAGAGAAGGATAGATAGGGACAGACAGACAGGAATGGAGAGAGATGAGAAACATCAATCATTAGTTTTTCGTTGCTACACCTTAGTTGTTCATTGATTGCTTTCTCATATGTGCCTTGACCGCGGGCCTTCAGCAGACGGAGTAACCCCTTGCTCAAGCCAGCAACCTTGGGTCCAAGATGATGAGCTTTGCTCAAACCAGATTAGCCCACGCTCAAGCTGGCGACCTCGGGTTCTCGAACCTGCAAAGAGATCTTTACAAAGGGATCATATAAATCCCTTTTTAGTAGACTACCTTGGCTTGACTAGTGTCAATAGGATTTAGTCATTAAATTCTTCTCATTAGAATGTGCTCTTTAATCTGGCTCTGACTTTTCTGTTCTATGAAAGAAATCTTATGTTAATAGTCAAGTAAACCCTCTCTATTTGATACTTACATAATCCAGGGTATTTTTTATTGTTGGTCCTTTGTTTTTGTTTAATAAAAATTCCACATGCCTATATACTACATTGCTTAAGATTACTTTATGTATATATCATTTAGGACTGCATTGTCTTATATACTGTAATAACTGTTTACATGTTTCTTGGATTCAGTAAATAGGCCTGTACAGATCTACAGTTTCCATGACTTTGAGTTCTCTTCATGTTCTTTTGTGCTTTTCCTATGTTATCTTACGTACTTAGGTGGTCAGTAAGCAAAGCTAATTTTTACTTACATTTCTGGTCTGTGACTTACCAAAGGCATCAAGATTCCATGTCACTTTTAGTGTCACCTGCTTTTAGTCATAAAGTGTCAACCCTTGTCAGTTTTTAAAATAACTCAGCTCTTCATCTTAAGAACAGAGAATTGTACTTTTTTTTATAAGTTGTTCAGCTCTAATAATAAATTTTTATTTTGTCTTGCCTATTTTTTAGGCTTTAAAACCATGAAATCTCAAATATAAGGCAAGTTTATTTTACATTGTTTTAAAGTCATCCTCTTTTCTTCGCATATGTTCTCTAAAGTAGAGGTTGTTTGAATACTTTTTATTTTTAAATGATAGCTTTAAAGATAATAGGCATAATTTATTAATCATGTTTTAAATTCATCATTCTTTGCTCTTCTATGGGATTATTGAAATAGTATCAAGTTAAATAATGGAGGAGTCGAGTATTTCTCAGTTTTGGCCTGTTTTCTAAATTTTGCAGTGGGATCTTTGTATTTTAAAACCAGAAACTGATAGCCTGACCAGGCAGTGGCGCAGTGGATAGAGTGTCGGACTGGGATGCAGAGGACCCAGGTTCGAGACCCCGAGGTCGCCAGCTTGAGCGCAGGCTCATCTGATTTGAGCAAAAGCCCACCAGCTTGAACCCAAGGTTGCTGGCTCCAGCAAGGGGTTACTCGGTCTGCTGAAGGCCCACGGTCAAGGCACATATGAGAAAGCAGTCAATGAACAACTAAGGTGTTGCAATGCGCAACAACAACAAAAAAAAACGAAAAAAAACCACCAGAAACTGATAAAAATAAAATTTTTATTAAGAACTCCATCAAAGAAGTTGTACCTTATTTATTGTTCAGTTAATTCTCCCTTTCTTTCATTTTTTATTTTTTTAATTTATTTGTGTTTACATAGATTCTGGTTTACCCCATCCTATCATCCCCCTTCCCTCTGTCCTCTTTTCCTCTGGACCCTTTGATCTCTCCTCTGTCTCAATTCCATTCCTCAGTTCACATTGTTCATTGGATTCCTCAAATGAGTAAGGTCATATGATATTTTTCTTTTTCTGCCTGGCTTATTTCACTTAACAATAGTTTCCAGGTCCATCCATGTTGTTGCAAAAGATAAGATTTCCTTCTTTTTCATGGCCCCATAGTATTCCATTGTATATAGGTACCACTGCTTTTTAATCCAATCGTCCACTGACGGACACTTGGGTTGTTTCCAGATCTTCGCTATTGTGAACAATGCTGCCATAAACATGGAGGTGCATTTCTTTTTTTGAAATAGTGCTATGGTGTTCTTGGGGTATATTCCTAAAAGTGGGATAGCTGGGTCAAAAGGCAGTTCGATTTTTAATTTTTTGAGGAAATACCATACTGTTTTTCACAGAGGCTGCACCAGTCTGCATTCCCACCAGCAGTACAGGAAGGTTCCCTTTTCTCCACATCCTCGCCAGCACTTATTCTGTGTTTTGTTGATAAGCGCCATTCTGACTGATGTGAGGTGATATCTCATTGTGGTTTTAATTTGCATTTCTATAATTCTCCTTTTCTTAATTGACAACATATATGATAAATTAAAAACTATGTATTTAGTTCAGCCTTGCTAGCTTTGTAATAATCCCGTTTTCTTTTCACTTCAGTTGTTCTGTACACTAGAGTCACCAGGAATTAAATAGGCTTTGGGGGGCACTAATCAAATAATCTACTACATACTCCTGTGAAGAAGATGGTATCCTACTTGAAAACTGCTGCCTTTTGATTGAACATTTAGAATCCCTTTAATTTGACAGTTTCTCTTTCTAGACTTAAGAGAAATTTATGAATAGTAGAGACATGTATCATCATCCAAAGTACTTGAGTGTTTCTTTATATATAAAGATATGACCAAAGTCAATTTGATGTTTTTTTGTAGATGTTTGTTTCAAGAAGAAGAAGTTAATATTAGTGAGTAAGATATATTAAGCTAAATAAACAAAGTAAAAAATACAGTAATTTTTGCCATCTGGCATGTATGTGTTCTGAAAATCTCACATTCTGCAAAATCAAACACTAAACTAACAGGGCTTAGGGGACAAGTAATGTTGGTACAAATATGAAACTTTATAAGTATAGCTCTAACAGTATCAAACCAAGATATTGAAATTTACACAAATATCTTCTGACATATACCTAGAATCAGGCCCTATTTGCAGCCATAAACTCAGGGGTTCATACTTCCTCCTTAGAGACATTTGCTTCTAGTTTAATCAAAACTAAAAATACAAATCAGATATTTTTCATCAAGTAAGATATTTTGTTTGTTTTATTTTTATAGTGAAGAAATGTTTTTACATCCCCATCTGTACCTGCAGCCTTACAAGGTAGTTTACTACAGAGGAAAGTCAAGCCATTCTTTAAGCCAGTAAAGTAACCACTTCTTGGAATAAAGGAAGGTCCTTCTATAGGGTTTCTATATATTTTCTTAAACTGTGAGACCTCTTGCCTCTGTTGCTTCAAATCATAAGCTGGAAATAAAATCTTTCACAACTTTGCATTATACTGACAAGATTTCTTTATTTGTCATTTGCACATAAACTAATTCTCATTGAAGAACTAATCAGAATGTAGCTAAAATAATTATGCATAAACAATAGAGAAGATAGGGGTAGAATAAGTACAGGTAAAAGAAAGTCAGATTTGTTATATCCTAAATTGTTAGTATAGTCAAAATCTAAAAAGATGATGTTCAAATTAGCAGAATCATATAAACATTTTGGTTTAAAACAGAAATTCATTTTCTAAAACAAGGTTTTGTATGTGCCCTAACCCCTTTCTTACCCTGGCTTCTACCTACGTCAGATAAAACCAGTTAATCATGGCATCATTTCTCATTCTTTGCAGAGCATAGTGGCGTCCGGCTCATGCTAAATGAACAACCACAGCCTTCTTTCCCACTTAGCTTTCTTTTCCCACATGGCCTCAGTCACCCTCCCTAGACAGTGTTCCTGGTATTGCTGCCAGCCAGCAGTCTGATCTGGCATGTCAGATGATGTTATTTATTGACAGTTTACTGTGATTCAAGCAGAGTGCTAAGTCCTTGACCGAAATAACCGTATTTAATCTTTGTAATACTCTATGCTGTAGGTAGTGTTTTAATCCCCATTAACAAGTGAGGCTTACATATTTACAATGAAGGCTTAAGTATTATCAAGTTGATTACAATAATAAATCACCAAAAATATTTTATATAAAAAGGTGTAATGTAGAATTAATAACATTAAATATAATAAACTAAGAAAAAATGAAATTACAGTTGATGGCAGGTGCTTGAGCTGAAGTGTTATGATGAGCTGGGAATGGAAAATTATAAAAAACTGAAATAATTGAAAGATCAGGGCAAATGTGTAGAAGATAAAATAGGTCTTGATCCCTAAGAGGTGGTGAAGGCAGCCTCAATTTCTAACTTTGAAATATAGAGGTTTAGTTGTTGTGGGGCCTGGCTTTACTTTATTTCCTGTGCTTGATTGAACATCTTTGAGATTGCCTGCGGTATTCTTAAGTAGATTTCCTGAACTAAAAGATGCCTAAGACAGTAAAGATTCAGACTACAGTAGGTGCTCTGCCACCACCACCACTGTATTTGTGGATAGTACATTCTAAGACCACCAGTGAATGCCTGAAACAGCAGTTGATACTGAACCCTGTATATACTGGTTTTTCTATACATACATACTTATAATAAAGTTTAATTTATAGATTAGGCATGTAAGAGATTAACAATAATAATTAATAATAAAATAGGACAATTATAACAATATACTGCCGTGAAAGTTATGTGACTCTGGGCTCTCTTTTTCTCTCTCTCTCTCTCTCTCTGATAATGGGTCTGGTAACATACGGCAGTAAGTGACTGACAGGAGGTAGCGTAAAGAGACTGGGTACACTGGACCAAGGGATGGTTTACATCCCAGGTGGGACGAAGCAGAGTGCCATGAGATTTCATCATGCTACTCAGAATAGTCCATTTAAAACTTATAAATTGTTTATTTCTGGAATTTTCCATTTATTAATTTTGGACCCTGGTTGATCAAGGATAGCTGAACCATAGAAAGTGAAACCTCAAATGAGAGGGGACTACCGGATAGGATTAAGAGAAGGATTAGGGAAATATCCAACTCTGACCATGTTGTATTGAGGTTGGAATGTCCAGTGGGTATTTGACTAGGCAGAATATCCAGGTTAGAGATTATGAACCCATGAACTATAAGTCGTAGTTGTAACTATAGGAGTGAAGAGGACTTCCGTAGATAATGAGGAGAGCAAGAGCTCCTAGGAATGAACCATGAACACTAACATATCAGGAGCTGACTGAGGAAGGTGAGTCTAGTGCTAGGGAACTGTCAGGAGTTAGGAAGAGAACCAGAAGGGGTGATGACAGCAAAGTTGAGGCAGTACAATATCAAAGAAAAAATTATCACTGTCAAGTGCTCTGGAGAAATCAAGTACCATGAGGACTGAGGGTCAAATGGATTTGTCAGTGAGGTCAGCAGTGGCCTTTGCCTGCTGGCAAGGTTTTTATGGTATTAAGAATTGGAGTTCCAGTTTCATGGGTCAAAGAGAAAATGCAAAGTGAGAATATAAGGAAAAATGTGTCAGTGCATCCTGATGAGCTATCAGAAATATAGTAGAAATATATCATGATGATGGGCGGGGTTGAGGGCAGGAGGCATGATTTAGGGCTGAAATAGACTTCAGAGTTAGTTAAAGAGCAACTCTTTATTGTGATACCTGAGGAAGCCAAGACCCAAAGAGGTTTAGTAGTTAACGCTATAGTAAAACCACTAAGTCTAGGTCTCCTGATTCCAAATCTACCCGTATGTAAGGGCCAGCTGTTAACCTAAAAGGGAAGGAAAGTTCTCTTTAAAATGGTTTCTAGTGTTAATATGACTGTATTCTTTTTGCATTTAATTTATTCTTTCTCAGATAGAGAAGTAAGTTGTGATTGTACTAAAAAGTATCTCCATGCCCCCAAATGTAGTGTACATGCAAAAATGTGTTGATAAAAAGCCACTGGCTGGATCTGAAACAAAATGCCAGATTCAGTCATGTTGCAAATGTGCAAAATTAATATATCAAAATGTGTATTCATCATCAGTTCAGGGAGAAACATTATGCTACTATAGTTTTGTTTTTAAAAGTACTCATTGAATTAGAATTGTAAAATACTGAATTTTAAGATAACAATTTTTATTTATGGGAGCTGTGTCTTATCCTTGGGCAGTTGTGTGAAAATATTCATGACAGCATTTTTAAACATTCATACCAGAACATGAGTTCTTCAGTTTCTGGTATAAGAGCACCACCTATGGGTTTCTCAGGTATTCAAGGGAAAAAATTTTTGAACAAAACCTAGTAAAATTTTTTCTAGTTTCCCCCTAAAACTAGTCTATTCATTTACATAAAAGTTAACAGTTGCCTACTTTGTCGTAAATTATTCCCATGTAGTTTTTGGATGTTTCTTTTTTTTGTGACAGACAGAGAGGGACAAATAGGGAAAGACAGGAGCGGAGAGAGATGAGAAGCATCAATTCTTCATTGTGGCACCTTAGTTGTTCATTGATTGCTTTCTTATAAATGCCTTCACCGTGGGGCTACAGCAGACCGAGTGACCCCTTGCTCAAGCCAGCAACCTTGGGTTCAAGCTGGTGAGCTGTGCTCAAACCAGATGTGCCAGCACTCAAGCCGGTGACTTCGGGGTTTCGAACCTGGGTCCTCTGCGTCCCAGTCTGACGCTCTATCCACTGTGCCACTGCCCGGCCAGGCTGGATGTTTCTTATTGCTGTTAAATTAGCTAACAAGTATTTGAGTACTGATATAGGTGTATCTCAGTACAGTATTTTGATTCTAAGTTAAGTATAATTGAACTCAAAATGGATTATTTTCTTTAGTGTAGATGAATTTTTTAGAATTTATTGATTGATTTTTTAGAGAGATCGGAAGGGCGAAAGAGACAGACAGAAACTTTGACCTGTTTTCTGTATATGCCCAGACCAGAGATCGAGCCCAGCAACCTTTGTGCATTGGGACTATCCTCTAACCAGGCAAACTATCTGACCAGCACTAGGTGAATCTTTTAATGCAAATGATAATGATCTAACGTCTGGTTGAGGAGTGATGATTATTTTTGCCTGTGTATTTGTGTTTGTTTGTATCTTCGTGAACTTTAAAAGTTCATTGGTATACAACTCCAGCATGCTTTGGCAAGACATTAAAAGAAAGAGAAAAGTCTTATGGATAACTTAGGGTAGGGGTCAGGAACCTATGGCTCACGAGCCAGATGTGGCTCTTTTGATGGCTGCATCTGGCTCCCAGACAAATCTTTAATAAAAAAATAATAACGTTAAAAATATAAAACATTCTCATGTATTACAATCCATTCATTTCCTACTGCTCATGTTCAGGGTTGTGGGTGGCTGGAGCCAATCACAGCTGTCCTCCGGGACAACACCAAATTTTTATTGGATAATGCGTAACGTACACGGGTTGTTGTATGGCTCTCATGGAATTACATTTTAAAATATGTGGTGGTCATGGCTCTCTCAGCCAAAATGGTTCTTTTCATTAATTATTCAATAACTCATTAGAGCAACAATTTTCAACTTGTCTGCGACAACACACCATTTTTAAACCATGCAGTATTTGGCTGTTTAGTCAGGGGCACTGACCTCTTTTCCCTTAGATAGTTGAATAAAAAAATGACAACAGCCAACACAGCAATGCCTCCTGATGTGAATGTATCAAAACTATACCTATTAATTGTTTGTCAGATTGACAAAACATATATATAATATGTATTTTGGTATGATGAAGAATTTTAGGAATTAATTCTTTGTGCCATGAATGAAAAAGATTGAAAACCACTGCATTAGAGCATAGTTAAAGCAAAACTCTAGTACTTCATTGTTAATAAGCTCTTAAAATATATAGAATCACATTTAAAATTAGTCTTTTCTAAAGGATCATTCATTAAATTAAAGCTTTTTTGGTAAGGGAAATTTTGCTCTTAATGTAATTCAACGAAAAGATAAAAAAAACACTGGAAGCTCTGCCTGTATGCTAGATTTCTGCTATATTAAGTTTTTTTGTTCTACATGCCATGAATCTGTATGTTCTAAAAGTGATTGAAAACCAGATCCCTTTGCTTTGGCAATGTACCCTGCGTCCAGGATAGGCCCATTCTAGGCATGGTCACTTTTTCTGTGGTAAAATGTACTTTTAAAACCTTAATTGCATGTGTTTTTGTTTTTCCAGGGAATGGGTTATTCTATAGAAATAAGGATTGACCAGGCAGTAGGGCTTGCTTTATTTTGATTATTGTGGATAAAAACTTTTAAAAATTATTTAGTATACTTCCTAGCATTCTAGTCTAAATTAAAGAGACTATAACCTCTGTTACAAAAAAAAAAAAAGGTCATTATTTTAAACTATAATTGTAATAGGGATACTTGCCTTTTCATAAATTGGGTTACCTAAATTTTAAACTAACAGCAGAACTAAAAAAGCATGAAATTTCAGACCACGTACTATATCAGGCACTTGACTTGCAATGATTCACTCAAGTCCTTTAGCTAGGTATGACTAATTACTATATACTGAGTGTTCTCTTACCTTTGGGAAGATGGGTGGTATTGAACAGGCTCTGGGCTCTCGTGGTTTTTTGAGTTTAGTACATACTTTTTATTTTTCTGCAAATTGCCTCCCATCAATTCTGATCATTATCTGTGTACCCCTGGCAGCTACTCTTTACTTTTAATTTGCCACTTTTAATCTGTTACTTTAAAAATCATATAATCCACTTGGCCCGTGGTGGCACAGTATAAAAGCATAGACCTAGAATGCTGAGATTGCTAGTTTGAAACCCCGGGATTGCCCATTCAAGAAGGAATTACTATGAGTTGATGCATCCTATTGCAGCCCCCCTCTTTCTCTCTCCTCTCTCTAAAACCAATCCATAAAAAATAAAAATTGTTAAAAATTATATAATCCAACTTCTCAAAATTATACCAAATAGGAGGTTCTAGGGTTTTCAATTTCACTGAAGCTTAAACATTTATTATATACATTTTTGTAGCCCAGTGACTATTATTTTAAATTGAAGGAGAATAAATTGTCAGATTATGAGCTAAATTATGGATAGGTAAAATGTTAACTGTATTTATTATAGGAGCTCAAGATAGTTAAGAATAATAATCCAGGAAAGGGTTGGTAGTAGTTTGAACTTAGTCTATATTTTTATATGATATTAAAATATCAAATCACTTAATGATACTTTAATCACTGATTATTTCAAGCCTTTATTTTAAAAATAATTTAAGATTTATTCATTCATTATTCTATAATACAGTTTTAGAAGTATTAAGAATAAGTTAAACAACTATTTTGCAGTCATTTTGAACTAATGTTTGGCTGTCTTTATCCAATCATCCCCTAAAGTTGTAACAATCTAACTTCTTTACTGTCATGTTTATATGTGCTTTCCCTTAATTATTTTGTTCAGAGGACTGTTCCTATAATAGCTTTTAGTTTAAAGTGTCCAAAAAACCGACCTGTGGTGGCACAGTAGACAAAGTGTGGACCTGGAATGCTGAGGTCGCGGATTTGAAAGCTGGGGCTGGCGTAGGTACCAGAAGCAACTGCGCGTCATGCTTCCTGCTCCTCCAGCCCCCCACACACGCCTTTCTCTTTCTTACTGTCTCTCAGATCAATAAATAAAATCTTAAAAGTATCCAAAAAGCAAAATAGCACTCCTAACGACCTAAACACAGTAGTTCAGTAAATATTGAACATTAGGTAGTTTATAATAAAGAAAATAAATGTAAAAGGTGAGTTTTGACAAAAGGATGGATGGAGGATAGAGGATGATGAATGGACGGAGTGAGCAGTTGATTGATTGATCACCATGGCTAATGATAGCAGTTCTGACTCTTAAACTGTCATTCAGAGATCCAGTTTGAAAACCTTCATGCCTCCTTGAAATGTGTACTTAATTAGAAAAAGGTACTTTGTCTAAAAGGAAGGAAATAAATCTCATTAGAATAATAAGAGCTTTTGAAAGTTGGTAATACCATATTTTATTGTATATGATTGGATGTCTGAAGTGTTGGGTTTTTACTTTTTTTAAGTAAACACTGATTTACTTAATGCTTTGTGTTAAATTATAATAATTAGCTAAGATTGCATTGGCTACCTTCCAGCTTGCGGAGAGACTCCAGAACAGATTCGAGCACCGAGCGGTGTAATCACGAGCCCCGGCTGGCCTTCCGAATACCCTGCCAGGATCAACTGCAGCTGGCTCATAAGGGCAAACCCAGGGGAAATTATTACTATAAGGTAATTCTGGCATCCTTCTGTATTATTATATACTATTTTATTTTAAAATAATTCCATTTCCAAGTATCATCACTCAACATATAAAAGAAATAGATTTTCAGAAAATGTAATAAATTATAGTTATCAGTATTATCATAATGGTAAGAATAATGGCCCATTCTTTCACTATTAGGGCATGTGTTTTAAATATTTTCTACTGGTGTTAAAGTATTTGCACTAGCCATTCCTATTTTAGAGGCTACGTTTTAACAAAAGATACACATTTTCAAAACAGCTTATTAGGTTCCAGAGTGTAATCTTTGGCCATGAGACAGATAAAACTCACTTATCCACTTGGAAACCTAGCACATAATGTCAATCTTATTAATAGAGTCCTCTATCTTAATGAGTTAAAACAATAATAGGGTATGTATGTGTGTATATACATATAGTGTAATGTATGTATGAATGTATAAAACTTGAAACAATCTCTAATAGTGGATAAATACTATGTCTAGAAAAGCCTGTTATCATATGTTTGAAATAAAGAATACACAGTGAAAGATATATTCTACTGAGCCATAAGAAATATATTGCCATTTACAACAATGTGGATAGACCTTGAGAACATTATACTAAGTGAAATAAGTAAATCAGAAAAAGCTAAGAACTTTACGATTTCACACATAGGTGGGATACCATGACTCATGGACATAGATAAAAATGAAGTGATTACTGGGGGAAGGGAATAGAAAGGGACAAATATACTATGACAGAAAATGATTTCACTTTGAGTGATGGGCACACAATACAATCAATAGTCCAAATGCTGTAGAAATCTTTTAATTTAATCTCTCATTTAATTAAAACCTGAGGCCCTGGCTGGTTGGCTTAGTAGTATAGAGCATCAGCCTAGTGTGTGGATGTCCCAGTTCAATTCCCGGTCAGGGCACATAGGAGAGGCGATTATCTGCTTCTCCACCCCTTTCTCTCCCTTCTCTCACTTCCCTCACACTCTCCCTCTTTCTTCCCACTCCTGTAGCCACGGCTCGATTGATTCGTGTGAGTTGGCTCTGGGTGCAGAGGATGGCTCAGGTGACCTCTGCCTCAGGTACTAGAAATAGCTCAGTTGTGGAGCAACGGAACAGTGCCCCAAATGGACAGAGCATCACCCCAGATTGGGCTTGCCACGTAGATCCTGGTCGGGGCACATGTGGGAGACTGTCTTTATGCCTCCCTTGCTCTCATTTAATTAAAATTAAAAAAAAAAAGAAAGAAATCTTTTCCTGAAACCTGTATACTCTTATTGATCAATGTCATCCCATTAAATTTAATTTCTAAATTAAAAACAAAATTCAATCTACATTGTCTAATGTAAAGGTTTAAAAGTCTCTGAGAAAATGGCAATAATACACAATTTATATTCCACAGTTAATAAACAGTTCATATTAAGTTTTTTAAAAGGTAAGTTATAAAATGGTATATGTATTATTTTTCTTTTAGCTATGTTTTAGAGAAAAGTTCTTATAAGAAAAAGGATTGTAAATAAACATACCAACATGTAAAACAAAATTTTTTTTAAATACAAACTTGAAGATAGTCCTAGGGAAAATAGCCATAAGTGTGAGATGCTAAGAATAAATATGTTATCAATAGGAAAGATTAAGATTCATTATAAGAACATTTAAAATTGCAGAGAAAAACTGTAGTGATAAGATATTAAGGAGAAATGTTTAATGGAACTAGATATTGCTTGCTTATGGAAATTATATAAAGGCTATCAGAAAAAAAAATTGCCTGAAGGGGAGAGAAGGAGATGGTGTGCCTAAACAAAGACCTGCAGTTAGAACTGAAACACAAATAATGCATTTCTGTCAGAGACGGCACTTTGCAACGGCACAGAGGCATCTTCGACATTCTTTCATGGGCAGTTTTATAGGTAAGAATCATGGAATTTTAGAATTAGAAGGGACTTGGCAGATCATAGACTTAAATTTAGCCTACTTTTGTATCGTTTTCCATCTTTTTATATGTCCATTAATTAATGAGAGAACAGTTTTCTTTTGAGAAACACAACTGTTGTCTATTACCTTTTTTTATATGGAAGCTATAAAACAGGGACCATATGGTTTGTTTTCCTTTGGTCCCCTCAGCCCCAGGCCACGTCTTCTGGAGGGTTGGAACTGAGCTTGTAGAGACTGTTCCACTTCCGTGCGGGGTGTGACGCCCGCACAACAATTGGTAGGATGGACCATTAAGGTTATCCTGCAAACATACCAGTGATGGTATCTGAACAGTATGCCTGCGTTTCTGTTACTTGTAATATGATTATGTATAAATGTGTTTACAAAATAACATTTTTGTCATAGGGATTCCAAATATCAGATCTTTTTTCAACATAAAACTAGAATTGTTGGAGCTATTTATCTTTTAACCTAAAAACCAGCCCCAAAAACTAAATTTGTAGCCTACCAGCTCAGTTATATAAAACTTGAAAACTCTTGGAAGTTCAGAGAGGCTGCAAGAAGTAGTGCCATCTGGTTCTGGTCCTGTGTGGGAAGCGGGAGCTTTCACAAGTGAGCTGCACTAGACAGCAAGCCCAGCAGTACTGGCGTGCAGAGTAAAACTAGGCTTGGACTCCACATCCTGAGGAAGGGTTCCTGCATTCCAGAAAGAGCTAATGAATGTAATAAGATCAGGAGGTGGTTTTAGTAATTGTTCTAGTTCTTACTAAAGTTATTATCATGGTGATACCAAACTTCCTGTGTACATATATACAGTCAAATGAATACTGATGTAAAATCTTAAATTGTTAAGAACAATACATTACAATTATCAAATGTAGCTCATTTAGATATGCAAATAAGTCAATGTTAGAAATTTTAAAATTAATTTACTTTATTAACAGACAAAGAAAAAGTGTGATTATCTAAAATAAATAGATGTTTTAAAGCATTTTGGTTAAAAAAAATCAATATTCACTCCTGAGTTTAAAATAAAATTAAACTGTCAATAAAAGAAGGAATCTAAAAATAAACAAGCAATACTTAGAGCTTTCCGTATAAAATTATTTGAAGATGGTGAGATAAAGGCATTTTTATTTCATTCCCCTTTTTTGAAACCTACCAAAATCAACAAAGACTACCTTATCCAAGGAGATCGAGAACTGGGCTCTGGTTTCCTGCTCTGAAGCCAAGGCTGGGGTTAGGATATTTTGCTCAAAAAAAGGAAGCTGAAAAAACTTGCACTAACCATTGCCTCCACTTGTCTGGAGCTGAGAGCTTAGAGAGGTGGGAGGACATTCCCTAACAAATGGGAGTTTACTAAGTCACATTCAGACTCCCTGAGCCACCATGTTCAGACAGGCTCTGAAATGGAGACCCAGGTGGAGGTAGCTACAAAGCAGACACGGTGGGGAAATTTAGAGGAAGAGGCATAAAGAGCAAGAGAGAGAACCAGAAAACCTTCTGTAAAATAAGCCTACCTGCAACCCAGATTTCCAGGATGTATAAAAAAAATTAATGCCAATAAAAACAGCCAACAGCCCTGGCCGGTTGGCTCAGCGGTAGAGCGTTGGCCTGGCGTGCAGGGGACCCGGGTTCGATTCCTGGCCAGGGCACATAGGGGAAGCGCCCATTTGCTTCTCCACCCCCCCCCTTCCTCTCTGTCTCTCTCTTCCCCTCCCGCAGCCAAGGCTCCATTGGAGCAAGGATGGCCCGGGAGCTGGGGATGGCTCCCTGGCCTCTGCCCCAGGTGCTAGAGTGGCTCTGGTCGCGACAGAGCGACGCCCCGGAGGGGCAGAGCGTCGCCCCTGGTGGGCGTGCCGGGTGGATCCCGGTCGGGCGCATGCGGGAGTCTGTCTGACTGTCTCTCCCCGTTTCCAGCTTCAGAAAAATACAAAACAAACAAACAAACAAACAACAACAAAAAAAAAAACAGCCAACAGCCTGACCAGTGGTGGCGCAGTGGATGGAGTGTTGACCTATGATACTGAGGTCCCAGGTTCAAAACCTAAGGTTGCTGGCTTGAGTGCAGGCTCATCCTTGAGCAAGGAGTCACTGGCTCTGCTGTAGCCCCCCCCCCCCCCCGTCGAGGCACATATGAGAAATCAATCAGTGAACAACTAACATGTCACAGCTATGAGTTGATGCTTCTCATCTTTCTCCCTGTCAGTCTCAGTTTCTCTCTCTCTCACTAAAAACAAAATAAAATAAAAAACAGCCAACAAAATCAAGTTGGAACACAAATTTATTCTAAATATTATAAATATAATTATATCAGGGTTTTTTCCTTAACATTTTTTATTCCATGAACTGGTGGGTCCTAAACATCATTTCCCAGAAGAATGTTTTTAAATTCATAAAATAAAATATGTAATATTCCATTATATTGAGATACAGCTATGATAATTTTTAAATTTTGTAATATAGTAATATATGCTCATTTATTAACATATTAGCAAGCGATAGTTCTAAAAATTTGAATTTTAAAGTGTTTTTTTGAGTTTTTATAATTATTCCAAATACCTGTTGAAACTGAACTACAATGTGAAATTATATGTGATTGCTATTGGTGACAGTGATAGGTTCAGTAAATATGAATACTATCATGGTTTGTTGTTTACATTCATAAGTGAAGGAAATGCAAATTTTCAGTTAGAGATTAGTGAAAATATGCAAAAATTTCCACCATATTTGAATGTGAAAGAATAGAAACATTGAATGTTCTTACTTGAACTTTATTAAAACAGTAATATATTTTAATATTTGAATACAACATCTCAAGATAAATGCTGAAAAACAAATAGAAATCTTGAGCAAATCTTAAAAAGATTCTCTTTAACCCTTTGAGTAGTACGAACGTTCATGTACTTCTTCGTGCCTCCTGACCATCCAGAGTATGATTGATTTATTTTAAAAATCTGTAGTGCAACATTAAAAAAAGGCAAATGTATGTTCTTCTTATTTCCATAAATTGGTTATCAAACAGATTTTAAATTAATAAAACTGTAACTAGAACTAATTTCATTTTTTTGAAAAAAACTCACTCCCGGGGGTCAGTGAGCATGAAAAAACTCATTACGCAAAGAGTTAAAAAAGCAGAAACCGCCCTGGACGGTTGGCTCAGTGGTAGAGTGTCAGCCTGGCGTGCAGGAGTCCTGGGTTCGATTCCCGGCCAGGGCACACAGGAGAAGCGTCCATCTGCTTCTCCACCCCTCCCCTTCTCCTTCCTCTCTGTCTCTCTCTTCCCCTCCCACAGCCAAGGCTCCATTGGAGCAAAGTTGGCCCGGGCGCTGAGGATGGCTCCATGGCCTCTGCCTCAGGCGCTAGCATGGCTCTGGTCGCAACAGAGCGACGCCCCAAGATGGGCAGAGCATCGCCCCCTGGTGGGCATGCCGGGTGGATCCCGGCCGGGCGCATGCGGGAGTCTGTCTGACTGCCTCTCCGTTTCCAACTTCATAAAAATACAAAAAAAAAAAAAAAAAGCGGAAACCATTCATGCAAAAGAAGACAGAAAAGAAAGACAATAAGAACTCTCCCAAATTGAAAGATGATTGAATAAAAACTCATTTAACTTTTAAAAGACAGACTATCTGATCAGGTTTATCAAAGGGCTTACAAAAACATCCTTACCACAAAACTAATGCAGAAAGACTGAAAAAAGCAGGATAGAAAAAGATAAGCTTTGGCCTGACAAGGCAGTGGCGCAGTGGATAGAGCATCGGACTGGGATACAGAGGACCCAGGTTCAAGACCCCCAGGTCGCCAGCTTGAGTGTGAGCTCTTCTGGTTTGAGTAAGGCTCACCAGCTTGAGCCCAAGGTCGCTGGCTTGAGCAAGAGGTTACTCGGTCTACTGTAGCCCCACGGTCAAGGCACATATGAGAAAGCAATCAATGAACAACTAAGGTGTCGCAACAAAAAACTGATGATTGATGCTTCTCATCTCTCTTCGTTCCTGTCTGTCTGTCCCTATCTATCCCTCTCTCTGACTCTCTCTCTCTCTCTGTCTTTGTAAAAAAAAAAAAAAAAGAAAAAGATAAGCTTTGCAGATACTGATCACAAGAAAGCTACTGTAGAAAGGTTAGCATCAGATATAATTGAGTGTAAGGCACAAAATTTTAATGACAATGAAATAATCCACCAAGAAGATATAATTGTGATAAACTATATACCTAATAACACAGCCTAAAATACATACAAAGCAAAATGCAGGGAATTACCAAACAGGTTTGACTATTTCACAGTTGTAGTTGAAGTTTATAAATATACCTTTGATCAGAATTGAATAAATAAGAAAAAAATACTAAAGATACAGAAGATTCGATAAAAGAAAATCAAAAAGCTTGATACAGTTGGAGCATGTATATATACATGTGTGTAATGTTTATACCTATTTCAACAAATAGAGACTGAATATTCTTTTCAAAAACATGTGGAACATTTATTTTTTAAAAATTATGTGGTAAGTCGCAAAGGAATTTGGAATGCATTTCCAAGAATTGTCATCATTCAGATTGTTATCTGACCACATGCAATTAAATTATAAACCCACAATAAAACAAAATGGGGAGAGGGATAACAAAACCCAGATGTTTAGAAACTTATTACTAAATAACTCCTGCATTAAAGATGGAAATCACAGTGGCATTTATAAAATAGTTTAAAGTGGTATGCTTGCATAATGAAAATATTACACATTAAAACTGTTAGAAGACATTGAAAGAGTACTTTGAGAAAAATTATAGCTTTAATGTGTTGATTTAAAGTTTAGTAAGATGGGAAATAAGGTCAGCATTTACTCAAGAATTTAAAAGAATTACAGGTAAATCTCAAATAAAAGAAAATAAGGGTAAGATAAGAACATAATTAAATAGAAAAAATGAACAGTAAGATTCACTAAAGACAAAAACTGGCCTTAAACCCTGGGGAGCCTGACCTCTGGTGGTGTAGTGCATAAAGCATTGACCTGGAACACGAAGGTCGCTGGTTCAAAGCCCCCAGCTTGCTGGTCAACTACTACGAGTTGATGCTTCCTTCTTCTCCCCAGCTTCTCTCTCTAAAATCAATAAATAAGATTAGTAAAAATAATAATAATAAAAATAAACTGGGGAAAATAGACAAAGACAAATCTCAAGTCAAGACTGAAGGAAAAAGAGAATAGATACAAATACATAAATAAAAATAGAACATAAGTAAATGTAATTACAAAAAATAGTAGAGATTTTAAGTCATAAGGGAATATTATGAATGGCATATGTTAATACTTTTATACAGTTAGATGAAATGGGTCATCTTCTAGAAAATGTATAGTACCAAAATTGATTCTAGAAGAATTAGAAAAGTGATTAATCAATAGGCATTAAAGAAATTGAATCAACATTTAAAATAAGATTCTACACCCAGATAGTTTTACAGGCACATTTTATCAAATGAAGAGATGAGGAACTTTATTTTTATTTTTATTTTTTTTACAGGGACAGAGAGTCAGAGAGAGGGATAGACAGACAGGAACGGAGGGAGATGAAAAGCATCAATCATCAGTTTTTCGTTACAACACCTTAGTTGTTCATTGATTGCTCTTTCATATGTGCCTTGACCGCAGGCCTTCTGCAGACCGAATAATCCCTTGCTTGAGCCAGCAACCTTGGGCTCAAGCTGGTGAGCTTTTTGCTCAAGCCAGATGAGCCCGTGTTCAAGCTGGTGACCTCGGGGTCTTGAACCTGGGTCTTCTGCATCCCAGTCCGACGCTCTATCCACTGTGCCACCGCCTGGTCAGGCAGAACTTTCTTATTTTGATAAAAGTATATGTTAAATTTTTGAATCAGTATTAATATTGAATGAATTTTAGCACCAACGAGCAGAACAAGGGTGTAGACTTTCTTTCACTGCATGTGCTGTAACGCTTAGTACAACGAGACAACATGATGTAGAAACTGGAGGAAGAGATGAAACTCCTGTTTTCCGCTTCTGTCCTTATGTACAGAGAAAATCCAGGTAAATTTAAAAACCACAGTTACGACAATATTTTAAACGGTATGAAAGTAACAATAAATTTTACTGTCAAGATAAAATAATAATTTCTAAGAAACTACCAAAACTGACTCAATAAAAATTTAGCAAAAGCTGATTAGCTCAAAACCATGAAGAATCAAAAATCTCTACCTTATACTCTGAAGAGGCACAAGGCACAGTTATATGAACTTGTCTTTGTTATGTAAACTATTATGAAGCATAACAAATGAAAAACTAACAGCTAATTCTAGTAATGAATGTATTTTTAAATCGTAAATGAAATACCTGTACTAGAAAATCAAATCCAGTAATATATATATAAGGTCTACCGGAAAGTTCTGTCCGCTTTTGGAATAAAACAAAATACAAATTTTTCTTACCGTCAATAAACTTTATTAAATAATATAATTGCCATTATTAATGATTTCTTGCCAGCGTGAGGGCAATTTGTATATCTCATTTTTAAAAAATGTTTTATCTTTTGATGCGAAAAATTGAACCAGTGCTTGTTTGATATCTTCTTCATTTTTGAAGTTTTTGCCCTTCAAAAAATTTTGTAAGGACAAAAACAAGTGATAGTCAGAGGGTGCTAAGTCCGGGGAATATGGTGGATGCAACAGACATGCTCTGTAGCATTTCTTCCATGTTGAAATTCGTAAAAATTACAGTGGTGTAAATGAACTTTTTCAGTAGCCATGGGTACACTAGGGCTTGACACATAAGACTAATGTGAATCAACTTTGTTTTAGTTAATTTGCTACATCAGTATGTATACATTAAGTCAGTGATTTTCAACCTTTGTTTCTCACGCACTCATAAACTAATTACTAAAGAAAAAGGGGCCCTGACCTCTTCTTCCTTAGTAACTAATTTATTTGTGCCATAAGATGAAAATGGTTGTATTTAGCCAGGCAGGGGCACTGACCTTAGTAATTAGTGTGTGTTTGTACCATGAAAAAAAAGGTTGAAAATCACTGCATTAAGTGATAAAAATAGAGAGGCACACATGCGCCAAATAAACGTGCTTATGTGTCGAAACTTGTGATAGAAACAGACAGAACTTTTCAGTAGACCTTATATATATGCATAGATATTTATTCATTGATTATTTCTTTTGTTCTGGACAAGGCCCCTGCTTACACAAATCTTAAACATTTTATAATTAAATTTATTAGGTAGCATTGATTAATAAGGTTATATAGGTTTCAGTGTAAAATCCTATGATACATCACCTGGATGTGCATTGTGCACCCACTACCCAAAGTCAGATCTTCCTTGGCCATGGATTTGGCCTCCTTTACCCTTAGCACCCCTGAGCCCCCTCCCTCTGGTAACCACCATATTGTCTGTATCTGAGTCTTGTTTGTTCATTTGTTGCTTTCAGTTTTATATCCCACATGTTAGTGAAATCATATGGTTCTTAACTTTTTCTGTCTGAAACTTTTCTGTCCTTTCTTATGGCTGAGCAGATTAGTAGTTTAAAAGTATATTAAGGACTCCCTAGCTTGAATGGGAGTTGTGCTCCCATAAACAATTATTATCAACTTTGGATAAAATTTAAGTTAAAAACTATTTGAAGGTACTGGAGAGTAATCAAAAACTGGAAGTGACTGGAAGGTAGGTCCAGCCCTGGGAAGAGGGAAACCGCGCTGAGGAAGAGTGTGTCTGCGTCTGCTTCCCAGTGCATCAGAACGGAGTGGCTGGATCTCAACAGATTGCCACGGTCTTAACTGGAGAGGCCAGGAAGTGGAGAACGGCCGGAAATTGAAAAGGAAACACTAGAAAGGAGAGTGCCACAAAGTAGGAAGCCTTCATATCTGCACATAAATTCTCCTCAGATCCTTGGCTGCCCCTGAACTGTGCGTGCTTGGAGACGAGAGGAACCAGTAGGACGGGCTGCGCAGGGGTCAGGGGCTGTGCACTGCCGCTGGGCAGCACTGGGCTCTGAACCCTACCCAGTAGGACGGGCTGCACGGGGGTCAGCCGCTGGGCAGCACTGGGCTCTGAACCCTACCCAGTAGGACGGGCTGCGCAGGGGTCAGGGGCTGTGCACTGCCGCTGGGCAGCACTGGGCTCTGAACCCTACCCAGTAGGACGGGCTGCGCGGGGGTCAGGGGCTGGGCAGCACTGGGCTCTGAACCCTACCCAGTAGGACGGGCTGCGCGGGGGTCAGGGGCTGGGCAGCACTGGGCTCTGAACCCTACCCAGTAGGACGGGCTGCGCGGGGGTCAGGGGCTGGGCAGCACTGGGCTCTGAACCCTACCCAGAAGGACGGGCTGCGCAGGGGTCAGCCGCTGGGCAGCACTGGGCTCTGAACCCTACCCAGTAGGATGGGCTGCGCGGGGGTCAGCTGCTGTGCACTGCCGCTGGGCAGCACTGGGCTCTGAACCCTACCCAGTAGGACGGGCTGTGCAGGGGTCAGCTGCTGTGCACTGCTGCTGGGCAGCACTGGGCTCTGAACCCTACCCAGTAGGATGGGCTGCGCGGGGGTCGGGCTGTGCACTGCCGCTGGGCAGCACTGGGCTCTGAACCCTACCCAGTAGGACGGGCTGCGCGGGGGTCGGGCTGTGCACTGCCGCTGGGCAACGCTGGGCTCTGAACCCTACCCAGTAGGACGGGCTGCACGGGGGTCAGCCGCTGGGCAGCACTGGGCTCTGAACCCTACCCAGTAGGACGGGCTACGCGGGGGTCAGGGGCTGTGCACTGCCGCCGGGCAGCACTGGGCTCTGAACCCTACCCAGTAGGACGGGCTGTGCAGGGGTCAGCTGCTGTGCACTGCCGCTGGGCAGCACTGGGCTCTGAACCCTACCCAGTAGGACGGGCTGTGCAGGGGTCAGCTGCTGTGCACTGCCGCTGGGCAGCACTGGGCTCTGAACCCTACCCAGTAGGACGGGCTGTGCAGGGGTCAGCTGCTGTGCACTGCCGCTGGGCAGCACTGGGCTCTGAACCCAGTGCATCACAGTGAGACAGGTCTGAGTCTGAAACCTGCTGAGTTCAAGGGGTTGGGTAAATACCTTAGCATTTTTACTGAACCCCAGAGGTGTCATACTTTGTAAGTGAAGACAATGTCCTAAAGTTAAGAATTCATCTAAGACTAAGGACAAAGCGAAATAAACTCACAAGCCATAAACCAAAACCTCCTCAAGTTCAGGGGGATCAGACAGTAATTTAATTACATGATAGGACAAAAATAGAATCTCAGTCTATCCCTGAGAACACACAAACACAAGCACTAAACATAAAGAAAGAAATAATCAAGCTTGATCAAAACTGAAATTAAAAACTTATGCTCATTAAAAGATATCGTTAAGAAACTGAAAAAGGCCTCACCGGTGATGGCACAGTGGATAGGCGTTGACCTGGGACACTGAGGTCCCAGTTTCAAAATCCCAGGGTCGTCAGCTTGAGTGAGGGGTCGCTAGCTTAAATGCGAGATCATCAACATGATACCAAGGTTATTGGCTTGGCTTGAGCCCTGCCCCTGGTCAAGGCACGTGTAAGAAGCAATCAGTGAACAACTAAAGTGACACAACTATGAATTGATGCTTCTCCTTTTTCTCCCCCCCTCTCTCTATCTCGCTCAAAAAAAGAAAGAAACAAACAAACAAACTGAAAAGGGCCCAGGCTCTGTTGTTTAGAGTATCATCCTGAAGCTCAGAGATTGCCAGTTCAGTCCCCGGCCAGGGCATGTGCAGGAACAGACCATTGTTCCTGTCTCTCTCTCTCTCTCTCTCTCCTTTCCTCTCGCTAAAATAAATATATAAAATTAAAAAGAAAAAAAAGAAACTAATAAGGCAATTTATATAAACTAGAAGAAAATATTAGTGATACATATATCTACTAAAGGACTCGATTCCAGAATATAAAGAATTTTAGAACTCAAGAAGAAAATCTAATATTTGAAATAGGCAAAAGAATTAAAAAACAAAAAAAAATTTTTAAATTCACAAGAGATAGGAAGGGAGAAAAATGAGAGGCATCAACTAGTGGCCCCTTGGTTGTTCATTGATTGCTTCTCATTCATACCTTGACTGGGGGGCTTCAGCTGAGTCAGTGACCCTGTTGCTCAAACCAGTGATTTTGGGCTCAAGCCAGCATCCTTGGGGTTTCCAGCTTGAGTCCTCAGCGTTCACGTTGACACTATCCAGTGTAACACCAAACTGGTCAGGCGAAAACCCAGAATTTTTTTTTTTTTTTTTTTTTTTCTGAAGCTGGAAACAGGGAGAGACAGACAGACTCCCGCATGCGCCCAACCGGGATTCACCCGGCACGCCCACCAGGGGGCGACGCTCTGCCCCTCCGGGGCATCGCTCTGTTGCGACCAGAGCCACTCTAGCGCCTGGGGCAGAGGCCACAGAGCCATCCCCAGCGCCCGGGCCATCTTTGCTCCAATGGAGCCTTGGCTGCGGGAGGGGAAGAGAGAGACAGAGAGGAAGGAGGGGGAGGGGTGGAGAAGCAGATGGGCGCTTCTCCTGTGTGCCCTGGCCGGGAATCGAACCCGGGACTTCTGCACGCCAGGCCAACGCTCTACCACTGAGCCAACCGGCCAGGGCCAAAAACCCAGAATTTTTAAGTGGGCAAAAGACTTGAACACTTTGCAGAAGAAAATGCCTAAAAAACACATGAAAAGATGTTCAACATCATTTAGTCTTCAGGGAGGTGCATATAAGCTGCAGTAAGAGATATTTTATGCCCCACTAATGACTGAAATTAAAAAGACTGACAATACCAACTGTTAGAGTGTGTGTGTGTCTGTGTCTGTCTGTACATATATCTTCCATAACACACACACACTGTAAGTAGGTACTTGTTTATACTATGTAAAGAGCTCTTTAAAAAGTAAGAAGAAAATTTAAAGGATGAAGGATATAAAAAGGCAGTTCATAGGGAAAAAAATAGTCGATGAACACAGGAAAAAGAGTTTTAATCTCAGTAAATAAGGAAATGAAAAATAGAGCAATGATCATCTTTTGTTCACAATTTTGACTAATTTTGCCAACAAATTTTTTAAAAGACAGAATATCTCGTTTTTCCAGAGCTGTGGGGTATAAGGTACTTTCCTACACACTCCATGGAATAGTAAGTTGGTATAAACATTTCTCTGTGTCAATCACATTGAATGCAGAATTGTGTCCTTTGACCTAGCAATTCTACTTCTAGAAATGTATGTTCTAGAGAAATGCTTGCATGTGTATAAAGAGAGGTGCATGTACAAGATTCTTCAAAACACTGTTCATAATAGAGAAAAAAGTGGAGTCAATCAAATTGTCTATCAGCCTTTGTTATAGTTATTCAGCAAATTTAGAGAGGAAAGTATCCTAGTATAATCACCCTTACATAATTTATTATCACTTGGTTTAAGGCAGACACAAGGAGATAAAGTCAAATCTTCACTTTTTGGCGAGACATGTTATTGGAAAGTGAATTGGTTTCTTTCTTTATAGCAGTGGCTAATTATGTATGTGCTTTTATTTACTTGACTTTTTGCCCTTTACTCATGCTCATGTTTTGTGAACTACAGGATAATGTTGAACCATAAAGTAACATATGTAAAAAAAAAAAGCTATTTTCAAACCGTGGGACTTTTAACTGAAAAACATTGTTTGTTTGCTTTTCTCCTTTTACTTTGCTCGGATTGATGCGATTTGCTCTCCTAAAAATATAAGCTAAAAACTTTTTGTGGATGAGCCGGTCTAATCTGAGAGACTGCTGGTTTTCTCTGGTGTACTTCAGTATACAGAGTGGTGTTTGGGGTTCAAACACAAAATGATTTAGGATGTTCTGAATTCGAAGTTTAACTACACACAGAGAGAAGAAACTGAAAAAGGTGCCAGCCGTCTCCTGTATTTTAGCATTATTTTGGAATCTGACATTACTTATAAAGAACTATTACTCTGGAATCTGGAAACAGATATAAATCTAGAAACAGTGGACAGTATTATTTTTTGCTGATGATACGGTTGTATGTCTTGAAAACCCAGGAGGGTATATGGAGGCTTTGTCCTCTGCAGTGTATTATGATGATAATTTTTTGCCAAAATTACCCTTTCTAAGAGCCTTTTCTGACACTTTATTTGTAGTTTTCAGGATTTTGATATCCAGGGGTCCAGAAGATGCAGCTTGGACTGGCTGACGATAGAGACGTACAAGAACGCGGGGAGTTACCGGGCTTGCGGCTCCACGGTTCCGCCGCCGTACATTTCCTCACAAGACCACGTCTGGATCAGGTTTCACTCCGACGACAGTATCTCCAGAAAGGGTTTCAGACTGGCATATTTTTCAGGTGTGTTTTTTAAAAAGAACAATACTAAACAGAATTATACAGTATTAACTTCTCAGTCATTTGGTGGCTAGTCTTCTAAACACTGTTGGTGTAATTGAGACGTAAGTTCTCGAGGCAGGTGTGATTGAGGAATTAAGCTAAAGGTTCACGTGCTCTACAGCTGGATCTTGAAAAGGCATTTTGTATAATCCTAATAAAAGATTAATTTTATAAACAAAAGTCAATTTTTAAAAAATACTTTAAATCCATCTACTTTGAAAGAACTTTTTTACTCCATCTGGTGTTTACCCATATGCTGAAAGTTACTTCAGAACACATTTTATTTGTGAGTTACCACTGTCTTTACAAAAAGACGTACTTGGTTTCACCTTCATAGTTTGTAGTATCAGAAGCCTTTTGTTATTTTTATTTACTTTTGTTTGTTTGTTTGTATTTTTCTGAAGTTGGAAACGGGGAGGCAGTCAGACAGACTCCTGCATGCGCCCGACCAGGATCCACCCGGCATGCCCACCAGGAGGATGGATCTGCTGCAACCAGAGCCATTCTAGCCCCTGAGGCAGAGGCCACAGAGCCATCCTCAGCGCCCGGGCCATCTTTGCTCCAGTGGAGCCTCGGCTGCGGGAGGGGAAGAGAGAGACAGAGAGGAAGGAGAGGGGGAGGGGTAGAGAAGCAGATGGGCGCCTCTCCTGTGTGCCCTGGCTGGGAATCAAACCCGGGACTCCTGCACACCAGGCCGACGCTCTACCACTAAGCCAACTGGCCAGGGCCCTTTTGTTATTTTTAAACTGTATCCAAAAAGAGTGACCGGATCATACAAAGTGAATAACTCAGAGCATTTGAGTAATGTATATTTTTTGCTGAAAATAATTTTATATCTTCTGAAATTACATGATCTCCTTAGCAAACACATGCTCCTTTCCCTCTTTTATCTTAAAAACAGTCTCTGTAGTATTTAGGTTCTCAAGCACGTTAGTTTACCTATTCACCAGTGACCAAGTTGTTAACGGAGAAGTTAGCATTGGCCCAACATTGTCAACTTCAGGACTGTACAGACCTGTTGTTTGGTTTTCTTTCCCTACCTCATTGATTTATATTTAGGGTGGTACACTAAGATAATCAGAATTCTATAAGCATTTCAATTTTTTCTGACTCCTTCCTCCTACTTTTTTTTTTTTTTTGTATTTTTCTGAAGCTGGAAACGGGGAGAGACAGACAGACTCCCGCATGCGCCCGACCGGGATCCACCTGGCACGCCCACCAAGGGCAACACTCTGCCCACCAGGGGGCGATGCTCTGCCTCTCCGGGGCATCGCTCTGCCGCGACCAGAGCCCCTCTAGCACCTGGGGCAGAGGCCAAGGAGCCATCCCCAGCGCCCGGGCTATCTTTGCTCCAATGGAGCCTTGGCTGCGGGAGGGGAAGAGAGAGACAGAGAGGAAGGAGGGGGGTGTGGAGAAGCAAATGGGCGCTTCTCCTGGCCAGGAATCGAACCCGGGTCCCCCGCACGCCAGGCCGACGCTCTACCGCTGAGCCAACCGGCCAAGGCCCTTCCTCCTACTTTTTTTTTTTTTTTAATTATTTCTTTTTTATTTATTTACTTTTTTAGATTTTATTTATTCATTTTTATTAGAGTGAGAGGGGAGAGAGAGAGAGAGGGATAGATAGAGAGAGAACAGGGGGAGGAACAGGAAGCATCAACTCCCATATGTGCCTTGACCAGGCAAGCCCAGGGTTTTGAACCGGCGACCTCAGTATTCCAGGTGGATGCTTTATCCACTGCGCCACCACAGGTCAGGCCACCTTCCTCCTACTTTTATGATGATTAAACTTATAATTTAGCTCAGATTCATGCAATATTTTGAAGTGTTAAAGCAATATAAGTTATAAATGGAAGTGCTGTGTTATGATTCCATGAAACATTACAAACATTATGCAGTTGATCTTATAATCTCAGCAAACATTTAAGCAGCCCTGGCCAAGTAGTTCAGTTGGTTCAGTGTCCTTCTGGCATGCCGAGGTTGTAGGTTTGATCCCTGATGAGGACACATGCAAGAATCAACCGAAGAATGCATAAATAAGTAGAATTATAAATCAATAACTCTCTCTCTCTCTCAAATAAAAAATTTTAAAACATAAAAAAATTTTAAGTAAATAATAGGATTACAAAATATGCTGTGATATATACATGCAAAATATTATAATTTATATACATATATAATATATATATAACCAACTAGAAAAGAACATAAAAAATGTATTTGAAGAGGTGATTAGCTGTGGATGAATTTTATTTCAAATTGTATAATTCTGATGTTTATGTGATAGGTTATTTAAAATTTTTAGGCACTGTATCCTGTTGGCTCATGTGTCTTACGTCATCTTACTGGATGTTCTGCAGTAAAATAGCTTTTTATAGAAACAGAATGGGTTTCTTCTCCTTAGATCAAACTGCAAAGATCTTTATGGAACAAATCATAATTTTTTAATGCATTGTTGAGTAATTAGTGAGCCGATATTAATTTGCCATTAGAACTTAACCCTTTTTTATAACAAGACTTTTGAAGCCCTTCACTTGGGTTTAATCAGCATTTATTATAAAAAATAATGCTATTGCATATCTTTTAAAGAGCACATTTTTTTTTTCCCTTACCTCTCCACCTCCCTTGTCCCCTCCCCATGTCCTCCCAGGGAAATCTGAGGAACCAAACTGTGCTTGTGATCAGTTCCGTTGCGGAAATGGGAAATGTATTCCAGAAGCCTGGAAATGCAATAACATGGATGAATGTGGAGACAGTTCCGACGAAGAGATCTGTGCTAAAGAAGCTAATCCCCCGACATCTGTCCCCTTCCAGCCGTGCGCTTACAACCAGTTCCAGTGTCTGTCTCGGTTTACCAAAGTTTACACTTGCCTCCCTGAGTCTTTAAAGTGTGATGGGAACATTGACTGCCTTGACCTAGGGGACGAGATAGACTGTGACGTGCCAACTTGTGGGCAGTGGTTAAAATATTTTTATGGTACTTTTAATTCTCCCAATTATCCAGACTTTTATCCCCCGGGCAGCAATTGCACCTGGTTAATAGACACTGGTGATCACCGTAAAGTCATTTTACGCTTCACTGACTTTAAACTTGATGGTACTGGTTATGGGGATTATGTCAAAATTTACGACGGCTTGGAGGAGAACCCACACAAGCTTTTGCGAGTGTTAACGGCCTTTGATTCTCATGCACCCCTTACAGTTGTTTCTTCCTCTGGACAGATAAGGGTGCACTTTTGTGCGGATAAAGTGAATGCTGCCAGGGGGTTTAATGCTACTTACCAGGTAGACGGCTTCTGTTTGCCGTGGGAAATACCCTGTGGAGGCAGCTGGGGGTGTTACACTGAGCAGCAGCGCTGCGACGGATACTGGCATTGCCCAAATGGGAGGGATGAAGTCAACTGTACCATGTGCCAAAAGGAAGAGTTCCCGTGTTCCCGAAACGGTGTCTGTTATCCTCGTTCTGATCGCTGCAACTACCAGAATCATTGCCCAAATGGCTCAGATGAAAAAAACTGCTTTTTTTGCCAGCCTGGAAACTTTCATTGTAAAAACAATCGTTGTGTGTTTGAAAGCTGGGTGTGCGACTCTCAGGATGACTGCGGGGATGGCAGCGATGAGGATAACTGCCCAGTGATTGTGCCCACCAGAGTCATTACCGCGGCCGTCATAGGGAGCCTCATCTGCGGCCTGCTGCTCGTCATCGCGTTGGGATGCACCTGTAAGCTTTATTCTCTGAGAATGTTTGAACGGAGGTCAGTATCAACGCAAACTTGAGTGGTCATGCTCTCTACGTTAAAAATGAGGCCCAAGTATTTGCAACAAGTGCTTCGTTGTGATGAACAATGTGTTTTTGTTTCATAATGTTTTAGAAATAAATATCATTAATGATTTTTACAATTAATGTGAAAAGCTGAAGACTCAAAAGTCTAAACACTAAAAAAAGTGACTAAGTCCTTAGAATTAGGAGGTGAGACTAGTCGATCTTTATTTACCAGTTCCTATTTTCAGGTTGATCTGTTTCATAGGAATTTTAAGAGCTACAACTGTTAGCTGTAGTTCTTAAGCTCTAGTTTTATAATAATTTTAGATATTTGAGAACCCACTATGCTCAAAGCACTAGATGAATAGAAAAATGAGTAAGACAGTCTCACAGGCAGTTTATAATTAGGAGGAAGGAATTGGTTAGTGGAATAAAATGACAAAAATGTAGATGTTGTAAGAGCTATAAAGCAGAGTGCTATTAAAGTCCAAAGATACCTGATCTGATAAGAAGGATGCAGAAGGCCTTCATTGAACAAGTGCCTTTTGAAATCTCTGAGTAGAATGTTGATAGGGAAAAGGTATTGCAGTTGAGCAGATAGGCTGTGAAAACACATAGTAGTAGAAACTCCAGCATTACTCAGAGAGCAGGCACATAGTCCAGTTTGTCCAGGCCCAGGGTACATGCAAGGGACTAAGGAGAGAAGACTGGAACACAGGCTGATGTTGGGTTTTGGAGCCATGTGTTAGAATTCTCAAGTAAGAAAAGGTTAGATGTCAATGGGCATACTTCAGGAGAATTGTCTTCCACGTGGCCCCCTGGTAAACTACTGTGGAGACATGACCCTCAGTCCCAGGAGAGTTACAAATAACAGACTGCATGCACCAGACAGCTGGGATTATAGATGCCCACAGATGCACAGTATCACAATACCCATGCTGCATATTTTCTCTGGACAAGTATAAATGGCCCCATAAGAGTGCAGTGAAGAATAAAAGGTCTTGAGTTCAAGAACCAGTTTTTCCAGAAAGTTATTTCTGACAATTTCACTTTTTTTTCTTTTTTTTTTTTTTAGTCAGAGACAGACAGGAAAAGAGAGAGATGAGAAGCATCAACTCGTAGTTGTGGCTCTTCAGTTGTTCATTGATTGCTTCTCATATGTGCCTTGACTGAGGGACTCCAGCTGAGCCAGTGACCTTTGAGCTCAAGCCGGTAACCTCAGGGTTTCAAACCTGGGTCCTCAATGTCCCAGGTCAGTGCTCTATCCACTGTGCCACAGCGTGGTAAGGCTACTTCGCCCTTTTTCTTATCTGAAAAATAAATTTGTTGGGCTTGATGAATAAAGTATCTTCTAAGAGCTTTTGATACTTTCACCTAGCACTTCAATCCCCCTATAGTCGTAGGGGTAAAAAGATCTTATACGTTCACCTTTTACAGGATTTCTAATTTATTAAAAGTTACTGGCCTGACCAGACAGTGACGCAGTGGATAGAGCACCGGACTGGGATGCAGAGGACCCAGGTTCGAGACGCCGAGGTTGCCAGCTTGAGCGCGGGCTCATCTGGTTTGAGCAAAAAAAAAGCTCACCAGCTTGGACCCAAGGTTGCTGGCTTGAGCAAGGGATTGCTTGGTCTGCTGTAGCCCCATAGTCAAGGCACATATGAGAAAGCAATCAATGAGCAACTAAAGTGCCACAATGAAAAACTGATATTGCCTGACCAGGCGGTGGCACAGTGGATAGAGTGTCCGACTGGGATGCAAAAGGACCCAGGTTCGAAACCCCAAGGTCGCCAGCTTGAGCGCAGGCTTATCTGGCTTGAGGGAAAAAAAAAAAGCTCACCAGCTTGGACCCAAAGACGCTGGCTTGAGCAAGGGGTTACTCAGGCTGCTGAAGGCCCGTGGTCAAAGCACATATGAGAAAGCAATCAATGAACAACTAAGGTGTCGCAACGAAAAACTGATGATTGATGTTTCTCATCTCTCTCCATTCTTGTCTGTCTGTCCCTATCTGTCCCTCTCTCTGACTCTCTCTCTGTCCCTGTAAAAAAAAAAAACAAAAAAAAACTGATATTGATGCTTCTCATCTCTCTTTGTTCCTGTCTGTCCCTATCTATCCCTCTCTCTGACTCTCTCTTTTCTCTGTAAAAAAAAAGAAAAAGTTGCTGACCCAGGCTCCCGGTTTCAGGCCCCATGCGGGCACACTGCTTTATCTCTCGTATGCTCAGTGCAGGGCTTGTACAGATACCAATAAAGGTTAGTTGACTAAGCTTTTTAAAATTATCAAGTATATTAAGATTCACATTGTTTTAATTGGTGATGATAAAAAATTGTTCACTTGCCTTTTTTCTAACCCTTTTTATTCCTTGTTTCTTCTCAAAGATCATTTGAAACACAGTTATCAAGAGTTGAAGCAGAATTGTTAAGAAGAGAAGCTCCTCCCTCTTATGGACAATTGATTGCTCAGGGTTTAATTCCGCCAGTTGAAGATTTTCCTGTTTGTTCACCTAATCAGGTATGTTGTAATTTAGGATTTCTATTTCAGTACCTCTCAATGAAATCTCTACTTGTATGTATGGTAAAGGACCCCCTACTCTCAAAATTTTTGCAATGAGGTCAAGAATTAAATATATGGAGTATTTGAAATCACAGTTGTTTCATTGTGTTTTAACAAATACCACATACAAAATAGACTTTCCAGTCTTCTGGTTTGGTTATGTGGTTCTTAAGCATTTTACTGTTTAGGTTAATTCAGTACACTAAAGCCAAAAGTAAACTTTTCCAAATTACTTTCTACTTTAACTGAACATTCAGAAGACTTAAGAATGAATACTAAAATTAATATGCTAGTAATATATTGCTCACAAAAATTAGGGGATAGGCCCTGGCCGGTTGGCTCAGCGGTAGAGCGTCGGCCTGGCGTGCGGGGGACCCGGGTTCGATTCCCAGCCAGGGCACATAGGAGAAGCGCCCATTTGCTTCTCCACCCCCCCCCCTCCTTCCTCTCTGTCTCTCTCTTCCCCTCCCGCAGCCAAGGCTCCATTGGAGCAAAGATGGCCCGGGCGCTGGGGATGGCTCCTTGGCCTCTGCCCCAGGCGCTAGAGTGGCTGTGGTCGCGGCAGAGCGACGCCCCCTGGTGGGCAGAGCGTCGCCCCTGGTGGGCGTGCTGGGTGGATCCCGGTCGGGCGCATGCGGGAGTCTATCTGACTGTCTCTCCCCGTTTCCAGCTTCAGAAAAATAGAAAAAAAGAAAAAAAAAATTAGGGGATATTTTGAAATGAATATGAAATGATAAAATATGCCCTAATCTTTGTGAGCAGTATATATTAGTAACATGCTAGAGTGACCAGTTGTAACAATAATTGCAGTAATTGAAATGAAGTTAACATTTCCACTTGGATTGTGGGAAAACTTTTTGTAGCTGGATTTTAATGCTTCAGAATTTATAACATTTTCTTTAAATAGTTACTTTTTTTAGAGAGAGAGAGCGAAGATAGGTGGCAGTAGAGGCAGAAGATAATAGGCATCAATGCACAGATGCTTCTCTTTAGTTGTTTGTTGTTGTTGATTGCTTCTCATGCATGCCTTGACTGGGGGGCTTAAGCCTAGCCGCCTTGGGCTTCCGCAACTCTGGGATCATGTTGCAGGATCCGCACCTTGGAACCTTGTCAGCTACACCCTAGCTTGACGACCTGGGCGCTTTGAACGTGGGGCCTCAGCATCCCAGGCCAGTGCTCTATACACCATGCCACCAGCAGTCAGGCAGTAGCTTCCTCTTCATTCATGTTTCTGAATTCTTTACATTTCTGTTATGATTTTTTAGAAATTCTTTTACATTGCTTAAAATTATGCGAGGGCTCATAAGGGTTTACGCATTTAAAATGTAAATTCATCCAGAAACAATGAAAATTGTCCCCAGTATTAGAATTAAGAAAAATTAATAAACAATGTTTGCCAGTGATTTAATTTTTGTTCAAAATGGAAGAGCACTTTTCTTTTTGGTAAATGAGATTGCTAATTTGCATCTTTTAGGAAATATTTGGTGAGAATTTATAGCTTAAAACATTTATCTGGCCATGGCCAGGTAGCTTAGTTGGTTAGAATGTTATCCCAAAGCACAGAGGTTGCAAGTTCAGTCCCTGGTCAGGCACATACAGGAGCAGATTGATGTTCCTGTCTCTCTCTCTCTTCCTACCTCTCTTCTCTAAAATTAATAAAATATTTTTTAAAAAATTTTCTCTGGATATAATTTGCTAAGTAAATAATTTAGAAGTTTTACTGCTTGGAATTCTGGGTGTAAAATGAGAAAAATGTACATTATGGCTTCTGTATATTGTCCCTGCCATGGGGACCACTTCCTTTTAGGTAAGAAATGAGATGATGGTCAGTTCTATCCACTTACTTCACCACTGACCACTGACCACCACTATACCTTCAAGAGTTTAGCCAACTGTGAAGTTAGCGGAAGTCTAATCCACATAAGACAGTCCTTACTTCTGACACCAAATTCAAGTTCAGGGTTTCCTAAAGCCATACTAGGGATTGATAATCCACTAGAAAGACTCAGAACCCATTGAAAGCAATTGTAGTTGGTGGTTATAGTTTATTACAGGGAAAAGGCCCAGATTAAATCAACCAAAAGAAGAGACATAGGACAGGGTTCAGGAGGGTTCCAAACACAGATGTTCTATTTGTCTTCTCCCTGTAAGTCAGGACAATATTACTTTTGACACAGATGCATGATAGTGCATGATAATGTGCAAGGAATATTGCCACCAGGGGAGCTCACCTGACTCAGTGTCCAGAGTTTTTACTGGGGCTCCACCATCACATTGTCATAATTAATTGACACATAGCTGATCCCGGAGATTGACTGGTACAGCTGACCTGAAGCCCCCACCCTCCACCTCCTGGCTGGTGTGAAACAGAGCTTTCACCTCAGGCCCAATTTCACTATCTGCTGGCCCGAGGCTCCAGGCAACGGCATTCCTATCATTAATGACATTCCAACAGCTGAGATCCTAGAAGCAGAGGCTACACCAGGCGTGGCCAACAGTTTTTGCCCCCCTGCCAGATTAGAAAGAAAACCTTTTTCACGGACCAAACAAAATATTAAAAAATGTTAAATACAAAAACAATTCGTTTAAGTAAACAAAATTTTATTATATAATTTATTTATGAATAAATGTGAGTGAAAAATTTTAATGTACAATATTATTTTAATAAAAATATATTTTAATAAAAATATAATTGCATACCGTATAAATATCCAAACTGTATTACAATCAATCAAAACAATATTTAATTAATAGAATGAGCTTGAAGGGGTTATATCGCAAATAAAACAATTATTTCATTTTACAAACAGACTGGACATGTTTTTAGTTAACAACTGCAGCTATTGTCTATGCTACAGTGCCACTTGATTCAGCACACTTGATCACAAAAATAACAAATTGTTTGACCTTGGGTGCGTACTGGCAAACTCCGCCTTAAAGAATGTGGGTTTCACATCGCTGCTAAACGTCAAACAGTTCATATCGAGTACAGATGAGTATAAAAGTTGTAAATCTTTATAATGGAATTTTTTAAAAAAAATAAAGAAGTATCACGAATCCATTTAACCAATTATTAGAAATTAACCCTAGATTAGTCACACGCGGAATTCTTTTCTGCGTATCACTATCTTCCTAAATATCTCGATTCCCAATAATCAAAGACGCTTCCGCTTCTGAATAGCTGAGATTTTAAAGTAGCAGAGAATATTAAAAATTTAATCGCAGGCTGCATAAACTCATTATGCAGGCTGGGTGTTGGCCATGCCTGGGCTACACCTTCTAGGGTTATAATTTACCCTTGTGAGGGAATTCTATTGCAATGTTTTTTTTTTTGGGGGGGGGGTTGTGGGGGTTTTTTTTGTGATGGACAGAGTGAGAGACAGTGAGAGGGACAGACAGACAGGAACGGAGAGAGATGGGAAGCATCAATTCTTCATTGTAGCACTTTAGTTGTTCATTGATTGCTTTCTCTTATGTGCCTTGACCGAGGGGCTCAAGCAGAGCGAGTAACCCCTTGCTCAATCCAGTGACCTTGGGCTTCAAGCCAGCTACCTTTGGGCTCAAGCCAGCAACCATGGGGTCATGTCTATTATCCCACACTCACGCCAGCGACCCCACATTCAGGCCAGCGAGCCTGCGCTCAAGCTGGTGAATCCTTGCTCTAGCCAGAGACATTGGGGTTCAAACCTGGGTCCTCCCGCATCTCAGTCCGACACTCTCTTCACTGTGCTACCGCCTGGTTAGGCTATTTCAAAAATGTTTTAAAATAAAATGTATATGACAGTAAGCTAGATTTCATTCAACTAATGAGATTAAACTCCCAGGTTTGAAACTTTTGGTAATAAATTAAGAGATTTTCATAGCAGTTTTTAAAAAGTAGTATTATCTTCTAAGTTATTTCATTCAAAATAGAAAAGCTTTCTTCTCTATAAACTAAAGAGGTATATAAAATTATTCCTAAAACATTCATAATATCCTCTTGTAGAAGCTATTGTTAAATTGGCAGTTTTTAATGAAACAGTCTTAAGTAGTGAGCGTCCCCTCCCCGTGCAGCCTGAAATGTTCAGGTCAGCAGGAAGGCGGACGGGAGGCTGCAGGGGGACCCTGAGGAGCCTCGGTGGGGTGCCGGGGATAACGCAGGCGGTGCTGACACAGCCCTGGAACCTGAGTGGTGATTGGTGAGCACCAAATCTGCGGAGAGGTTCATTAGGGACAGGAACCACATTTCTTTTTAATAATGAGGTACTTATAGGTGAAAAATCCTTTTCTTTAGAAATTAAATTTAATGGGGTGACACATTGGTCAATAAGTCTACATAGGTTTCAGGTGAACAGCTCAAGCATTTTGAACTGTTGTTTGCATTGTGTTCCCATCACCCAAAGTCAAATCATTTTCTGTCACTATATATTTGTCCCTTTTAATAATGAGGTACTTGTAGGTGAAAAATCTTACTCATTTGTATAAGTAAATCTATGTGTGCTGATATCCAGATTTCTTATTAACAGTCTGTGCTTTACTAAGGCCAGACTGAAGCATTCCTATGACTAGGGCTTCTTAGCTTTCTGTGAACCATATTCCTGGGGTTAGGTTCAGACGGGCTGCCCAGGCATCACCAATTCCGTAGCAGTCATAGAGCACTGCAGTCACCGGGCCCTGACTTCCGCCCGTGAGGGGAGGCCAGAGCAAAGCCGGACCGTCTGAACGGGAGTGAGTCCGCTCACCACTGTCTCTAGGAAATGCTGTGTGTTCAGTACTAAGAGGCCAGCCTGATAAAAGCTGTGTTTGTCCTCATCTGAATAATTCTCTTTTTTTATAGCCACTAGATGGAGCTTGAAGACTGGTTTCTAAAATGCTCTAGTTTTGTTTTTGTTTTTTTAAATAATCTGTATACTCATTCATGTAGAAAAAAGATTTTCCTTTCAGTTGTGCAGTATATACTAATTAAGTCATTCCCAAATGTACTAATTAGAAATCATCAAGTGAAAAAAATAAGGATATAATTTATGCTTAATACTAAGCTGGAAAGTAAAACTCAGAGTTTAAGAAGGAATTCAGATGTCTCAGATACCACTGTGTAGTGCTATAGACAAATTATTTTCTTTAGCTTTTTATGTTTCCTGTGCTGTATTACAAATGCTAATTTACTTATTCCTCTGCTGTATGACAAATATATTCCTCTATTTATAAGTCCTCAGTATTCATTCATTCAACAAATCCTTGAGAACCAACTGTGAAAAATATTTTCACCTTTTAGAAAGTGTCAGCCATGTAAATCAAGTCTCACGTGCTCTGTGTTAAAAAACAACAGCAGCAGCAAAAAACAAAAAGAAAGAAAGAACAGTAGAGCAGATACAGGCCTAGTTTCCACACCGCTTTAGGTTAGTTACTTAGTGAATTATGGTGGAGATTTTTCTGCCTCCCTAGCCAAAGCCAGAGTAGTGTCAAATAATTTTATTTGGCACACTTTTAGAATTGGATTACTCAGTGAAGTTTTGAAATAAAGTAGCTGTTATAATTGATATTAAATATCACTTTAAAGTTGCATATAAAAAATGAAGTGTTGAGAAAATATTAAACACTATGAGCAATGGTCCAAGGTAGAGATTAGATTCTATGATAACTTGAACCTGTGCAGGCAAGAAAATTTCATTCATCCTCCATAAACCGTAACAGTAACAGAATCTTTAGCCACAACACATTCTTATTAGAAGGGTGTTCTCAATCTGAGTACTTCCTTGCTAGCTGTCTTAAAGGTCTCCTCTTCTCTTTGTAGGCTTCTGTGCTGGACAACCTGCGGCTAGCTGTGCGTTCTCAGCTGGGATTTACTTCCATCAGGCTTCCTATGGCCGGCAGATCCAGCAACATTTGGAATCGTATTTTCAATTTTGCAAGATCACGTCATTCGGGGTCATTGGCTTTGGTCTCCGCAGATGGCGACGAGGTTGTCCCTAGTCAGAGCACCAGTAGAGAACCTGAAAGAAATCATACTCACAGAGGTTTGTTTTCCATGGAGTCGGACGACACAGACACAGAAAACGAGAGAAGAGATACAGCAGGAGCGTCTGGTGGGGTCGCAGCTCCTTTGCCCCAGAAAGTCCCTCCCACGACGGCAGTGGAAGCAACCGTGGGAGCAAGTGGAAGTTCCTCAACTCAGAGTACGCGAGGTGGTCACACAGATAATGGAAGGGATGTGACAAGTGTGGAACCCCCAAGTGTGAGTCCAGCACGTCACCAGCTCACAAGTGCGCTAAGTCGCATGACTCAGGGGCTGCGTTGGGTACGTTTTACATTAGGGCGATCAAGCTCCGTAACTCAGAACCAGAGTCCTTTGAGACAGCTTGATAATGGAGTCAGTGGAAGAGAAGAAGATGATGATGTTGAAATGCTAATTCCAGTTTCTGATGGAGCTTCAGACTTTGATGTGAATGACTGTTCTAGACCTCTTTTTGATCTTGCCTCAGATCAAGGACCAGGCTCTAGGCAACCATATACTGCAACAAACCCTGGAGTGAGGCCAGGTAGTCGAGACGGCCCCTGTGAGCGCTGTGGCATCGTCCACACTGCCCAGATACCGGACACTTGCTTAGAAGCAACACTGAAAAATGAAACGAGCGATGATGAGGCTTTGTTAGTTTGCTAGGTACGAATCACATAAGGGAGATTGTATACAAGTTGGAGCAATATCCATTCATTATTTTGTAACTTTACAATTTAGTATTAATTTAAAAGGAAAAAAACATGCAGGTTGATTTCTTATTATTATATGTTAGCCTGCATGGTTAAATTAAACAATTTGTAACTATGAATTTTAGAGTTTGCTATTTTAGCAGCTAAAAATGCATTATGTATTCATATTGTTCAATAATGTTCTTCCATTTGTTTCTAATTGTTTTTATCCTGGTACTGTAGTTCATGTTAGAAATATGGCTGCTGAAACTCATTTGATGTCTATTTATCTTATGTTAAAGTGATTATTTGTACAAAATATCTTCTTTTAATTGAACCCTTTCTGCTTTTGCCAATACATCTTGTAACTTAATATACTAGATGTTAAGGTGGTTATGTACTCCCAAGAAAAATACCCTTATTCTCACCTCTGTTTTTATTTGTATAACATTTGTCTAAATATAAATATTATTGGATTTCAACATAAGAGCTTATCAAAGGAAAAAAAAAACCTTGCCTAAAATTTTTCTCTTATGTTGAACATGCAGTGATGTGAAATTTAGATAGATAAATTAATGGCAAAAACAAAATTCTTTTGTAGGTTTTCTAATATTAACTTTAATACCCTAATATGGTACAAACCAAATGGTAAAGTCCCAAGTCATTTCTTTTTTCATCTCTATTTAGTGACAGGATTAAGTGGATGAATATACTATACTATGCATTAAATCTTGAACTTTATAAAATACGTACAAAAATTGTACAAGTTAAGTTCCAACTGGTAATGTCTTTCCCTGATACAGGGTTATGCTTGTATTGAACCCTAGGGATTTGCACTAAAATCATATCAAGGTCTCAGATGAGTTTAGTGCATAAGCACTATCACTTTAAATACTATTATTTGCTACCACAATGACTATATATTTCCATAGCTTTGGGGGAGGGGGTAAGAGGGGACATTTTTATTACAACTTGAAATTGCTTTCCTGGTTTTATATTTATTTGTTATATTTAAATACTGCATTATTTTAAGAAAGTGACTTTTTCAATATATTTTATTCATGAGGGGGATCATGCTACATGTTGAAAAACAAATTAAGAAACCATTTAGCTCCGCCCTCTATTTTAAGTAGAGTATTTGCAAACCCCACATACTATTTTTATTGTCAATTCCTGTTTATTTATTCTTTGGCTGTCTGTTTTAGTAGCTTAATGATTGAGTATGAAAAGTGTATTTGTGTGTGATTATTGCTATTTATTAAATTTTAAATACTTTGCTGAATGTCATTTTAAAGCATGTTTGAGGTCTTGTGTATTTGTCATGTTATGCTGTCAGGAAGAACTGACTGAAATGTTTTAATATGTATCAAAAATTAAAATGACTTTTTTTTGTATTGCTTTGGGGTACTTTTTAAATCGAAGTTGCTCTTTATTTTTGTTTCAGTGTGGTGCATATACAAATTCAGGCCACAAGATACATAGCATGTGTAGAAGAAATATTAAAATGAGGGGGAAGATATTCTTCCTTAACTGCTTTATAGTGTAGTAGTAGCCTATACCAGTGCTGCAGGACAAGAACCCCTGAGGGTTGTAATGAACCTTCCTGGGTCACACAGTGAAAGTAGGTCTGTCTCCTACCCCGGCCTCCCATCTCTCAAAGAGACCCACCAATAACAGCTTCTTCTGTACCTCTCCAGAGATACCACGCAGATACATAAATATATCCATATATATAATGATATATATAATTAATTCTACCATACTATGCATACTGTTTCTGTACCTTTTTTCAAGGAAAAAATATATATCTCTTTTAGATATATTAGAGTTTTAATATTAAAAGTAAAGTTTTTATTATTTGATTTTTCACGTTAAATCATTTATCCTGAATTTAAGTCTCTAGCATTTTCCCCCAGGTTGTCCTAGTTATCCCCAAGCTGTTTATCAGATGAGTCCATCCATCCTTTCTTCACTATTTGAAATGACCCTTTTATCATAAACTTTCACACTGGCTGTGCTTTTAAACTCAAAGTCTACCCCCTTCAGTTGATCTGCCTTTTTTATACCAGCCCTACACTTTTAATAACTAATTTTATATGTTTCAAATATTCTTGCTTGTTTTTTCATTTGAACATTAGTATCAACTTGGTGAGCTCTGCGAAACAAATCCATGGGTACTTTTATTTCTTTGACATAATTATTATGTTAAATCTTCTAAATCATGGTGCCCATTTGTTTAGGTCTTTTCTTGTTTATCTCAGACATGTTTTACATTTTACTTTACAGATATCTTGTACATTTTTCAAGCATTTTTTCATAGTAATTTCATCATTTGTGTTACCGTTATTAAGGAAGTCCTGTGTCTTTACAGTTTAGTCTAATTTTAGTATATATGAAGGTTAATGGTTTATAATACGTTTCTATCCAGCTATCAGATTCCTATTTTCTTATAGTTTATAATAGTATTTCCAGTTACACAATCATGTCTTCCAATTTGCATACCTCTTTGTCTTAATTGTGTTGTCTAGTACAGTGCCCCCCACCCCCCAGGCCGCGGACCGGTACCTGTCCATGGGCCATTTGGTACTGGTCCGCAGAGAAAGAATAAATAACTTACATTATTTTCATTTTATTTATATTTAAGTCTGAACGATGTTTTATTTTTAAAAAATGATCAGCTTCCCTCTGTTACATCCGTCTAAGACTCACTCTTGACGCTTGTCTTGGTCACGTGATGCATTTATCCGTCCCACCCTAAAGGCCGGTCCATGAAAATATTTTCTGACATTAAACCGGTCTGTGGCCCAAAAAAGGTTGGGGACCACTGGTCTAGTACATCTAGAGAAACTTTAAATATATTTGGCTATATTGAATTGGGTTGAGATAGATATATTTAATCATGTTAAGGAAAATCCATTGATCTTTATGTTTTAACAAAACTTTAACTGAGAATGCATGTTGAACTTTGTCACATGCCTGTTTATTATCTATGGAGATGATCATATGATTTTTCTCATTTGATCTTTTAATATGATGTTATTAATATATTAATACATTTTGTCATTTTGAACCATCTTTGCATTCCTAAAATAAACTCTACTTGGCTATTTGTACTATTTCTTTAATATCAATATATTGCTAGATTCCTTCATAATTTATTTAGGATATTTGCATCTGTATTCATCAGTGAGATTAGACTATTGTGTGTTTGTGTGTGGTATAATAAAAAAAATTTTTTTTATTTAATGCTGGTGAATCTGGAAACTTCCCTCCTTTTCCTGTGCTCTGGAACAGTTGAAATAGCATTGGACTTTTTTATTCCTTAAAATTTCAGTGAAGTTATCTGATCGGATGGATGTTTGGCAAGTAGCTCTTTGACAACTTTTTTGGTATCTTCTATGCTAATTGGTCTATGTAGTTTTAATATTTTAGCTGGGACCATAAACCAACCATGCCATCCAAGTTCTCAAATTTATTTGTCTAGAGCAGTGGTTGGCAGACTCATGAGTCAACAGAGCCAAATATCAACAGCACGATTGAAATTTCTTTTGAGAGCCAAAGTTTTTAAACTTAAACTATATAGGTAGGTACATTGTTATTAACTTAACTAGGGTACTCCAAAGCTGGCCTTTGCGCCCGCACGTGGTATTTTGTGGAAGAGCCATACTCAAGGGGCCAAAGAGCCTCACGTGGCTCGTGAGCCGGGGTTTGCCGACCACTGGTCTAGAGAAAGCAAAGCTCTCCTGTGCATATGCCCCCCTTATGGATTATGCTTGCTCTCTTATTTTCTTAAGATAGTGAACAGTTGCCCTATTTCTATTGTGGGGTGGTTTTATGGGGGGTTCCCCCAAAGTGGTACGCCTTGAATGTCTGCATTTTATAACTTCTATTTTCTAATATTGATTTTTACTAATAAACTTTTAGTTTACTTCTTTATATGCTTTATTTGAATTAGCACTTCATTTTTATTTCTTCTTAGTATCATAAAATGAGATATAAATTGACTTAATTTTCATCATTGCTTAGATATAGTATTGTCATTTTATATTCTAGATGTTCTGAAGTTTCCGTTGTTACTACCTCTAACCCAAAAGTTTATTTAAAGAGACATTTGGTGCCCTGGCTGGATGCTTTGGTCGGTTAGAGAGCATCATCTCGATATGCAAGGGTTGTAGGTTTGATCCCCGGTTAGGACACATAATCAGATCGGTTTCTCTCTCTCTAAAATCAGTAAATATATTTTTTAAAGGCTTTTTTGCTGGGAGACGTTATTTTCCTGGGGTTTTTTTTTCCAAATAAGATTTTTTATGTGGGTAGTAGCTTTGTTTTTTACTTATTTTTATTTTTACAGCATCAAGATCAGAGAATGTCATGTGCAGTATATCTATATATTTTAGGGAATTGATTGTCTTCTCAGTTTTTTAGATATTCCAGGAGCACTTTTCAAAGTTTATTCTTTATTTACAGGTTGCAGATTATAGTAGACATTACTCAGTTTTATCATATGTTGTTTAAGATCTTCTCTGTAGAACTTTGTTTTTGTCTTTTCAAGTCTCGAAGAGTTCCAGTATTAGTGAGGGAGAAAATAGGAACAAAAGAGGTTGTGGAAGAAAAGTTCTGTGGGCAGCACCTTAGCTCATATCATAAGCTAGGACTGAGAAAGTAAGCGCAGGGTGAAGAGAGGTCTTCCTATAAACTGTGGAGGTTTTAGTTATTACTCCTGCTTACCACCATTATCCCCTGTTAGGCTGGGAATAAATGGGTCAGACAGACTAAAAGGACAAAGGAAAACACGTGGTATTTATTGAGCCCCTACACACACACCCAGTGATGTTGACAGCAGTGTATTTGCTGCTGCTCTGCGTTTGAGCGGCGTAGGCACCCCTCACACCGTTCCCCTGAATCCTAAGGAAGAAGATGACAGCAACTTGACAGGACCTGTCTTACTCAAGTGGGTCCCTGTTTATAAAGTCACAGTAAGCAGTAGAGAGAAAGGATGGTTCTCAGAATATCTAAACCCTTTTTCAGGTACATGTTACAAGTTGCAAGTGGATACTGTCATGGATTAAAAGTTGGCTGATTGTGGTAGAATGAGGCAAAGTAAGACCCACAGATTTTAGAGTTAGAAGGATTCTAAAACGGAGGCAGTAACAGACATATCTGACGAATCAGGAATGTTCTCTACTTCAAAGGAATTGGTATTCTACACCAGGGAACATAAGCTGTATGTGCCATGCATAGTTTACAATTACCTGATTTTACAGGACTTTTGTCTTTAAAAAGTTAGGTAAGTTTTCTGACATGTTGACATATCCGACCTCCAAGTGAGTGTGTATCCTATGTTTACATTATCAAAGACCGTATCTGAGTGTCACCACTCATCAGCTGCTTTCTCATCATAAGAAAGAACTCGCAAAGTGAGTAATATTTACCCATTGTTGAATGCCTACCATCTGCCAAGTTCTTTCATAAGTATCTTTGGAATCTTCACAGCCCTATGAAATATAAACTACATACTCTGTTTCTCCAAGGTCATATAGCCAATAGGAGCAGAACTATCGACCCTAGTGTAAGGTATTTTTCCTCGCCGAGAAGGAAGGAAGAGGGCTCGGAGCCGCAAAGTGTGGAATAATAAACGGCTTTATTGAGTACAGAGCACACACCCCGCCCGGCAAGGTTCCCTGGCCCCAAGGAAAAAAAGATGGAGAAAATGGAGGCTAGGGAAGTTGCAAAGATTAAACCGCGTGGCAGATATTTAAAGGGTCCCTCTAGGGAGGTGGAGCTACTATGACGTGGTGAAATTTCACTGGCTGGCAGACGATTGCTTCTTTCCAAATGGTTCCTGGGAATCTTCCTTTGGCGGGCTTGATTGTGGGCGGTCCTAGCTAAAGTGGGCGGGTCTGAGTTCCTATGTGACCATGCCCCCATCCACGGACCTTACATTCTGACCTTTTGTGTTAAATAGAAAAAGGGCGCCGTTTATTCATCTGGCTACTTCCTGCTGAATAGGGGCGTCGTGGGGAGGGGGAGATCAGAAGGTGGTGGCTTTAAGGGGTGTCAGGAGGAACATCTGTGTGGCTGTGACTGCAGAAACTTCGCAGATGCGATCCCACTTGTTGCAGAACCCTGGGTTCTCCGAGTCCAGGCCGTGTCCTAGGAGTTTGAGCGATGCACCCACCTGGCCGGATTGGCCTTCCATTTGGGTGGTTTGTCCTCCACATAGAGGCGCTGAGGAAAAAACCTGTTGCCCAAAGAGGCAATCTCTCTGCCAGTGACTGGGCTGCTTGCAGTCAGGGCAGGGCTCAGTGGGCAGCCACAGGCAGGGGCCCTGCCGGGACCAGTGGTCCTGCTTGCCACACTTAAAATAAGCTGCTGGTGGCTCTGCTGGTCTCAGGGTTGCCACAAGAGTCGGGGTTTGGAGCATTACCTTCTGCTGCATGGGGGCCTGGCGAACAGGCCTGTTTCTACTAGTTGGGACCGTTAAAAACTTTAAATGCCATGTTCACAGGTTCCGGATAGGGGTTTGGGGGATTGGGAATAAGTGGAAGGGGGCTCATGAGGAGCCCGGCACCCAGATCCTGCAGGAAAAACGCTGAAGCCAAAGGCAGGACAGGGCAGGAACTTCCTGTAAACCGGTGTAAGAGCCAATGCCAGGCTGAGAAAGGCCTGACGGAGGTGGGACTAGAGAACACAGTGAAGGGAGGGGCCCCTGGCCAGCAGGGGAGGAGAAAAAGATGGTAGTTAGTAAATGGCAATAAGAAACAGGTTTTTTCGAAGGGAGGGGAGAGAGAGTTTGGAATTCGTGGAGAAGGAAAGATTAGGAGTAGAGGTTTCAGGTGAGGTTTCTCTGGCCAGAAAAAGACCTACGCAGTGTGGAACAGGCGGCACAGAGATTAAGGACGGTTGCGCAAATAATTAGGAGCCGTGTATGAAAGAGATCTCCAATTAGTTCCCAGCTTTTTTGGCGATAGTTAAATTGGTGAGGGTGTTAACACCAAAAGTCCCTTCAGGAGGCTAGTTGAGTGGGTTCTGTGGCCTGGCCACAGTGGAGAAGAAGAACAGTTTCTTCTTCCTTAGGGAGGGAAATTCCTGTGCCCCAACAGCCGCGCTCAGTTCTCGGAGTGGTCAGACCTGAGCATTAGCGTCCTAAAAACTCAATGTCCAGCCACGGATGAAAGTGGATGTGCTTGGGGAGGTCTCCACAAGCACACGCACTCGGACGGACGGAAAAGACTTTCCCTGACGTAGCTACGGTTTCGGACAGGGAGTCTCGGAGGAAAGAACTGAGAGGAAAGCTGGAGGCAGGGGACTTACCGCACTGTGCGCCGAAGTGGGTGAAATTCGGAGATCGGAGATCCTGGTTCTTTCTCCTGGTTCTTTCTCGGAGGGGAGGTGAAAGGAGCGATCCTTGCGGACTTCTAACTCCTTCCGGGTTTTCGGCACCAAATATGTAAGGTATTTTTCCCCGCCGAGAAGGAAGGAAGAGGGCTCGGAGCCGCAAAGTGTGGAATAATAAACGGCTTTATTGAGTACAGAGCACACACCCCGCCCGGCAAGGTTCCCTGGCCCCAAGGAAAAAAAGATGAAGAAAATGGAGGCTAGGGAAGTTGCAAAGATTAAACCGCGTGGCAGATATTTAAAGGGTCCCTCTAGGGAGGTGGAGCTACTATGACGTGGTGAAATTTCACTGGCTGGCAGACGATTGCTTCTTTCCAAATGGTTCCTGGGAATCTTCCTTTGGCGGGCTTGATTGTGGGCGGTCCTAGCTAAAGTGGGCGGGTCTGAGTTCCTATGTGACCATGCCCCCATCCACGGACCTTACACCTAGCCTTGTCAGGCTCCACAGTTTTGTGAATGAATTGGATCACAAAATGGAGTATCTATCAATCAGGAGAAATAGCCAGTAGATTAGAGCCAACAGACCTGGATTATTATGCAAACTCAGTCTCAGATTCCTCATCTTAAAATAAGGATAAGAAGAATTTACCTCAGGAGGCACTGTGGAGGAATAAATTAGGATAATATTTGTAAATGCCTTAACACACATGGTCTGGTCATCCATCGCTGTGTAATAAACTTCTCCCAAACTTCATGCTGAAAACAGCCACAGTTATTCAGTGTGCTCACAAATAAATAATCTGGGCAGAGCTCAGTGAAATCAGCTCATCCTGCTGTTGGCATCGGCTGGCGCTGGAGGCTATGCTCCCCAAAGAGGTCCACACGCGGTCATCGAGGAGCTCAGCCAGAGAAGCCTGGGACCCCTCCATGTGGACCTCTCAGGGAGCTGCTCAAGTTTCTTACGGTATGAGAGCTGGGATCCAAGAGGGAGCATTCCAAGACACTGCTGAAATTGCAAGGCTGCTTCTGATCTAGTCTCAAAAGGCCCAGAATATCACTTCTTCAACGTTGCATTTGTCAAACAGCACCAAGACCAACTCAAATTCAATATAAAGAGATAGACTCCACTCTCAGTAGTAAATGTAGCAAAGAATTTGTGCCATCTGTAATCTACCACCACACAGTACCTGATTCATAAGAAACGAAGTTGCCAGTATGAATATTTTCAGCAGGAAAAGATTTATAGTCCCAGTAAGAAGTTCATTTGCTAAAAGGATACAAGTTAACTCCGGTCATATGCTGAGTACATTAATTGTGCACATTTTATATTTGTTTATTACAAATACAAGGGTAAAACCATTTGCCTTAATGTATTGAGCCAGAAATCATAGCATTGAGACAAATTTAAATAAACACCATCTAGACAGATGGTAAATGTTCACAATTGACAGTTATTTTTCAACTACATTTAAAATAACTTCTATTTCAACATGATATCATAACCTATACAATGTTTTTAAATTTATTAGAGGCAACATAGTGGGGAAAAACCTGGAGCCAGATTGCCTGGATTTTAATCCTGTCCTGTCCTGTCCTGACCATCATGCAGTCTTGACCAAGTTTACTGAATCACTCTGTGTGTCAGCGCTTCCTTTGTAAATGGGGATCACAGGGCTGTCAGAGGATTAAATAAACTAATGTACGTAACGCTCTTGAAGCCAAGCCTGGCTTCTAGTAAGTTGCATGTGAGAGTTTGCAATGATTGTCTTTGTCTGAATGTTAAACAGAACGTCTATGAAGCTTGACTTGTGAGATAAATGTGGAAAGTTCTGAGAAAGTCCTGATTTCTGAAGATAGGACAGTGTGCTTACCCCAAGTGCTCTCAAGTGCGGCCACTATCCCTGGGATCATGGAAATCAATCCCGACCCAGGATAAAGGTCAAAATGGGAGCAAGACAAGGGAGGAGAAACTAGCAGCCCATTTGGGATGAGTTGAAGGGAATTCCAAGTCCTGCTGGGCCCATTCCCCCACCCCCCAGGGCTGAAAAATTATCTTAGTAACTAAATCTGGAGAGAGGTCTTTATGGGACTCCTCTAGTGACTTTCGGATCACACAATTCCCTGCTTGTAGCAAACTCTGCTAGCTGCATACCCAATATCCAGGAGAAAAGCCTCGTTTCAAGGGTTTGGGGAAAGGAAGAGAGAAGGTCTGATATCTGAGCAACTGCCCCAGCCTCAGAGGCTACCCTGACCTCTGGTTATATTGAAGCAACTGTAGTATCTCAGTTAAGCACAGAGTAATACATTTCTAACTCATCTGCTGATTCTTAAACTGAGAATAATAACAGTGGTTTGCTTGCAACATGAGACAATGTATGTAAAGCAGTTAGAACAGTGACATTTAAGTGCAGTGTAAGTCCTTAGTAAGCAACGTTAGTGGGTGATCAGGTTAGCAGTAAACTGCTCACCCTGTTCTCTTCCAAAATCTGTTTATATCTTGAACTTTCCTGAGAGATTTCATTTAAACAAAGGGTTTTGAGGATTAATAAAAATTGGAAATTAGTGCTAGACATTACAGGACTAAGTTACCATATTCTTACCTAGAGTTTATTGATAATAAAATACCTTTTGAAGGCCCTGGCAGGTTCACTCAGTGGATAGAGCATTGGCCTGGCATGTGGATGTCCCAGGTTTGATTCTGATCAGGGTACACATGAGAAGCGACCATCTGCTTCTCTTCTCCTCCTTCTCTCCCCCCCCCCCTCTTACACTTTCGCAGCCAGTGGCTCAGTTTGTCCAAGTGTCAGCCTCAGACACTGAAGATAGCTTGGTTGACTCAAGCATCAGCCCCAGATAGGATTGCCAGGCTGATCCCAGTTGCAGCATGTAAAGCCAGGAGGCACGGCCAGGGCCACTATCACAGCAGGCCAGCCCATGCAGGTTCGCGTTGGATTCGGACAGTCGGTAAAGAAACCATGGAGCCAAAAACTGGTGGGCCATAGCCTTTAATCCTAGCTTGCACCCGGCGGGCAAGTAAAAATACACACTGGGCTCCAAAACCCAGTCACACTCAGTGCTCACAAAGCCACTGACTTATCCGAGTTTCCTAGAATCAAAGGTTTCTAGCTCACCAGCCTTATTCTCCTCAGTTCCCCATCTCCTTCCTTCTCCCAGATACAAACTCTACACAAACTGGCATCTCACTCAGCACTCCACCATCTTGGCTGCTTCTCCTGGCCTCCTCCATGTGGCCTTTCTCTGCTCTCCTCTGCTCTCTCTTCTAATGATAATCTCAGGAACCAAGCGTCAAGTCCCGTTCTGCCCCCAGTTTATAGTGTAGAAATCCAAACCCTTAATCCAATATACAAAATAGGGAAGTCTCTAATACAAAGTCACTTTCTGAGGCATGATTGGATTGTACCACCCCACATCAAAAAGGGTAGGAAAAGCTTAATCCCAAAACCAAGCCCAGGCTACAAGGATTCTGCCTGCCTTTAGCCCACCCCAACACACATTAATATCACCTGGGCGACGGCCTCCTTGTGTTATCTTTAACAAAGTGAGCATAATACATTTTATCTGCCCAACACAGCACATGCAGGAGTCTGTCTCTCTATCTCCCTTCCTCTCTCTCTCTCTCACACACACACACACAAAACAAAACAAAACAAAAAAAAAACCTTTGGAAAAACTTTTATTAAGAGTAATTTCAAGTAAATGTACTGAGATGTCAGCTTCCAAAGAAGCTTAATATTCTCATAAGAGTAATGCAGAAGCTTTACTAAGGAGAAATAACAGAGTGAGTGGGAAAGCATGGATTTTAGTGTCAGACACATCACAGTTTGAATCTGGCTCTGCTACTTAAGAGTTTTATAACTATGAATCAATTATTTACTCTCACTAAGGCTTGTCTCTCACCTGGAAAATGGGATTTCACCTACCCTTAAGGGTTACTGTAAGGATTAAACAAAAGAGGGGGAAAAGGCTAGGAAAGAGTCTTTATTGGAGCCTTAAACATAAGAGGTTGAAAATTTTAATTACCAATATTAAATATTTATTTCTCAAATTAAAACAACCTGTTTTTCAAGCTCCTCTCTGCTGTGTGTTATACCTTGCAGAACATTGGTCCTGTCCAAAATATCCATGAGCATGTTTGAGCCATTCCAAATGGTCCTTGATATTTGGTCTTATCAAAAATGTCCATGCTTAGAAAACATCCCCAGGTTGAAATAGCCCAAAACATTTATTTATATTTTTGGTTTATAGGATTAACGCATTAAAAATATTATGTTTTATTGGTCTAATAATTGTAAATAGGACCAAATATCAAAGACCTTTAGATATAGACTAACTGTCTTTATGACATTTCTGGACAGGACCAAATAATCCTTTTGTATGTTAGCAGAGCTTTCTGAAAGAGCAGATTTCTCATAGCCTTCGTTGTCCTGTTACCTTGATTAGAGGGCAACTTACAGCTCTGTCTCAATGAAACGTAGGTTCACTAAACAAAAGTAGAATGGCGTCTTGGCACAGACCTCTCTATTTCATTATAAAAAAGCCAAAATGAAGAACTTCTGTAGAGCCTGGAACAGGAAAAATGTGTCTACAAGCTATATAAACTTAGTAACATGTTGAGTGAATATAAATAACAGAAATGTGAGGACATTATTTCTATTCACAAATTACGATTTTTTTAAAAACATAAAAACAAAAATATTTTAAAACCTTTCAATTACATTGTAATAGAATCAAGTTTTACCTGAATATTTATATACATTTGTCTTATCTGATGAGCTCTGATTTCAAGGAACATAAAAATTTCTTATCTAATTTGGTTTTTAGATTTAATTTTCCAAAGTCTGACTTTCCTTAATACAGACTTTGTATTTGTAGTTGTTCATTGCATGATTTTAACTTCATGTTCCTATTAGTTTCCTCTGGTTGGAATTTGCTTTATTGCTGCTTTTAATTGAGATTTTGTTAAATTTGGAACATAATTTCCACCTCTCTAGCTCTTGAGTTACCATTAGAATTGTTAGCCAAGTGTGCAAAAACAATTCTTTGCATCATTTTCTTGATTTGGAATGAAAATAAGCTCTCGTTCATTAAGTCCTTACGGAGTACCAATCATAGTGCTAGATGCCGTATGTCCTTCATTTCTAAGCCTCACCAGAAATCTGTATAATAGATGTTATCCTCTCCAATATCAGCAGAAGGAGCGCCAACTGCCTTTGTCACTGGAACTGGAAGCAAAATAACTTCTGGAACTTGAACTACAGCTTTACTGTATCGTATTTTCACATGGAGAATAATGGAGAGATTTTACTTTATATTTAAGGGGTATTTTCACAGGCATGCAGTAAATCTTTCTGTTTTATTTTGGAACAATGTATGTTTTATTTTTTAAAGTAGCATAGAAAGATTAGAAAACAACCACTCCATACCCACTAGGATGGTTATGCTCAGACAGGGAATAACAAGTGTTGGCAAGAATGTGAAGAAATTGGAACCCTCACACACTGCTGGGGGGAATGTAAAATTGTGCATCTGGGTTGGAAAGCAGTTTGGCAGTGCCTCAAAAGTTAAATAAAGAGTTACCATATAAACCTAGAAATCCCCTTCCTAGGAATGTACATACCCCAAAGAAATGGAAACATGTGTCTATACAAAAAGTTGTACATGAGTGTTTATAACAGCATTATTCAAAACAGTGAAATAGTAAAAAACAACCTAAATGTATATTATTTAATAAGTAAATAAACAATGCGGTATATCCATATACTAAAACATTATTTGGCAATAAAGGGATGACGTGCTACACCATAAATGAACTTTGAAAACATTATCCTTAGTGAAAGAAGCCATTCACAAAAGACAACATATTGTATGATTTCATTTATATGAAATTTCCTGAATAGGCAAATCTAGACACAGAAAGTAGATTAATGGTTGCCTAGAGCTAAGAAGTAGGTGTGAAGAAGGAGGTGGTGAATGACTGCTACTGGACACAGGTTTCTTTTTAGGTTGGTGCATGTTGCAAAACACTATAAATATATTAAAAACCATTATCCTGACCTGTGGTGGCGCAGCGGATAATGCATCCACCTGGAATGCTGAGGTCACTGGTTCAAAACCCTGGGCTTGCCTGGTCTGAGTTGATGCTTCCTGCTTCTCCCCCTTTATTTCTCCCCACTTCCTCTCTCTAGAAATCAATAAATAAAATTTAAAATATAAATGAAATAAATCATTAAATAGCATACTTCAAATGGATGAATTTTTGATACACAAATCATATCTCAATAAACTGTCAAAGATTAGAGAACAAAAACACAAGTAATATCCTCCTTTTGTTCTGTTTGCTGTTAAAATTAGGTTGAAACTACAAATAGCCTTGCATATTGTGCAGGAGAAAAGTAGTTTTACCAAATTAAAGGTAGAGAATTCTGTCTTCATCTATTTAGCAGTATAATCTAATCTGATTAACTCTGTTACTTAAGCAGTTAAACTCCCTGGGTCATATTTCTTACGTTTGTAAAATGGAAGTAATACTTCCTCCCTTGTGGAGTTCTGTGGAGATTAGGGCCTTAGCCTAAGGCCCTAATATTCAAATTTGACAACTAGTTATTCTATAAATATTCATGGAGGGATGACTATGCTCAATAATTATGTTCAATTCATGTGTTCTTTAAATCATAATGTGAGGAGATGACGTCAGAGTAATGGCGGGGTAGGAAGCGATACCGATAAATCTCCCCCAAAACTCAACAAGATCTTCAACCAGAAACAGAAAAACCTATACTTGGAGCCTCCAGATGCTTTGCAATACACCCAAAGGTATGGTCGAGTGAAAAATTGGCTAAATATATAACCAAACCCCGAAGGAAATAGGGAGTAAGAAATGCTCCACCTTCCTCACTAACCTAAACAGGGCGACTTTCTCTGGTAACTGTGAATATAGAAACTGAGGCGGGCAGGCAAAGGGGGTGAATAGATCCAGGCCGCGGCACAAACGGCCGAACCAGGCTGTGGCACGGAGATCGAGGCCGAGGAAAAACTGATCCTGTGGCAACCCGGGCAATACAAGCTAACACTCGCGCCAAACCCAAACAAAGAAAGACAAGCGGGGCGGCCATTTTACCCAGTCTCCTGGTTGGCATGCGTGCAGTTAGTGGGCGAGAGATTTCTTCCTAGGCCCCGGGAGTGGGTGCCCGTGTTGCCCCACGGAGAGGCAGGGTCAGAGGCCTTTCTGTGGGCTGAGGGCAGAGTCTCTGGGCAGCCCCAGCGCCCTGGGAAAGCCATGCACGGGAGGGAGTGAGAACTAATTCCAACGGTGGAGATTTTCCGTGCTGGAGGGGTTTTCACTCAGAGGGAAATGCGGCCGGCCTCATATCCTGGTTTGCGCGCGCAGATAGTGAATGAGAGATTCCTCCGAGTGCCTCGGCAGTGCGCGCCCGTGTTATCGCACAGAGGGGCAGAGTCAGGGGCCTTTGTGTGGGCCAAAGCGGAATCTCGGGCCACCCCAGCGCCTTGCGGGAGCCGCGCACAGGGACGGAGCGAGACTCAATTCCAACGCTGCAACTTTTCCCTGCGGTTGGGGGTTTCACTCAGAGCGTGAGACTGCTGGCCGGATATCCTGGTCTGCGCGTGCAGCCAGTGAGTGAGAGTTTCCTCCAAGCGCCCCGGAAGTGGGCGCCCGCCTGTGTTACCGGACAGAGTGGCAGACAGAGCCAGAGGTCTTTGAGTGGGCGGAAACCCCGCCTGATTATGCTAGCAGCTCTGACTGACTGAGCCTTACCCAGAGCCCTGTGCTAAGTGGAAATAGAGTGGGGAGCTGCCAGCTCTTTGAGCCTCTTACTATCCAGGCAGAGGCAGCAGCAACCCCATAGCTGGATTATCAGGCTACTAATTGAGGAAGGAAAGACTAGGAGAAAGGCTCCAGGAACACGGACTCTCTCACTGTCGGAGCCTATAAATGCTAATGAGCCTCGACTGCCAACGAGACTAAAGCACAATACATGACATTGCCATAGAGACTTATCAACTGCAAACCTCTACCTGAGCGTGCCAAAGGGGCAGAACCCGGGGTACAGAGTGACCGACCAGGAAGAGGGAGAGAAAAGAAAAAGCAAGAAGATAACCTCTCAAAATCAAGAATAATCTGCAGACTTTATAACCTATCCCATTTTATTATATTTGTTCGATTGTTTCTCTTATCTTCATTCTTGATACTTTTTTTCCTCCTCCAATTTGGCCGATTAACTCTCTGCCGGTCTTACTCTCTCCTCTCCTTGAACTACACTACCCATAAGTGTTACATCTCCCATTATCTTTTCTCTTCTCTTCCTTTCTCTCTATGAGGGTTGCACTCCAAAACCCTTAATTCTCTCTCTCTCTCTCTCTCTCTCCTTTCTTTTTTCTTCTTTTAGTGGTTCCCTCTTTTTTTCTCTCTCTCTCTTTCTTTTCTCCCTCTATATTAGTTTCTTCCTTTCTCCTTTACATCTCCTCTCATTCAAACCTCAATAACAAACAAATTATCTTATCTGGGACTCAAACTTATGTTTGTGGCATTTTGGGGGGGTTTTACTTCATCTTTTTAACTCACTAGCAGTGCTCCCATCCCTGGCTCTCCATTTTATCTAGTTCTTGTTCCACTAAATACAATACTAATTTTTTAATTTGTCCCCCCATTTTTCCATTTTCCTCTTATTCCTCCCATCATAACTCTTAGACAACCAACACCTAAAAGCAAATCATTTTATTCTTGACCCAAATTTTTTCCTTATTTGCTTTTTGTGGGTCCATACACTCTTTTTTTTCCTTTTTTTTTTTTTTTTTCGTTTTTCCTTTTTTTTTTCCCCTTTATTACTTTTCCCCAATTCAGGCCCTCCATCACAGGCATTGTTTGTTATAATTCACAGTCCACCACAAGATTTTATCAAGAAAGAGGGGAGAGGAGAGGAGAGGAAAAAAGGAGGGGGGGAATAATTTCCTTTTTAAAAAATTTTTATTTTATTTTATTTTTCTTTATTTCATTATTAATTTTTTTTTTAAAAAACAACTCTTTTCGATTTTTAATTTTTTTTATTATTTTTTTTAACTTTTTATTCTTTATTAAATCTCATTATTACTATCAACAAAACCACCATCAGATGCCATTAAGGAAGAGAAAATCGAATATCATGGATACAAAAGAAAGAGAGGTAACACAGCTAGATGAGGAAAAATCTATGGAGGAAAAATTTAATATATTGGAAACCTTGGAGCTAAATGACAGAGAATTCAAGATAGAAATCCTAAAAATCCTCCAAGATATACAAGAAAACACAGAAAGGCAATTTAGGGAGCTCAGAAAACAACTCATAGAACACAAAGAATATATGTCCAAGGAAATTGAAACTATAAAAACAAATCAAACAGAGATGAAAAACTCAATTCACGAGCTGAAAAATGAAGTAACAAGCTTAGCTAATAGAACAGGTCAGATAGAAGAGAGGATTAGTGAAATAGAAGACAAGCAACTTGAGGCACAACAGAGAGAAGAAGAAAGAGACTCAAAAATTAAAAAAAATGAGATAGCCCTACAAGAATTATCTGACTCCATCAAAAAGAATAACATAAGAATAATAGGTATATCAGAGGGAGAAGAGAGAGAAAATGGAATGGAGAACATACTCAAACAAATAATAGATGAGAACTTCCCAAGCCTGTGGAAAGAACTAAAGCCTCAAGTTCAAGAAGCAAACAGAACTCCGAGTTTTCTTAACCCCAACAAACCTACTCCAAGGCATATCATAATGAAATTGACACAAACCAACAGCAAAGAAAAAATTCTCAAGGCAGCCAGGGAAAAGAAGAATACAACATATAAAGGAAGGCCCATTAGATTATCATCAGATTTCTCAGCAGAAACTCTACAAGCTAGAAGAGAGTGGACCCCAATATTTAAAGTCCTGAAAGAGAGGAACTTTCAGCCACGAATACTATACCCATCAAAGCTATCCTTCAAATATGAAGGAGAAATAAAAACATTCACAGATACAGAAAAGATGAGGGACTTTATCATCAGAAAACCCCCACTCCAGGAATTACTAAAGGGGGTTCTCCAATCAGATACAAAGAACAAAAAAAAAAACAGAGCCACAAGTAAAAGCTCCAAGAAGAACACAATAAAAGCAAATTTAAACTGTGACAACAACAAAAAGAAAGAGGGGGAGAAGATGGAGATTAACAGTAGCAAAGGACGATGGAGTGCAAAAGTACTCACAAAATAGTTCGCTACAATGAACAGGGTAGGGACCCTTTTCATTACTCAAAGGTAACCACCATTGAAAAAACCACCACAGAAGCACATGAGATAAAAAAGATAGCAACAGAGGAAAGATGTATGGAATACAACCAAATAAAAACAAAAGATAGAAAAACAAAAGAGAAGGATCAAACAAGACACAAAACTAACAGAAAGCAAGGTATAAAATGGCAATAGGGAACTCACAAGTATCAATAATTACACTAAATGTAAACGGATTAAACTCACCAATAAAAAGGCACAGAGTAGCAGAATGGATTAAAAAAGAAAATCCAACTGTATGCTGCCTACAGGAAACTCATCTAAGTAACAAGGATAAAAACAAATTCAAAGTGAAAGGCTGGAAAACAATACTCCAAGCAAATAACATCCAAAAAAAAGCAGGTGTAGCAATACTCATATCGGATAATGCTGACTACAAGACAGGAAAAGTACTCAGAGACAAAAATGGCCATTTCATAATGGCTAAGGGGACACTGAATCAAGAAGACATAACAATTCTTAATATATATGCACCAAACCAAGGAGCACCAAAATATATAAGACAGCTACTTATTGATCTTAAAACAAAAACTGACAAAAACACAATCATACTTGGAGACCTCAATACACCTCTGACGGCTCTAGATCGGTCATCCAAACAGAGAATCAACAAAGACATAGTGGCCTTAAACAAAACACTAGAGCACCTGGATATGATAGACATCTACAGGACATTTCATCCCAAAGTGACTGAGTATACATTTTTCTCCAGTGTACATGGATCATTCTCAAGAATTGACCATATGTTGGGCCACAAAAACAACATCAGCAAATACAGAAAAATTGAAGTGTACCAAGCATATTTTCTGATCATAAAGCCTTGAAACTAGAATTCAACTGCAAAAAAGAGGAAAAAAATCCCAAAAAAATGTGGAAACTAAACAACATACTTTTAAAAAATGAATGGGTCAAAGAAGAAATAAGTGCAGAGATCAAAAGATATATACAGACTAATGAAAATGACAATACGACATATCAGAATCTATGGGATGCAGCAAAAGCAGTGATAAGAGGGAAGTTCATATCACTTCAGGCATATATGAACAAACAAGAGAGAGCCCAAGTGAACCACTTAACTTCCCACCTTAAGGAACTAGAAAAAGAAGAACAAAGACAACCCAAAACCAGCCGAAGAAAGGAGATAATAAAAATCAGAGCAGAAATAAATGAATTAGAGAACAGAAAAACTATAGAAAAAATTAATAGAACAAGGAGCTGGTTCTTCGAAAAGATCAACAAAATTGACAAACCCTTGGCAAGACTTACCAAGGAAAAAAGAGAAAGAACTCATATAAACAAAATCCAAAATGAAAGAGGAGAAATCACCACGGACACCGTAGATATACAAAGAATTATTGTAGAATACTATGAAAAACTTTATGCCACTAAATTCAACAACCTAGAAGAAATGGATAAATTCCTAGAACAATACAACCTTCCTAGACTGAGTCAAGAAGAAGCAGAAAGCCTAAACAGACCTATCAGTAGAGAAGAAATAGAAAAAAACATTAAAAACCTCCCCAAAAATAAAAGTCCAGGCCCTGACGGCTATACAAGCGAATTTTATCAAACATTCAAAGAAGACTTGGTTCCTATTCTACTCAAAGTCTTCCAAAAAATTGAAGAAGAAGCAATACTTCCAAACACATTTTATGAGGCCAACATAACCCTCATACCAAAACCAGGCAAGGATGGCACAAAAAAAGAAAACTACAGACCAATATCTCTAATGAATACAGATGCTAAAATACTAAACAAAATACTAGCAAATCGAATACAACAACATATTAAAAAAATAATACATCATGATCAAGTGGGATTCATCCCAGAATCTCAAGGATGGTTCAACATACGTAAAATGGTTAACGTAATACACCATATCAACAAAACAAAGAACAAAAACCACATGATCTTATCAATAGACGCAGAAAAGGCTTTCGATAAAATACAACACAATTTTATGTTTAAGACTCTCAACAAAATGGGTATAGAAGGAAAATATCTCAACATGATAAAGGCCATATATGATAAACCATCAGCTAACATCATATTAAATGGCACTAAACTGAAGGCTTTCCCCCTTAAATCAGGAACAAGACAAGGTTGTCCACTCTCTCCACTCTTATTTAATGTGGTACTAGAGGTTCTAGCCAGAGCAATCAGACAAGACAAAGAAATAAAAGGCATCCATATCGGAAAAGAAGAAGTAAAGGTATCACTTTTTGCAGATGATATGATCCTATACATCGAAAGCCCCAAAGAATCCACAAAAAGACTACTAGAAAAAATAAGCCAATACAGTAAGGTCGCAGGATACAAAATTAACATACAGAAGTCAATAGCCTTTCTATATGCCAACAATGAAACAACTGAGAAGGAACTCAAAAGAATAATCCCCTTCACGATTGCAACAAAAAAAATAAAATACTTAGGAATAAACATAACAAAGAATGTAAAGGACTTATATAATGAAAACTAGAAACCATTGTTAAGGGAAATCGAAAAAGATATAATGAGATGGAAGAATATACCTTGTTCTTGGCTAGGAAGAATAAATATAATCAAGATGGCTATATTACCCAAAGCAATATACAACTTTAATGCAATTCCCATCAAACTTCCAGTGACGTTTTTTAAAGAAATAGAGCAAAAAATCATCAGATTTATATGGAAATATAAAAAACCCCAAATAGCCAAAGCAATCCTAAAGAAAAAGAATGAAGCTGGGGCATTACAATACCTGACTTCAAACTATATTATAGGGCCATGACAATCAAAACAGCATGGTATTGGCAGAAAAATAGACACTCAGACCAATGGAACAGAATAGAAAGTCCAGAAATAAAACCACATATATATAGTCAAATAATTTTTGATAAAGGGGCTTACAACACACAATGGAGAAAAGAAAGCCTCTTCAATAAATGGTGCTGGGAAAACTGGAAAGCCACATGCAAAAGAATGAAACTGGACTACAGTCTCTCCCCATGTACAAAAATTAACTCAAAATGGATCAAAGATCCAAACATAAGACCTGAAACAATTAAGTACATAGAAGAAGACATAGGTACTCAACTCATGGACCTGGGTTTTAAAGAGCATTTTATGAATTTGACTCCACAGGCAAGAGAAGTGAAGGCAAAAATTAATGAATGGGACTACATCAGACTAAGAAGTTTTTGCTCAGCAAGAGAAACTGATAACAAAATAAACAGAAAGCCAACTAAATGGGAAATGATATTTTCAAACAACAGCTCAGATAAGGGCCTAATATCCAAAATATACAAAGAACTCATAAAACTCAACAACAAACAAACAAACAATCCAATAAAAAAATGGGAAGAGGATATGAATAGACACTTCTCCCAGGAAGAAATACAAATGGCCAACAGATATATGAAAAGATGCTCATCTTCTTTAGCTATTAGAGAAATGCAAATCAAAACGGCAATGAGATACCACCTCACACCTGTTCGATTAGCTGTTATTAGCAAGACAGGTAATAGCAAATGTTGGAGAGGCTGTGGAGAAAAAGGTACCCTCATACACTGTTGGTGGGAATGTAAAGTAGTACAACCATTATGGAAGAAAGTATGGTGGTTCCTCAAAAAACTGAAAATAGAACTACCTTATGACCCAGCAATCCCTCTACTGGGTATATATCCCAAAAACTCAGAAATATTGATACGTAAAGACACATGCAGCCCCATGTTTATTGCAGCATTGTTCACAGTGGCCAAGACATGAAAACAACCAAAAAGCCCATCAATAAATGACTGGATAAAGAAGATGTGGCACATATACACTATGGAATACTACTCAGCCATAAGAAATGATGACATCGGAACATTTACAGCAAAATGGTGGGATCTTGATAACATGATACGAAGCGAAATAAGTAAATCAGAATAAACCAGGAACTGTATTTGTATTATTCCATACGTAGGTGGGACATAAAAGTGAAACTAAGAGACATTGATAAGAGTGTGGTGGTTACGGGGGGGGAGGGGGGAATGGGAGAGGGAAAGGGGGTGGGGAGGGGCACAAAGAAAACAAGATAGAAGGTGACAGAGGATAATCTGACTTTGGGTGGTGGGTATGCAACATAATTGAACGACAAGATAACCTGGACTTGTTATCTTTGAATATATGTATCCTGATTTATTGATATCACCCCATTAAAAAAATAAAATTATTAAAAAAAATCATAATGTGAAACTTTGTTTAATGTGAATTATGTATTTTTAAATCTAGAGGGTCAAAATTATATGATATTGTGCTTATACATTACAAGATGTCCATGAAATGATGCATTAGTCATATTCAACTAAAGAAAAATTATTTTTTCCTTTCTAATTTAAAAAAAAAAGGATAACAACTATATATCAATAAAGGTCAAGTCATCGGGAGTGGCATCCCTTATTTGTATAGCAAATTGCAGAGCAAACCAGAGGAATAGCTGGCCTTTTCAAGAAGCCATCTAGTGGTTTATTTCAGCATTACAGTTATTTATTTTGCAACAGCTCAATTCTCGTTTTTTGTTAAAACTCAAATAAACTTCTTTGAAGGCAAAAGTGGAAGTTAAATAGTAAGTGAGGCTAAACCTGAGTTTGGAATGCCAAAGAAATCTAAGAGACTTAATTGTATTCTTATTAATTTGGACCAAACAATGAAAGTTCTTCAGTGGAGTCCCAGACTGCAATGTTGACAAGGTGGAAGTGAAGTCAGTGAGTTTTTATGTGCCACTGAGCTCTGTGTCAGGTCACTGAAGATAAATATGACGCAGTTTTTGTATTCTACAAGTGCACAAATCAGTGCCCTTAAGAGCACAGATGGGTGGTTAGGTAGCATTGTAACTGCGTAGACATTTCATTTCTTGAGTATAATCTTTCTCCTTTCTTTCCTTTTGATTCACACTGGCTTCATCCAGCATCCTGGTTCACCTGCCTCCTTCTCCCTTGTCCATTCCTTTCATCACTAAGCCCTCAGGACCGTGATGGCGAACCTATGACATGCGTGTCAGCACTGACACGCGTAGCCATTTTCGATGACACAGAGCCGCATGCACCTGCATACCAGAAAAGTATGGGGCCGCATGCCGAGAAGGACGTTTCATCCTTGGCTCCTGCACGGCCAGGTGCAGTAGCTGAGGATAAAACATTTGCTGTAATGTAGACACTCTGTGCCGGAGGTCTGTAGGCCAAAACATCAGAACTCCCGCACGGAGTGTCTAGTTTTGGGACTTCCGGTTAGGCCGTTTTTCTCAAAGTGACACACCACCAGAGTTATGCTTGGTTTTTTGGCAAATTTTGACATACCAAGCTCAAAAGATTGCCCATCACTGCCTCAGGACAAGGAGGTTCTGGTCAGCATCAAGTAATCTTAGGAACAAAGCCTCAGAGACAAAGTTTCGATAAAACTAAAGATAACATTTAGTTTTCAGTTGTGTTTCAGCTCCAGGCCCAGAAAAGTAGCAAAACCAGAGGGAGCTGCCCATGGCCTACATCAGGACCAGATGCACTGATTAGCTACCCTACCCTAGCACGGACCATCAGTACAGAGCATGCTGGCCATGACCGTGTCTCCCTTAGCCACCATGATTCAGGATTTCTGTATAACCCATTCCCTGGAACCCATCGGAAGCCAGGTTTTTGAGCATTAGCTTATCTGTGACTGGGCATGGGCCACTTCCTAAAAATAAACCCTTACTTTCTTTGCTGCAAGTTCTCATCTATCCGCACTGGATTTTTTTAACATATTGCTTTTTTTTTTTAATTTTATTTATTCATTTTTAGAGAGGAGAGAGAGAGGGAGAGAGAGAAACAGAGAGAGAGAAGGGGGGAGGAGCTGGAAGCATCAACTCCCATATGTGCCTTGACCAGGCAAGCCCAGGGTTTCGAACCGGCAACCTCAGCATTTCCAGGTTGACGCTTTATCCACTGCACCACCACAGGTCAGGCCTATCCACACTGGATTTTGATGCATGCAGGCAAACAAACCCCTTTAGTCTGGTAACAGTATCCTTCACCTGCAACGTTTTCATGTCTGGTACTAAACACTGCTTAGAGCAAAAAGTATTTGTTTAAGATGAGAAAGACTTTTAATGAAGAAGGACTATCTACAACTCCATTACCTTCGAGTTATATTAGAGAAATAAAAGCATAAAATTAGCAGAGAGAAGTCAGAGATTTAAAAAAAAAAAAGCTGAGTCAGAGGAAGTAAGCCTCCGTGGGACAAGTTCATGTAAGAGGGTCCACTCGCTGACCGCTGTCTCTCCATGCCTCATGCTCTGGCGTTTACACCGGTTCCTCCCACATCTGGGGCATCAGTCTCAACACTGTCATGTCTACACAGCTACATAACTTTAAACAGTGTTGTAGGAGCTCTAGGGTAGCAAATGCTGCTCTCGCTTCAGCCCCAGCTGAGGACTAACTCAGCGCCTGACGGGATTCCTAACAAAGCTGGAGCGAATCCCAGGAAGGTTTGCCTCGAGTCCCTTTCGCTCTAGACCTTGCCTGCCTCAAGGGTTTGTTTAAATGCAGGGCACAAGAAAAATGATACTTTTAGAAACAAAGTAGGTAAACTTTCTTGCAGACACCCTGCAATGTATTTATTTTGTATCCAAGTCTAAAGTCAACATAATGCACAGGGTGGAAAGGAGGTCAGTGGTTGCCAGGGGCCAGGGTTGTGGGGAGAGGATTGACTGCAAGGAGACACAGGGAAACCTTGGGGGGCCCTGGAAATATCTTCCATTTGATTGTAGTGGTGGTTACATGACTGCATGTCTGCCAAAATTCATAGTACTGTATGCTTTCAAAAGATTAATTTTACTCTATTTAAACATTAAAACAATATATATATAATGCAAATTTTCAACCCTATTTTGTCTGGGTAACAAAAATCCAAGTAGTATATGCTTTTATTGATTTGTTGAGGCAGGATAGGAAGAAGCTAGGGGAAATTCCTTGGCAAGTAGAATGGGGAAACTGAGACGGACAGTTAACTGGCCAAGCGATTTATAACCAGATAATAAATCACAAGATCTTATCTTCCCTAACAAAGGACACTTAAGAGCAAATGGTTTGCACATTCCAGAATATGTCTGGGGTCAAACCCACCTCTGTCTGGGTCCCAGTTTGGTGACCTTCTTTTTTTTTCTTTCTTTTTTTTCTTTTTTTTTTTTTTTTGTATTTTTCTGAAGCTGGAAACGGGGAGAGACAGTCAGACAGACTCCCGCATGCGCCCGACCGGGATCCACCCGGCACGCCCACCAGGGGCGATGCTCTGCCCACCAGGGGGCGATGCTCTGCCCCTCCGGCGCGTCGCTCTGCCGCGATCAGAGCCACTCTAGCGCCTGGGGCAGAGGCCAAGGAGCCATCCCCAGCGCCTGGGCCATCTTTGCTCCAATGGAGCCTTGGCTGCGGGAGAGGAAGAGAGAGACAGAGAGGAAGGAGGGGGGGGGGGTTGGAGAAGCAAATGGGCGCTTCTCCTGTGTGCCCTGGCCGGGAATCGAACCCGGGTCCCCCGCATGCCAGGCCGGCGCTCTACCACTGAACCAACCAGCCAGGGCCGGTGACCTTCTTTTTAGTGAGAGAGACCGAGACAGACAGGAAGGAAGAGAGATGAGAAGCATCAACTCATTGTTGCAGCACCTTAGTTGTTCATTGATTGCTTCTCATATGTGCCTTGATGGGCGAGGTGGGGGGTCTTCAGCCTAGCCGGTGACCCCTTGCTCAATCCAGAGACCTTTGACTCAAGCCAGTGACATTGGGCTTCAAGCCAGCGACCATGGGATCATGTCTATGATCTCATTCTCAAGCTAGTGACCCTGTGCTAAAGCTGGTGAACCTGTGCTCAAGCCAGATGAGCCCCTACTAAAGCTGGCGACCTCAGGGTTTTGAACCTGGATCCTTAGCATCCCAGATTGATGCTTTATCCACAGCACCACTGCCTGGACAAGCTTTGGTGACATTCTTTGAAGGTAAATCTGACTAGAGAATGACCCTGATTCCTTTATATGCTCATTTTGATACATCCACATATTAAAGGACACACCTGGAATGCTGATGAATAATCTATTGAGATCCTCCCCTGAGCTCTCCTCTCCAGTTCCTACCTTAGAGAACAGATAAGGCCCTGGGTAGTTGGGTCAGTGGTAGAGTGTCAGCCCAGTGTGTGGAAGTCCCAGGTTCGATTCCTGGTCAGGGCACACAGGAGAAGCGATCACCTGCTTCTCCACCCATCCCCCTCTCTTCTCCTCCCTCAACCATGGCTTGATTCAAGCAGAAGTTGGTCGCAGGCACTGAGGATGGCTACAAGCCTTGCCTCAGACGTTAAAATAGCTTGGTTGCCAAGCAACTGAGGAGCGGCCCAGATGGGCAGAGCATTGGCTGGTAGGGGGCTTGCCAGCTGAATCCCAGTCAGGGCGCATGCGGACATCTATCTCTGCCTCTCCACCTGTCACATAATGGGGAAAAAAAGAAAGAAAGAAAACAGATAAGACCCTGGTCAGTTAGCTCAGTCAGTTAAGAGCGTCCTCCCCAAACAACAAGGTTTCAGGGTTTTCTCTGGTCAGGGCACACACAGGAAGCAACCAGGAAATGAATGACCGGAGGGAACAATGAATGCTTCCCTTTCCCCTGCCCCCTCTCTCCCTTTCTCTCTCTGTCTGTCTAGAAATCAATAAAAATTAAACCCTGGCTCCATAGCTTGGTTGTTGGAACATCATCCCGGAGCGTGGAGGTGGCTGGCTTGATTCCCTGGTCAGGGCACATAGAGGAGAAGCTCAGTGCTCCTGGCTCTCCCTCTCCCTGCCTCTCTCAAAAAAAAAAAAAAAAAAAAAAAAAAAAAAAAAAAAAAAGGAAAAAGAAAAGAAAGAAAGAGAGAGAGAGAGAAAGAGATGAAGGAAGGAAGGAAGGAAGGAAGGAAGGAAGGAAGGAAGGAAGGAAGGAAGGAAGGAAGGAAGGAAGGAAGGAAGGGAGGAAGAAAGAAAGAAAGAAAAGATAAAAGATAAAAACCCTTAAGACAAAGAATCTGTGTATACTCTTTCTGGAGCACGCCCTCACCTTTCCTCCACTCCTTCTTTCCTCAGACGTGTGTCTTTGCTTTCTTCCTTCCAAGCTCTAAAGTTTCTCAAGAGACTTGAAACGAGAGGAGCAGCAGGCAGTGGCCGCTCATCCCAGGTTAAACCCCTGTCTGTACCTGTCTCCAAGGGCCCTGCTTCTGCCTCTGTGACGTGTTTCCGGAGTCCATACAGCCCAGCTGGCTCACTTCTCCTGCCTCTGTGACTTTCTCTCTAAAGGGCCGAGGAAGCTCCGGTGACACTCTTGGTTCTCAAAAAAATTCTCAAAATCAGTAGAAGCATTTCATATGCTTGTGGATCTCATGATTAAAAGGTAAAACTATTAATAATAAAAAAGTTGCTAGAATAGAGAAATAAACAGTTTTGCTAATAACCTCTAACAAGCATTAGCTCCAGGCTTTACACGAGTTACCTCATTTAAAGTGTGCAGCACCCAGTACTACCATTAGGGGAGACATGAGGCTTAGAACAGTTAAGAAACTTAGCTAACAATTCGAGACGCTAAGCAAAAGAAAAATCCAGAACTCAAATCCAGATCAGTTTGGCTCCAAAATGCAAATGTATTTATTTTACTTTATTACATCTTTCTAATCAAGAGAGCACTTTCATTATTTCCTTAAGTATTATTATAACCCTGTAATATATTTTGCTAAGAAAAGTCCAAAATAACTGAAGACCCATGGCACAGTATGAGTTAGAGGAGCAGGAGAGTTTCTGGAAGCACAGGTGGGTGCCGCTGGCAGAGTGGGCAGAAGAAAGCCTCCCGCCACGCCTGGTGTCCCTACACATCCATTGAGAAGGCAGTGCCTTCTTTATTCAAGGGAACAATGATAAGCCCCAAAGATATCCGGATATCTTCCTAGTCCCTGGATCCTGTGAATGTTGCCTTATATGGCAAAAGGCACTTTGCAGATGTGAAGTTAAGGATTTTGAAAAGGGGAAATTGTTACTAAACTACAGGGGTCCATTTGTCTGCACACATCAAAGCCCAAGAAGACACAGACAGGAGATTGCAGCAAAGAAAGTGCGAGTTTATTTTGAGACAGTGGCACCTGCTCAAAGTCAGAGGGGAGCTGATGCTCAGAAGCCTGGTTCCTGATGGCCTCCGGAGGATGGGGTGTGTGTGTGGGGGGGACCATTAATCATGGCCACTGAGAGGGTTAAGGTTGTGGCCAGGGTTACGATCCCAACTGATGGGTCAGTGCTAGGTTGGGGCTAATTGATCAGAGCCTCCGATCCCCACGTCGACCATGCTGTCACTTCGTCAGGTTTCACCACTTTTTTTTTTTAATTTATTTATTTTTTAAAATTTATTCATTTTTAGAGAGGAGAGAGAGAGGGAGAGAGAGACAGAGAGAGAGAAAGAGGGAGGAGCTGGAAGCATCAACTCCCATATGTGCCTTGACCAGGCAAGCCCAGGGTTTCGAACTGGCAACCTCAGCATTTCCAGGTAAACGCTTTATCCACTGCGCCACCACAGGTCAGGCGGTTTCACCACTTTTCCGGGCCGGAGCTAGAAAACAACTGAGGCCTTGATGTTATCTCTAGTGCGTCTGAAACTCTCTGTGGCTAACAAACCTGAGCCTTTGTTCCTAAGATTACTTGATGTTGATCAGATCCTCATTATCCCGAGAGCTTGATGATTGAGTAATGAATGTACAAGGGAGAAGGAAGCAGGCGATTCAGGGATCTAGATGAGGTCAGGATGAAGCAAAAGGAAAAAACAAATGGAGAAAAGGTCATATTAAAGAAACGAAGTTTCTGCCTGACTGACCGTTGGTGGATAAAGCGCCAACCTAGAACGCTGAGGTCGCTGGTTTGAAATGCTGAGTGAGGTCACTTGCTCTGAGCGTGGGATCGTGGGATCGTCAGTGTGGGGTTGAGTGAGGGTATCATCCACGTGATCCCAAAGTTCACCAGCTTGAGCCCAAAGATCACTGGCATGAAAAGCCCAAGGTCACTGGCTTGAGCAGGGGGACACTGGCCTGGCCCTGGTTGAGGCACATAGGAGAAGCTCAGTGCACAACTAAAGTGCAAGCAACTGCGAGTTAATGCTTCTCACCCTCTCTCTCCTGCCCCTCTCTCTCTCAAAGAAAGAAAAAACGAAAGAGAGGGAGGGAGGGAGGGAGGTAGGAAGGGAAGGGAAGGGAAGGAAAGGGAAAAGAAAGAAAGAAATGATGTTGCTATACAGTTACAAGATTATCCTGGATCATCTAGGTGGGCCCTAAACATAATCTCAAGTGTCTTCATAGGAAGAAGATTTGGGGAGATCTGACACCTCAGAGAAGTCAGCGTGACCGTGGAGACCACGATGGGAGGACGCAGCCTCCGCCCCACGTGCGCAGCCTCCGCCCCACGTGCGCAGCCTCCGCCCACGTGCGCAGCCAGCAAAGGCAGGAAGGGGCAAGAAAACAGATTCTCCCTACGAAGCCCCCAGAAGGAATCAGCCCTGCCAACATCTTGACCTTAGCTTGGTGAGACTGACTTGGCATCCGTAACCATAAGAGAATAAATTGGGTTTCTCTTGAGCTGCCGAATTTGTGGTTATGTGTTAGAGCGGCCATAGGAAACTAGTACACCCAGCCAGAGCCAACTCTCCAGAATGTGCTTGAAACTGCCACCCTCGTGTCAGAGCACCTTTATAAAACAAGCCTGGCCAGGTGGGGGCACAGTGGCTACAGCAGCAACCTCGGATGCTGAGGACCCAGGTTTGAAACCCCGAGGTCTCCGGCTTGAGCGCAGGGTGCGGGCTTGAGCGCGGGTTGCTGGCTTGAGTGTGGGATCTCAGACATGACCCCATGGTCACTAGCTTGAGCCAAAGGTCACTGGCTTGAAGGCACATGTGAAAAAACAATCAATGAACAGCTAAGGTGCCACAATCTCTTTCTAATTTTTCTAATCTCCCTTCCAGCCTGTCTCTGTCCCTCTCTCTCTCACTTAAAAAAGAAAAAGAAAGAAACAAACAAACAACAAACCAGGTAATATGACTGTAGAAGAGATAAGAACTTTTAAAAAATGATAGCCTTGAGTTTCTTGGAGTTACACAACAGCGTGTCCTGAAAGCCCCTCCCACGCCCTCCAGGCAGATGTGTTGGTGTGTGGGGTCTGGTCCCACCATACTTGCTAATTTATTACAGGAAAACCCACTTCACAATTTTGTTTTTAACAAGCATGACCTTAGCTATCTGAGCAAACACACAGAATGGCTCCACGATGCTGAGGTAACGGTGTGAGGCAGCTCGAAGCAGCGTGTCAGGATAGCAGGAGGCGTGCAGTAAGTTCAGGGACGCAGGATCTCATTCCTGCGTTATCATTTATTCACTTACACAACTTGAGGCCCAAGCACAGCCAGGATTGGAATCTGGCTTAAAGTTTGGAGTCATAAGATGGGTCAATTACAGGTTTCAGAATAATTTATCTCCAATATTTACTGCAGGGTGACCTTGGGCAAATCACTGGGCCTCCAAAGGCTTGCCTGTTAAAGGTGGAATAGTACTGAGTTCAGGGAGCAGTTGTGAGGATGAAGGAAAATTATGCATGGGAAGAATTACTGACTTAATGTGAGTGCTCAGTAAATCTTAGCTACCGCTGCTGGTATGGTTCTTGCAGGCACCTATGTCCTCCTTCTGCTCAGGAGAGGTGCTTCAGGTAAGAGTGCCCCCTGGAGTTGTGAGGTGGACCTACAGTCAGGGGACCACTCCTGCCTCTCACACGTTTACTTGCTGTTCAATGAGAAAATACTATCCCTGACTATCGGCACAAGGACTGTAAGACCAGTCTGCTGAGCACCATCCCCAGGGATCCCAGGTGGTACGCTCTGTATGCGGTGGCCTCTCTGAACAGATCCCCTCTGCCTCAGAGCAGGGAACAGGAAGAAAATAGTCCAAAATATAGAAGGCAAGTCCTTTCGGTCTCCGGTTTACTCATCGTGATCTGAGAAGAGTTAACCCGACTGTGTCGGGCACCCTCTGCATGGGATTCTGTCCCTGTTCACAGAATGACAAACTGTTTAAGCATGCAGGGTTGGGTCTTATAAGCTCCTGTCAACCCAGCTCCTCATCTTCAGTCAAGGTGACAGAAGTGCTGAGAGGAAGTGACTTGAGCAAGCTTACACCAGAAGTTGGCATCAGAGCCAGGGTTAGGCTCCTAATTGTAATTCTTTATTCAATTTTCTTTCCTTCCAGGCTGCTCCCGCCCCCCTCCCTTCTATGCTGATTCAGGAATAGCCTCATCACCCTGCCAGACACTCTGATCCCCATGTGGACCTGGGGCCGGGGCTTCCCGCAGACCCCAGCACAGTGCTGTCCCGAGACTCCCAGCTCCATGCCAGTCTCTCCCTGCTTCCCTGCTCAGTCTTGCTCACACCCCATCGCCAGTCTTTCAGCTTTTCCATCCGGTAGAAAACAATGGTGTGAAACCCTCTCCTGGCCCGGAGCCTGGAGTAGGGGTGGAGATGGGCTAGGTCAGAACAGCAAAAGCAGATTCAGTGACCCCAGAATGGCTGAGGACTCAGATACAGAGAGCCTGTGGGTATCCCCCAAATCTGAACCACTCAGTGAAGACAGTCGCCATTTGCTCCTCCACCTTGCTGTGCCTTCGACCGTCAGTCAGGGTCGGGAAAGCCTTCCTGCCGAGTCGCTCTCACCTCCACTTCACAGCACATATGTTTCTACGGGTAAACGTTCATTGTAATCCTCCCTTAAAATTAATCCTCTGGTTACACCCTTAAAAAAAACAGTATTAGTCCTCTCTTTATCTGTGGTTTCGCTTTCTGTGGTTTCAGTTGCCCACAGTCAATTATGACCTGAAAATATTAAATGAAAAGTTCCAGAAATAATCAACTCCTAAATTTTACATGGCAAGCCTTGGCCTTAAGCCTGGCACACACCAAGGTTGTGGGTTAAAACCCCAGTCAGGGCACACAGGAGAAGCAACCAATGAGGACATAACTAAACGGAGCAAAAAGTTGATTCTCTCTCTCCCTTAACCCCCACCCCCTTCCTCTCTCTCTCTTTCCTTTTTTTTTTTAAATTGAGAGCAGGGGAGGCCAAGAGACAGACAACCGCATGCACCCCGACCAGGATCCACCCCACAAGCCTTCTATGAGGTGATTTCTGCCCATCTCGGGCGTTGCTCCACTGCTCTGCAATCGAGCTATTTTAGAGCTTGAGGCCGAGGCCACGGAAGCCGTCCTCAGCCCCCAAGGCCATCTCACTGGAGCCAGTCCAGGCATGGCTGTGGAAGTGGGGAGAAGGGAGAGAGATAGAGAAGGGGAAAAACTTTTTTATTTTTATTATTATTTTTTTTTGTATTTTTCTGAAGTTGGAAACGGGGAGGCAGTCCGACAGACTCCCGCATGTGCCCGACCAGGATCCACCCGGCATGCCCATCAGGGGGCGATGCTCTGCCCATCTGGAGCGCTGCTCTGTTGCAACCAGAGCCATTCTAGCACCTGAGGCAGAGGCCATAGAGCCATCCTCAGTGCCCAGGCCAACTTTGCTCCAATGGAGCCTTGGCTGTGGGAGGAGAAGAGAGAGACAGAGAGGAAGGAGAGGGGGAGGGGTAGAGAAGCAGATGGGCACTTCTCCTGTGTGCCCTGGCTGGGAATCGAACCCGGGACTCCTACACACCAGGCCGACGCTCTACCACTGAGCCAACCGGCCAGGGGGAAAAACTTTTTTTAAAAATTGTATACTCTTGCCTGGCCTGTGGTGGCGCAGTGGATGAAGTGTCGACCTGGAACACTGAGGTCATCAGTTCAAAACCCTGGGCTTGCCTGGTCAAGGCACAAGTGGGAGTTGATGCTCCTGCTCCTCCCCCCTTCTCTCTCTCTCTCTCTCTCTCTCTCTCTCTCTTTCCCCGCTCTAAAATGAATAAATAAACATCTTGAAAAAAAATTGTACGCTCTTTTGAGTAGAGTGATGAAATCTCACTCTGCCCCACTCTGTCCTGGTTCAGTACTCTCTGTAGTTTCAGGCATCCGCTGGGGGTCTCGGGACATATTTTCCATGGGTACAGGGGGATGCATGTAATGTGCTCTTAGACAGACTTTGATCAGTCAATCAATCCATCAATCAAACTGATTGTTTCACCAGCAGGCGTCTCGCTTCCTGCCTTCCTCCCAAAGCCACCAGTTTCTTTAATATTTGTTTCCTGCCCACTGAGAGCCCCGAGTGTCGGGGTAAGGAGGTGGCTGAGCAGGCAAAGAAATGGGAGCTGAGGGTGCTTTGAGGACACACTTCTCCTCTGGGCACGTTAGCCTGGGCACAGCCTTCCATGTAGTGTAGGACAATAATGGCCAGAAAGAGGGATGACCCACCAGCCCACGTTTCTAGTTAAACTGACCCACCACCTTCTTCTGCTGCTTAAGTGAATCTCAATGAGCTATTTCCTCCTGCTTCAGTGACATTCTACAAACCTCCCTTTCTGATAAAAGGTTGAGTTAATTAAACATGGAAAGTTTGTTTTGTGCTGTGTTGCAGGGCATTTCATGTTATAAAGTGTCTAAGATAAGAAAACCTTTGAAATCATTCATCTGGACAGTTTCAGAAAGGATGTCACAACCACCCTGACATTCGGTCTTACTATTCTAGGGTGGTGCTTACTTGGAGAGCCTGTAGGAGTTCCATTGTGTTTATAATTACTACTTTCACCTTTACACAATGGCCTTTTGACAGTAATTGCGCAACATTCTTGCATTTCTTTTTCTTAGCTTGACAGAAGAATCTATGGGACTTGAAAGTATTGATGCTCTCGAATGTTTAATCATCTTGAAGTTTGTACAATCTAAAGCTTGAGGAAATTTGGCAAAAATAATACCTTGCTTTTCACTATTGAAAATGCTATCTCAAGGTCATATGTGACCACTTAGTCTCCAAACTCAAAGGTATCTTCCCAAACTGTTAGTGGACTGTTGAAAATAACAAAAGAGCCTGACCTGTGGTGGCACAGTGGATAAAGCGCCGACTTAAAATGCTGAGGTCGTCTTGTCAGTTTAAACCCCAGGTTTGCCCAGTCAAGGCACATATGAGGAGCAACTGCTTCTCACTCCTACACCCCCTTTCTCTCTCTCTCTCTCTCTCTCTCTCTCTCAAGTCAATAAATAAAAAATTAAAAAGAAAATAATAAAAGACCCAAAGGAAACCAGCTTCAGCAAACAGTGGAAAACAGGGGAGGGGAGTTCAAGACACGATTGTTTTCAGGAGCTTCAACAATGTTGTAAGAACCCAGTCTCTCTCCTCCCCACCTGTTCTTTGTGTTGGCTTTGTTCTCAGATGGATCGTCTCCTTGTGTTGTTTCCACGGCTGCCAGAGCCTCTTGTTTGCACCTTCCTGGATTCAAGTCCATCAGGAAAGAACAAACTCCTTGGCTGCTCAACCTTACGGAAGTCTTAGTCTGCTCGGGGCAGGTACCCACTCCTGAACGCATCAGTGTGGCTCTGAGGATTTCTTGTGATTTCCTGCAGAGCTTAGTTGCACAGGTCAGTCCCAGAACCAGAGGTCCCATCAGTCCCATCAAGGCAAGTGTTCTAAGAATACAGGTGGAGGACTTCCCACCCAGGACACTGCAGTGACTGTTAGCAGAGTAAGGACAAGAATAGATGCCAGAACAGTAGATGTGCACCTCACTCCAACCTTTCTACGACATTTGATCTTGGTGCCCTTGAAAAGCTGCTTCACTGCCGTCCATATACTGTGCTATCTGGTTGCCCTGAGGACTAGAATGCAACGATCCCTGGTTATCCAACCATGTCCCCCCCCCCCCCCAGGTTAACCTCATGGAGTTCAGACTCAACTTGTCATCACCTCCTCTATGCTTCCACCGATTCTGTTCCTTCAACTTAGAACACCATTCCTCTTCCCATCCCTCATTTCTGCATGTTCATGTCCTTTGTATCCTGGTACGAATACCTCTTTGTGAAACTTCCATGGTTAATTTTCTTCAAGATAGAAATAAACTATCTTTTTCTTCTAAACTCTTATCCTCTTTCAGAGGTAGAATTTTCTATTTTAGATATTGTTATGTATTGAAATATATGTCTTGTTGGCTCTTAGCTCCTTGAGCTCAAGAACTTGATTTATCTTTGTCACCTACACCTCTATGGGATTCCCCTTTTTGGATCAGTCTTTATAAAGCTAGTATAATATTTGTTAAACAGATAATTATGGTGTTCCTGTTTTATTAAGGTGCATTCACATTCATCAGCATATTTGTGACTCAAAACATATCTGGAGGGGAAGAACAAATATCTCAGTTTTGTATAGGAAGATACACACCAGTTTTATACCAAGAGGATAAAAGATTTAACTGAAGTCTTCAAAGCTAGTTTTGTGGAAAGCTGAGAGGGGGAAAAAAAAACAAAACCCTATATCTTTAGAGTTACGTTACCTGTTATTTTCCAAGAAAAACTTGCTGGTATGTATTATATTACTAAAACCTGGAGAATAGTTGATACTAAGTCCTTTTCATTTCAAATAGATTAAATATTTCACTTTGAACTTTTAGTCTGCCAATTACTGGGAATCGTATGATGATTAACTCTTCATGGAAAGAAGTTTTAAAAGGAAATCGAGATCGAGTGTGTCTTTCTGGCTCAGTATGGGTATTTTCATTGTTGCTGCTGCTGGTGGTGGTGGATTGCCCACTATGTGTGCGTGTGTGTGTGTGTGTGTGTGTGTGTGTGTGTGTGTGTGTACACAGACATATTGCTGTGGATTTCGTTTCATGAGGTGGATTTCGTTTCCCAAAGCATCCTTTACTTTTAAAACTCCAAGATCTTTTCCTTGCAATGATTCAGGCCTGGATGCACACCTGGGAGTACACCTGAATGCAGGGTGACTTGAAAGCGAAGGGGTCAGAACTGTGCTCTCTCCTGTTCTGACCCCGCCCCAGCTCCAGGCCAGCGGTCCTGGGGGTGGAGCCGGCATCCGGGCCCAGTTGACAAACCGGCTCCGGCTCCGGGAGTCCGGACTTGCCCGTGGTCTGTAGCCGGAGCTGAACGCTGGGGACGGTTCTTGGGAATCGTGAGGGAGGGCGACCCCAGCTCGCCCAGAGCAGTCCGCACGCCCCCTGCCATGGCAGCGCCGTCGCGGCTCCTGATTCGCGGGGGTCTCGTGGTCAACGATGACTTCTCGCAGGTGGCGGACGTGCTGGTGGAGGACGGCGTGGTGCGGGCGCTCGGCAGCGACCTGAGGCCGCCTGGGGGCGCGCCCGCCGGGCTGCGGGTCCTCGACGCTGCGGGCAAGCTCGTCCTGCCCGGCGGCATCGACACGCACACGCACATGCAGTTCCCCTTCATGGGCACAAGATCCGTGGACGACTTCCACCAGGGCACCAAGGTACCCGCCCGCCGTTCCCGTTCCCTCCCCCCGGGTGCCCCGTGGAACCCCCTGGGCGCCCCTTCAGCTGCCCCGGGGGGCGCAGCAGAGCCCGCCCCTGCGCAGCGCGGGGGGCCGAGCAGGCAAGAGCAGCCGCCGAGCCTCTGCACCGCTGGGGCTGGGATTCTCCTCGCTGAGCTCTTGCCGTCTAGGGTCCCCTTCTCGGTGGCGTCAGCCCGTCTTTGCTAAAGCAGCTGCCTCCTACTCCTCCCGTTGGGCAGCTTGACAAGTTGAAGGCAGTCTGTTCCCCTGCCCTGATTACTCTGCGCCTTATATCCCCCTGACCCATCCTTTTCACTGGTGTTCTACGGGAATCCAAAGCCTCCCGTGATGTGTTCAGCTGGCACTCCTAGATATTGCTTCCCACCCTCCATTTCCAGTCAGAACCGGGTCAATGAAAAGAGCCGAATGAAAATTTCTTTCACCTAGTGCTGACTGCCTCCACTCAGTGTGGTGAGTGATGAGAAGTCTGGGTGGGCTAGAAGCCAGCGTGGCCTCAATATTCGCCTCCACCCTCCAGCAGAAAAATTACAGCCCTGACAAAGGTTTCCGAGAGAAATATTTCAGATATGCTGCTCCATCAGGCACTCACACTTGCCCCCAGGTGGCCTGGCCCCATCTCTTCTCTGTCCCGCTTGCCCGGGACATGAAATACAGCCTCTGATCCTTGCTGCTTGAGCACCTGCAGCTCTACTGATGGAGGATCAGATCACCGATCCCCGGGTGACAGAGCATGGGTTTCTCTAGACACGAAGACCTAACTAGAGGCTCAGGTCAATGAAAAGAACCTTAAACGTTTCTCCAAGGCTCCTGTCAGCAAGATCAGGAGATGAGCAGGGTGTCCTTACTGGAATGTATATTTAAACCCCTCTCAGCACTTCCCCTAAAGTCCTTGAGTTTTATGTTACCGCTATGGTGAGGGAAATCGCTTCCTCCAAAGCAAAAGTATTAAAACCCTTAAGACCTAAGCTCTTCACTCAAGGATATTGTAAAGCCAGGAGGCACGGCCAGGGCCACCATCACAGCAGCCCGGCCCATGAAGGTTCGCATTGGATTCGGACAGTCGGTAAAGAAACAATGGAGCCACAAACTGATAGGCCATTTTCTTTAATTCTAGCTTGCACCCGGCGGGCAAGTAAAAATACACACTGGGCTCCAAAACCCACTCACATTCAGTGCTCACAAAGCTACTGACTTATCCGAGTTTCCTAGAATCAAAGGTTTCTAGCTCACCAGCCTTATTCTCCTCAGTTCCCCATCTCCTTCCTTATCCCAGATACAAACTCTACACAAACTGGCATCTCACTCAGTACTCCGCCATCTTGGCTGCTTCTCCTGGCCACATGGCCTCTTTCCGCTGCTCTCTGCTCTGCTCCCTCTGCTCTCTCATGCTAATCATCCCAGGAACCGAGAGAGCAAGCTAACACTCCGTCCCCATTTTATAGTGTAGAAATCCAAACCCTTAATCCAATATACAAAATAGGGAAATCTCTAATACAAAGTCACCCTCTGAGGCATGATAGGATTGTACCAACCCACATCAAAAAGGGTGGGAAAGGCTTAATCCCAAAACCAAGCCCCAGGCTACAAGGATTCTGCCTGCCCAGAGACACACATTAATATCATCTGGGCAACGGCCTCCACGTGGGCAGCGCCACTTTAACAAAGTGAGCATAATACATATTTTATCTGCCCAACAGATATGCTTGAGGTTTTCCCTAGGGCAATGCCTTCTGTATTACACAAATATTGCTTAAGAAAAAAAAAAGAAAGAAAGAAAACAACAATAAAAGGAACAAATACAGCTAGTAGATGCAGGCTTTCAAAACATTTTGATTATAATTTGTTTACCCTACTGATTTCTTACAATGTTACTCTCCATATATCTCCCCCAGTCAGGCTCCTTGTTCATCAATGATTAACCAGAATATTTAACAGAAACTCCCCCCCCCCAAAAAAAAACAAGAGTGATTTGACCCAGAGAAAGGGGTTTGAGGCAGGTCATTCACTTTGACATTTGGAAAGCTTTTTCCTAATTACTGGTTGTCAACCTTCATCATCAGGGCAATGGTCAAAGTCTTTTGCAAGACAGATCATTATTTGTTTTGAAGTTGAACAGCCTGACCTGTGGTGGCACAGTGGATGGAGCGTCAGCCTGAAAAGCTTAGTTTGCCAGTTCAATAGGGTCAAGGCACATAGGAGAAGTGACTATGAGTTGATGCTTCCCACTCCTCTCTCTCTTCTCTCTCTCTCTCCCCTCTCTCTAGGAAAATCAATAAAAAAAGAAAATTGAACATTTATTTTTCCCTTTTGCTAAAAACTGAAATCTGCTATAATTTTAGTGAATTTATTTTTACATTTTATGTAAAATTTTCAGATATCAAAGCAATACAGATTATTTTAAAAATTAGAAAAATAGTAGGAAAGTAGGAAGAATAGTACCTAGAATCTCCCACATGACAACCGACATGTTGGTGTATGGCCTTTATGCTTTTAATATATTTATTTTACAGAGCTGAGATTATATTGCATATGTGTGTATACCTGTCTATATAACATTTTGTAACATGCTTTCAGTTGAAGCACTTTCTGTTATCATAGACGCACCATTAACAAAGTGTTTTGTTGGTGGCAGGGTATATCATTGACTTCCCCATTTGCCAGGTGGGAGCTGCCATTTCTGACTGTGCATTTGCCAGGCCCACTAGCATCATTGCACTCTCTCTCATCAGGGTTCTAGAGGAAGCAGACAAGAAGAGGGGTTGGAATGTTGTGGGTGGGGGAGTGACGTTCCTTCCCTTGCTCATGACTGGCTGTGTGTACCTGTTGGGCGGATAAAATGTTTTGTGCTCACTTTGTTAAAGATGGCGTTGCCCACATGGAGGCCGTCACCCAGATGATATTAATGTGTGTTGGGGGTGGGCTGTGGGCAGGCAGAATCCTTGTAGCCTGGGGCTTGGTTTTGGGATTAAGCCTTTCCCACCGGTTTTGATGTGGGGTGGTACAATCCCATCATGTTGCAGATAAGTGACTTTGTATTAGAAACTTCCTTATTTCGTATATTGGATTAAAGGTTATGAATCTACACTATAAAATGGGGGCAGAACAGGAGCTTGTGCTCTTGATTCCTGGGATTATTAGCATTAGAGGGAAGAGAAGAGAGCAGAGAAAGGCCACGTGGAGGAGGCCAGGAGAAGCAGCCAAGATGGCGGAGTGTTGAGTGAGAAGCCAGTTAGTGCAGAGCTTGTGCAGGGAGAAGGAAGGAGATGGGGAACTGAGGAGAATAAATCTGGTGAGCTAGAAACCTTTGATTCTAGGAAACTCGGATAAGTCAGTAGCTTAGTGAGCACTGAATGTGAGTGGGTTTTGGAGCCCAGTGTGTGTTTTTTACTTGCCTGCCGGGTGCAAGCTAGGATTAAAATGATGGCCCATCTGCTTTTGGCTCTGCTGTTTCTTTGCCGACTGTCCGAATCCAATGAGAACCTGCATGGGCCGGGTAGCTGTGATGGCGGCCTTGGCTACTGGCTTTACAGTACCCCAAGGCCCTAAGAGGTGATTCTCAGTTTTCATCTGTTCCTTGGCCTTTCTGGGTTTCCTAGCATGGACAGATTTACAACTGCATAGTGAGAAGGGAGGTCACTGTCACATGCTATAGTCTGTTGCCAACATCTGAAAGGACATAATGGCCAACTGATTCTCCAGGCATTTGCATATTTAAAAGTTGTCAAAACATTAAACAACAAAAATCATGTTCTTCGTGAGCTTAGTATCTTAAAAAAAAAAAGTGTGATCAGTGATGTTAAGGGTAATTACAGGGGTTCCTTGTGTTACAACACAGTTCAGTTCCTACGACAGCGACATAACCTGAATTTTGGTGTGTTAGTCAAATAAGTTTTTGTTTTTTTTTTTGTTTTTTTTTACAGAGACAGAGAGAGAGAGTCAGAGAGAGGGATAGACAGGGACAGACAGACAGGAACGGAGAGATGAGAAGCATCAATCATTAGTTTTTCGCTGCGCATTGTAACACCTTAGTTGTTCATTGATTGCCTTCTCATACGTGCCTTGACCACAGGCCTTCAGCAGACCAAGTAACCCCTTGCTCGAGCCAGCGACCTTGGGCTCAAGCTGGTAAGCTTTTGCTCAAACCAGATGAGCCCTCGCTCAAGCTGGTGACCTTGGGGCCTCGAACCTGGGTTCTCTGCATCCCAGTCCGATGCTCTATCCACTGCGCCACCGCCCAGTCAGGCCAAATAAGTTTTAAAATATGATATATGTTTGCTTGCTTACACTTTGCATTGAGTGTGGGGGACAGGCTGTAATCAGGCAGGGTTGTTATAGCCTAAGGCTTAGTTTTTTTTTGTTGTTTTTTTTTTTTTTTGAAGCTGGAAACGGGGAGAGACAGTCAGACAGACTCCCGCATGCGCCCGACCGGGATCCACCCAGCACGCCCACCAGGGGCAACACTCTGCCCACCAGGGGGCGATGCTCTGCCCCGCCGGGGCATCGCTCTGTTGCGACCAGAGCCACTCTAGCGCCTGGGGCAGAGGCCAAGGAGTCATCCCCAGCGCCCGGGCCATCTTTGCTCCAATGGAGCCTTGGCTGTGGGAGGGGAAGAGAGAAACAGAGAGGAAGGAGGGGGTGGGGGTGGAGAAGCAAATGGGCGCCTCTCCTATGTGCCCTGGCCGGAAACGAACCCGGGTCCCCCGCACGCCAGGCCGACGCTCTACCACTGAGCCAACCAGCCAGGGCTGCCTAAGGCTTAGTTTTAAGACTAAGCTTTTCTCCACACCCTTGACTGATTGCATACTGTGGGGTGGTACACTCTCATGAGGAATCCCATTATGCCTCAGATAAGTGACTTTGTATCAGAGACTTCCTTGTTTGTATATTGGATTAAAGGTTTTGATTTCTACACTATAAAATGGGGGCAGACCGGGAGCTTGCTCTCTTGGTTCTTGAGATTAGCATTAGAGGAGAGAGCAGAGCAAGGCCAAGTGGAGGAGAGGAGAGGCAGCCAAGATAGCAGAATGCTGAAGGAGAAGCCAGTTTGTGCAGAGTTTGTGCAGAGAGAAGGAGATGGGGAACAGAGATTGTAAAGCCAGCAGCCAGGGGCAGGGCCACTATCACAGCAGCCTTTTGGCTCCTGCAGGTTCGCATTGGATTCGGACAGTCGGTAAAGAAACAGTAGAGCCACAAACTGGTAGGCCATAGTCTTTAATCCTAGCTTGCACCAGGCGGGCAAGTAAAAATACACACTGGGCTCCAAAACCCACTCACATTCAGTGCTCACAAAGCCACTGACTTATCCGAGTTTCCTAGAATCAAAGGTTTCTAGCTCACCAGCCTTATTCTCCTCAGTTCCCCATCTCCTTCCTTATCCCAGATACAAACTCTGTACAAACTGGCATCTCACTCAGCACTCCGCCATCTTGGCTGCTTCTCCTGGCCTCCTCCACATGGCCTCTTTCTGTTCTGCTCTCTCATGCTAATCATCCCAGGAACCAAGAGCGTAAACTCTCGTTCTGCCCCCATTTTATATTGTAGCTTCACAATCTCTAATCCAATATACAAAATAGGGAAGTCTCTAATACAAAGTCACTTCTCTGAGGCATGATTGGATTGTACCACCTCACATCAAAAAGGGTGGGAAAGGCTTAATCCCAAAACCGAGCCCCAGGCTACAAACACATTAATATCACCTGGGCAACGGCCTCCACGTGGGCAGCTCCACTTTAACAAAGTGAGCATAATACATTTTATTTGCCCAACAGAGATGAATAAGGCTAGTGAGCTAGAAACCTTTGATTCTAGGAAACTCAGATGAGTCAGTAGCTTTGTGAGCACTGAATGAATGGGTTTTGGAGCCCAGTGTGTGTTTTTACTTACCCGCTGGGTGCAAGCTAGGATTAAAGGTAATGGCCCACCAGTTCCTGGCTCCATTGTTTCATTACCGTCTGTCCGCATCCTATGTGAACCTGTGTTGGGCAGATAAAATGTATTATGCTCACTTTGTTAAAGATAACACAAGGAGGCAGTCGCCCAGGTGATATTAATGTGTGTTGGGGTGGGCTAGGGGCTGGCAGAATCCTTGTAGCCTTGGTTTTGGGATTAAGCCTGTCCCACCCTTTTTGGTGTAAGGTGGTACAATCCTATCATGCCTCAGAGAAGTGACTTTGTATTAGAGACTTCCCTGTTATGTATATTGGATTAAGGGTTTGGATTTCTACACTATAAAATGGGGACGGAACGAGAGTTTGCGCTCTTGGTTCCTGAGGTTAGCATGAGAGAGCGGAGAGAGTAGAGCCAGCAGCGGAAGGAGGCCACGTGGAGTAGGCCAGGAGAAGCAGCCAAGATGGCGGAGTACTGAGTGAGATGCCAGTTTGTACAGAGTTTGTATCTGGGATAAGGAAGGAGATGGGGAACTGAGGAGAATAAGGTTGGTGAGCTAGAAACCTTTGATTCTAGGAAACTCGGATAAGTCAGTGGCTTTGTGAGCACTGAGTGTGACTGGGTTTTGGAGCCCAGTGTATGTTTTTACTTGCCCGCCGGGTGCAAGGTAGGATTAAAGGCTATGGCCCATCAGTTTTTGGCTCCGCTGTTTCTTTACCGACTGTCCGAATCCAATGCGAACCTGCATGTGAATGGCCACGATGGCGGCTTCTGGCTTTACAACCTGCATGGTCTAGGTGGCTGTGATGGTGGCCGTGGGTACTGGCTTTACATGGTGTAAGTCACAACACACCCTAGCCTAACACAAACAGAACACTTGTACTTTTAACAGTACAAAATGGCTTAGGTAAGCATACTGGGGGATACCAACACCTCACTCATACACTGCGTTACTGCGTATTCTTCATGTGCAACCGAACTAGTTCACCCACATAGTATGTAAGTACTATGTTAACGGCATAAGCTGAAACACTCATGTCTTAATTTTTTAAGTTCTTATGAGAGCATCGTAAACCCGAAACAGCATATGTTGAGACTATCATAACCTGAGGACTCCTTATATTTAACAAGTATTGAATTCATGTTGAATATTAAATTGTACTTGCAAAGGGGCTAAGTTGCAGAAGTCTACTTCAAAATTGGTGTGTTGGGCCCCAAGAGATAATCACTCCCACCCCCAGGAACAGCTAAGGATCCATTAAATGGAACCAGATGGGTAAATATAGATAAACAACAGCATTAGGGTATTAGTCCAAGTTCTGAAAGGAAGGCATTGTAGAATTGTTTTTTCCTCTTTTCCAGAATCTTCACAGTTACTCCCAAAGCAGTGTTGGTGGGGTTTCTGATTTAGGACAACAGAAACAAGTAAATCTTCTGTAAATTCCCGTTGCATTATAGATATTAAATTTAAAAACCACCTTATTAATACTGTTAAGTAACGTTTTTTAATCAAGCCCTTACTATGTACCAAGCATCGGGTCAACCTGTGTTTATCTTCCAACAAGCCCAGGGTCATTCCTATTTTTTACAATAAGGAAACTGTTGGGCAGATAAAATGTATTATGCTCACTTTGTTAAAGATGATGCTGCCACGTGGAGGCTGTTGCCCAGGTGATATTAATGTGTGTTGGGGGTTGGCTGTGGGCAGGCAGAATCCTTGTAGCCTGGGGCTTGGTTTTAGGACAAGCCTTTCCCACCCTTTTTGATGTGGGGTGGTACAATCCCATCATGCCTCAGAAAGTGACTTTGTATTAGAGACTTCCCTATTTTGTATATTGGATTAAAGGTTTGGATTTCTACACTATAAAATGGGGGCAGAACAGGAGCTGGCTCTCTTGGTTCCTGAGATTAGCATGAGAGAGCAGAGAGAGCAGAGGAGAGCAGAGAAAGGCCACGTGGAGGAGGCCAGGAGAAGCAGCCAAGATGGAGGAGTGTTGAGTGAGAAGCCAGTTTGTGCAGTTTGTGCAGGGAGAAGGAAGGAGATGAGGAACAGAGGTGATTAAGTCTGGTGAGCTAGAAACCTTTGATTCTAGAAAACTTGGATAAGTCAGTAGCTTTGTGAGCACTGAATGGGAGTGGGTTTTGGTGCCCAGTGTGTGTTTTTACTTGCCCACCAGATGTAAGCTAGAATTAAAAATAATGGCCCACCAGTTCTTGGCTCCGTTGTTTCTTTACCGACTGTCCGAATCCAATGCGAACCTGCACTGGCCAGGCTGCTGTGATATTGGCAGCCCCGGCTCCTGGCTTTACAGTTTTCTTCAAAAACAGAGCAGTCATCTTTAAGGAATGCAGTAGCCCTGCACCTTCCTAATGTGGAGGCAGTTAGGGTTATCAAAATGCACAGCACAAGGGTTAGGTTTTTAAGGCCTTTCTACATGCATTTATAGCTACATCATCTCTAAGGGTACAGAGATGGGTGCCTTGAATACAGAGAGCGGTAAAATAAAAATATTTCATGCTGTTGATACAAGAAATGTCCAAACCTATAGAGAAAGTTTGTAAGTTTATTGGAGCCAAACTGATGAGAATTTCTGGGACACAAGATCTCAGATGCTTCAGAGGATGACAGTCTTGCAGTTTCTGGATAACAAGATGTTCTTTTTTTGGGGGGGGGTATTCTTACCTCACAGATGTGTTTACCAAGACGCTCAGAAACAATGGACAGGGTTTGCTTAAGGCAGATAGCCCTTTAACGAAAAAAGTTATATGCCTGGGGCATGACTATTCTCCATGACCTGCCAATTTAGGAATTTGTAGTTAGATCACCCTGTGAGGTTACTTTCCATTGAAATTTATTTTTTGTTGTTCCCCTTTTGGCAATAAACCTATCTGAAGGATGTGTTGAAAACCAATCTTTTGTTCTGGTAGTGTGGTCTCCTGCACTAGGAAGGCTTGTACTCAGGAAGTCTCAGTATCAGCTAAGTGATCTTGTTGAAAAGGTGGGCCATTGGGGATGAGGTAATACCATAACCACGGTATGCAAATCGAGGCCAAATTTCTCAAAAAAAAAAAAAAGAGAAAGGTCAGGAAAATGGAAGGTAGTCATGTGTTATGGCCTTCATTGCAAAAAATACTCTGGGTCATTTTTACCCTGTGAGCTATCATAATCTGAGTTTTATTACCTGTTGGGCAGATAAAATGTATTATGCTCACTTTGTTAAAGATTACGCTGCCCACGAGGAGGCCGTCGCCCAGGTGATATTAATGTGTGTCTCTGTGGGCAGATAGAATCCTTGTAGCCTGGGGCTTGGTTTTGGGATTAAGCCTTTCCCACCCGTTTTGATGTGGGGCGGTACAATTCAATCATGCCTCAGAAGTGACTTTGTATTAGAGACTTCCCTATTTTGTATATTGGATTAGAGGTTGTGAAGCTACAATATAAAATGGGGGTAGACTACACGAGGGCTGGCGCTCTTGGTTCCTGAGATTAGCATGAGAGAGCAGAGGAGAGCAGAGAAAGGCCACGTGGAGGAGGCCAGGAGAAGCAGCCAAGATGGCGGAGTGCTGAGTGAGATGCCAGTTTGTACAGAGTTTGTATTTGGGATAAGGAAGGAGATGGGGAACAGAGGAGAATAAGGCTGGTGAGCTAGAAACCTTTGATTCTAGGAAACTCAAATAAGTCAGTGGCTTTGTGAGCACTGAGTGTGAGTGGGTTTTGGAGCCCAGTGTATGTTTTTACTTGCCCACCGGGTGCAAGCTAGGATTAAAGACTATGGCCCACCAGTTTGTGGCTCCGTTGTTTCTTTACCGACTGTCCAAATCCAATGCGAACCTGCATGAGCCGGGAGGCTGCTTTGATAGTGGTGGCCCTGGCCGTGGCTTCTGGCTTTACATTACCTGTCTCATTTTTTTTTGTGTTTTGCATTTAGTATAACATTTACATAAGACATAAAAAGAGTTCATGTTAAAAGTTATCTTATACATGTTCAGTAATCATAATTAGTTGTACAATATAGAAAAACCCAATGAACAAATATAAGTATGACAAACAAATACTACACACTGATTATGACTCTAGAGCTTTTATTATTATGACTTGGTCAAATAAGTTTGTAAATATGATATATATGTTTGCTCACTTATAGATTGTATTGAGTGTGGGGGACAGGCTGTAAGCAGGTCGTGTCGTTATAGCCTAAGGCTTAGTTTTAAGACTAAGCTTTTCTCCACAACCTTGACTGATTGCATGATGTGGGGAGGTGCACTCTCACGAGGAATCCCATTATGCCTCAGATAAGTGACTTTGTATCAGAGACTTCCTTGTTTGTATATTGGATTAAAGGTTTTGATTTCTACACTATAAAATGGGAAGACCTGGAGCTTGCTCTCTCTCAGTTCCTGAGATTAGCATTAGAGAAGAGCAGAGAAAGGTCACATGGAGGAGAGGAGAAGCAGCCAAGCTGGTGGAGTGCTGAAGGAGAAGCGAGTTTGTGCAGGGAGAAGGAGATGGGGAACAGAGGTGAATAAGGCTAGTGAGCTAGAAACCTTAAATTCTAGGAAACTGTTAAGTCAGTAGCTTTGTGAGCACTGAATGAGTGGATTTTGGAGCCACTGAGTGTTTTTACTTGCCCGCCGGTTGCAAGCTAGGATTAAAGGTAATGGCCCACCAGTTCTTGGCTCCGTTGTTTCATTACCGTCTGTCTGAATCTAATGTGAACGTGCATGGGCCAGGCAGCTGTGATGGTGGCTGTGGCTACTGGCTTTACATGACTAATATCATTAGTACAGAGGTAAAAACAAGCAGTTGGTTTCTGAGTTTAAATATCAATGCAAAGGTAGACAGGCTTTGTGCAAGTCTTGGGATAGCTGTCCACCTCTGAAGTCAGCTGCTTCTCATCCTAGAGGAGTCTTTGATGTCTGTTGTAGGTGCAGGTGAGTGTCAGAGTGAGGGGTAGCTGTCCATTCACAGTTAGGTGCATGATGTGGTTCCTTCCATCAAGGTTGGAGAGTGTCTTTTAACTGGACAAAATCTCCAGGTGACAGTCAGTGATCTCCAAAGTCTTTGTCTCCTGGGAGCCAGGTGTGAAAGGAAGCAGTTACCAATTGGCAGTTTCTTAAAATGACTTTATCAAACCTTGGCAATAAATGTAATTTGTCTCCTTTCTATGATGTCAGCTCATATTTCCTTCATCTAATTTAAGTCTAGCTTAAATACATGATGATGCATGAAGGAATGCAAAAAACAAAACAAAACAAAAAATGGGTATTGCCAGGGCAGGGAAGAACCAAGATGCCCTGTTGGGTTTCCCATAATGCCTCCTATTCATTCAATTTACAACCACGGTTTACCATGCAATACACCCTAGAAGTTTCTCATCACTTATTTACTAAGAAGTATGCAGTTAAACATTTTTTACGTTGGCAAGTTTATGAAGGCATTTTATAACCTCTAGAAACATAGGGTATTCTACTGGCAAATACATTACATAAGCCCAAAGTAGGTAAACTTATGTCAGTAATTAATGATTATCTTTTGTAAGCCCAGGTAAAATAAAGACATGTATTTTATATTAACAAACTAATTTTTATTTACTAACAATTAGTCTTAGATCACATGAATTTGAAAAGCATTTAAGTTAGTTTCCATATTTCTGAGAGTTTTAGAACACCCAATTATTACAAAACTCTTGCCTTTAAATTAATTTCAACAATACCACTGGGAGGTAGAAAATTATCTCACATTTACAAAATAATGTATGACAAACTCTGACACGGACAGAGCCCTTTTACCCATGAGAATAACTCACTGGTTTATAAAAGAACAGTTAGATTCCAATTTTATTTTGGAGGCACTTAAACTCTGTATCTGTCCTTTACAAATCAAGTTCCAAATGACCTTTCTCTTTTCAAAATAAAGATAGCTACGTATTTCTAATACTGCAAAGAATTGGGTTGACGCTTAAATGACATCATACCTTGATTCATGTAGTCAAATTCTCTCTTTGAAGCTTCATGAAAGCAATTAAATATATTTTCCATTCATTATGCTTAATCTTATAGCCAGCTTTTTCTACTTGCGCATGCAAGAAATTAATTTAGAAGTATCAAAAGATCTCCATCTTGGCCATCTTAGTATTAATGGGAGGCTGACTGTTCCGGGGCTTATCAGCTTCAGAGGCACAATTTCTTGTGTTAATTTTAGTTTTTCTTTTGACATCTGGAGAGTGAACATATTTCTAGGGAAAACTAGCCTCTATGTGCCCATCTCTGGATGAGCCAGTTGCGGTGGGTTATCCCTGTAAGATTGCACTGCGCCCTAGAGAAAATTTTTCTGCAGGCAATCCCATAAAGATTCCAGTCACCTAAGGATACCTGAGCAAGGCCCAGAGAGAGCTTACAGGGTGCTGTCCAAAGCACAGGCCCCAAATCTCTCTCAAGAAGCACTCATTCCAGGGTGTCCTGTTCCTCTCCCTGGGGCTCCTGCTGGCTTTTCAGAGATCAGTTGAGTTATCACACTGGACAGCCCACGGCGCCCATCTCTGCCACTCTGGGCTCGGGGATCCGCAAAAACTATGTTCACCCTATTGGGCATTTGGGGTGGGAAAGCAAGTGTCCTTTCTCTTTTGCAGCTAAAGAGAGTTGTCTCATTTAACCAGTAAAGATCTTGTTGAGACACTCAGTAAGCAATTAAAAAGCAGAAATGAAAAGCAGCAACCTTTTTTTTTCATTTCCCTGGATTATCTCAACACTTATTCACCACTATGATTTTCTAAGAATAGCTCAGATAAAGTCACGGACCTATAAAAGTAAGGAAGCCTAGGATTTAAAAAGAAAACTCACTCAAGTTCCTACCCAAAGGGAAGCGAGGAGCTGGTGGGATACAACGGCCCTGGCTTGTGCCTAGCGAGGGGTCCGGGGCCACAGTGCTGTCCTAGAGGGGCTTCCTCAGAGCTCTACTGGCTGCAAATAAGTGCTGACATAAGAAGTGTCCAAACCTGGAGAAAATTTGTATGGGATTATTCTGAGCCAAACTGATGACAGTGACCAGGAAGCAAGATCTCAAACACTTTCAAGAATTAACAGTTTTTCAGTTTCTTGTATGCACTTGAGATTAAGAAGGGAACATAAAGAATATTACATGAAGGTGGGGGGAGGCAAGGTGGGGATTGGGTCAAAGCAGGGGTGGTCAACCTTTTTATACCTACCGCCCACTTCTGTATCTCTGTTAGTAGTAACATTTTCTAACCGCCCACCGGTTCCACAGTAATGGTGATTTATAAAGTAGGGAAGTAACTTTACTGTATAAAATTTATAAAGCAGAGTTACAGCAAGTTAAAGCATATAATAATAATTACTTACCAAGTACTTCATGTTGGATTTTCGCTGAGTTTGGCAGAATAAATCTTTATAAAACAATGTACTATATAGTTAAATCTATCTTTTTATTTATACTTTGGTTGCTCCGCTACTGCCCACCATGAAAGCTGGGACGCCCACTAGTGGGCCGTAGGGACCAGGTTGACTACCACTGGGTTAAACGATAGTTAAAAGATGGCGTGCTCTTGAAGGTGGGTGTGCTTATTTCAAGGTTAACTTAAGTACACAAAAGCAATGGACAGGGCTTAAGGCAAAGATAAACCTTTTACTAAAAACGTTATATGCCTGGATGACTACCCAGTTGGGAATTTATGATCAAGTTACTTTCTGGAGAACCGTTTTTCATCCCATGCTTTCAGGAGATGGGCCCCAAAAGGCTAGACCAATAGATCAATAGCTGTTTGCTTTTGGCATTCACCAAGCTGATCATTTATAGTATCTGACAAATACAAGGGATACTATTTGTGGTGTTCTATTTATTGATTACTAGGTTGTGATGGGGCACAATTTACAAAATGAAATCTAGGTCAACCAAAGGTTACATATTTTGTAAATCTAATTCATATGCAAGGTTGGTTTAAAGCTCATAATTAATTTGTTTAATTAAATGTAAAAGCTTTCTATCTGATACAACTAATGGAAGTAATGTTCTGCTTTAAAGAAATCATATTTCATTTTTGTTGGTCTATACTAGATGTCTGGTGGTCTTTTAATAATTTAATATCTTTAATGAAAGACGAAGTTTTTTTATTCAAATAGATATTGTGAATTAGATAAAGAAATTATGACCGTTTTTACTATGTCTTCTGATAAGAGATTAAAATACAAGAGCTCAACTAGTTTTCATATATATATATATATATATATATATATATATATATATATATATATATATATATAATTTTGCTATTCTTACTTTTCATTGAATTTATTGGGGTGCCCTGGTTCAAATATATATATATTTATAGTCACACGTACATGTAGCTTGGAGTGGGTGGACTTGAATCAAAAACTTGGCAACATCAACAGCTGGAAGAAGAATCCTTTTTTTTTTTTCTAATTGAGAAAACACATAGATACTGTTTTGTAAAGGACAAAAAGTTCTCAAAATTATCCAGAAAGAAAATTATACTTTGCTCTGAAACTTCTTGGTAAAATGCCATCAGAATGATTACTGATAATAAGGCAGTGGAAGGTATATGATTAAGCACACACTTACGGTTTTATTTATAGAACTTCCTCACCTTGTAGAAGAGCTGTGCTCAGAAAACTTGGTCGCAAACCAAATCCCTCTTTCTGGTGCTTACTGGAGCTCCAGGCTGGGCTTCAGAGGCTCTGTGGGTTGACGGTGACCTTGAGCAAGTCACTTCCTTTCTCAGGGCTGTCAACATTTCCTTATCGGTGAAATGAAGCATTGGTTAAAAGAGCAATTTCACTTAAAATATATATTTTTAAAACTAACAAAACCAAGGTGTACTCATCATCCTGCCCTTAGGAAAATTTGGGAGCATTATAGTTGTTCAATATATATTAACTGAATGAATATACTGCTATTTTTTAAAAAGAAAAAGAGTATAAAGAAAAAGATTTAAATCACCTGTAATTTTAACATTTTTCTTCCTATCATTTCAGATTTTATCTTTTGGAAAGGCATATAAACATTTTTCTTTCTACTAAATTGTGCATACTTTTAGAGTCAACCTTGTTTACTAACATTTCCCCATGACCTTAACTATCATTGAAGAACACGTTTCCATGACTTTGTTATCCTCTCTCAGTGGAGTCTGAGTCTCAGGACAATTTCTGTGGTCTTGATATTTCTCATGCATCAGGCTTTCCCTTCTGCCTTTCTGAAGGGACCATGTAAAGCCAGTAGCCGGGGCCACCATCACAGCTGCCTGGCCTGTGCAGGTTCAGGTTTGATTTGGACAGATGGTAATGAAACAACAGAGCCAAGAACTGGTGGGCCATTACCTTTAATCCTAGCTTGCACCCGGCGGGCAAGGAATACACACAGTGGGAAAACACTTCCCTTTCCATTCAGAGCTCCCAAAGCCACTAACTCATCCAGTTTCCTAGAATCAAAGGTTTCTAGCTCACTGGCCTTATTCACCCCTGTTCCCCATCTCCTTCTCTCTGCACAAACTCTGTACAAACTGTCTTCTCCTTCAGCACTCTGCCATCTTGACTGCTTCTCCTCTCCTCCACCTGGCCTTTTTCTGCTCTCTCCATGGGCTCTTCCTAGAACATAATCGCTCTTCCTAGAACATAATCACTCTTCCCCAGAACAACGTATCTCTCCTTTAAAAACCTTTTGGCGTGAAAACTCTCCCCCACCACACATTAATATAATCATGCCCATCCCAAGCAAGAAGGGCAACTAATATTATCACCTGGGCGACAGGCTTCCACGTGGGCAGCGCCATCTTTAACAAAGTGAGCATAATATATTTTATCTGCCCAACAGAGCACAACCTGATGTCCCATAAACACCTCAAGTTCTCATGTTCCAAACCAAATTTATTCTTCCCTGAAAATTCCTCACCCACTTTTTATCCTGTTTCCCAAACTGTTAATAGCTTCTCTCTCTCTCTCTCTCTTTGGTGTTAGACATTTTGGTGGTTTCCAGTTTTTGTTTTTTTTTTGCTTGAGTATAACAGCATGATAGAAATCATTTGTTCAGATGCTTGATGATTGACTTAGTAATCAGCCCTCCGAGTGAATGACTGGGCCAGTGAGTATTAGATACATCTTAAAGGAGTTTAATAAATACATACACATTGTTTTTTAATTTCTGCTCTCATGAGCAATACATTATAATTCTCATTTCACTGCATCTGAGCTACCTTGACTATTGACTTGAAAAAAAAAATCAATGCCAATTTAATAGGAAAAACATAGAATTTCTTAATGTCTTTAAGTGAACATTTCTGGAATTGCTGATGAGGCTGAGCTTTGAACATTCTTATTGCACTAGCTTGCATGTTTTAACTCTGAGTTTATAATTCTACGATTTCCTTGGGTGGCTCTTTATTGATTAAAAGAGTTAATCTTTACTCTATTAACTAAAGGAAGAACAAAAAATCTCAAACATTCATTTGAAACTACCCACTGAGTAGGACTTTGGCCCCACTAAGGGTGTTGTAGTTAATGAAAGGCAGAAACCACAGGCCGAACTGAAAACATGAAGCTAGTGTGTCCCAAAAGGAAAACTTATTTTAAAACCACCTGAGTGCAGGTGGGCTGAGACCAACAAAAGCTGTCAGTCCCGAGCTGTGGGAGGGAGCGTTAGATAGAGGGGCTGCTGCAGGCATATCCTGGTTTGTGGCCTTGGTCACAGACTGTCTTCCTTTCCCAACCCTCAGGTCCCTCCCAATGGCCTGCTCCTAAGGACATTTTTCAGAACCTTACCAGGGTGAGGGGAGTTGCTTAAGGGGAGGAGGCGGGTTGGGTGAGGTAGATGCTTAATGAAGAGGTTGCCTAGTGGGAGTTTGGATGAGGGGAATTTGAGTTTCAAGGGGTTCTGGATTTAAAGGATCCCTGAACCCAAACCTAACAATTAAGGATTATTTCACAGAACTTGACAGAATCTAGGACCTGCCTTCTTCCATCTTCCATGCTTGAGTTCTTTATACTCTTCAGTTCTACTACTGTTTCCTTCTTCATTTGCCTGGACTGAATGTTTTCAATGTCCAACAAAAGTAGCGTAGAACTCAAGGTTTTTGTGGTGCTGCTGTCGGGAAGGAAATACTTTTCCCCTAACCTCTTAAGTTTAGTTATTAGAGTTTGCAAATTAAACCGACAAAAGACAGATTAGCAAGAGAAAAGACATATTTTTAAAATTCAGGTACATCACAGTTCATAGAAAAATCAGACCTGACTTAAGGAGACAGTGAGAATTTGGGGCTTATATACTATCCTTACATGGGAAAGGGAAGGAGAGAAAGGCACTTGTGGGGAAACAAATGACTTAGGAGAGTCAAACGGGGCTTTGGGAGCACAGATGGGAGTCATGATAGTGTGCAAGCTTCCAGTCTCAGGTGATGAGTCAGTCTTCTGTGGTGACACTTCCTGGAAGGGAAGGAGAGTTATGACAACTAAATTCTTTTGGGAGGCTCTGCTTTTAGGCAGATAAGGGAGTTCAGGGGGGAAAAAGTCTATTCTCAAATTGCCTTAGCTCAGAATGATTTTTATGACACAGTGGCATATTCTAGACCTTGTCACTGCCAACTAATACAGAATAACCCCACACCAAGGATTTTCCAAGTTGATGGTTAGGAAATTATTAATCCAGTCAACTGACTATTAATTCAGTCAACAGATATTTCTTGGAAACCTGCTAAGTGTCAGGCATTGTGGTTGGGGTGATATAGATGAAAACGATGGTCTTTATTCTCAGCGGCAGACAACTAGAGGCTATGGAGCTCTAATGTATCCTCGCCTTGATAATGAATTATATACAATAGACTTTTGGACTTGCAGACTTAACTTTGATGACTGACTATTTTTGAGTGAATACTAGAGGTCTGCCATTGTTCCTTTGTGAAGTCCCCAGTCATAATAGCTTGCACCATCACATTGTATATTTGAGCAGGTTATTTGGCTAAGTGAGCTTTGGCAATTACCCAGAGTAGACTCCTCATTACTTTGGGCTCTACTTTTCACATGTCAAGTAACAAATTGAGGGAGGACTTCAATATATTTCAGTTATGTTTTATTTCTCTAATAGAGAAATTGCATGTTCTAGATACAGTCAGAAGTTTCTGACCTTGTTCACAGAGAAAAGAAAAGACCCCAGGCCCTGGCCTGTTGGCTCAGTGGACAGAGTGTTGGCCCAGTGTGTGGCAGTCCGAGGTTCAATGCCAGGTCAGGGCACAGATGAGAAGCAACCATTTGCTTCTCTTTCCCTCCTTTTCTCCCAGCCCCTCTCACTCCTCCTTTCACAGCCAGTGACATGATTGGTTCAAGCACTGGCCCTGGGCACTGACGATAGCTTGGTTGATTAGAGCATCAGCCATAGACAGGGGTTGCTGGGTGGATCCCGGTCAGGACACATGTGGGAGTCTGTCTATCTCCCACCTTTCACCTAAAGAAACAAAAACAAAGACCTTAAAAATTAGTTTAAAATATAAAACTTTTAGTTTTTGAAGAAGAAATTATGTGAGGCATTGATATAGAAATAAACTACAGTATTTCTCTATATATTATTTTAAATGTCTTTGTTGGAATCCTTGGGAGTCTGAAAAGACCAGAGTAACAGGCTTTATTGAAAAGAAGAAAGGAACCCTGCCGGGCACTTCTCCAGGGAGAAGGGCACTGGTTACAGACTAGGGGCGAATTTTATAGCGTTTGGGAGAGCCTGAGGGCTCTGAGTCAAAAGTTCTGGTATGTTCCCTTTCACGGTTTTAGGATTTCAGCTTTCTGGAATGCTCCTCCTTGGGCAGTTGATCAGCTTTCTGGAACTTTTCTGCCTCGGGGGTGATTGTCCAGTAAGTAAGGGGGAGGACAGGTAGCCAGGTGGAACAACAAAAGGGCAGTTGGAATCTTTATTATATGTGGCTTAAGTGTCTGTTTGTCGCTGATAGCTTATTGGTTGCTTGTGTAACTGTACTAGCCAATGGGGTGAAGTTGCCATGGCCTTCAAATAGTCCTGCCTTCTGGCATGCCACCGCACAAATTGAGGTTAAAGATTGGAGCAATTATTATGCTGTTAAGAAATCTTAACACCAGAAGGGGTCTTTGCAATGGTACAAGACTAGAGGTTCTCCAATTGAAAAATAATGTCATAATAGCTAAGTCTTTGACTGGCTCCTCTAAAGGTGAAATACATGTCATTCCAAGAATTGATTTGGCTCCATCTCAAACGGGGTTGCTGTTTCAATTGAGACGTAGACAATTTCCTGTAAAACTTGCCTTTGCTATGACCATCAATAACTCTCAGGGCCAAACGCTTAAGCGTGTTGGCATTTTTTTACCTGAGCCTACATTTGGACACGGTCAACTTTATGTTGCCTGTTCAAGAGTTCATGAAAGAATGGACGTAAAATTAAAAATAATTGATGGTCCTCTGCAAGGTGAGCTTAAAAATGATGGAAAGATCTACACAAGAAATGTTGTGTAGAAAGAGATCTTTGACATGTGAATTAACATTTTATTATTTAAATCACCTTTATTTATTGAGCTAGCAGTGGCTCTTAAGAAATGTACCACCAGCAGACCGAGCACCGCTAACGTTCCCAGCGGCCCGCGCACGGGGAGCGGGAGAGGCCCCAGGGCGGTATTCCCTACTTGGGAGATTCTCTCCGCGGGCGGGGCACCTCACCCAGCCATTCAAGCTAACAATCAAGCGTTGGGGGAGGGGCGCGCGCAGGCAGCCTGAAATACCTTCGGGAGCACAGCTGCGACCCAATTACTAAAATTAACTTAACCCGTGAAATCTGCGCACCCTCGGTTCTAATTGATAAGATCTCTCTCAGTTCACCGACCCAAGACAAGAGGCGTGATATTTTTTGGTGCCTCTCGCTAAAGGGGCGGGGGCAACTTCTGATTGATAGAGCCTCCATATTCAGGATAAACGCTAACAAGAAGGACTTGGCAGATAATAAGATCTATACCACACTAGTCGCAAGCAGAGACTAGTGCCTCTCTTACCGGCCAAAACAGGCTACAAAGAGTGGAAAGCCTGGGTTGAGAGGTCCAACGGAATGCTAGGCGCTGAACAATCACCTTGACAACAATTGACTCCCACCCCGCCTGATTACACTGGAGGCCTGACTGTCAGAGCCCTTCCAGAGCCTTGCACTGAGTGGGGATAGAGTGGGGATTTCCCAGCTCTTTGAGTCTCTTACTCCCCAGGCAGAAGCAGTGGCAGCCTTGTGGCTGGATCGCCAGGCTGCTGGTTCGGGAGGGGGGGACTGGGAGAGAGAATCCACGAAGGCGAACTCTCTCGTCGTTAGACCCTGCAGACGCCGGCAGGCCTTGACTACCAACAAGACTAAAGCCAATTGTGTGACATTGCCATAGAACCCCATCAACTGCAAGTCCCTGCCTGGGTGTGGCGCAGGGGCAGGGCCTGGGGTGCAGAGTCGCCGACCGGGAAGAGGGAGAGAGGAGAAGGAGGAAGAGGTTGACATCTCAAAATCAGGAAAAATCCACAGACTTTGCAGCTTGTTCCACTGTTTGTTGGTTTTTTTTTGTTGTTGTTGTTGTTGTTGTTTGTTCCTTCTATCTTATTGCCTTTATTTCCTCCACCTCAGTCCTTCTATTCTCTGCCCATCTTATGCTTCCCTTTTCTTGAACTACACTACCCATAAGTGTTACATTTTATTTCTCTTCTTCATCCTCACCCTCCTTTGGGGTTATACTCCAGGACACTTAATTCTCACTCTCTCCTCTTTTGTTTTTTTTTTGCCTTATTTTGTCTTTTTCTCTTCCTTTTTTATTTCTTCCTTTGTTTTTCTCTTTTTCTTATTTTTTTCCTTTCTATTCGTTTTTTCTTTTCTCGTTTTACTTTCCTCCCATTTAATCCTCAATCACGAACAAATTAGTTAATTTGGGACTCAAGGTTTTTTTTGGCTTTGTTTTTCTTTTTCGGTTTTGTTTTTGTTTTTTTCTGGTTGGTTTGTTTTTGTGGCATTTTGAGTCCTCCCAACCCAAGGTCTCCATTGTATTTGGTCTTTGCTCCACTTAAAACAACGTATTTTTACTTATTATTTTTATTTTTTCTTATTGATTATTCCTTTTTTTGTCCTTTTTTCTGGTTCCCTCTTGTCACTCTCATTATATCTCTTGGTTGACCGTCACCCGCAGGCAGATCAACTTATGCTTGTCTAAGATTTTCTTCCTTTTTTTTTTTTTTTTTATTTTATTTATTTTATTTTTTTATTTTTTTTATTTATTTTTTTATTTTTTGCCCCCTTGAACTCTTCACCGCAAACCAGGCCCTCCATTATAGGCACGATATTTCCCTGAGGAGGGGAGAGGAGGGAACGAGAACAAAGAAAAAAAAAAGGGGGAAATAATAAATTATTACTGCTTTTTTTTGTGGGGTGTTTTACCCTTTGTTTTTTTTTTTTTTTTTGGTTGTTTTTTTTTGTTTTTTTTTTTGTTTTTGTTTTTTTGTTTTTTACTTTTTACTCTTTATTAATTCTAATTAGTGCTATCAACAAGACCACCCTCAGATGCCAATAAGAAAGAGGAAATCGAATATTATGGATACAAAAGAAAGAGAGGTAACACAAATAGATGTGGAAAAATCTATGGAGAAAAGACTTAACATATTGGAAGCCTTGGAGCTAAATGACAGAGAATTTAAAATAGAAATCTTAAAAATACTCAGAGATATACAAGAAAACACGGAAAGGCAATATAGGGAGATCAGAAAACAACTCAATGAACACAAAGAATATATTACCAAGGAAATTGAAACTATAAAAACAAATCAAACAGAAATGAAAAACTCAATTCACGAACTGAAAAACGAGGTAACAAGCTTAGCTAGCAGAACAACCCAGATTGAAGATAGGATTAGTGAAATAGAAGACAAACAACTTGAGGCACAACAGAGAGAAGAAAGAGAAGAGACTCAAAAATAATAAAAAATGAGAAAGCCCTACAGGAATTATCTGACTCCATCAGAAAGAATAACATAAGAATAATAGGTATATCAGAGGGAGAAGAGAAAGAAAATGGAATGGAGAATATACTCAAACAAATAATAGACGAGAACTTCCCAAGCCTGTGGAAAGAACTAAAGCCTCAAATTCAAGAAGCAAACAGAACACCGAGTTTTCTTAACCCCAACAAACCCACTCCAAGGCACATCATAATAAAGATGACACAAACCAATGACAAAGAAAAATTCTCAAGGCAGCCAGGGAAAAGAAGAGTACAACATATAAAGGAAGGCCTATTAGATTATCATCAGATTTCTCAGCAGAAACTCTACAAGCTAGAAGAGAGTGGACCCCAATATTTAAAGCCCTGAAAGAGAGGAACTTTCAGCCAAGAATACTATACCCATCAAAGCTATCCTTCAAGTATGAAGGAGATATAAAAACATTCACAAATACAGAAAAGATGAGAGAATTTATCACGAGAAAGCCCCCACTCCAGGAAATACTAAAGGGGGTTTTCCAACCAGATTCAAAGAACAAAAGAAACAACACCACAAGTAACAGCTCCACCAAGAACACAATAAAACCAAACTTAAACTGTGACAACAAAGGAAAAAAAAAAGGGGGGGAGAGAATGGAGATTAACAGTAGCAAAGGACGATGAAGTGCAGAAATACTTATAAGATAGGGTACTACAATGAATATGGTAGGTACCCTTTTCATTACTTAATGGTAACCACCCTAGAAAAAACCACCACAAAAACACATGACTTAAAAAAGGTAGCAACAGAGGAAAGAAGTATGGAACACAAACAAACAGAAACAAATGATAGAAAAACAAAAGAGAAGAATCAAACTAGATACAAAACTAACAGAAAGCAATTTATAAAATGGCAGTAGGGAACCCACAAGTGTCAATAATTACACTAAATGTAAATGGATTAAACTTACCAATAAAAAGACACAGAGTAGCAGAATGGATTAAAAAAGAAAACCCAACTATATGCTGCCTATAAGAAACACATCTAAGCAACAAGGATAAAAACAAATTCAAAGTGAAAGGCTGGAAAACAATACTCCAAGCAAACAACACCCAAAAAAAAGCAGGTGTAGCAATACTCATATCTGATAATGCTGACTACAAGACAGAAAAAGTACTCAGAGACAAAAATGGTCACTTCATAATGATTAAGGGGACACTGAATCAAGAAGACATAACAATCCTTAATATATATGCACCAAACCAAGGAGCACCAAAATATATAAGACAGCTACTTATTGACCTTAAAACAAAAACTAACAAAAATACAATCATACTTGGAGACCTCAATACTCCGCTGACGGCTCTAGATCGGTCATCCAAACAGAGAATCAATAAAGATATAGTGGACTTGAACGAAATACTAGAACACCTGGATATGATAGACATCTACAGGACACTTCATCCCAAAGCGACAGAGTATACATTTTTCTCTAGTGTACATGGAACATTCTCAAGAATTGACCATATGTTGGGCCACAAAGACAATATCAGCAAATTTAGAAAAATTGAAATTGTACCAAGCATATTTTCTGATCATAAAGCCTTGAAACTAGAATTCAACTGCAAAAAGAGGGGGAAAAACCCACAAAAATGTGGAAACTAAACAACATACTTCTAAAAAATGAATGGGTCAAAGAAGAAATAAGCGCAGAGATCAAAAGATACATACAGACAAATGAAAATGAAAATACGACATATCAGAATCTCTGGGATGCAGCAAAAGCAGTAATAAGAGGAAAGTTCATATCACTTCAGGCCTATATGAACAAACAAGAGAGAGCCGAAGTAAACCACTTAACTTCACACCTTAAGGAACTAGAAAAAGAAGAACAAAGACAACCCAAAACCAGCCGAAGAAAGGAGATAATAAAAATCAGAGCAGAAATAAATGAAATAGAGAACAGAAAAACTATAGAAAAAATCAATAAAACAAGGAGCTGGTTCTTTGAAAAGGTCAACAAAATTGACAAACCCTTGGCAAGACTCACCAAGGAAAAAAGGCACAGGACTCAAATAAATAAAATCCAAAATGAAAGAGGAGAGATCACCACAGACATCATAGATATACAAAGAATTATTGTAGAATACTATGAAAAATTATATGCCACCAAATACAACAATCTAGAAGAAATGGATAAATTTCTAGAACAATACAACCTTCCTAGACTGAGTCATGAAGAAGCAGAAAGCCTAAACAGACCAATCAGCAGGGAGGAAATAGAAAAAACTATTTAAAAACCTCCCCAAAAATAAAAGTCCAGGCCCAGACGGTTATACTAGTGAATTCTATCAAACATTCAAAGAAGACTTGGTTCCTATTCTACTCAAAGTCTTCCAAGAAATTGAAGAAGAAGCAATACTTCCGAACACATTTTATGAGGCCAACATAACCCTCATACCAAAACCTGGCAAGGATGGCACAAAGAAAGAAAACTACAGACCAATATCTCTAATGAATACAGATGCTAAAATTCTAAACAAAATACTGGCAAACCGAATACAACAACATATTAAAAAAATAATACATCATGATCAAGTGGGATTCATCCCAGAATCTCAAGGATGGTTCAACATACGCAAAACGGTTAACGTAATACACCATATCAACAAAACAAAGAACAAAAACCACATGATCTTATCAATAGATGCAGAAAAGGCTTTTGATAAAATACAACACAATTTTATGTTTAAGACTCTCAACAAAATGGGTATAGAAGGAAAATATCTCAACATGATAAAGGCCATATATGATAAACCATCAGCTAACATCATATTAAATGGCACTAAACTGAAGGCTTTCCCCCTTAAATCAGGAACAAGACAGGGTTGTCCACTCTCTCCACTCTTATTTAACGTGGTGCTAGAAGTTCTGGCCAGAGCAATCAGACAAGACAAAGAAATAAAAGGCATCCATATTGGAAAAGAAGAAGTAAAGGTATCACTTTTTGCTGATGATATGATCCTATACATCGAAAACCCGAAGGACTCCACAAAAAGATTATTAGAAACAATAAACCAATACAGTAAGGTCGCAGGATACAAAATTAACATACAGAAGTCCATAGCCTTTCTCTATGCCAACAATGAAATATTAGAAAACGAACTCAAAAAAATAATCCCCTTCACGATTGCAACAAAAAAAATAAAATACCTAGGAATAAACATAACAAAGAATGTAAAGGACCTATATAATGAAAATTACAAAGCATTGTTAAGGAAATCGAAAAAGATACAATGAGATGGAAAAATATTCCTTGTTCTTGGATAGGAAGAATAAATATAATCAAATGGCCATATTACCCAAGCAATATACAAATTTAATGCAATTCCCATCAAAATTCCTATGAGATTTTTTAAAGAAATGGAACAAAAAATCATCAGATTTATATGGAACTATAAAAAACCCCGAATAGCCAAAACAATCCTAAAGAAAAAGAATGAAGCTGGGGGCATTACAATACCTGACTTTAAACTATATTATAGGGCCACAATAATCAAAACAGCATGGTATTGGCAGAAAAATAGACACTCAGACCAATGGAACAGAATAGAAAGCCCAGAAATAAAACCACATATATATGGTCAAATAATCTTTGATAAAGGGGCCAACAACACACAATGGAGAAAAGAAAGCCTCTTCAACAAATGGTGTTGGGAAAACTGGAAAGCCACATGCAAAAGAATGAAACTCGACTACAGCCTGTCCCCGTGTACTAAAATTAATTCAAAATGGATCAAAGACCTAAATATAAGACCTGAAACAATAAAGTACATAGAAGAAGACATAGGTACTAAACTCATGGACCTGGGTTTTAAAGAACATTTTATGAACTTGACTCCAATGGCAAGAGAAGTGAAGGCAAAGATAAATGAATGGGACTACATCAGAATAAAAAGTTTTTGCTCAGCAAGAGAAACTGATATAAAAATAAACAGACAGCCAACTAAATGGGAAATGATATTTTCAAACAACAGCTCAGATAAGGGCCTAATTTCCAAAATTTACAAAGAACTCATAAAACTCAACAACAAACAAACAAACAATCCAATAAAAAAATGGGAAGAAGACATGAATAGACACTTCTCCCAGGAAGAGATACAAATGGCCAACAGATATATGAAAAAATGCTCAGCTTCATTAGTTATTAGGGAAATGCAAATCAAAACTACAATGAGATACCACCTCACCCCTGTTAGATTAGCTATGATCAACAAGACGGTAATAGCAAATGTTGGAGAGGCTGTGGAGAAAAAGGAACCCTCATTCACTGTTGGTGGGACTGTAAAGTAGTACAACCATTATGGAGGAAAGTATGGTGGTTCCTCAAAAAACTGCAAATAGAACTACCTTATGACCCAGCAATCCCTCTACTGGGTATATACCCCAAAACCTCAGAAACATTGATACGTGAAGACACATGTAGCCCCATGTTCATTGCAGCACTGTTCACAGTGGCCAAGACATGGAAACAACCAAAAAGCCCTTCAATAGAAGACTGGATAAAGAAGATGTGGTACATATACACTATGGAATACTACTCAGCCTGGTTTCCTTCATTGCACTCTACTTTAAGCAATTAAGCAAGTAGAAGGGGGAAACCCCATGGGGCAGTAAGCAAAGGGGCGTCCTCGCTGCCTGCCCTGAGTAATTCAGTTTGAATTAGACACCTTTGCACAAATCATTTTAATTACAATTTATAATATCTAGAACAGTGGTCATTTCGTATGACCGCTGGGCTTTCTAGTTTCATATATCTATCAGTCTTAGTTAACACTGATTAGGAAATTGGCTTTGAACAAAACTGAGCATTCAGTTTTCCAATGTGCTCAGAGTCTACAATCCATATTAACATTTTCATAGAAGGGTCCAGAAAACTACACGACGAGGGCTGGCAATATTTTTTGAGAACTGAAATCTCATATTAACATGCAATTACACTGCTTTTCCATTTTGCTGTTGTAAAATGAACTGTCATAATTATTCCTACTCAGAGCTTTTAGAGGAAATTCATTGGTTCTTCCTTTCCTTTCTCCCTTAAACATCTAAGAATATAGTCACTGTAATGGGCACAAGACATACAAAAATGAAATGGCATCAGTTGAATCAGAATCTCTGGAGAACAGTGTAAAAGTTTCCTAGAAGATGCTAGGATTAAGATTTCTGGCGGCCCTGGCCGGTTGGCTCAGCGGTAGAGCGTCGGCCTGGCGTGCAGGAGTCCTGGGTTTGATTCCCAGCCAGGTCACACAGGAGAGGCGCCCATCTGCTTCTCCACTCCTCCCTCTCTCCTTCCTCTCTGTCTCTCTCTTCCCCTCCCGCAGTGAGGCTCCATTGGAGCAAAGATGGCCCGGGCGCTGGGGATGGCTCTGTGGCCTCTGCCTCAGGCGCTAGAATGGCTCTGAACGCAACAGAGCGACGCCCCAGAGGGGCAGAGCATCGCCCCCTGGTGGGCATGCCAGGTGGATCCCGGTCGGGGGCATGCGGGAGTCTGTCTGACTGCCTCCCCGTTTCCAGCTTCGGAAAAATGAAAAAAAAAAAAAAGGTTTCTGGCACTGGAACCCTGGGATAGGGAGTCTGGGACAACCTCGCTCCTCAGGGGGACATCTGCAGCTAAGGTATCCCTCCCAGTCTTTATCTGCCACACATGGGCGTGAGACCAACCCATTCTGCACCTCTACCCCTCCTGTCAGTCTCCATGTGGCTTCTTTAAATTCCTAGTTGAAGGATTTCCTTTCGGCCAGATTTCAGACAGTTATGAATGATAGTTGTTCTTTAGTTTAGTTGTAATTTTGATGTGGTTGTGGGAGAAGTCAAGTACTGTGTTCACCTATGCCGCCATCTTGCTGGTCTAATCACTGACGGATTGGATTTGGGGATGTAGGGAAGAAAAGAGGTAAAGTTCAAGGGTGACTCTTAAGTCTGGTTCACAGAGTTGGAAGGATGATGGTATGATTAATATTTCAAACTTGGGGAGACCAGGAGATGAGTATGGAGAGGCAATGTGGTGTGCAATTTACAAAGCTGAATGTGCTTCTTGAGTGGAAACATAAATTGGGGTCATGGAACTTGTTTTTGTAAGTCTTAGTGACTATGAGAAAGATGAAAATTCAGCTAGTGTTTTTTTCCCTGCAGCTCAAATGTACTGTTGAACATCTTTTGTTTTCCTTGGATGGATGGAGCAAGTCCTGTGATTGATTTTAGTGAAACAAAGTCAATTGTTTCAGGATGAGCTTAGAAATGACAATTCAGTGAAACCATAAAAAGGCAGAAAATGCTTGGGATTCTTTTAGTAATAGTTTACAGTCTAAAACATTCTTTCTTTTTTTTTTTTTTTTTTTTTTTTTTTTTTTAAATAAATTTTTATTAATGGTAATGGGATGACATTAATAAATCAGGGTACATATATTCAAAGAAAACATGTCTAGGTTATTTTGTCATTAAATTATGTTGCATACCCCTCGCCCAAAGTCAGATTGTCCTTCGCCACCCTCTATCTAGTTCTCTGTGCCCCTCCCCCTCCCCCTAACTCTCCCCCTGTTCTCCCTCCCCCCACCCCTGGTAACCACCACACTCTTGTCCATGTCTCTTAGTCTCATTTTTATGTTCCACCAATGTATGGAATCATGTAGTTCTTGTTTTTTTCTGATTTACTTATTTCACTCCTTATAATGTTATCAAGATCCCACCATTTTGCTGTAAATGATCTGATGTCATCGTTTCTTATGGCTGAGTAGTATTCCATAGTGTATATGTGCCACATCTTCTTTATCCAGTCTTCTATTGAAGGGCTTTTTGGTTGTTTCCATGTCTTGGCCACTGTGAACAGTGCTGCAATGAACATGGGGCTACATGTGTCTTCACGTATCAATGTTTCTGAGGTTTTGGGGTATATACCCAGTAGAGGGATTGCTGGGTCATAAGGTAGTTCTATTTGCAGTTTTTTGAGGAACCACCATACTTTCCTCCATAATGGTTGTACTACTTTACAGTCCCACCAACAGTGAATGAGGGTTCCTTTTTCTCCACAGCCTCTCCAACATTTGCTATTACCCGTCTTGTTGATCATAGCTAATCTAAGAGGGGTGAGGTGGTATCTCATTGTAGTTTTGATTTGCATTTCCCTAATAACTAATGAAGCTGAGCATTTTTTCATATATCTGTTGGCCATTTGTATCTCTTCCTGGGAGAAGTGTCTATTCATGTCTTCTTCCCATTTTTTTATTGGATTGTTTGTTTGTTTGTTGTTGAGTTTTATGAGTTCTTTGTAAATTTTGGAAATTAGGCCCTTATCTGAGCTGTTGTTTGAAAATATCATTTCCCATTTAGTTGGCTGTCTGTTTATTTTGATATCAGTTTCTCTTGCTGAGCAAAAACTTTTTATTCTGATGTAGTCCCATTCATTTATCTTTGCCTTCACTTCTCTTGCCATTGGAGTCAAGTTCATAAAATGTTCTTTAAAACCCAGGTCCATGAGTTTAGTACCTATGTCTTCTTCTATGTACTTTATTGTTTCAGGTCTTATATTTAGGTCTTTGATCCATTTTGAATTAATTTTAGTACACGGGGACAGGCTGTAGTCGAGTTTCATTCTTTTGCATGTGGCTTTCCAGTTTTCCCAACACCATTTGTTGAATAGGCTTTCTTTTCTCCATTGTGTGTTGTTGGCCCCTTTATCAAAGATTATTTGACCATATATATGTGGTTTTATTTCTGGGCTTTCTATTCTGTTCCATTGGTCTGAGTGTCTATTTTTCTGCCAATACCATGCTGTTTTGATTATTGTGGCCCTATAATATAGTTTAAAGTCAGGTATTGTAATGCCCCCAGCTTCATTCTTTTTCCTTAGGATTGTTTTGGCTATTCGGGGTTTTTTATAGTTCCATATAAATCTGATGATTTTTTGTTCCATTTCTTTAAAAAATCCCATAGGGATTTTGATGGGAATTGCATTAAATTTGTATATTGCTTTGGGTAATATGGCCATTTTGATTATATTTATTCTTCCTATCCAAGAACAAGGAATATTTTTCCATCTCATTGTATCTTTTTCGATTTCTCTTAACAATGCTTTGTAATTTTCATTATATAAGTCCTTTACATTCTTTGTTATGTTTATTCCTAGGTATTTTATTTTTTTTGTTGCAATCGTGAAGGGGATTATTTTTTTGAGTTCGTTTTCTAATATTTCATTGTTGGCATAGAGAAAGGCTATGGACTTCTGTATGTTAATTTTGTATCCTGCGACCTTACTGTATTGGTTTATTGTTTCTAATAATCTTTTTGTGGAGTCCTTCGGGTTTTCGATGTATAGGATCATATCATCAGCAAAAAGTGATACCTTTACTTCTTCTTTTCCAATATGGATGCCTTTTATTTCTTTGTCTTGTCTGATTGCTCTGGCCAGAACTTCTAGCACCACATTAAATAAGAGTGGAGAGAGTGGACAACCCTGTCTTGTTCCTGATTTAAGGTAGAAAGTCCTCAGTTTTATGCCATTTAAAATTATGTTGGCTGATGGTTTATCATATATGGCCTTTATCATGTTGAGATATTTTCCTTCTATACCCATTTTGTTGAGAGTCTTAAACATAAAATTGTGTTGTATTTTATCAAAAGCCTTTTCTGCATCTATTGATAAGATCATATGGTTTTTGTTCTTTGTTTTGTTGATATGGTGTATTACGTTAACCGTTTTGCGTATGTTGAACCATCCTTGAGATTCTGGGATGAATCCCACTTGATCATGATGTATTATTTTTTTAATATGTTGTTGTATTCGGTTTGCCAGTATTTTGTTTAGAATCTTAGCATCTGTATTCATTAGAGATATTGGTCTGTAGTTTTCTTTCTTTGTGCCATCCTTGCCAGGTTTTGGTATGAGGGTTATGTTGGCCTCATAAAATGTGTTTGGAAGTATTGCTTCTTCTTCAATTTTTTGGAAGACTTTGAGTAGAATAGGAACCAAGTCTTCTTTGAATGTTTGATAGAATTCACTAGTATAACCGTCTGGGCCTGGACTTTTATTTTTGGGGAGGTTTTTAATAGTTTTTTCTATTTCCTCCCTGCTGATTGGTCTGTTTAGGCTTTCTGCTTCTTCATGACTCAGTCTAGGAAGGTTGTATTGTTCTAGGAATTTATCCATTTCTTCTAGATTGTTGTATTTGGTGGCATATAATTTTTCATAGTATTCTACAATAATTCTTTGTATATCTATGATGTCTGTGGTGATCTCTCCTCTTTCATTTTGGATTTTATTTATTTGAGTCCTGTGCCTTTTTTCCTTGGTGAGTCTTGCCAAGGGTTTGTCAATTTTGTTGATCTTTTCAAAGAACCAGCTCCTTGTTTTATTGATTTTTTCTATAGTTTTTCTGTTCTCTATTTCATTTATTTCTGCTCTGATTTTTATTATCTCCTTTCTTCGGCTGGTTTTGGGTTGTCTTTGTTCTTCTTTTTCTAGTTCCTTAAGGTGTGAAGTTAAGTGGTTTACTTCGGCTCTCTCTTGTTTGTTCATATAGGCCTGAAGTGATATGAACTTTCCTCTTATTACTGCTTTTGCAGCATCCCAGAGATTCTGATATGTCGTATTTTCATTTTCATTTGTCTGTATGTATCTTTTGATCTCTGCGCTTATTTCTTCTTTGACCCATTCATTTTTTAGAAGTATGTTGTTTAGTTTCCACATTTTTGTGTTTTTTTCCCCCTCTTTTTTGCAGTTGAATTCTAGTTTCAAGGCTTTATGATCAGAAAATATGCTTGGTACAATTTCAATTTTTCTAAATTTGCTGATATTGTCTTTGTGGCCCAACATATGGTCAATTCTTGAGAATGTTCCATGTACACTAGAGAAAAATGTATACTCTGTCGCTTTGGGATGAAGTGTCCTGTAGATGTCTATCATATCCAGGTGTTCTAGTATTTCGTTCAAGGCCACTATATCTTTATTGATTCTCTGTTTGGATGACCGATCTAGAGCCGTCAGCGGAGTATTGAGGTCTCCAAGTATGATTGTATTTTTGTTAGTTTTTGTTTTAAGGTCAATAAGTAGCTGTCTTATATATTTTGGTGCTCCTTGGTTTGGTGCATATATATTAAGGATTGTTATGTCTTCTTGATTCAGTGTCCCCTTAATCATTATGAAGTGACCATTTTTGTCTCTGAGTACTTTTTCTGTCTTGTAGTCAGCATTATCAGATATGAGTATTGCTACACCTGCTTTTTTTTGGGTGTTGTTTGCTTGGAGTATTGTTTTCCAGCCTTTCACTTTGAATTTGTTTTTATCCTTGTTGCTTAGATGTGTTTCTTGTAGGCAGCATATAGTTGGATTTTCTTTTTTAATCCATTCTGCTACTCTGTGTCTTTTTATTGGTAAGTTTAATCCATTTACATTTAGTGTAATTATTGACACTTGTGGGTTCCCTACTGCCATTTTATAAATTGCTTTCTGTTAGTTTTGTATCTAGTTTGATTCTTCTCTTTTGTTTTTCTATCATTTGTTTCTGTTTGTTTGTGTTCCATACTTCTTTCCTCTGTTGCTACCTTTTTTAAGTCATGTGTTTTTGTGGTGGCTTTTTCTAGGGTGGTTACCATTAAGTAATGAAAAGGGTACCTACCATATTCATTGTAGTACCCTATCTTATAAGTATTTCTGCACTTCATCGTCCTTTGCTACTGTTAATCTCCATTCTCTCCCCCCCTTTTTTTTTCCTTTGTTGTCACAGTTTAAGTTTGGTTTTATTGTGTTCTTGGTGGAGCTGTTACTTGTGGTGTTGTTTTCTTTTGTTCTTTGAATCTGGTTGGAAAACCCCCTTTAGTATTTCCTGGAGTGGGGGCTTTCTGTTGATAAATTCTCTCATCTTTTCTGTATTTGTGAATGTTTTTATATCTCCTTCATACTTGAAGGATAGCTTTGATGGGTATAGTATTCTTGGCTGAAAGTTCCTCTCTTTCAGGGCTTTAAATATTGGGGTCCACTCTCTTCTAGCTTGTAGAGTTTCTGCTGAGAAATCTGATGATAATCTAATAGGCCTTCCTTTATATGTTGTACTCTTCTTTTCCCTGGCTGCCTTGAGAATTTTTTCTTTGTCATTGGTTTGTGTCATCTTTATTATGATGTGCCTTGGAGTGGGTTTGTTGGGGTTAAGAAAACTCGGTGTTCTGTTTGCTTCTTGAATTTGAGGCTTTAGTTCTTTCCACAGGCTTGGGAAGTTCTCGTCTATTATTTGTTTGAGTATATTCTCCATTCCATTTTCTTTCTCTTCTCCCTCTGATATACCTATTATTCTTATGTTATTCTTTCTGATGGAGTCAGATAATTCCTGTAGGGCTTTCTCGTTTTTTATTATTTTTGAGTCTCTTTCTTCTTCTCTCTGTTGTGCCTCAAGTTGTTTGTCTTCTATTTCACTAATCCTATCTTCAATCTGGGTTGTTCTGCTAGCTAAGCTTGTTACCTCGTTTTTCAGCTCGTGAATTGAGTTTTTCATTTCTGTTTGATTTGTTTTTATAGTTTCAATTTCCTTGGTAATATATTCTTTGTGTTCATTGAGTTGTTTTCTGATCTCCCTATATTGCCTTTCCGTGTTTTCTTGTATATCTCTGAGTATTTTTAAGATTTCTATTTTAAATTCTCTGTCATTTAGCTCCAAGGCTTCCAATATGTTAAGTCTTTTCTCCATAGATTTTTCCACATCTATTTGTGTTACCTCTCTTTCTTTTGTATCCATAATATTCGATTTCCTCTTTCTTATTGGCATCTGGTGATGGTCTTGTTGATAGCACTAATTAGAATTAATAAGGAGTAAAAAGTAAAAAACAAACAAAAAAAAACAACAACAAAAAAAAAACCAGAGGGTAAAACACCCCACAAAAAAAGCAGTAATAATTTATTGCTTCCCCCTTTTTTTTTCTTTGTTCCCCTTCCCTCCTCTCCCCTCCTCAGGGAAATATCGTGCCTATAATGGAGGGCCTGGTTTGCGGTGAAGAGTTCAAGGGGGCAAAAAAAATAAAAAAATTAAAAAAAATAAAAATAAAAAAATTAAAAAAAAAATTAAAAATAAAAAAAGGAAGAAAATCTTAGACAAGCATAAGTTGATCTGCCTGCGGGTGACGGTCAACCAAGAGATATAATGAGAGGGAGAAGAGGGAACCAGAAAAAAGGACAAAAAAAGGAATAATAAAGAAGAAAAAATAAAAATAATAAGTAAAAATACGTTGTATTAAGTGGAGCAAAGACCAAATACAATGGAGACCTTGGGTTGGGAGGACCCAAAATGCCACAAAAACAAACCAACCAGAAAAAAACAAAAACAAAACCGAAAAAGAAAAACAAAGCCAAAAAAAAAAAAAACCTTGAGTCCCAAATTAACTAATTTGTTCGTGATTGAGGATTAAATGGGAGGAAAGTAAAACGAGAAAAGAAAAAACGAATATAAAGGGAAAAATAAGAAAAAGAGAAAAACGAAGGAAGAAATAAGAAAGCAAGAGAAAAAAAACAAAATAAGGCAAAAAAAAAAACAAAAGAGGAGAGAGTGAGAATTAAGTGTCCTGGAGTATAACCCCAAAGGAGGGTGAGGATGAAGAAGAGAAATAAAATGTAACACTTATGGGTAGTGTAGCTCAAGAAAAGGGAAGCATAAGATGGGCAGAGAATAGAAGGACTGAGGTGGAGGAAATAAAGACAATAAGATAGAAGGAACAAACAACAAAAAAAAAACAAAACAAAAAAAAACAGTGGAACAAGCTGCAAAGTCTGTGGATTTTTTCTGATTTTGAGATGTCAACCTCTTCCTCCTTCTCCTCTCTCCCTCTTCCCGGTCGGCGACTCTGCACCCCAGGCCCTGCCCCTGCGCCACACCCAGGCAGGGACTTGCAGTTGATGGGGTTCTACGGCAATGTCACACAATTGGCTTTAGTCTTGCTGGTAATCAAGGCCTGCCGGCGTCTGCAGGGTCTAACGACGAGAGAGTTCGCCTTCGTGGATTCTCTCTCCCAGTCCCCCCCTCCCGAACCATCAGCCTGGCGATCCAGCCACAAGGCTGCCACTGCTTCTGCCTGGGGAGTAAGAGGCTCAAAGAGCTGGGAAATCCCCACTCTATCCCCACTCAGTGCAAGGCTCTGGGAAGGGCTCTGACAGTCAGGGCCTCCAGTGTAATCAGGCGGGGGTGGGAGTCAATTGTTGTCAAGGTGATTGTTCAGCGCCTAGCATTCCGTTGGACCTCTCAACCCAGGCTTTCCACACTTTGTAGCCTGTTTTGGCCGGTAAGAAGAGGCACTAGTCTCTGCTTGCAACTAGTTTGTTATAGATCTTATTATCTGCCAAGTCCTTCTTGTTAGCGTTTATCCCTGAATATGGAGGCTCTATCAATCAGAAGTTGCCCCCGCCCCTTTAGCTAGAGGCACCAAAAAATATCACGCCTCTTGTCTTGGGTCGGTGAACTGAGAGAGATCTTATCAATTAGAACCGAGGGTGCGCAGATTTCACGGGTTAAGTTAATTTTAGTAATTGGGTCGCAGCTGTGCTCCCGAAGGTATTTCAGGCTGCCTGCGCGCGCCCCTCCCCCAACGCTTGATTGTTAGCTTGAATGGCTGGGTGAGGTGCCCTGCCCGCGGAGAGAATCTCCCAAGTAGGGAATACCGCCCTGGGGCCTCTCCCGCTCCCCGTGCGTGGGCCGCTGGGAACGTTAGCGGTGCTCGGTCTGCAATGCTCGGTCTGCAACCAGACCGGGAGCGCGCCAGCAGCTGCTCTCTGCTCGTTCTGCAACCGACCCGGGCACTGTCCGCGGCCGCTGGCGGCGGCGGCGGCGGCGGCTGGCGGTGGCGGCAGCGGCGGCTGGCGGCGGCTTCCGAGTGCGGGATGACTTACCACAAGCGAACTTTCTCGCGGCTTGAATGAACGTCCCTGCGGTAGCTTCCTCCACACCCTCGTCTCTCAGATTCGAGCGATAACAGTCCTTTTGCTTTCAGTTTGCTCCGAAGATAAATTTTCCTGTTTCTAGTTGATAAATTTGTTGTGATTTTGGGGAGATCTGTCGGACGCGCTTCTCATGGCGCCATTTCCGTGACGTCCTAAAACATTCTTTCTTTATTTTTTTTCCCATTGATGAGCGAGAGAGAAAAAGAGGAAAGAGGGGCGAGGGAGAGAGAAAGAGAGAAGCATCAACTCATTGTTTCAATTAGTTGTTCCATTTAGTTGGGTACTGATTGCTTCTTGTACATGTCCTGACTGCGGGTCTAACCTGTGACTTCTGGCATGATGGGAGGACACTTGGTCCACTGAGCCACCCAGCCAGGGCCACAACCTAATACATTCTTAAGTACAATCTTGTGTTATGTAAAATTGGTTAGAGTTAATCTCAATTTATATTCTATCATATTTGCAACTGAGATGGTACATGCTCTCTTCTTAGCAAAAGAAACTTTTAGATAAACTGGAAGGTTTTCAAGAGAGAACAGCCAAGGTAATTAGAAAGAATTGATATATGAGCTCAGATTAGAAAAGGTAAAAGCATTTTGTTTGGCTAACTACAGATAAATAGGAAGTGAAGTAAAAAAGTAGTACAAACAAAGGAAATAATTAAGTTTTATGTAGGAATATGAAAGAATTTTTCATCTTTTACTTGTTCTCCCTCCTCTAAGCTCTCATTCTTCAAATGTTAAGTAAAACTGGAAGAACATTTTGTGAAGTGAATCGAGAAGCACATCTGATGTTGAAAGAAATGAAAAGAATACTGAAAATATGTAAGATGCATGGGACTGTAGTGTTCTAACCCGCTGGTTTGCTGGCTAAGGCTGATTATCCCCTGGGCGATAGTTGTGCGAAGGCAAAGAAGCACCAGTATGGTCCTTCCTTACCAGCCTTTTAGGGGCACGTTATTTCATTAGCGAATGTCATAATGAAGAACGTCACACGAGCTTAATAAAATGGCATTTCATTTGTGAATTTATAATTGATAGATTGATGGGATTTGTATGACTTTTGGTTTCTTAAATTCGTGATTGATTTTTGCCAACCTCAGCATCTCTCTAAGTAAAGATATTTCATGACCTGGGGTCCCAGGCTGGAAAACAGATCACACTAGCTGGAAGATCAAAGAAGGGGTAACAGTCTGCCTGGGGTTGAGGCCCAGAGCAGGCTGAATGTAAGACCTCCAGCTCCAAGTTGTCTTTTCTTTCATGTTACCAGCTGTGCGGCCTTGGAGAGTCATTTGACATCTCTGATCCTCAGTATACTCTATGTAAAATGGAAAGCAATTATTACCTCTCAAGGCTGTAACAGGACTTAATTAACTAAATGAGCTAAGGAGTATAAAATGCTTAATCCAGAACAGGTTTGTTTCCTTCACCTGCATTGTTTAAATGCAACAATTAAAAGCTCATTATCTGCCTGACCTGTGGTGACGCAGTGGATAAAGCGTTGACCTGGAAATGCTGAGGTCACCGGTTCGAAACCCTGGGCTTGCCTGGTCGAGGCCCATATGGGAGTTGCTGCTTTCAGCTCTTCCCCCCCTTCTGTCTCTCCTCTGTCTCTCCCTTTCGTCTCTAAAATGAATAATAATAATAAAAAAAACACCTCATTATCCATCTTGTTATTCTAGTTTAAATAAAATCCATTTCAATAAGCAGCAAAAGACATTTGATTTAATAACTTAGTTTTAAAACTATTTGTAATCTAATGTAATATAATGCAATATGCGAAGGAGAATATGAGAGCTGAGGCAGATCTTGCAGGGCCTGGTAGACCATGCTAAGAAGATTAAACATTATTCCAGAGGCAGTGAGAAGAATTCAGTACGAAGCTTCAGAGTCAAGTGGTCACATCTGTGCTTTGGAACGTCCCTCTAGTTGTGATGAGGGGTGTGTATTGGAGCGAATGTGAGCGAACCTGGAGACCTAAAGGTCAGGTGAGGGGTGAGAAGGGTCTGAAGGAAGACCAGAAGCAGGCAGGTAGAAGGGTTGGAGGGAACAGATGGAAATTAAGGGAAGGTGAAGGGATCATTTGTCATAGGTTGTGATGAAGGAAGGTGCGGTGGGAACCACGTGGAGTCTCCCCAAATTCTGCATGGCTCACAGGGTAGATGGGGATACAATTCACCAAGACTGAATGTAATAAAATGGGATTTTTTTTTTTTTTTGTATTTTTTTTTTTTTTTTTTTCTGAAGCTGGAAACGGGGAGAGACAGTCAGACAGACTCCTGCATGCGCCGGACCGGGATCCACCCGGCACGCCCACCAGGGGCGATGCTCTGCCCACCAGGGGGCGATGCTCTGCCCCTCCGGGGCGTCAGTCCGCGGCGACCAGAGCCACTCTAGCGCCTGGGGCAGAGGCCAAGGAGCCATCCCCAGCGCCCGGGCCATCTTTGCTCCAATGGAGCCTTGGCTGCAGGAGGGGAAGAGAGAGACAGAGAGGAAGGAGGGGGGGGGGTGGAGAAGCAAATGGGCGCTTCTCCTGTGTGCCCTGGCCGGGAATCGAACCCGGGTCCCCCGCATGCGAGGCCGACGCTCTACCGCTGAGCCAACCGGCCAGGGCCAATAAAATGGGATTTTGCAATGATGAATATAGTTTTATAGAGAAGAAAAAGTTTGAGTCTTTTTCTATTTCTCCCTTTTGTTTCTTCTTGATAGTCTTCCTTCTGTTTTCTTTGGATCAGAGCCGTTTTCATCTCATCAGACATGCCATTCTTTTTACAGAAGCAACCCCAGCAATTTTAATCCTTCAAAGTTTAATTTATGGAAAGTCTACTTGTGTCCTGAGTCTTTTAAAGGCAGCATCTTTTTATTTATTTATTTATTTATTTATTTATTTATATTTTTCTGAAGCTGGAAATGGGGAGAGACAGTCAGACAGACTCCCGCATGCGCCTGACCGGGATCCCCCCGGCACGCCTACCAGTGGTGACACTCTGCCCACCAGGGGGCGATGCTCTGCCCCTCCAGGGCGTCGCTCTGCCGCGACCAGAGCCACTCTAGCACCTGGAGCAGAGGCCAAGGAGCCATCCCCAGCGCCCGGGCCATCTTTGCTCCAATGGAGCCTTGGCTGCGGGAGGGGAAGAGAGAGACAGAGAGGAAGGAGGGGGTGGGGGTGGAGAAGCAAATGGGCGCCTCTCCCACATGCCCTGGCCGGGAATCAAACCCGGGTCCCCCGCATGCCAGGCCGACACTCTACCGCTGAACCAACTGGCCAGGGCCTTAAAGGCAGCATCTTTGTGCTATTTCCTGGACCCATCAAGTTTGCACAGGTGCTTGCAAATGCATGTTGTTCAAGAAGGTACATGACTTAAGGATAAAATTGATATCTCGCCTTTTGAAACCCTCTCGTGATTCCAGGCTGCTCTGGCCGGAGGCACCACCATGATCATCGATTTTGCCATTCCTCAGAAGGGCAGCTCCCTCATCGAGGCCTTCGAGACCTGGCGAAGCTGGGCTGATCCCAAAGTCTGCTGCGACTACAGCCTTCACGTAGCAGTGACATGGTGGAGTGACCAGGTGAACCACCTAGGGGTCCCGTTTCTTCCATTGAGCTCCCTAGCCCTTGTTCTAAACTAGATCAAGAAATCGGTCATGTCAAAATGTAAGACACTGGTGGGTGACTGGAGGTCCGAACTGGAGAAGAGACTTCATTGCATGTTCTTTTGGGCCTTTTGAATTCTAGTTCCTGTGAAGTATTGTCAATTTTTAAAGCAAAATTTTTAATAATCATATACAGATAATAGCAACAATCCTTCATAATAATTAATAGTCTTTTCTAATACTTAATTCATAATATGTAATTTTAAAAAGTACTGACTTCCCTTTTCCTCAGCTTCAACATCCTATACTCTTTTTTTTAAAATTTTTCTGAAGCTGGAAACGGGGAGGCAGTCAGACAGACTGCCCACCAGGGGCAACGCTCTGCCCATCCAGGCGTCGCTCTGTCGTGATTAGAGCCACTCTAGCGCCTGGGGCAGAGGCCAAGGAGCCATCCCCAGCACCCGGGCCATATTTTTGCTCCAATGGAGCCTCGGCTGCGGAAGAGAGAGACAGAGACGAAGGAGGGGGCGGTGGAGAAGCAGATGGGCGCTTCTCCTGTGTGCCCTGGCCGGGAATCGAACCCGGGACTCCTGCACACCAAGCCGATGCTCTACCACTGAGCCAACCGGCCAGGGCCTCCTATACTCTTTTAAATGGCATTTTTCCACAGACCAGGACTTTGTTTAATTTTTGGAGAAAAGCCAAGGAAATTCCCATTTAAAACTAGATGCTTCCATTCCCACTCTTGGCCCTGTCCCCCTCTCCTGTGCACTTGAGAGAGAAAGGGACAGACCGGGATGATCTCAAGCCTCGTCCCAGCATGTCCTAAGCCGGAGCTCTTTCTGCATGGCTCTGCTCATCTCCCCACCCAGTCAAAGCTATCCATGATGGAGCTTCAGTCAGCCTTCCCTGTCTGCTGGGCATTCTGCTATGCAGAAATGATAATAGGATTTGGATACGGAAGACAGTTTTGAGAGATGTTAAAATGTGTCCGTTTCTCATATAAATTTATATGTGTACTTTGGAAGAAATTTTTACTTGTAAATTTAAATTGACATTGTTTTCCACATTGGACTTCGTTCAGAAATCTTTTTTACCAGAAAGGGGTCACAAGGGTGACTTTATTGTTACCATGTGACGTATGCCTCCACCTTTCCCTAAAAGTTGGGCTTTAGATACCAAGTTAATATAAAACAAGTAATCAATCTTTAACAGATAGTTCAGCAAATATAATAGTAAGTTTCACTGTCCACAGCTAATGTGACATTTTCTCCAAAAATGCCATTCTAAGCGATGCACCTGATCTTTTTTATGCTTCTAGGGCAGGGGTCCCCAAACTTTTTACACAGGGGGCCAGTTCACTGTCCCTCAGACCGTTGGAGGGCCGGACTGTAAAAAAAACTATGAACAAATCCCCATGCACACTGCACATATCTTATTTTAAAGTAAAAAACAAAACGGGAACAAATACAATATTTAAGATAAAGAACAAGTAAATTAAATCAACAAACTGACCAGTATTTCAATGGGAACTATGCTCCTCTCACTGACCACCAATGAAAGAGATGCCCCTTCCAGAAGTGCTGCGAGGGCCAGATAAATGGCCTCAGGGGGCCGCATGTGGCCTGTGGGCCGTAGTTTGGGGACCCCTGTTCTAGGGTCTTCCCGCCTCCCCCTTCCTTCCCCTCTTATTTTATTGGAGCAAAAGTGATGATGCTTTGCACTTCCTAGTGCTTCTCGCACTTTAGTATGCAAATGTTTGCCTGGTGGAGATTGTTAAAGTATAGATTACATCCAGTGAGGATATTTGTTTGCTAGTTCTACTGTAACCAGGTACCACAAACAGGGGGGGCTTAAACAATAGAAGTGTATTTTCTCACGGTTCTGGAGGCTAGAAGTCCAAGATTAAGGTGTTGGCAGGGTTGGTTCCTTCCGGGGGCCGTGAGCGTGAGGGAGACTGCCCACGCCTCCCACCAGTCTTGCTGGTCTGCTGGTGATCTGTGGCCTGGCTTGATTTGCAGAAGCACCACCCCGATCTCTGCCTTCATCCTCACACTACGTTCTCCCTGTGTGCTTGGGTCTACTTTCTCCTTTTCATGAGGACTCCAGTCATATTGGTTTGGGGCTCACCCTTATAATTTCATCTTAACTAATGACATCCGCAATGTCCCAATTTCTAAATAAGGTCAGATTTGGTACTTGGGTTAGGGATCAACATATGAATTTTGGAGAGACACAAGTCAACCCATGACAGTAGGTCTGGGTGGGGCCTGAGATTCTGTATCTCAGGCAAGCTCCAAGGTGATGCTATGTTGCTGATTCAGGTAACTTAACATGTAATAACATCACTTTTAAACTTTGCTGATTCAGTTGAAAAAAATTTATTGTTTTATTTTCACCTTTTAACCAGTACAAAGTTAACATTATTTTCATGTTGATTAGTCATTTACAGGGCAGGGCAAAAGTAGATATATGGTTGTGAGTATGTGCAACAGTTTATTCTTTTATTATTTATTAATTAATGTGTTATTTCTTTTTATTACAACTGCAAACTTATTTTTGCCCACTTCAGTATATTTAGTTTGACTTGTTGGTGACATTTTTCACCTGGAAAGTTATGGTTCTCCTTATCAAGTTAAAGGAGTTTTTATCAACTCAGAGCAATGGTATGTTATATTTTTGGGTGTGTGTGTGTGTTACCATGTAGAAATTTAAACAATTTTATTTGGTCAAGTCTATCAATTTATCCTCTGAAGCTTTGGGTCCCTATTGTGACCTGAACTGGTAAGCCTCTGCCATGGTGATTACTGGGCTAGTTTGGGTCTTTACTTGTCTCTTCCTATTGTCAACCCTGAAGGCGCCTGAGGCTTCCGACGGGTCCAGAGTCCGTCACCTCCTGGGAGCTACTGATGGGCTGATCTCCACCCCCTGCTTCCGTTCTGTGAACTCATCCTCCAGGTTTCGGATTTGAGTCCAAACCGTTTACTTCACATTCGCTTTGACTCCTTCTAGAGACACAGTTGTTTCTGTTGGTGCCCCAGGACTTTATCTTCGCTTCTAGAATAATTTCTTCATATCAGGACATAGATATTGAGAATTTGTACCCAAGTATAGAACTGAAGTACTTCGGGGAAAATGATGAACTGTTCTGTGATTTAAAAGTATCATAGCAACAGATGAAATGGGGTCTTAAGTGGGAGCTAACCAAGGCCTTAATTGCCCCTTTTCTGGAAATAAACTGTTCTTACGTTACTTAATTCTCTTCCAAATGCAACATTTTGGAAAATATTAAAATTATCTTTAAATTAAACAGTGACATTTTCTTGTTGCTGTTTCCTTTTAGGTGAAAGAGGAAATGAAAGTCCTTACCCAGGATAAAGGTGTGAACTCCTTCAAGATGTTTATGGCCTATAAGGACGTGTACATGCTGCGAGACCCCGAGCTGTACGCCGCTTTCTCCCGGTGCAAGGAGGTCGGGGCGGTCGCGCAGGTGCACGCGGAGAACGGAGACCTGATCGCAGAGGTGAGAACTGCCTTCTGAAGCTTCTCCGGAATGAGAACCACCATCAGTAAAGGTGAAGATGATGGGCCCTACGTAGGTCAACTCATGTAACGCGTTGGAGGAAACTACTGTTCTGCAGTTTGGAAACTCTGTCTCATTTACTTGAGTGTCTGCTCTCAGTTTTATTCAGCTGGTATAGGCATTAGAATAAGAATTTTTCTTTTTCACACCAGCTATAACATTAGATCACAAACACGTTTTGTTATAAAAACAACTATTTTTCTTTGTGTAGCCCAGCACTTTTTTTTTTTAGTTGCTGGTTCAGAATACTAGTGTGGACATCAGCTTACCCTGACGACTTAAGCGGTGTATTAGGTAGCTGTTTAAATTTCACTCTTTTCAGAAATGGGGTATTCAGAAGTGCTCTGGAGGAATCTAGATGATATTTATTTCTCATGTTAGTTCCATTATTAATGCCCGAAGGGTGTGCGGTCTGCAAGATTTGGAGAGCTGTCTCTTACCCTTCATATTAGCTCCCCCCCCTAATCTTAGTTCCCTTTAAGTCAGTGAGATGGAGGCTGGGTGGCCAGGTGGCGGTGGAGGATCATGGGAGGAGGGCCCGTGCTGTAAACTCAATCAGACCCGGTTTACACTTGACTTCCCACTTCTCGCTGTGTTTGTGTGACACAGGGCAAGCCATCTTCCCACTCACGCTCTTGACTTCCTGCTTCTTTTTGTAAGAAAAACATGAACAGTTTGGAGAGTGGAAATACCTGGCCCAGTATCATTCATTGGGTCAGGGGAGAGGGCAGTGAAGACTGTTGCAGTAAAAAGTAGAGTTAACTACATAATATAATACCATGAGTCTCTTCAACAAGGATCTAATATTGAGCATATTTTTGTTTTATTAAAACAGTAAGTCTTAAATATAAATACTGTTTTTCAAAGAATGATTGGAACTAACCTCATATCTTTTTCATCTTTTCAATCAAAATAATGTAATGGTTAAATATGAAAAGTTAACATATGCTGTCAGTGAATTAAATTTATTTTTACCAACTACACACACCGTGTATGCCCCGACATTCACACACATACACAAACCTGTCAGTGAACTTCTCTTACAATACAGTGATGGCATTTGTCATTAGTAAACCTTCCTTGCACCTGCATATGTTCTTGCTGCCTTTTTAGGGAGCAAAGAAGATGTTGGCATTGGGGATAACAGGCCCCGAGGGCCATGAGCTGTGCCGTCCGGAAGCGGGAGAGGCAGAGGCCACGCTGAGAGCCATCACCATCGCCAGTGCCGTCAACTGTCCCCTGTACGTCGTGCATGTGATGAGCAAGTCTGCAGCAAGGGTGATAGCAGACGCCAGGAGAGATGGTAATTCCCGAACCACCACCTCACTTACAACTCTGCATTAGCTGAAGAGGAAGGTCAGACACCTGCAGCCTCTCTTCTGCTTCTGAGAAAGTTGCGCATGAATTTCCACACCTGTTCTTCTCTCGCTATCCTCCCTGCTTTCTCTCATCCTTATGCATGTCTATTTTTGTTCTCTCTTTTGCCCACCTTCGCGATTGCTTCTTTTCCTCCAGGTTGTTTCTTTGTCATCCTCGGAACCTCACAACATATCCTTTAGCCACAAGTCCCCACCCTTACACCACTAGAAGCGCATTTTCTAATCTGATGTCCAAATGCCAACTCTCCAGTTAACTTTAAAGAAGCTTCTCTATCTCTTAGGCATTTCCACCATCACTCTCAGTACCTGAATCAGGGTAATACAGGGCATGTAATGGGTCTCGATGATTTTTTTTTTTTTTTTTTTTGTATTTTTCCGAAGCTGGACACGGGAAGCAGTCAGACAGACTCCCGCATGCGCTCGAACGAAATCCACCCGGCACGCCCACCAGGGGGCGATGCTCTGCCCATCTTGGGGCGTCGCTCTGCCGCAATCAGAGCCATTCTAGCGCCTGAGGCAGAGGCCACAGAGCCATCTTCAGTGCCCGGGCCAACTTTGCTTCAATGGAGCCTTGGCTGCGAGAGGAGAAGAGAGAGACAGAGAGGAAGGAGAGGGGGAGGGGTGGAGAAGCAGATGGGCGCTTCTCCTGTGTGCCCTGGCCGGGAATCGAACCCGGGACTCATGCACGCCAGGCCGATGCTCTACCACTGAGCCAACCAGCCAGGGCTCGACGATTTTTTTTAAAATGAATTTATTTTTCTCATAACAACTTGGGTGTTGGTGCAATTGAAGCAATTATCCAAATAGTATTTTTATGACAATTACAGTTTTAAAACCAAAGTTATTTTTATCCCAAATTGCCTAATTGCCTCAGTTCTTTAGTTCAACTGATATGTAAATAGTCTTTATAAAAGAAAGAAAATCACCTATTTTTTATAAGAATTGGGTGGAGAAATAATTTTATTCAAGTGCTAGTACTTGTTAAGGAAGGATGAAAACCGATTAAGATGCACTTTATTCAATGGCTTTAGACCCTTCTTAGATGTGTTGTAGTTTCTATTATCTCGCTTTTAGAAACCCAAATAATCAGATATAGTCTTATAAATCATCCTGTTTGTTTGTTTAAACTGAAACTGTCTGCATTTTTACAATATGGATTATAAAATAATGAAAATAGGTTTAGCGTGTCTATAATTGACGCTAAAATACATTTTTCAAAATTGGTTCTTGTTCCACGAAGGTTCAGTAAGGATTTTGTGCCAGTTGAGTGCATTTTTTTTTTCAAATTATGAAGGAAGGGTCCTGGCCAGTTGGCTCAGTGGATAAAGTACATGTCCCATGTATTGGAGTCCCGGGTTCAATCCCCAGTCATGGCACATGTGAGAAGTAACCATCTGCTTCTCTTCCCCTCCTTCTCCCCCTTCTCTCCCTCTTCCCCTCTGACAGCCTGTGGCTTGGTTGGTTTGAGTGTTTCTCTCTCTCTCTCTTCCTCTCCTGCAGCCATGGCTTGAATAGTTCGAGCAGGTTGGTGCTGGGTGCTGAGGATGGCCCATAGCCTTGCCTCAGATGCTAAAAGAGCTGAGTTGCAGAGTCACTGAGCAGCAGCCCCAGTTGGGCAGAGCATTCAATGCCTGGTAGGGGACTTGATGTGTGGATCCCAGTTGGGGTGCATGCAGGAGTCTGTCTCTCTACCTCCCCCTCACTTAATAATAATAATAATAATAATAATAATAATAATATGTGGACCCATGCTATTAAAAAAGTTTATGAAAGTTTACTTAGAAAGTGACAGAGGTGGTAGAAGTGAGCCAGCTGGGCTGCATAAGCTTAGGAAATGAGTTTCAGAGGCAGAAGAAGGGCCCTTGGAGCTTTAGAGAGAGAAAGGCAAAGGCAACTCGCCTGGGGGAAGGAGAGGGGAAAGGAGAAGGCAACCGAATGCATCTTAAAATGTAATCCATTAGCATCTTGTGTTAAGAGTAAATTTGGTTTCACACAGGAGTTAATAAGGTCTTACCAATAACCGTTTCTGGTTGTTCCCCATCCCATCCCCATATATAATGTAATTTCAATCAAAAGAGCAACATTTCAAAAAGAAAGCTACAGCAGTTTTAAAGTTACATCATTAGATTTTTGCCACCAGGTGGCACTGTTGCTAACCCTATGAAATGAGTTCTATAATTATTTGCTTTGTTAAATCATGTACCATTACAGACTGTCAGGTCCATAATGTCACAATATGATTCAAGAAACTGTAAATTCAGCAGAAATGGTCGATCGTAACCCACCAGCAAGCTACAATTTTGACAGATCTACCAGGAAACAGTTTCTTGGCCTTGGGTATTAAATTCGCTCTGCGATAGAATTCCAATAGGAGCAGGTAAAAGAGTAGGGAAGGTTCTAGAATGTGAATCGTAGACAGAAAAGTCAAGTATGAGTCTTTTAACTTTGTTTTAAATTATTTTCTAAATTTAATTTAATTTTTGAATATGTAAAACATTTACACGGTCCAAAAATCAACATTATATATTACAAAAGTATTCTCAGAGAAGTAATTATTATTAATTTGTAGCCTACCTTTATATAGTATTTCTCTTGATTAAAAAAAAAGAATATATGTATATTTTTATTTCTTTTTTTCCTGTATGAAAAGGAAAATACTATATATAGTGTTCTTACTTTTTTTTCCTACTCAAAAATATATTCTAAAAAGTCAGCTAATATAGGTATAGAGCAAGGGTTGGGAACCTTTTTGGCTGAGAGAGCCATGAACGCCACATATTTTAAAATGTAATTCTGTGAGAGCCATACAATGACCTGTGTACGTTATGCATTATCCAATAAAAATTTGGTATTGTCCTGGAGGATAGCTGTGATTGGCTTCAGCCACCTGCAACCATGAGCATGAGCAGTAGGAAATGAATGGATTGTAATACATGAGGATGTTTTATATTTTTAACGTTATTATTTTTTTAATTAAAGATTTGTCTGCGAGCCAGATGCATCCATCAAAAGAGCCATGGTTCCCGACCCCTGGTATAGAGACTCCCCTCGTTCTATCTTACAGGTGTGGAGTGCACCACTGTATTTGTTCAGTTAGTCTCTAATGATGGCTAATTTTTTTTTTTTGATAAGTGTGGGAATGTTGCTTGAAGGTGCATTTACTCTTTTTTTTTATTTTTATTTATTTATTTATTTTTACAGGGACAGAGAGAGAATCAGAGAGAGGGATAGATAGGGACAGACAGACAGGAACGAAGAGAGATGAGAAGCATCAATCATCAGTTTTTTGTTGGGACTCCTTAGTTGTTCATTGATTGCTTTCTCATATGTGCCTTGACCGTGGGCCTTCAGCAGACTGAGTAACCCCTTGCTTGAGCCAGCGACCTTGGGTCCAAGCTGGTGAGCTTTTTTTTTTTTTGGCTCAAGCCAGATGAGCCCGCACTCAAGCTGGCAACCTCAGGGTCTCGAACCTGGGTCCTTCCACATCCCAGTCTGACGCTCTATTCACTGCGCCACCACCTGGTCAGGCTAGTGATGGCTATTTAAGTTGTCTCCAATCTTTAAGCTGTTACAAATAGAACCACAGTAATGGCCTTATTCATATTTGTGAAAGATGAATTAGTTTTTTATTGTCATTCTAACAAATTACCACAAATTTAGTGGTTTAAAGCAGCATAATTTTTATTATCTAGTGGTTCGTGAGATCAGGAGTCTGGTGTCACTGGGCTAAAACCAAGGTTTTGGCCAGGATGGTTCCTTCTTGCAGCTCTAGGGGGAATACCTTTCCTAGCTTCTAGAGATGATACGTGTTTCTCAGTTCATGTCCTGTCATGGTAAGCTATTTAATCGGTTATAATTAAGTTATAGCTGAGTCCGTTAAGTTGTTCATAACGAAAAATGAAAGTAATTAGGAGTCAATTGAATAGGCAGAGAAACTCATAGCAAGCTAAATGACATGGACTTTAATTCACTCACGGTTAGGACGAGTGGCTGGCTAAGCCTAGGTGCTTGCTTGGGTGGGGCCCGGAACGAACTTTCCTGGAGAGGCTGAGTGCTTTGCGACAGTTGCCAAATGATTGTGGTGGGTGACGCGGATTCTGCATTGAAGTCTCGGTAGACTGACTTGATCCTCACCACAGCTACTTAAATATGGTTTGGCTACTCTTCTTAACATAGAGTAACACACTTGGGGAAATTCCTCTTATGATCACGGTTCAACACATATGTTATCTCTGGGTTATATGCTTGGGGGAATTTCAACTTTAATCACAGTCTTGCTTACTTAGTTATCTTGGGAAGTCACACATGAGTATAGCTAATTGCATTAATACTCTTATTATCAATTTTGATACTCTAAACCTTGGTATACATTTCAAACACATGGAGTTATCTTAAAATGGCATAAGCTGGTTATACCTAAGTCACTCTTACTTTCCTTTTTACATTTTATATTAATTTGGCTTTATGTTTACTATAACATGTCCCCTTCCTTCGTCTTCAAAGCCAGCAGTGGTGGGTGGAGAACACTGCATTATTCTAATCCCCTCTTCTGTCTCTCTTCTCTACTTTAAGGACCCTTGGCCTTGAGCCATTTGATTGACCCAGGATAATTTCTCTGCCTCTAGATTCATAATTTAATTGCAACTGTGAAGTCTCTTGGCCATGTAGGGTAACATATTCAGAGGTTATAAGGATTAGGACATGGATGTCTTTGGGGTACTATTATTCTGCCTATGACACAATTCTCTCCTCAGGGTAGAGTTCTGGAAGTGGAAGAGCAGGTTCAAAGGGTAAATAAATGCATATGTACTTTTTGGATGTTGTTAAATTCCTTTCCAAAGGAGTTACAAATACAAAGGAAAATTGAAAATGTCACCCTAAAGGTTCTGGTCGAGTCAGACATTGTAAGAGCACCTATGAGAATGCTCTAATGCACAGTTGTCACTGAGGTAGCAGAGCTCTTGAAGTCAATTAGCCTGGGAGATTTCACATTCCTGACATGTGACCCATGGCATGTGATCAAGGCATGTGATCAAACAGGACCTGGAACACAGGAAGCAGAAGGGAGCAGGGGAGGGCTGGGAACCAAACCATTCACATAGTGACTGCTCCAGCCAATCCAAGGGCAGACCCCTGGGGAGCACAGAGTGACCTTTTACAGAAGAGTCACTTACCCCGTCTGTACTCATTATTAACCTAATATACTTTATAAACATAAAAAAACCCCAATGTAAATCTATTCATGTTACCTTATTTAAATAAGAAACAGATTTATAATTTGGATATTTCCTATCTGGAAATACTTTTGCCAGGCCATTCTATCATCCGGGCCTTGCCACTTAGAGTGTGGTCCCTAGAACACAGCAATGACATCCCCTGAGAGCTTTTTGGTAATGCACAGCCTTGGATACCATCCCAGATCCACTGAGTCAGAATATAGTAGAACCTCAGGTGATTCATATGCATATTATAGCTTCAAAATCACTGTCCCAGCAGACATAAAAGATATCTGATTCTTAATTCTCTCTGTTGTAGTTGTCTGGAAATACAATGCTATTAAGTTTGATTTTAGAGTTGAATTGCCATCTATAAACCCAAAAGATAGTAACATGAGGGTTAATATTTATAACAATGAACATCATTTGTTGAGTGCTTAATATGTGCCTGGCATTATTTTAATGCTTTATCTCATTTCATGTTTTATTATATATTATCTCAGCAATGTATTTAATATACATTATCATTTTTAATTGTCTTATTTAAATTTAGGTTCAGAGTTAAATGTTATCACTGTTTGTGACTGATGAAATTGAGACTTGGGAAAGTTTGGTAAATTAAGCCCAAGATCACTTTACCAGTAAGTGCTAAACTTGGAATTCAAGCTCAAGTCCACATGACCCCACATCCCAAATTTTTGGTTACTCTGAGCTCTGTTAAAGAAGAAATCAATTTACGAAGTTGGGAAACATGAATATCAAATTTATATTTAATTGGTTTTGGTTTTAGGCCTTATATCATATTTAAAGTTTTTATTAAAAACACTATCATTATTTTGTTATTATTATTTTTTATTTACTGATTTTAGAGAGAGAGAGGCAGGGAGAAAGAGAGAAAGAGACAGAAACATCGATCTGTTCCTGTATGTGCCCTAACCGGGGATTGAACCTGCAACTTCTGTGTATCAAGACAATGCTCTAATCAACAGAGCCACCTGCCTAGGCCATCATTTTGTTATTTTTACAATCATTATGAAAAGAAGAACACATGCCAGGAGTAGAAACGATCAAGAATGTACTCAATGAATAGTAAACATCTTTTATCTCCCTCAGCTCAGTCCTGGAACTAGTGATTTTTGGTGGTTACCTCTAAAATTCTATAAATTTGTAAGTAGTGACATAATTTTTGACAGAATCACTTGACTCTAAATTTTAAAAAATGAATAATTTAGCTCATGTTAAATCTTATATTTTGCCTTGAGTTTTGTTAGAAATAATTAGCATCATAAAATATCCAGGAAAAGATTTAACAAAAGATGTGAAGGACCTATGTACTGAAAATTACAAAACATTACTGAAAGAAATTGAAAAAGACCAAATGAAATGGAAAAATATTCCATGTTCTTGGATTGGAAGAATCAACATAGTTAAAATGGCCATATTACCCAAAACAATATACAAATTTAATGCAATCCCCATCAAAATCCCCATGTCATTTTTTAAGGAAATAAAACAAAAAATTACCAGGTTTGTATGGAATCATAAAAAACCCCAAATAGCCAAAGCAATCCTGAGGAAAAAGAATGGAGCCAGAGGTATCATACTACCTGACTTCAAATTATACCATAGAGCCACGATAATCAAAACAGCATGGTATTGGCAGAAAAACAGACATACAGACCAATGGAACAGAATTGAGAGCCCAGAAATAAAACCACATATATATGGACAAATCATCTTTGACAAAGGAGCTAAAAACACACAATGGAGAGAAGAAAGCCTCTTCAATAAATAGCACTGGAAAAATTGGAAAGTCACATGCAAAAGAATAAAACTTGACTACAGTTTGTCCCCCTGCAGAAAAATTAATTCAAAATGAATCAAAGACCTAAATATAAGATCTGAACAATAAATTACATAAAAGAAAGCATAGGTACTAAGCAGAGGACCTGTAGAGAACAATTTATAAATTTGACCCTAAAGGCAAGGGAAGTAAGGGCAAAAATAAATGAATGGGACTATATCAAACTAAAAAGCTTCTACACAACAAAGAACCTGACAACAAAACAAATAGGCAGCCAACTAAATGGGAGATGATATTTGCAAACAAAAGCTCCAATAAGGGGTTAATATCCAAAATATATGAAGAACTCACAAAGCTCAGCAACAAACAAGCAAATGATCCAATTAAAAAATGGAAAGAGGACCTGAACAGACACCTCTCCCAAGAAGACATACAAATGGCCAACAGTGATACGAAAAGATGCTCATCTTCACTAGCTATTTGAGAAAGGCAAAATGCAAGTCAAAACTACAATGAGATATTAGCTCACATCTGTCAGATTGGCTATTATCAACAAGACAGGGAATAACAAGTGTTGGAGAGTTTGTGGAGAAAAAGGAACCCTCATTCACTGCTGGTGGGAATGCAAATTAGTACAACCATTATGGAAGAAAGTACGGTGGGTCCTCAAAAAATTAAGGATAAGAACTACCATATGACCCAGCAATTCCTCTACTGGGTATATACCCCCCAAACTCCAAAGCATTGGTACATAACGACACATGCACCCCCATGTTCATCACAGCATAATTCATAGTGGCTAAGGCATAGAAACAACCAAAATGTCCCTCGATAAAGGATTGGATAAGATGTGGTACATATATACAATGGAATACTACTCAGCCATAAGAAATGATGACATAGTGACATTTATGACAACATGAATGGACCTTGAGAACATTAGACTTGTGTTCAGAGGCCTGTTTTAATCTGAAGACTGATCTGAAAATGTTTTCTTATATTACAGTAGTTCCTTCATATTAATTTCTCTGTTCCTTATTTTTGAACTCCATCAGACCTCTCGAATTAATCCTCCATATCTTTGAACTATTTTCACCTAGTCTTTTAATTTTTACTCTATATTTTAGAAAAGGATTTTGTTTACTTCTTCTGCCCTTCCAATAACCTTTTGTTTTATTTGAAAGAAAACTTTCTTATTCTCTGATACCTTTTTTTCTCCCACAGTTGATTGTTTTTATTTTCTTATTTTATAAATTTATTTAGCTATTTTTTTAGAGAGGGAGAGAAAGAGAGGAAGGGAGAGAGAGAAGCATCAACTCATTGCTCCACTTAGTTGTGCATTGATTGCTTCTCATACATGTCTTGACCGGGCATTAAACTGATGACCTCCAGCTCAAGCAGGTGACCCTGTGCCCACGCGGGCAACCTTGGGTTTTGAACCAGTGACCTCAGGTTTCAAACTGAAGACCTCAGTGTTCTGGGTTGATGCTCTATCCACTGCCCCACCACAGGTCAGGCTTATTGTTCTATTTAAATAGATGTGTTATCTTTGTGATCTCTTTAAGAATACTAATTAAGATTTTAAAACATTCTTCTGTTTCCTGGATTACCCCTGGTTTTTGCTGAGTCAACTTTACAGTTTTTTAATAGCTTGTTCCTTCTTTCTGTGTTGGTTTTTTTCCCCCCCAAGTGTCTGGTGCTCCTGGGCTATTGGTATTCATGCCTGGAGAGTTCAGGTGATTAGAGAGTTGGTGTGGGGATCGTCTGCTGCTGTGTGGGTGTGTTTTCTGAGCAGGTCTGGCCCTCAGTGAGAGCACTGACTTTCCCCGCCCCCTGTAACTCCCCTTTGCACCTCGGGAAGAATGTTTTTCATGACTCGCTCCGCTCTGAGTTCAGGCTCTAGCACCCTCTACCTTCCTTTTTAGTTATTGCCATCTCATCTACTTGCTGGCTTCCTAAACACTTTCAGAACCTGTAGTCAGCCATGGCTCCTCCTTCGTTTTCAACACAGCTATAGATTTTGCACATTTTTTTGGTACAACTTCACCAGGGTTTTGATGTGAATTGGGAAGGAAAAGACGGGAAAGTGTGTTTAGTTTGAATTTTAATTCAAAGCCTGACGTTTCCCTTTTTCATACCTTGATATTTTCTTTTAGTGTTCAGCACTTGTGTTAAAAAGTGAAAAGCAGGTGACAGGAAAAGGAATACAACTTTCATGTTCGAGCCATCAAAAACCCGGTTGTCTTTGACAGTTGGCAAGGAACACAGTTCAGCCCAGATCATGAAGGAACTCCAGAGTCCCAAGAAGATATTTCCATATCCATTTATTTACTTGATCCTCACAAAATTGCCACACAAGAAGGACACTGGGATCTTATGTAATAGATGAGAAATTCTGAGACTAGGAACAGGCACTTACCTTGCACAAGGTCACCAACTAAAAAATAACAAAGATTAGAACCTGCACCTGTGTGATCTACTCTATATTATGTGGCTTCTGTGTATTTTCCTTCTCAGCTATTATTGCGCTTTGTAAATGTAATACCACTGCTCACAAAAATTAGGGGATCAGGGAACGTGCAGATACTCCAGTACTCTCAGCCTTTTGTATAGTGCATTTTCACCAATGAAATCAAAGTTGGGTTTGCATCTCATTTGCATAACCGAGCAACCTTTTTTGACTTGTAGTTTGCTTTTCTGATGTTCTTGTTTAATCACAAAAATTCAAATGCTTCTGTTTTTCTTATTGCGTCGTATTCATTTTGAAATATACCCTAATTTTTGTGAGCAGTATATTTTAAATCAAGATGAACCCGTTTAGCTAGGAAAAATTATTTTTATAAATGTGTTTGGCTTTCTGTTTGGTAGTCAGCACTTCCACTCCTGGGCCTGCCCCAGGCTGCCAGCGTCTCTGCCCTTCCCTCACAGCTCTCAGGGCTTGAGGGAGGGCTGGCTGCTCCCAAATCCAGACAAGACGCTAGCGTCCACTCTATTGCTTTCACCTAATTAATGAGTTGTCTGGTCAGGAGGGAGTTTAGATCATTTCAACGTGTTTCATTATTTGAAAATCTTTAGACTCTCTTACAGGGCAAAATTCTTGTAAGTGGAAGATAGCATCGTAAGCGCAGAGTCTTTTCTGGTTTACAGCCAAAGGATGGAGAGAGAAGGAGAGCAGTGTATGGCTAGACAGGATACAACATAACGCGAACTTGCTGAGATAGTGGGAGGAGATTAAATGTGAAGATGTACTATCTCCCAAGAGTTGTTGAAGCCATCTGGTCTCCAGTGTAATCAGGAGGTAGCAGACAAGGACAGATACAGCGCTTCTCATTACCGACCTGCTAAGAGTAGTAAGTGAAACCAGTAAGTGAAATTGGAAAATTGCTCAGCTACATCCACAGATAGCTCGTGGTTGGCTTAAACATTTAAAAATACGTGCTCCTCGGGTTATTTTTCAATAACCAACATTTAGAAGCAGCCCAAGTACCCATCAGTAAAGGAGTGGATAAAAAAGCTGTGGTATATTTTACACAATGAAATATTACCTGGCCATAAAAAGGAAATCTTACCCTTTGTAACAGCATATATGGACCTAGAGAGCATTATGCTCAGTGAAGTAAGCCAGGCAGAGAAAGACAAGAACCATATGATTTCATTTATATGTGGAATCTAATAAACAAAATAAACTAACAAACGAAATAGAAACTGACTCATAGATGGAGAGAACAGACTGACAGCTGTCAGAGGAGAGGAGAGTTGGGGGCTGGGAGAAAAAGGTGAAGAGATTTAAAAAAAACAACCAGATACAGAGTATGGTGATGGCCAGAGAGAAAGAGTGGGGAGTGGGAGGAAGTGGAAAGGGGCAAAACGGGGGCGGGGGGCATTGTGGCGGAGAAGAGACTTGAATTTGGGTAGTAAGGACGTGAGGCAGTATGCAGATGATGTATTATTGACTTGTACTCTTGGAACTTGTATAGTTTTATTAACCAATGTCACTCCAATAAATTTAATAAAAAAGAGAAAAAAGAAAATAAAACCAAAATACATGTTCTTTACTAAGAAATGAAAAATGACCCTTTTCCCAGTAACGTGGTACATATGCGTGATACACTAGCAAAATACTAGGGTTCTAATTCCGGATTCTGTTTACCACCCCAGTGTCTCGGGCAATTTAGTTAGTCTCATTTGGGCATCAGTTTATTGTTAAACCAGCATGAGGGTTGCCATGAAGGTCAAATGTCATATATGACTTTCAAACTATGTTTGCAAACTACAGTCTCTACATATATTAGCTATCTTTATTATGATATTTTTAGCCCAAATCTAACAAAACCCACAATTATGCTGAATTGTCTAGTTTGGGTCTCCAAGTTAAGTATTATCCAGAACCCTTGTTTTCTTTCTCCTTTTTACTTCTTGCCTGCTATTAAGTCCTTTGAAAAATGTGTAGAACCATTGTGACATCAGGGAAGAGCAATTGGGAATTTTTATTCTTTCATTTTTTCAATTTTTTGATATTTATAGATGCTGAATGCAGAAATAGCTGAAAATAACCCAGCTAACAAAGCGCTTGTTGTGTATACCAAAATGTGGCTCACATTTTAAAAGGACTAAGCCCTTCCTAGGAAATTACTTGTTACCTGGTTTCAAAACCATCTGGGCAGACTCGTGGTAGACACCGATACTTTTCATTTTTCCTGAGCACTATTAAAATCGTAGAACTGCTGGAACAGTATTCCAATATCACCTTGGTGGGCCAAATGATTGAACAGAACGGGTGATAAGGATCTTTCCTCTCTGATAAATCACCAGGGAAACTCCTGAGTTGGCAACTTGTTAAATGATTGCTGATCAAGTCTCCAAGTTTCTCCTTGTCCAAGCATCTGTAAAAAGTTCTCTTGGAATAGAAAGGACTCTTTGTACCTGCCAATAAAATATTGTGCCTATCTTGTTATCTCTCCAGCAAATAACACATTACCTCTTAGTTTATATTAAAAATGATTGCTGGCCCTGGCCGGTTGGCTCAGCGGTAGAGCGTCGGCCTGGAGTGCGGGGGACCCGGGTTCGATTCCCGACCAGGGCACACAAGAGAAGCGCTCATTTGCTTCTCCACCCCCCCTCCTTCCTCTCTGTCTCTCTCTTCCCCTCCCGCAGCCAAGGCTCCATAAGAGAAAAGATGGCCCAGGCGCTGGGGATGGCTCCTTGGCCTCTGCCCCAGGCGCTAGAGTGGCTCTGGTCTCGGCAGAGCGACGCCCCGGGCAGAGCATCGCCCCCTGGTGGGAAGAGCATCTCCCCTGGTGGGCGAGCCGGGTGGACCCCGGTCGATCGCTTGCGGGAGTCTGTCTGACTGTCTCTCCCCGTTTCCAGCTTCAGAAAGATAAAAAAAAAAAAAAAAAGATTGCTTGTGTCATACACTCAAAAGAGATACTAATGGTGTTTCTCCTTTTCTGGGACTAGGACAGTAACAGACGGGAGGGGGATGGGATTCACCTACTGTGTGTGTATCATGAAAGCAAAGGATCTTAGCGGTGGCTGAGTCCTTAGGGGATAACTTTTATTGACCACACTCTGATACTTGGTTACTTAAGAAGCATAAGTTGTTAGGCTTCAGTAAGCCTTGCTTTCCTGCTTTTTCAAAGTCCTAGGCTAGTGGAGGACAGTGCTGGTGTGAGGGAGAAATGGTCTGGGAGAGAGTAGGGTGCTGCATTCTAATTTAATATGACTCAGGCAGCTGGTGGCCCTCCGCCGTCAGTACTCCCTAAGGAAACCAGTTGATTTCAGTTATATATCAGGATTTTAACTAAGACCTGACATCTGATTAACTAGAGGGAACTAATTTGGTGTGCCAACATCCCTTTACTGTGCACGCTCCTTTGGGACTGCTTGGATCTATGATCAGGTGCATGCCAGGGAATCTGTTATTCTGACAAATCAGAGATAGGATTCTGATTTTAAATTCAAATTCGCTTGCACTATTAACTTTTCTAACACTGTGTCCTTTTGATGGCCTCATTTGCATGATTTTTAAATATGCATTTCTGGCTACAATTTTATCTGAGTGTTCTTTTATTCAATATGTTTTTAGAGGAAGTTTTTTTTTTCTTAAGGGTATCTAAAGATTATCAATCTATTTGGAACAGAAATACACTCAGGTTGAACTCCATATAACCATAAGCTAGTTGTCATCAGGGTAGTATAGCCTAGAAGTTAGGACCACTGGAGTCTAAATGCCTGGCCTCCATCCGACCTCGGGCACTCCATCTATATCAAGTGCATGTAATGTTCCTGCAGAGAAGTTATTTAACCCCATAAGTTCTATCCTCTTATTTTAATAAAGATAATACTAGCATTTGTTAGATTAGGGATTTGAGACAATGCCCATTCGAATGGCACATGTATCAGCCAGCTTTTGCTAGGTTAGTTACACTGCAGTAATAAATGAATCTAAAATATTACTGGCTTACAACTACATAGATTCAATTCTCATTCATACTCGTGTCCATTGTGGGTTGGCTCTGCCTCTGTTTCCCATTCTCTTCAGTCTGAGACACTACTCAAGGAGCAGCTTCTGCTGGTCTCATGACAGAGGGAAGATGGGAATAGCAAAACTTATTGTGGTTTTAACAACACCTGCTTGGAAGCAGCACATGTCACTTCCATTCATAATTAATTGGCCAAAGTAAACCATGTGTCCATGTCTGATATCAGTGAGTGGGTTCAATCATCTCCCATAACATGCAACACACATCGACTAGAACATAGGAAATGCTCAATAAAAAGTAGTTTTCCTTCTTAGTTGCTGCTCATTGAAGGTTTAGGACTCATAGTATCCTTTATTAAGACTAATCTTTAGGGGTTTGTCAGACGTTTCTTTTAAGAACAAATTAAGGTAATGAATACTTCCTTTAACTTTCCAGGGAAGGTGGTGTATGGAGAACCCATAGCAGCAAGTCTGGGCACAGATGGCACTCACCAGTGGCATAAAGAATGGCACCATGCGGCCCACCATGTTATGGGACCACCCTTGAGACCGGATCCTTCAACTCCTGACTACCTCATGAACCTACTGGCTAAGTAACCATTTAGCAGATAATTGTGAAGTGTTTTGCCAAAATAAGGTGTCTTACGAGTCTCAGGTTTCAGTGTAGGAGGTCTTTTCTTACCAGCTGGACTTTCCATTGGCTTCCCAGTATTCTGTTCTGCTTGATCTGACAGGCTCTGGGGACTGTCTCTCATCTGGAGACCCAAAAGCATTGGCTTAATTATGTTACAATATAGTGTCAAAATCTCTCCTGGATGCAGAGAAATCAGATCATTTTTATTGAAATTTTACTCTCCTGATTTTCCCCTTGTCTTTCTATCTTTTGTTGCCTAGGGCCAAGTCTCTTCATTATGCTTTATTTCATAATTCAGAATATTCTTGAATTCTTTTCTACACCGATAAAAGCTGGGAACCAGATGTGCCTACTGTGTAGGTATAATAGGTTATAGTTGAGGGCAGAACCACGGTGGGGGTATAAAGACAGAATCCCACCCTTGAGTAGGTCATCCCCATGAAAAGCCATCCAAACTGTGTTCAGAGACAGTACTTCCTGGGACACTATTAATTTTTTTTTTTTTTTGAGAGTTACACCATTCCTGGCCATCCTGGTGCTCCCCATTTACAGATTCTCAGATCCAAGTTAACAAAGCTTTTCACAACAGACTTTACGAGGGTTCACATGCCCTTTCCTTTCAGCCTCCTTCCACCTTCTACATCCCCAAGATTATTCAGAAGTCAAAGCAGGATTTCTGTCACTGGTGACATGAACATTCTCAGCCACCGTCACCTCTCTGCTCATCACAACATTCCCATTTTGGCCAGAGGCTCACCGGGTGCATCTTTGCGCAGTACTCTACTCCTAAGGAATTTTTCCTTGCATTATTGCCAATGATCCTGTAATAATTGTCATCAAGTACATATAATTATCAATTTTTAAATGAGAAACTGAGCGTTGGACATGCTTGTAATCCGTAAGTAATGGAACAGAGAACCTGGAACGTATCATCGTGCCTCTTGTAAGAGTGTTCTCCAAAAGTGCTCCCTAGAATAGGGATGAGAGTGGGAGAAATGTGTCCTTCAAAAAGCTACTCATTTTCCACTGCAGTTTTCTGGCACTTATTTGAGAAGGGAGTCAGGAGATTAAGGAAGATTATGGTAGTTTCTTCCTGACCTATTTTTTATCTACTCACCTGCGTCACACTGGTGTGTTTTTCTTTTACAGTGGCGATCTAACCACAACAGGGACTGACAACTGCACTTTCAACACCTGCCAGAAGGCTCTGGGGAAGGACGATTTTACTAAGATTCCCAATGGGGTGAATGGTGTTGAGGACCGGATGTCAGTAATATGGGAAAAAGGCGTGGTGAGTTGCACAAGATCCACCCTGTTGTGCCTAATTCTTTGACCAGGATCCAGTCTGGTTTAGGGCTAATGTGTCATACACCTGCATAGAGAAACTTTTTGGTTATTTTTACTATGATGGATACTGGGGATGCTACACCATCACCACCACCATCCCATGCTCCAGGATAATAATAAGACATAATTTTCTTCTCAGCATTGGTTGAGTTTAGAGGATGCATTGCACCACTTTGCACACATGAGGAGATACATTTACATTGGATGCCAGTGTAGATTTTTGAGGTCTTTGAAATGGTGCAGCCCTTCTACTTGACTTCTCATGTTCCTGAATTCTAGCTCTTCATGTGTCGCCGATATAAACCCTGGAAATTAATAAAAACACTGAAAGACTTTTATTATGTTTATACCTCCTTTTCATGAAATCTTCATAGATGTCTTTTTTTAAAGAATGCTTGGATGTCATATTTTAAAAATATCTGCATGAGGGCTCATAAATAATAAATAAAAGTCTAAGAAAAAGATGTTTTAAGTTCCCATGATTTAAAATTTTATCCCTGAAGATGGAGAAGAATCAGATAGCTAAATGTCACGTGTTAACCTGCCTAGCCAGCTGACATGTGTCTTTGTAAAGGTCATTAGGGAATGCCTGCCTGGTGAGACCCGAGGTCCTTGTTATCGTGCCATTGTCACCATCTCCTGGGAGCCCTCCCTTAGCCGACACGTCAGTCGTGTCTCATTCTTCAGAAACCCCTACAAATACCACTCACTTCTAACTCTAATTACTTACCAGATCTTGTCAATTTTATTTCTAAAATGCCTTCTTATTTCCATCTACACGTCTACCACTCTAGTTTGAGGCCCATCTGTTGTATAGACCATTGCAGTAGTCTCTGCAGCTGGTGTCCTTGTCTCCAGTCTTGCTTGCTGCAGTCTGTTCTATACTCCGGTACCAGAGTCACCTCTGTTGGGCAGAGGACAAGGAGGGCGAAGAGGACGATTGTTAGATGATAGCGTTATAGAGATGTTTTAAAGATTATTATCTGTATATTAAATACTCAAATATCATTCTATAAGTCCTGGAGAAAATTAAAGGGTTTTAGAGAGGAAAGAGCATGAACAGGGCTCACAGCCCTCCCACATCTGTCCATTTATAAATTTTGTGTGATAGACTGTCCGTGATTGTTGGTTCATGTCAAGTTAATTAGACAAAATTGAAACTCTTGAGCTGATTCTTTCTCTTTCAAAATGTGTTGTCACCTGATTTAAAGGTCAATCGTACCTTAACTATATAATATTTTATCTGATGTCTGCATAGTCACTGATCTATCTTGGGCCTGCAATAAAGCCAGATTATAAATGTAGTAGGTGATGGAGGTAAGCTTCAAACAAGAATGGAAATATCATTGCGAACATTTAGCTATTGTCTGTATGATTCTGGGAAGGATGAAAAAAATAGTGGATGTATTTTTTTTTAAGCTGATGTATTTTTGAAACATTATCTTTGGGTTTCCATATGTTACCCCATCATCCCCATCATTATCATTATGAGATGCGTTCAGCTCCGTAATATAAGAAAACAGATGCAATTCTATTTGGTTCTAAGAGATACAAGTCTTATACATTAACTGATAGGAGATTTTAAAATCCTGGTCATTAGAACAAATGCATGTTCTTCCTTGAATGGTTTTACAGCATAGTGGTAAAATGGATGAAAACCGATTTGTGGCAGTGACCAGCACAAATGCAGCTAAAATCTTTAATCTCTATCCAAGAAAAGGAAGAATAGCTGTAGGATCAGATGCTGACCTTGTGATTTGGGACCCAAAAGCCACAAGGTAAGTCTAAATTCTTGCATTCCTTGGATTCACAGTGCAGAAAAAGTACTAAGTGCAAAGAAATTATTCAATGGGCTTATATCAGCTGTTTCTCATCAGGTGGCTTATTTAGCCAAGCTCAGGTACTTTGAGCCTGTGCACAGCACAAGGGGTTTGATGTACAGATATTCCTTTGTTTTTCTTGGCATAGAGGATGCAAAAGTTGTGCTGTTTACCAGTCCCTGGAAATGTATATGCATATAAAACCAATATGCATTCGCCACTTCAGAGCTTGGCAAGTGCCCAAATTTGCACGGAGAGAAGGTGCAGAGTGATGAAGAAAAGAAAATGCTGCGTTTTGAAAGGGCTGAATTGGAAACGCGAAGTAATTACAGCCTTTCTAAAGCTTTCAGATAGAAAAATTCCAGCACAAAGGATGTCACTTTCAGTTAGCCAAATTTTCCAGTTGAGTTCATCTTGAGCCTATCATTCCCAGGAGACTCCAGCCTTTTGTTTCCAATTTCCATAATTCTATGTTAATATTGCAGATCTGGCAAATTCCAACTCAGGCAAGCATTCAGTAGAAGCTGAGGCTCTACTAATTTCTTCTCACAGGGAGTTGGCACAGACAACACCTGAATCCTGATTTGTATTTTTCATAAACTTTACGGTCGTAATGGAAAAAATTCCATATACTTTTAACATACTGTGTGTGCGTGAATGCATGCATGTGTGTGTAAAACGGGACATGATAGGACCTTCTACCTTCATTGTATAGGCATTTTTATCAAAGTCTATTAGGTTTAACTGTGTAGTAAGCGAAGCCTGTCCTTTCTTGGGGATGATATTGTCACAAAGACCCAGTTTCTATTGAGGTGCTGCTGGGCTACCCTCTGGGGAAGAAAAGACCATCTGGGAAGCACTAGGCTACCATTGCTATGAGCTTAAAAATGAACCTGAAGATTCCCTTAGAAAATACTTCTATTTTTGAGCTTGATACTCTCCATCCTTGCCGTGTCTCAATTCAGAGACCAGTTCGTAGCTGACATTCCTTGGTCATTGAAAGTAGCCTTTAGTGAATATGTGACACCTCTTTGGTGGTTTAAGATTCAAGCAATGCAGCAAATTGTAGTTTGAGCATTTTATTTACATAAGATACCAAGGAGGCGCAGGGTCTTTGTTTTTATGTCAACAAGGAACCATTGCCCATTTAAGATGAACTATCTGGTTGCCAAATGATCTAGGCCCCTCTCCCTGCATAAGAAATGAAAACAAGTCAAACAAAATGTAGACAACTTCCCTACCAGGCTAGAAAATTTATCTTTGAGAAGACAACGGAAAAGCATTGCTGAGATTTGGATCCGTCTGTGGATGAATTAAACATGCTGTGTTTGGAAAGCTCCTGATATTTTAAATGTCAGTCTGCTATTGGACGCTGCAGGGGCCTGCCCGGGGTCATTTCTGCTGCAATTCAAACAATTTAGGCTTCCCCAAGTGCTGGCACCCAATAGGTCTTCTGAAACAACTGGTGGCTTAAGGAGTTCAGGAGACTTAATCAGAAAACGTAGCAAATGTCAACATGGAGAAAACTATTATGTGGACGAAAGATATGTAGAAAATGGTATTTTTTGAAACATAACATCTAGGAAAGTCATACTACTACTAATAACTTGCATGTGTAAAGTTCTCAGTGGTTTTGAAATTGCTATGGTATCTAGAATGTGATTGACAAGGTAAGACAAACACGATCACCTTATGACCATGAGAAAACTGTAGCACAGCAGGGTCTGTGACAGGTTTGAGATGGGAACCCTGATCCAGTTTCTTTGACTTTGCAAACCTGTATGCTTTTTCTGAAATTCATCTCCTGAATCTATGCTGTCTCATGACATCAAAGCAGAGCACTTAATAGCATACTAGATTGGTCATGTTTCATTTTTCTTTCAATCATGTAATCCAATAACCAAAAGCTTTTTTGGATTCGATTCGATTCTTTATTATTCCTTTTCAAAGGTTTGTCATTTCAAAGGTAAGGAAGAAATAAAAATACGTTGTTGAGTGCTGTGACTAATCCAATCTAGTTCTTTTTTTTTTTAAGTGAGAAGAAGGTAAATAGTGTGACAGACTCCCACATGTGCCTAGTATCCACCTGGCAACCCCATCTAGGGCCAATGCTAGAATCAGTTGAGCTATTTTTAGTGCCTGAGGCTAACACTTGATCAACCTAGCTATCCTTATTGCTGAGGGCCATGCTCGAACTGATCAAGCCACTGGCTGCAGGAGAAGAAGAGAGAGAGAAGGGGGAGGGAGGAAGGAAGAAGCAGATGGTCTCTTCTGATGTGCGCCCTGATGGGGGATAAAACCTGGGAATTCCATATGTCAGGCTGACACTCTATCCACTGAGCCCACCATCCAGGACCTCCTGTCTAATTCTTAATGTGGAGAGCCATGAAAGGCCATTCCCTGTGGTTCTTCTACTTCTTACCCTAAACCTGGATATCTCCAGCAGCCTCTGCCTTAAGATCTCCTTGGCTGTTTTAATTTCTGAGGACAATACCAGCTCAGGTATAAGGCATTGTCTTCCTTGACAACTGGACAAAGAAAAATGACCTAGACCTAAGGTTATGCATAATTCACTTTATTTACCACACATATTGTTGCTTGGAGGATACTTATAGACTGTGATTATGTCTCTTTGAGTCATGTTCTTTGCAATATAAATTTAGACGACTTTCTCACAAGAGTTAGCTTCCAGTTTCTGTAACATTGTTTTGTCCTTCCTTTCCTGTTCAGCTGTTTCTGAATAGCACACAGTGATCCAGATGTTTTTTTTTAAAGATCTGTATATTACATGCTTTATTTCCCCCGTTTCTAGTCTAAATAACTAACTTAAGGTCAAACCAAAAAGCTTTTGTGCTTTTAACTTATTTTCTATATTTCTTATCAGTTCTTTGCTATTTCTTACATAATACCTGTCCTTATAATAATAAGGTTAACAAAAAACTAAATGTTTACATATTCATATACGTGTTTTGGGGGGTAAAGATTGGCATTTAATTATTAGCGCTCAGTTGTCTCCGCCTCCGTCTGCTTGTCAGGTACACGCAGGTGCACAATGAAAACCAGCAGAGCCCCGGAGCCCAATGTGTGGCTCTGTTCCCAGCTCCGTCAATACTGAGGAGGGGGAAGACCCACGCAGTCTCTTAAGATCTGTGGGTATCTATGCTCTCGTATGTGAAGTGAGATTATTAATCATTGTTATGCCTACTTGATAAGGTTTTTCTTAGAATCCAGTGAGATAACGTATGAGATAATATATGTGAAAATGCTTTTTAAATCAAGAAAGGGTTACATAAAGACAAGGTATGTGTTATTATCATTCCTGTCTGTTTATCTAGTTTTATGTGTGTCATTCTTTGCAATCGAGTTTCCTTTCTCGGTGTTCTCAGCTTGTTTTGCCTGCGGTGACAAGGGTGACAGGTGAACCATAAGGCTGTATTTCTCTGACCCTCAGATTCTTTTTAAAAAGCTGGAAACGTTTTGTTTTTCTCTTCTTCTTTTTACTTTTTCATTTTTGGAAAATGAAGAAATATTATTTTAATATATCCTTGGCAGGATATATGAAAATTAGTTAGCCCCTTTTGCATTTCTTTGAATTATTCCATTTCTGGCTTTTCCAACCCTTTAAGAATGTTCCTTAAGCCACCATCAGAATTGTTTTTACCATCATTATTTATCTTTTTCAGTGTGAAAATTGCAGAAGTGGGAAACAGGAGAGAAGGGGCAATTGACAAGGAGGCTTCATAGAATGGTGAATCTGAGAGAATATCTGAACAAAGAGAAACCGGTTTATCGTGGTTCATGTTAAGAGAGAATTTTGCGGAAACTACGCTAGTTCCTTATCTAATTCGATCATAGCACCAGCTTTCTCTGTTCTTGGTGGTTATGAGAAACTTGCTCATCTGTGCTGGCTGTTTCCGACCAAAATTTATGCTACTGACCTCAAGTAGGACCTTTCTGATGCGCACGTGTATTTTCAGCGTTCTCTAACTGTGCGCAGGTCACCCACAGCGCCCCACTGCCTTGGGCACGCCCACCACGGCAGTCAGCCGCTCTCCCCCTGCGGACTAAGTGTTATTGACTGCTGCACACCCACTTATGATACCGTACCACAGGCTTTACTCACTGGTTTTCTCTCTCATTAACATTCTCGAAGTCTAATCCCATTTTCTGAAAACAAGAGTTTTATTTCAGAACAGTATTAGATTTACGGAAACATTACAAAGATTCAACAGAGTTCCCATATACCCCACACTCAATTTACATTACTAGGGTTCATTACAATTGATGAACCAATGTGGATACCCTGCTATTAACTAGAGTCCATGCTTTATTGAAATTCTTTTTCCTTTCAGAATCTCACCCAAGATGTCACATTACATTCAGTTGTCATGCTTCTTTAAGCTCTTATGGTCTGTGACAGTCTCTCTGACTTTGTTTGTTTGTTTCTGACGACCTTGAATTTTGAGGAGTACTGGTCAGGTATTTTAAAGACTTTCCCTCTATTGTGATCTTTCTGATGTCTTTATGGGTTTTAGAAGGAAGACCACAGAGATAAAGTACGATTTTCAATACGTCCCTTCAAGGGCCCATGCTGTTGTCAGGTTTCTGCTGCCAGGACTGACCACTGTTGATGTTGACCTGGCCCAGTGGGGGCAGTGTGTCAGGTTTCTGCTGCCAGGACTGACCACTGGTGATGCTGACCTGGCCCAGTGGGGGCAGTGTGTCAGGTTTCTGCTGCCAGGACTGACCACTGTTGATGTTGACCTGGCCCAGCGGGGGTAGTGTGTCAGGTTTCTGCACTGTATAGTCCCTCATTCCTTCCCCCCCTTTCCATAATATTGTACTTTTTTGAAGGAAGTCACTACGCACAGCCCACAGTTAAGAAGTGAGGGATTATGCTCTAGTTTTATGTTTTAATTAATTCTACATCCCCAGGGTCTGGCCCAGGTCAGCCCAGAGTAAAAGCACAATAAATGTTGAATGGATGAGTGAGAAGGATATAGCCTTCCACACTGCATGGGAAGATGATGTGATAAATAGCATAAACTCTATTATATACTTGGAAGGCAGCTATGCTCACCACTATACCACCAACGCTTCACTTCTATTATATACTTGGAAGTTGCTAAGAGAGTAGGTCTTAAATGTTCTCACCACAAAAAAGAAATGGTAATTGTGTGATATGATGAAAGTGTTAGCTAGCTTTGGTGGTAATTATTCTGCAGTATAGAAGTGTATCAAATCAACACATTGTACACCTTAACCTCACACGATGTTATATGTCAATTATATCTCAGAGAAACTGAGGAGAAATAAAGAAATGGCATAAAGGAAAACTGGGAAGGTTTTATTTAACAATTACGGTGAAAGAAAAAGTAAGAAAAACAGCACTTTCTCACCTCATGCTTCTAACTTATTGCAAGTTACCACTAAGAGATGTTGAAAGAATGAATGAATGAAGAGGAATATAAATCAAATGTACTTTGCAAGGAGGGGAGGAAGAACTGCCACACTGGACTTGTTTTCTTTGTGTCCTCTCCATCTGAGAGGTCAAGTAAGTAGCGATTAGCTTGTTAAGCAGTTCTAATAAGGAAGAAAATGCAATTAGAAGAGAGTTGGCTTCCCGTGTTCCGTCACTCACACACTCACTCAGCACTGGGACACCACTGCGAGCCAGGCGTGCGGGCCAAGGCTGCGTAAGAGCCAGGCCCGCCATTCGGAAGCTGACAGTCCAGAGAGAGGAGATGTGATGTAAAGTCAGGCGCTCTCAGGCTAAGGAATGTGTAAGAATATCATGTGAGAGGCAGAAACAAGATGCCACTGATATTCAAAGAAGAAAGATCATATTTTTATCAGTGCAGCCATGGGCAGATGAGAGAAGAGTAAATGAGATACCTGGCACCAAGAGTCAAGACTAAACATGCAAGAGAGATAAACTGAGGCAGAGAGTCAAGACTAAACATACAGGAGAGAGAAATGTAGGCTATGGAAGCAGGTGGTTCAGGCTGGAGCTTAAGTGAAAGAGAACAGGTTTAGGCTGTGGAAGGGTAGAGGAAGGTGAGGAGGCTGTGGGTTTCTTGTCTCCAGTTTTAATTTTCTTTATTAAGATTTTAAAGAGTTCATCTAGTGGAGATGCGTTGTTTAATCAATAAGTTGATATATCAATAAAAATTTTTTTCTTGCAAGATATTCCCATTTATTTTATAACCTGATTTTAATATTAACTTAAGGATGGTTATGTGAAAGTTGTGTTTTTTTTTTTTTTCTGACCACACCATTAGAAGTTGGCTAAAATTTTTCTTTGAGATTTCCTGCAAGATTTTAGCAAAACAATTTCCCAGCTGACTAGTTAGTATCTCAAATGAGAACAATATGCATTTCACCCAAGATCCTGAAGGGGGCGCCCACAACCCACACTGAGCTTGGGCCCCAACCAGGCCATTAGAACAGCTGGTTATGCAAGAACCAGCCAGCCTCTGGAGAAATGGATGCATTTGCTAATGATTTTGGGCTTTGTGGTACATAGATGTTTTCAGTTTTAAAAATTCTCATTACTTAATAATGGCATGTAGAAATAAGTATGCCTGCAACACCATCTGTAGTCTTAACAAATGGACTGCACTGAAGTTACTAAGGGAGATCAGGGGAAAGAAGAGCAGCGCAGCCATGATCTTTTTCTTTTAAACCTGTGAAAAGATGGATGATTCCAGGGTGAGAAATCTGACATGTGGTGATGGATGGAGAGAGAGAGTTGAGAAGAGGGAGTTGGTCGAGGTTTGGGCATCCCAATGAAAGATTACCTAAGATGTTACTACCCTGTAAAAAGTTCCTGCAAAAATCAGCTGCAATATCTCTTCTGTGTCATTGCACAAGAAAAGCAAACTGCAGTCGGTGACTATGGAGCGTTCACCTTTTTCAGAAGTACGAAGAGCCCGCTGTATTCAGCCTGACGGCTCATTGAGCCAGAGTCAGAAATTGAGCTTGTGACAGAAATACGTGTCCTAACTTCACTACTTGGGCCAAAGTCTCAAATTTAAGGACACAGTCCCTATCTAAATAAACATTTGGCCCTTTTCTGTAGAATACTGTGGTATTTAGAGTCAAGGGCAAGAAATCAAGGGTATGATTTCCATGCAGTGTCAAGACAGAATCTTGAGGTATCATGTGGCCAAGACAGAGGCTGGTCAGATTGGCTAACTTGTTAAACATCTTATTAGAGAGGATGGCATGTGAGTTACTTGCAAGCCCTTAACTCATGTTCTGGCAATTTAAGACTATCCTCTGAGCTTCAGTTCTTCAGTATTCATTAAATAGCACTTAGTTACTATGGCAACTGTCCCTTTTCAGTATTTATGAGCTCCGGGATAGCTCACAGAATCTCAAGCACACAAACACACAGCTAACACACTGTGTGCACTGAAACATTTAATGAAGACTTTTAGCTACACTGTATTCTGCAGAGCAGGCATATTTTACTCAGTTATTTTCGCTTATTTTTTTAAACTCAATTATAGCCAGCTTTGACTTTGAATGCACCATTCTGAAGGCACTATGCCGTCCTTCCTGCTTAATTTCCTTCCTTTTCTCATCGAAGAAAGAGATAAATGAATTTAACTTTGTATTTACTGAAGAATAGCAGCTTGCAGGTTATGAAAGTGCCCCTCTGGATTTTAGAAGGAACCTTGTATGTGAAAGAAGGCGGGAGAAGGATGACTATTTTCTCCTTGGGCTGTGGAGATGGTGGCGTGTGGGGAAACAGAAATAAGGAATAAGGTGCCCTTTAGTAAATAGTGATGACTGTGGCTCATTATTATAGGTATATCATCAGTGCCAGTTTCACAGAAGCTACTAGGCATTCTCCCTTGGAGTTGTACACTGTGCATCTAGCCGGTACGCTAGAATCTTCCTTCTCCTCCAAAGAAGCATATATATATCTGCACATGCACATAACACAGCAACCATTTCTGCTTGTAAAAGTTGATTAGTCTGAAGAGTCTGCTTTTAAGGCCTGTTTCTAAGTTATGTTCACAGCTAACTTCTCTCTTGGACCCCAAACCCAAACAATCACAGCACCCACTTTGTGGAAGGAGGGGTGGCCGACCCAGGCCTTGTCTCCATTGTGGAACGGAGACAGCTTATGATTTTTCGGCGTTGTGCTGCATGCATTCAGGGAAGCAGCATGGCAACAGGGAAAGTTTTCCAGGTTGTGGTTTTGCACAGCTGTGGGGGTGCCCCTTGCATCCAGTAGTCACAATAATTTACACAGTAATTGTGATTTTTTTTCTGGCAGATGATAACAAAGTATCTTGAGAATTATGTACCTTTTGCTAATCCACCCAAAATCCAGCCCGCCTTCCTGGCTACCAGGGGCAGGAGAAGAGCCACAGTGTAAAGAGAAAGGCTTCGAGGTTAAATTCCTACTCTGCCACTGGCTCACTGGATGTGACCTTGGGAATGTCATTTCATTTTTCTGAATTTCAATTTCTTTATCTGTAGAATGGGGATGGTGATGATATTGATTTCATAGCGTTGTTTTGATTGTTTAAGATGGTGTGCACAAAATGCTTGGTATAACAGAAGTGGAAACAAAATAACTAAAACGCTTGGTACCTAATTAAAGTTCAGTACTGCTTGGCATGCCGTAGGCTCTCAGCAGTAGCAGGTGGTCAGTGTATCAAGTAAGGGGGAGCTGTTATTAGCTGTAGCTGTGAGTCAAAAGCCTTTGCAATAATGACTTTAATTCAGACATGACCAAAGGGTAGTAGAATTATATTCCATATAAAAACTCTACCTCTTTTGTTTCTTGCACCCTCCAATTTTCACCAGAATGACTAAAGTGGAGAAGTTTGGGTGGATTCTTTTGGCTGAGATGATCTGATTAAATCAGAACTGTTAAATGCCCCGAGAGCTGACTCCTTTGAAAGGTATCTGCAGTGAGACCGTTCCAGCCAACCACCTGAACTTCGATGTGCGGCCTTCAGGGTCATTTGCTTTTAAGAAGTTTTGGACTATGCATGTAAAAAGCTAGCTTTGCTGATTACGTATGGGTAAAATTTTAACCACTATTTGTTCCAGGTTGTTTATTTAAACATGTTCTTATGCAACTGAACCTTTTCAGGGAACTGGAAAGAATTTCCAGGGACTTGCACTACTAATGGCTGCAATTTTTTTTTTCAAATTATGGAAGAAAAGCATCTTGGGAACAGATCACAGTAACCAATTCTATTATTGATTGTTTGCCTTTGCCAGAGGAAGCATGGTTTATCTTAAGCATTACGGTTTGGGCAAAACATAAGCAACAAGGAGAGGTTGTTGTGCAAAAGGCGTGGGTTTTCTAACTAATCACCAGCTACAGAGTTTTTCCTACCTGACATTTATCTTTTCCTGGTTTTGGCATTTTCCTGTCTTATTTACAGCTGTATTCCTAGGTTCCAAAACAGTGCCAGCTACATATAGGGGCTCAATAATTATTTGTCAAGTGGATAAACCAGATATTAAAGAGTCTTGGGCCAGGAAACAAATGCATAATTTAAAAATTTTGGTTGGGCTTTGTTTATCTGCTGCTGGAACTGGTTCGAGATACAGGTTTTACGTTTTTTCTTCTTTGAATTAAAAAACAAGCAAACAAAACATAAGGATTCTTGGCACTTCTGTCTCCTCCTCCCCCAAGCAGTGCTAGACGGAGCTGCACCCAGAGTCGGCGGCCAGCGGCATCACCAGGCCTGGCCACGCACGTGGGTTAAGCCAGCTTGGATCCATTTTGTGGTCAAATAATAACTCTGTTTACTGGCCTCAGACTCACTTCTAATTATCTTAAAGAACATGAGCCCATGGTTATGGAGGAAATAGAAGAGGGGATGAAAAGAAATCAAAGGAAATTTAATGTCAGTACCTGAAAAGAATCCTAGGGTTCTTACATTCTCAAAGCACAGCAAAGAGCTGTGGCTTCCCACGAGGCTTTTGGAGAAAGCCAGTACAAATAAACCTCTCCCTTTAGAAGAGGATCACAGTGAAAGTCTATTTGGAGGCAGTGAATAATTCAGGGGAGGGTGATCTGTTCCATTGATTTGAGAGAGGGAGGAAGGGAGAGATGGGGGGAAGGGATTGAGAGGAAGAGAAAAGCATCAACTTGTTTCACTTAGTTGTTCCACTTCGCTGTGCACTCGTTGGTTGTGTCCTGTACGTGCCTTGACCACAGGTCAAACCCATGACCTTTGGCACACTGGGTCAACACTTTATCCACTAAGCCACCTAGCCAGGTCAGAGCAATCTTTTTTGATAGCTTGAACAGAACACCAAAAATTTTCATTAAACTTCTTTTTTTAGCAGAGATTTTCAAAGTATGGCCCTTGAACCACCAACATCAGCCGTACAGCATCTGGGAATTTATTAGTATGCATTTTCTTGACACCACCCCAAACTTTCTGCCTAGAAACCCTGAGGAGCCCATTGATGTATGTTTTATCAAGTGTCCAGGGGATTCTGATGCACATTCCAATTGAAGAACCACTGGCTTAGGCTCTTTGAATTAGATAAGATTTTGAAACTCTTGAAGTCCAGTCAACTCCCCAAAATGAGTTCTCTGTAATCTTCCTTGATTACTACTAGATTGAGGGCACTTACTACCCAACCAAACTTTTCAGTCCTTTTTAGGCTGGCTGCAATTGTTAGGATGTTCTTCCCTTGTTGCACTAAAAATTACTTCCTTCCAGCTCCTAACATGCTTGGCCTCTGGAACCATGCAGCAGATATCTGCACTCCCGAAGGTTTGTCCCTTTTTTCATTGATTGATTGATTCATTCATTCATTCATTCACTCACTCACTCACTCATTCATTTATCCCCTCACTCACTCAAACGTTTGAACAGAGTCAGTGGCCTCCAATGAGCCATCCCCTCAGCAGATAAGCATTCTTAGACCCCTCAACAAATACTTAGGTCTAGAATTAGCAGAATCCCAGTGTCTTGACCACTCTTCCATTCACCCTTCTCTTGACATACCCTTGTCCTATGAATGTCTGAGTCCCAGAACTGGACACCTATGTGACTGATTAGTTTAATAACTTAATGTAGAACTTTGCATTTCCTTTATTGCATTTTACTTGGATGTACCATATGAACTTGCTATTTGTAGGTTAAAAACCATAAAATGTGGGCAAATACAGGAGGTTCTAAAATCATATTTGTTCATTCAATAATTTAAAAACTTGAGTGAGTATTCTTTTCCGTTGTTTATGTTAATATGACTAGGTCTATAGAAAATGGTTACATTTTAACATCACAAATTTTAAGTCCACTTGGATAGATAATAATTTACAATGTCCATAATTTTAAAAAGGTGCAATAGTTAACATAAACAAAAACTGCAAAGAATAATGCAGTCAATGTTGTATATTAACCTTCCCCAGCCCATTTCCTTCCCTCCCCCCAACAACTCCCTTGGAATTGGTATTTATTACTTCCATGCATTTCTGCTTTTCTTTCTATCTGTCCTATATGTGAATGTATTCCTAAGCTGTAGATAGCCACTCATATATAAAATTTGTGTATTTTAGCTTTGTATGAATTGATTAAAATATATGTACATTGTAAAACTTTATCATTATTGTTTATGTCACTTATCCATGTTGAAATGTGGCTTGTTTCATTTATTTTATTTATTTTTCACTGCAGTATAATACTCTACTTTATGAACATAACAAAATTAATTATTCTTTTGCTGGTGGACAGTTAGGTTGTCTCCAGTTTTCACTCTATCAGACGCTTTGTATATAGATGTAAGGGTTTCTCTAGATAGCTATCTAGTCCCAGGTTTGTTTTACATGAAATGCTGTCAAATTTTTCCCAGCAGAAACATGTATATTTGCTTGAATTTTATAAGTAAATGCACAACTTTCCACTTGTCTCCATTACATTTTATCTTGTCCCACATTTGTTTATTCCATCATTAAAAACCATATCTGGTTCCTCTGCCTTGTGCCAGCGACTGTAGTCGATGGCCAAAGACATGGCATAATGTCACTCTTTACCCATGGTGGCAAGAACAGGGCTGATCAAGAGGTGGTGGCTTTTGCTTTTTGCTACAGCCATTGTTTTTCAGACTGTGAGTCTAATGTTGCAGGGATTGGCTCTCACTGCAGAGTGAGATGGGATGTGGAGCTGGGGAGGGGGTGGGGAGGGACTGGAGTTGGACAGTTTGGGTTTAGGACCCCTTTTCATCCCCTGAAGTGACACAGCACCAGTCGCCTTTAGACCTGGGGCTGTACCTCTTCTCCTTTCTAACTGCATACCCAGCCCTTGAAATACAGGTTCTTGGCACCCACCCAAGACGTGTACACACCAGTTCCAGCCACGCATATTTGGCACAAACACATGTTGGCCCGTGATTCCCAATTCTATCACATATAGACTGAGATTAAAGAATATAGAATATATAGACGATAATCATATATATATGATTAAAGAATATAGAACATATGTACAGTGTGGGGCCAACATAGGTTTACAGTTGTTCATATGGAAAATAATTTAATAATTACTGAATAATAATTCAAAAATAACCTCTGTGTTACGCATCCTCACACTGTAAACCGAGGTTGGCCCCACCCTGTGTTCGTGTGGAGTGAGGAGCTGGAGGTGCCGAGCCAGCCTCCTGTGAATTCAAGGTCAGAGCTTCCTCACTGCACTGCAGGGCACCAGATTGCACGCTCCGTCCTCAGCGACAACTGTGCACTTGGCGGCATGGGTCCCTGCAAATCTGCCAGCGCTCCTGGAAGTCACTTCTCACCACATCCTGCTGGCAGGGGGATTCTTGGGACATCAGAGGGCAGTTGACATTTTCTTTAAAAGATTTTGTGTGCCTGCATAACACCTATTGAGCGCCCTCCCAGAGTGGCCTGTGCAGACCAGAGAGAGCTTGGGCAGAAGAGTCAGGGTCCATTAAGTTTATTTTGCAACTGCAGTTGGAGTCACATTAAACCTATTGCTTAATTTCTTTAGTCTAAGTTGATTTCTCTTTGGCCAGGAGGCAAATGGATCGATTCTGCTTTTTCTGCCGACATTATGTTGCCTGAAGGAAATTGTCCATCGGTTCACTGTGCCTCCCTTCTGTCCTGTAACTGGGGCTGCGTGCCGTCCTGGCAGCGAGGAGCCTCCCTGGTTGCGCGCATGAGCAGCGAGGAGCGGGGCCCCCCCCAGCCCTGTGCACATGAGGAGGCCTACCCTCTGCACAGAGCCCACCGAGGGGCCCTTCTGGGGGGGGTCGTCAAGCGGGCCATACTCTCAGAACAGAGCTTGGCATTCATACTGGGGCTTTTTGCACATGCTATTTCTGTGCATACTGTAATATAGACAACTTTGTTTCTTTTTTTTTTTTTCTTTTCTGTGAAGCCCTTTCCTCTATATGTTTTTCTGTATTTTGAGTGCTTTCTGCCACTCTAAAATTTCTTATGGATGCTTTCTTTATTGTAATACTTCTTCCTGTCTCCCCCCCACTGCCAACCCCCTGTGAATCTTCCCTTTACTCATCGCAGGGGAGGGAGTGTTCATATTTTTCTCTGGTTCTATTTTTCTATGAGGCATTTCAGGAAAGCTAAGTTTCTGGAGTCAGAATAATAAGAAGGCAATTTACCCACAAGAAAAAAAAATTGGAGCATTTATCTGTGCAGAAGAGTTGCTGAATTCCTCACATGCTGGGGGAATACAGTATTAATCAGTTATCTATAAACATATATTTATTGCGTGCTCACTCTGTATAAGAAATGTGTAAGAAATAGTATCGCTGATTGCTGCAGGGGACATAAATATAAGGTGTAATATCTGCCATCAAGGAGACTTTATTCTGGTTGCACAGAAAAGATATAAACACGAGAAAGGATAGCTCTTGGGAGAAGAAACTAATAAGAGTTCAACACATCACTAAAAGATGTAGGGAAAGTGCCCTGTGTTTGGCTCTTGACAAATGAGTGGTCCAAATCATTGTCCTGAGTTGAGGTCATCAAACTTCACAGAAGACTGGGTTGGGCATGGGAAAAGGCTTTGAACTGAGTCCCCGGAGGTGGCTCTGGGTAAGTAGAAAGGGGACAGTGAAACCACCCAGATGGAGAAGTCAGGAGTAAATGAGGGAAAGTGGGAAAGAGACATTCAAGGGACAGTCAGGAGTCTGGAAAGGCAGAGGACTCAGGGTGCCAGGCAGTTTGCAGAAAGGCGAGTCCTGGCCGGATGACCAAGAGCTTTGAGTGTTAGTTTATGTAGAGAGGATTTTCTGTTGGCCAGCATGAGCTATTGAATGTCGTTGAGTGAGGGTTTGAATCGATCTAAATCTGTAGTTCTTAATCTTCACATGGCACAAGTAGAAAACGATTTTATTTGTAGAGTACACAGCAGTAAAGAGAAGGGAATTTGGAGACTGGGAGGAGAATGTAGTATAAACACCCTGTCTTGGTTTGCCTGAAACTTCCTTAGTTTTAGCAGTCAACGTCCAGTGTTCAGACAAATCCTTCTATCTAAACCTATGCTAGGACCGATTGTCACCCGGGAGGATGCTTTGGGTCTACAGTAACTCCATGGGCTCTGCCACCTGATTACCCTGGAGTCTGGGTGTTTGGATCTTGTATCTGGGCTCATCAGTTGGGAAATTGATTAAGTAGTGTTTTAGGGCGGTAAATGTGCAGGATGGATTGGGGTAGAGGAGAATGATCTGGAGGCTTGAGGGGATAAGGACTCTAGCAAGTTAATGGAATCAAAAAAGAAAATGATTTAAGATTTTTTTCTTTTCTCCTGGCAAGAAAAAAACCTCCTTAACAACTTGGTGGGAAAGAGGACTCAGAATTAAGTTTAAAACAACTACAGTTTTGTTTATTTACGACCCACGCATTTACTGAGTGTCAGCTGGAGGCAATACATTGTTCTCAAAGTTGAGTGAGACATATCTTCCTCTAAGTAACTTGGGATCTAATTGGACAGATAAAAACACTCCAAATAATTAAAATAACTATAAGGTGATATGAAAGACATTGGTGTGTGGTCTTGTGGTTAAGGGGCATGGGATTTAGAGAAAACTGGGCCACTGGTTCAAACCCCAGCTGTATCCAAACGAGCTGAGTGAACTTGGGCTATTCACCGCTTCCAGGCTGTTTCTTCTCAGTAAAAAATACAGCTATGCTAATAATAGTACCAACCTCTGAGGCTTGTTGGAAGGAAATAATACCTTCAGCATGTTGCATGGTATGTATTAAAAATTTAAGCAACATTAAAATCAATATTATTATCTTTTAAAATAGGACATTAAGAGATTTACAAACTAGTGGGGATTAAAGGCATCAAAGGAAATGGTAAGAAGGGAAATTAGTTTTTAAATGTGGGATCCTAGAGAAAAAAGCTGAAACAGGTAAATCAACAAGTCCCAGCATTATAGTTTGTTTTGTCGATTATAGTTTCACGCCTATTTATATATACATATCCTTTCCCACGCATTTAGTTTGTAATTGACTTGTTAATGGGACACAACTATAACTGCAATTTAAGTAAAATGTCCCACAGACATTACATCGAACAGGGCTGTTCAGACATTTCTGGATATCTGGCAGCATGTGACAGGTTTCCATGGCAGCATGTGACAGTGGTTTCCATGGCAGCGTGTGACAGTGGTTTTCAGGGAAGGCTGTCCCTGACTGTGTTAAAACGTCCATCTAGATTTCATAGTAATGAGTAACTTCTACAGTTTTTAAAATTTTTTTTGCTATTTTAAGCCTAAATTTCTGATGATTTACATTGAATGGATACTAAAAAGAGGAATTATTGTATCAAAGGGTATGCACATTTCTGGCCTCTAGAATGTGGTTACCACCTCTGGCTCATCAGCTCTGGACACAATCTTTTTCTTTCTTTGACTTTTGTTACTTTTGCAGATAGAAAATGTTTCCTTTCAGCTACAAATTGCATATGTTTAAGCACTAAGGACCTTGCTACTTTTTCATGTTTATGGGTTTTTCATGTTTCATTGGGTTTTTCATGTTTTCCATGTTTCATTGGATTTCTTTCTTATACAGAAATATCTGATTGTGCCCTTTGTTCATTTATCTTTTGGTAACATAATATTGTTTGTCTCTTTATTTAAATGGTCTGTCATATTTCAAAAACTCACCAAGGTTATAGTTATATATATATATGTGTGTGTGTGTGTGTATATGTTATTATTACTGAAACATTAACTTTGTTCCTATCTTCCAATCATGTTATAACAAAGAGGTCCTTGCAAATTCAGAAATAGGTATGTTGCAAATTCAGAAGTTGGTATGACTGGAGTGCAAGCTTAATTCAGGCAGTAATTTTTGTTTTATTCAATGTTGCATCCTCTGTACTTAGAGCAGCATATGAATGAGTATATGATAAACCCATAGATGACTAGGGATTCTCTATAGTGTTCCATCAAGATGACTTCTTCATTTCATTTTCTTTATTTGCCTCAAGCCAGAGTGAATAGAGTTGTCTGTAGCTGGGGGGGCAGAGTTGTGAAATAATGGTCTTAAAATCTTGAACTTAGGAATCTCATTTCTTAGAACCTAACTTTTTTTGTGGAAACACTGTAACCTAATTAGTAATTCTACCTCATTTATTTAAGTGATAAACTGGAGGCAAGAGGAGTTTAATGATGCAAGCATGGCTTTCAGCAATATGATAAAAGACTCAAGGTTTTTTTTGTTTTTAATATACTAGCATTTCTAACTCCTAAATATAAAACCACCTAGTCCTCCCATGCCTTAGTGTTGTTTTCTGGCACCTAGGAGAGTAAATTGTATATAAGATATAAACGAGAACACAACCAAATGTTTTAAAACTGATTTATTCCTTTTTTGCCTTTTTTGGGGGAAAGATTTTGCGCTGAAATTTATGCTGATAAGTATAATTTCACATAGAGACCTAAATTCAACTACCAACAAGTACTTTTTCTTTTTTTTCTTTTTTTTTTAAGTTTTCTGTCCTGATTTTGTTCCTAATTATCCTATCTTGCATTATGTTTTCCTGTTAAGGTGCTTTAGTATTTTTGGAAGAAGTTGATGTAAAATTTTATATAATTGTGCATTTTACTCCAAGCTCATGTTCTGGATGGATAACTTATAGTGGAGGCAATAATTATAGTTAAAATTTAGTATTTGAGTCACACAGATTAATTATGATCTTAGATGAGTTATTCAGTTTCCCTGAGCCTTAATGTCTTCATTTAAAATGGGCATTTTTAAAAACCCTGCTTCCATGGAGTAGTAAAGAAAATTAAATAAACACAATACAAAAAAATTTTAGCATAGGGTTCAACATATAAACATACAGTAAATGCAAGTCATAAGTGAATATTATTATTTATTGTCACTATGCTCGCCATAGATGACCCGGCCATGACTTTCAGCCATTGAAGTGCTATCAGTAAATGTAAGAAAAGCAAGTGAAAATGTCAAAACTCGATGCTTTTGGATAGCAAAAGATGAGGAGAGATCCCTGCAAGAAACTATCCTAGAAGTAACATTCCTGGGACATAGAGAGATAAAACCATTTGGAGATAGGTATAGATATAGATATAAATATAGATACTCATATACACATACATATGTATGCATTTGCATACATATATAAATGTACGTACATGTGTATACATGTATGCATATTATATATAATGTGCGTATGTGTTTACACACACATAGCTATACATATAGACATACACACATATGACTTGGTCTTCTGTGGTTCAGCTATTTAACCACTGTCTACAAGGCTTGCATCTGATGTTGGAGCTTGAGGCCCAGCAGGCAGGCCTTCGAGAAGGGAAGATGGGGGTCAAGTGGGAAGAGCAGGGACAAGGTGGACCCACAGGTACAAGCCAGAGCCCCGCAGTGATAGAGTGGAAACTGTGCCAGTTCTTGTCGTGTCTGCCCTCGGTGGTGTGGTGCAGGTGTCTGCCTTTAGTCACGGGGCCAAACACACACACCGGCCCAGGAGTCAGAGCAGCTGAAGGAGGAGCAGGGGAAGTCAGAGCAGGTGCGGCCGGGGCTCCTCACACAGGAGATGAGCCTGTAGTTTGAGGTGCCTCGCGGCTCCCACCCTCCAAGGAATAGTCGTCATTACCGACAAGTAGGGATCCATTTTAAGGATGACAACACTGAGGTTCAGAAAGGTTAGTCATTTGGCCCAAATCCCAGGGCTGGGATTCAAAGCAGGCTAGGTTGACTCCAGCGTCTAATATGCTAAACCCTGCAAAGCTACAGCCTCCCAAAGGGCCGGGGAGGATGGAAGGGGACAGACCTACAGCACAAGGTTAAGAGTAGGCATCTGGAGCCAGACCTCTCGGGTTCATAATCTGGCCTCCCCACGTACTGACAGTCTAACTTGGGATGAGTTAATTTGTCTTGGTTTACCTCAATTTCTTCATCTGTCAAATGGGCATGATTATAATACCCATAATCAAAGGTTGCTGGGTGGAGTCCAGGTGTCTCTTGACTCGCATAGGTAGATTCGCTTATCTTAATATGTGGATTCTTTGTAAAGGTGCCCAGGGCTTTAAGCACCCTGTAGGCAGTCCTCAGCCCAGTTTGCTCGGGTTGGCAGGTTTCCTGCATGCCTGCAGTGGCAGACGGCTTGTCAGGCCCCGGGGTGTCGCTCTCTTTCCCCACCTCCGTGGTGGGTGAGTCTGCCCTAAGGCAAGCCTGGTGCTAGAGCTGAGTCAGTTTCCTGGGCTGCACTTTGTAGCTTTTCAGAATCCAGGTGGACAGAGATAATGTTGCAGTGACTACATTATCCCCAGCACGTGCCTCTGTGATCCAACAGCACTTCAGAGAAGCAGGTGCTTTTCGGGTCTGGTCAAGTTGGAGCTATACAACTGTATTACTAATTGGGACTCTGGGGCTGTGCTTCTAACTCTGACAGAGTCTCCAAAACACTCTATTTTAGCAAGGCTGCTGAAACACTAGAGCTCACCACAGCTGAAATAGATGACTGCCTGTCACTGAGCTATTCCCCAGGTGGAATGAGATAATTACTGTTAAAATCTCAAGTTCTGGGAATATTGTTAATGCCTGAAGACCATGGTGCTCTCATCCCCTGAGCAGGGGGATGGTCACTGGTGGCCGGGTGTGGGGGGAGGGAGAATGGGATGGGAGGAAGCTGGCTGGTGTTGTATATCTGACCCCGCCACTTAATTACCAGGCAACAAATTAATCTCTCTCAGTCTCCATTTCCTCATCGGTTAGATGGTGATAATAATTGTTAAGAAATTGAGCCCTGGCTGGCTGGCTCAGTGGTAGAGCGTCGGCCTGGCGTGCAGGAGTCCCGGGTTCGATTCCCGGCCAGGGCACACAGGAGAAGCACCCATCTGCTTCTCCATCCCTCCCCTTCTCCTTCCTCTCTCTCTCTTCCCCTCCTGCAGCCAGGGCTCCCTTGGAGCAAAGTTGGCCCAGGCGCTGAGGATGGCTCTGTGGCCTCTGCCTCAGGCACTAGAATGGCTCTGGTCGCAACAGAGCGACGCCCCAGATGGGCAGAGCATCGCCCCCTGGTGGGTATGCCAGGTGGATCCCGGTCGGGCGCATGCGGGAGTCTGTCTGACTGCCTCCCTGTTTCCAACTTCAGAAAAATACAAAGAAAAAAAAATTGAGTGAGTGGAATACAGCAGATGCTTAGTGAACAGTGACATACCTGGAAATTCTGGGATGGCCATTGGTGTCCCTCTGCCTCCTAACTTTACCTTTCTTGTCCTTCTTTGCACTCCTTTTATTATTTCTTTGTTTTTCTTTACCCTTCCACCTTTTCTGCCTTTTCTTCTCTCCAGGTCTTTTCTTTCTTTCTGTGGCTCTCGCCCTTGTGAAAGTGTTAGGACTTCCAATCCTCTCAAGAGCCTTGTTTTCTCCCCACTACTGGAGCATTTAGAGCAGGGGTCAGCAAACTCCTTTTGTGAAGGGGCAGGTGAATGCTTTGCGCTCTATGGGCCGTAAGATCTCCGTTGTCACTGCTCAATGCTGCCGCTTTCGTAGAAGAGCAGCCATAGATAACACATAAATGAATAAGCATGACTGTGTTCCAATTAAACTTTATTTACAGAAAGAGGCTATGGGTCAGATTTGACCTGCAAGCCAGTTTTTTTAACCGATATTGGAGTTTTGGAGATTATAGACTCTTCTCACTGGACATCCAAAGTCCACGCTGATAGACATCCCGGATCTCAGTCCCCAGCATGACACTGAGGGAGACTTCAGTGTTCATCAGCTCTCGTTTCAGATCTTTCCACAGCACTCTCTTGAGACTATGAGTCAAGGAGTGGTTGGGATGGGTTGCCTTGTTCATCATAATGGAATGCCATTTGACTGTAAAAGATTCTAAAGAAATTCTATTTAGACACTTGGATCGTAAGTGGTTCCATCACTTCAAAACTGACTGATGATGTTTGAGCAAGCAGCTTTAGGAAAAATCTGCCAAGCAGGGCAGAAATAAATGAGTATGGTGAGGGTACTGTGTGCTCCACATTGTTATCCTCTGATTGTCTCAGCCCACTTCCGAAAAAGAGGCACTGTGGTTAAAACGAGTTGTTTTTCATTGTTAAAAGGAAACGCCTTTTTACTTCACAGACCTAAGTTCAAGATCTGGCTTTGTCATGTGTTAGATGTAGGCAATTTAACCTCTTTCAGCTTCAGGTTTTCTTATCCACAAAATAAGGATGAGAATATTATCAATAGCATAACCTTACCATAAGGATGGAAATGATGCTTTTAATGCCTATTGCAGAGTGAACAAGGCAGTCCATAAATGTTTATTTGTTTTCTTTTGTTTTAAATAAGAAGAGGGGAGATAGACAGACTCCTGCATCCGCTCTGACCAGAATCGGCCCAGCAACCCCTGTCTGGGGCCAATGCTGGAATCAACTGAGCTATCCTCAGTGCCTGAGGCTGATGCGCTCAGACCAATCAAACTACCCTCAGCATCTGAGACCAATGCCACTTGAACCAACTGAGTCACTGGCTGTGGTATGAGAAGAGAGAGAGAGAAGGGGGAGAGGGAGAGGGAGAGAAGCAGATGGCCGCTTCTCTTGTGTGCCCTGACCAGGGATTAAACCCGGGACATCCATATGCCGGTCCAGTGCTCTATCCACTGAGCAACCAGCCAGAGCTTGTTATGGTTCTGATAAGAAAATGTTTTTGATGACTTTGGAGTTTCTGAGAGCCTTTCGATTGTGATGGGAGTTGAATCATACGACGTGAAGCTTGCTTCGCCACCTCCTTCGCTGCAAGAGGCCAGCCTCCATCCTCAGGGTTCCAGAGCTAGAAACTCTGTCTGACCGCTGACTGGTGTTGCAGTCCACTTTTGTGGGTGTCACACAATTCCTTACCAGTCTGTGTTCCTGGCTCTCTTACCTGGTCACAGACATTGCTTTTCTCCTTCACTCACACACCTCACTCCCTGGTTGTCAGGAAGTTATTTTCCAGTGTCAAACTACATTTCATCTGCCAGTGTTTATGCTTACAAGCTCTTTTTATTCCCCTCAGCAGGGGTGGGAGAAAAATAGGTCATCTTCTCCTTCTTCAAAAACGAGGAAAATTTCCCCCAGACATTTCTGATATCTTTCTTTTTTTTCCAGCTCTTTAGTTGAGAACCCTACTGTCTTCCCTTCATATTGCAGTCATCCCCTCCCTAAAATACGGCATTAGAAGTGAGCATAACAATAAATACCTGGCCACTCTGAACTTTCAGGAAGGATATTGTGTGAATTTTACCCAGTGTGTTTCCGTGCAGAAAACTGTCATCTCTTCCTCTCAAGCTATACCCACAGATAGTCTGTCAAATGATGCCATCTTGCTAACAACAAGCAGGTTCCCAGACAGGGTAACAATATAATTACAAGATCAAGTCTACGCTCCACCCCAGAAAGCGAATTCAAACTCCTGCCAATATGTCAGGCCAACAGCAGCTCGCCTTCTAAAACCTGACCATCCAACCTCATCCACGAGCACGCACATGTTCTCTATTCTTAGGACACATATCCTGGTATCAGACTAGCTTTTGCTGATTCACGTTCAGTTCCTGTTCCTTCAAGACACTACAGTATTCTTAGTTCCCCATTTTCTGCAAACTAGTATATAGAACACGCAATATTTATGTTAAATAGCAATGCAGAAATTTGCTAATAACTTAGTTTCAGATAAACAGATGTAGACATCAGATGCCTTCTATTTGCTTGGTGCTGTGTGAGCACAGGCGATGAAGACTGTGGTCTCTACTTCCCAGGTCAACTAGCTAGTGTCTAAGTCCGGTTTATCTAACTGTGAGCTGCACCAGAATCCAGGACCTGCATGACGGCTCCAAGGACAGAAAAGCAGGGCTACCCGATCAGTTCATTTCTTTAAGTCCATGTTTGGGCAGCATTTTTATGAACTTACATAAAATGTCTTGTCATTCTCCTGAGAACCAACAGAGTTCCCAAGTTATTGTCCAGTTTAGATTTAATAACATGGCTAACGCAATTCCCATTTTTTCTCTTCTTTGTGAGGAGGTGCGTGTAGAAGTCTGAATAGAGGATGGATGATTGATAGGTGCACTGGGCAGCAACTTTGCTTAATAATGACAATGTACTTGAAGTGACACCATTTAGCATTTCCAGAGACATGACTGCTTTGCTCCCCATTTATATAACTTGTCAGGTCCAAGAAATGACAAGAGAGATGGTTTGAAATGGACAGTTGGAACACACGTCAAAAATGTATCATCTAGCGTGATCACGTTGAGAATGACCAATTTTGGTTTAAGGAATTTTTAATAGCTTCTTAAATCCCCTGATGCTAATCAGAAAAGAGAGTAGGAAACATCAGGAAGTGTAGAACAAACTGTCCTCCGTGTGTTCTCTGGTGGATGAATGTTTTCATTGATCAAATGCTTTCCTAGTAGCTTCCTGTAGAGCTATTCAAGGCCAATATTTTCTAGTGGTTAAGAGCCCAACTTCTATCTCACCTGAGCTACAGGAACTTGCTAGGTCTAAAATATAGGGTGACTTATTAAATTTTTAGTGTCTCATCATCCTCATTGATAATAATAATGGGAGGAATAATAGTACCTACCTCATAGGGTTGTTGGGAAGATTTAATGATTACTGTTCTTTGGTGTTGAATATAAAATGCCCTGTAACACAATGTAGAGAGATGTTACATTTTAAAAGATGCCACTAATAGCCCTGAGATCATCCTATTAATATTTTTTCTTTTTGGTTTTCATGGCAACCTGGTAAGGATCTGTCTGTGCCATGGACAACTGGGCTGAGCAGGAAGGAACATAACGAAATGCTGAAAGACGTCATTTCCCCGGGTCAGGAAGACCCACGCGGCTCTGGGTGGACGTGGGCAGTGTGGCAGTCTCCCGCAGGCTTTGCCTCGTGGTTTCTCTCATCCCTCGGAGCACGCGGCTTTTTGATAGAAAGCTATTTGCAAAGGAACAAAATGTTTTTTCTGCAGCTGTGATGTGAGTGGTATCAAAGTTATTGACTAAGTTGGAAAATAGCTTCATGTTATCTTCAGGGCTGCTGCCTCCCTGACAGCTTGGGTTTTGGAGAGGTGTATAATTGGGACTCAGACAACTTTGACACCCCTCTGCGGACAGACCGTTTGAGACAGGCTCGGAGACAGCTCTAAAAAGAGCAGCTTTTCCCTTGGGCAGAGTGACCACTGAGAACGCCCTTCCCGTGAGTTTGCTGATAAAGAGTCAGGGGCTCGGAACTGCAGCCTTGCTCACCGGGTGGGAAGGCTTTAATCATCCCTAGCCCCCTGCCACCCCCACCCCTGGACAAGCCTAGCCATCTGGTCAGGAGTTCGAGAGAAGATATTTCTCATACATGCTACTTCCCTAAGCTGACTTTGTATTGTTCAGTGAAAGGTATTTGATAATGAATCTCACAGCTCTTGGGTGTTTCGCTTATTAATGGAATCAGAGCACGTTTGTATCTGTTCTGCAGATAGATTTGGTTGTAAAAAGCTTTGGGGTTTTGTCTGTTTTGAACTTTGCCTCAGAGACATCATAGGAATTACCACTCACCAAAGGACAAGGTCATTTTCAGTCAGGATCTTTGGCTACACAAGAGGATCCAACGTGCTCTCACCTCAGCGAGGACGCTCGCACTCTGTGAAAGCATGGGAGTCTCGCAGGCGAGGGCAACCGGCACTCCAGGCTCCCGAAGGGCAGGGGCCAGCACAGCCCCTGGCAGCCAGCAGCAGGAGTTGGTGTGCCTGCAGCAGTGCGCCCTCCAATTGCTTTTAATTTTTTGCACCTTTGCCAAAGAGTCAAATTCGTGGGAAACAGAAAGCAATTGGTTATCTCTTGATTAGGGAAGAACAGGACACATGCTAACAATCTGGCCAGATTACCTCCAATCAGGGAGAGAAGTTTCTTTTTATTATTATTTTTATTTTTTTAATTTTTTTTTTTTTGCATTTTCCTGAAGTTAGAAGTGGGGAGGCAGTCAGACAGACTCCCACATGTGCCTGACCAGGATCCACCTGGCATGCCCACCAGGAAGCAATGCTCTGCCCATCTGGGACATTGCTCCTTTGCGGCCAGAGCCATTCTAGCACCTGAGACAGAGGCCATGGAGCCATCCTCAGCACCAGGCCAACTTTGCTCCAATGGAGTCTTGACTGCAGGAGGGGAAGAGAGAGATAGAAAGAAAGAAGAGGGGGAAGGGTGGAGAAGCAGATGGATGCTTCTCCTGTGTGCCCTGGCCGGGAATCGAACCCAGGACTTCCACACGCTGGGCTGACGCTCTACCACTGAGCCAACCAGCCAGAACCAGGGAGAGAAGTTTCTTTTTTTTTTTTTTTTTTTTTTTTTCTGAAACTGGAAACGGGGAGAGACAGTCAGACAGACTCCCGCATGCGCCCGACTGGGATCCACCCGGCATGCCCACCAGGGGCGACGCTCTGCCCACCAGGGGGCGATGCTCTGCCCATCCTGGTCGTCGCCATGTTGCGACCAGAGCCACTCTAGCGCCTGAGGCAGAGGCCACAGAGCCATCCCCAGCGCCCGGGCCATCTTTGCTCCAATGGAGCCTTGGCTGCGGGAGGGGAAGAGAGAGACAGAGAGGAAAGCGCGGCGGAGGGGTGGAGAAGCAAATGGGCGCTTCTCCTGTATGCCCTGGCCAGGAATCGAACCCGGGTCCTCCGCACGCTAGGCTGACGCTCTACTGCTGAGCCAACCGGCCAGGGCCGAGAGAAGTTTCTTAAAGAAGAATTGGGATGTTGACACCAGAGGACGGGAGACTGGATGCCGAGGGATGGAACGACAGTGCTGCTGCCCTGCACGACTCAGGAGGGACCTTGGGTGTGGCCCATTTTAGAGCTGAAATACAAGTGCAAAAATCCATCACCCCGGCTCCAACTTGTCTCTCAGGGTCTCCGAACCTGACAAGGATGATGTGTCAGTCCGTTCCTGAGCCTGCCTGCTGGTCAGAGCTGGGCGTGTGTGTCCTCGCTGCCTGTCCAGCCTGTCTCCCAGCATTCACAGCACTGCCTGTTCCCCAGGACCCAGGCCCCCGGCTCCGCAGAGGGGGTAACATGAGCCTGACTTTGGCCTTACACCGGGACCTGTGCTGAGTCAGAGGGGACCCCTTTGAACAATTTATAAAAACCTAGAAGATTTTTGGTATTTTTCTGTAAAGTTCTTTTTTTAATTATTATTTTTTTATTACAGAGACAGAGAGTCAGAGAGAATAGATAGGGACAGACAGACAGGAACGGAAAGAGATGAGACACATCAATCATCAGTTTTTAGTTGCGACACCTTAGTTGTTCATTGATTGCTTTCTCATATTGCCTTGACTGTGGGCCCTCAGCAGACCAAGTAACTCCTTGCTCAAGCCAGAGACCTTGGGTCCAAGCTGGTGGGCTTTGCTCAAACCAGAGGAGCCCACACTCAAGCTGGCGACCTCGGGGTCTCAAACCTGGGTCCTCCGCATCCCAGTCCGATGTTCTAGCCACCAGTGCGCCACCGCCTGGTCAGGCTCTGCAAAGTTCTGAGAAGGCTGGGTCTGCTTCTGTGTACCGTGTGACCGTGGCCCTAGTCCTGGGCTTAACATAGGGACAGGCGCGAGGGCAGTGGGCTCAGGCTTCACGCTCAGGAAAAGCCTCAAATTTATACTTTTGAAATTATTACAAAGAGAGATTTTCCAAAAAGTTTCAAATATACAAGTATTAAAAGAAAAAGATATATCAGGCAGGGTTCTTAGCTACAATCAAGTGAAATCCACTCTAGGTAGTTTTAAAGGAGGGGAGTGGGCAGGATGTATTAAAGGACAACTGGTAGTTCAGAGAATCTGCAGGAGGGACTCCGCTGAGAGGCCACACAGCTAGGAGAAATGCCTCAGGCCCCACAGGGCAGCAGGGAACTCCAGGCTGCCCCTAGGCACAGTCAGGTGGTCACTCACTGAGGCGGGCCTTGGTGCCTACTTACTGCTGAACCTCGGACACAGCTTGCCCTAAAAGCAGAATTTACCCATCTCGACCCTCCCCCACTGGATTCTTGTGGCAACCGCCTCCGAGTCACCAGCTTGCCATGCAGTCTGGCGCTAGGGCACCACTTTGGAGGTCGCCCCCTCACATGATTGGGTCTCAGTTGCCGAGCAGGCTGGGAAGGCATGTTTCTGGCAGTGGCGTAGGGAACATAACTGGCGCCCCCCCCCACTACCTTCTATTAGCTTTTCTTGTTTGTCTTGGAGACCATTTGGCGCCCCTCTGCGAGTGGCGCCCCGGGCACGATAGACCCCCTTGCCCCTCCCCCCCTCGGCATGATAGACCCCCTTGCCCCTCCCCCCCTCGGCATGATAGGCCCCCTTGCCCCTCCCCCCCTCGGCATGATAGACCCCCTTGCCCCTCCCCCCCTCGGCATGATAGACCCCCTTGCCCCCCCCCCCCGGCATGATAGACCCCCTTGCCCCTCCCCCCCTCGGCATGATAGACCCCCTTGCCCCTCCCCCCCTCGGCATGATAGACCCCCTTGCCCCTCCCCCCCTCGGCATGATAGACCCCCTTGCCCCCCCCCCCGCATGATAGACCCCCTTGCCCCTCCCCCCCTCGGCATGATAGACCCCCTTGCCCCTCCCCCCCTCGGCATGATAGACCCCTTGCCCCTCCCCCTCTCACTAGCCACTGGTTTCTGGCTTCTGCTCCGGAGCAGAAGGGCCCTGCTTTAGTCCCGCGCTGCACTAGTAATGAGTAGATTTAACATACATTTTCTAATAGTTTTATAAATCTTGTGATAGTGTTGCATTCTATTTCTGTTTAAAACAATTAAATATTGAAAATGTACCATGATTCCTTAATCTTCTTATAGAAGGATTACAAATATACTAGTATTCTCAAAAAGTGGAAGTGATTCTGGCCTCTCTGAGGTCCGTTTAGTGCCACACTGTGTGGTCCTTGGGCAGGGTCACCGCTCCATTTCAGCCCTGTCATCTGGGCAGGGGCTGATGATACCATGCTGTGTACTTGTGAGTGCTAAGAATCTCAGCATTTCTAAATATTTCTAGCTATTGATGAACAAGTGTTTCTTGCAATTTGAGAGGATGCAATTAAGAATGATAATTATAACAATTTTACTTTGTTTGTGACTAATGATCTTGTACAGCTTTCCAGAAATGTTAAGTATACAACAGAACTTTGGGTTTGGATGCTTGCATTCATTTAATTCAGTGTCCTATTTCCAAAACACAGCCATGTCCCAAAGGACAGCAGAGGCGAGAAATAAAAGAGACAGGAAGAAAATTGTGTAATTCTTTTCTTTGTTCATTTCACGAATATTTATTAATCACCTACTGTGTGCTGGGGATAAAATGGCATGTCCTCTTTTTATTAATAGGTGGGTTTTGTTTATTCTAACATGTAAAACAAGCATCCAGTATATGTTTTTTTCATTATTAATTTCTTGAAGATATAATATATAGAAATAAAATTGGTTTCTCTGTAATTTCTCCCCATTTGCTTTAGTTTTATATGCAGCATAGGGAGCAAATACAATCCTTCTCAAAAATAAATGTTCAAATTTTTGGAGGTAATTATTTTTTTCCACCATAGATTTGCCTTTTGGAGGCGAGTACCCTAAATTACTACCAGGGTTCCTCTTGGAAGACACACCCCCTTGTATTACGTTGCTTACGTGGCCTCTTTCTTAAAGTGTACACCAAGTAGGAGAAGAGAGACTTAGCAAGAGATCATTGCAACAGATTCAGATTAGAAAAATCCACAGAGCAGATTAGAAAAGTTGTTCAGTTTTGGCCTGTGTCTTCAGGGTTGGCTTCTTGGGACCAAGATGGTTTTCCTTTTCTTTCTGTTTTCCCAACTTGATTGAGATATAATTGACACGAGACCAGGATTTTCTTTTTTAAGTAAGTAAGAGCAGTGGAGGCAAAGAGACAGACTCCCACATGAACCCTGCTAGGGCACCACCATACAAACCCACTATGGGGCTAGGCTCTGCCCATCTGAGGTGTTGCTCTGTTGCTTGGCAATCAAGCTATTTTTAATGCCTAAGGCAGAGGCCACCCAGCTGGGACCAACTTGCTCAAATCAAGTGAGCCATGGCTGCAGGAGAAAAGAGAGAGAGAGAGAAGGGAGAGGGGAGGGGCAGAGAAGCAGATAGTCACTTTTCCTCTGTGCCCTGATCAGGAATCCAACTGGGACATCCACACACAAGGACCTACACTCTACCACTGAGCCAACCAACCAGGGACTTTTTTTTTTTATTTTTTTTTATTTTTTATGAGAGAGAGAGAGGAGGGGAGAGAGAAGCATCAACTCATTGTTTCACAACTAGTTGTGCACCCATTGGTTGCTTCTCATACATGCTCTGACCAGGGCTTGAATTATTGACCTCAGGATTGATCTGGTGATCTCAGGATCCAGCCCGTGATTTCAGGATCAAGGAGGAGACCTTGGTGCTCCCTGATGACACTATATCCACTGTGCTGTGGGCCACGGCAAGACTAGGATTCTTGAGCAGAGTCTTAGGAAAGAAAGAAGGGCAGACATGACCATGAATAGTGCATTCAGAGATAAAATCAAAAGGTAAAAGCTAAAGAGTTGAAGAATTAAAGCTCCAGCTGGAAGGAAAATGCTAGGGGAAGGATGATACCCTGCCAGACACCTTTGAATATAAAATTAGAAGCATGTTTGTTTGTTTGTTGCCACTGGTGATAATGCCTAGAATTTATATTTTGTGTTAATTTCACCTCATTTACTCAATGGCTTATTATAAAGAATTGCTTAGACGTTGCCTAATTGTCTTCTTCCTCTTGCTTACTCAAGGGCTGAGAGTGTCAAGGTAACTTGGCTGAAGCAGAGAAATCTGATAGGATATTTTTGTTGTTACAGACCTTTCACTTTCATATATTTTGCATATTCGTTTTTAGCTAGCCCTCAAAAGCACTTTGTATAGCTCCTTTTGTATTTGTCCATGTGCATACATGTTTTCCTTTAGATACAGTGTGCATACTCTCCATAACTTTTTTTATTTAATATTATATATGTTGCTTTCTTAGCTTCTCCAGCATAGTCTTAATTCCAGTCATTCATAGATGCCCAGTACTCCATTGAATAATGATTGGAAAATTGTTATGCTTCAGCTTTTCAGTAGTTTACACAATATCATAATGACAGTCTTGTGTATAGAGCTTATTTCTTCTGTTAGATTATTTTTCTAAAAATGTCAGTAACTCAGCTTCCCATTAGGAAAAATGGGGTTTTATACTTTAGAGTTTCGCCTCTCTTTCTTGTATACATCAATAACTTACTTCAGCGTGAATTTTTATGTATTCTACTTTCTCTATAAAGCAGTCCTACTAATGTATTGGTCCAGACGTATTTATGTAACATTGTACAACTCAAGCCCCACAGTCCCTGCCATCAGTGTAACTGTGATATGTGAGAAAGCAGCAGCCCAGACTATGGAAATACTACTGCAGGGTGATTGTAATTATCATAAAAAAGTACTTTAACCTGAAGGTCTGAAGTTCCTTTATATTATTTCCAAGATATTCTTTGATTTTGTATCTTTCATCACCAACTCCTAACTCACTCTCTACTTAGTAATCTTTTATATATTTTATTCACTTTTCCTACTTTAAAGACATTACTTACTATTACTTCTTTCCTTCCTAATGTTTAAATAATTGTTAGATTTTTTCCTGCCTCCTATTGATTACTGAGCTTTTAAACTTTTCTTTATGTCAGTAAGTTGGTTCCTAAGGCCACTGAGAACTCATTTCGTCTCAGTATATACCAGCCATATAAACCAGTGACTCCAGTCCTGGGTATTTACACTAGAGAAGTGTTCACTCAAAACATGGACATGAATGTTTATAACAGCTCTATTCATAACCATCAAAATCCAGAAACAACCCACATATCCTTCAATATTGAATGGACACACTGTGGTGCATCATATGATGGCATACTACTTGGCAATGGAAAAAGAATGAACCATTAATATACACAACTTGGTTGAACCTCAAAATAGTTATGCCAAATAAAAAAAGTCAATTTCAAAGGGTTACATACTCTATGATTCCATCTATACAACATTCTTGAAAAGAGAAAGCTATAGTGATACAGAACAGATTTAAAACTTAATGTTAGAAAATATTTCAAAATTCCATTTTCTTTTCTTTCTTTTTTTTTTTTTTGTGTGTGTGTGTGTGTGTGTGTGTGTGTGTTTTTCTGAAGGTAGAAATGGGGAGGCAGTCAGACAGACTCTTGCATGCGCCCGACCGGGATCCACCCGGCACACCCACCAAGGGGCGATGCTCTGCCCACCAGGGGGCGATGCTCTGCCCCTCCGGGGCGTCGCTCTGTCACAACCAGAGCCACTCTAGCTCCTGGGGCAGAGGCCAAGGAGCCATCCCCAGCGCCTGGGCCATCTTTTGCTCCAATGGAGCCTCGGCTGCGGGAGGGGAAGAGAGAGAGAGGAAGGAGAGGGGGAGGAGTGGAGAAGCAGATGGACGCCTCTCCTGTGTGCCCTGGCCGGGAACCGAACCTGGGACTTCCGCACACCAGGCCAACGCTCTACCGCTGAGCCAACCGGCCAGGGCCAAAATCCCATTTTATAGAATTATGAAGTCACATGTCTTTTAACAAGTTACGTAACCACTCTAAATCTCAATATATTTACCTGTAAAGTGTAGAAAGTACTCTGTACCTTGAAGTGGTGCTATAAAGATGAAATAAGATGTTGTAAAGTAGTCACCTAACATCTAGATGGTTCCTTTCTTTCTTTTCTATGGTGATATTTCTCACTGGGAGCAGATTCTTTTTTGTTATTATAATCTGTGTTTTGGGGAGTTTTTAACAGTTATTTGGCTCTTGGGGAACAGATTGGAGCCATTGAGGACATTGAGCAGGAAGGTGACATGATATGATTTTAATTTTAAAATAGTCATTTAAGCTGCTTTGTGAAGAGTGGTGAAGAGTGTAGGAGGGTAAGAGTGGTAACAGAAGGAGGGTCTGGGGGTCATCCAGGTGAGAGGTGATGGTGGCAGGAGCAATGGAGAGAGAGAGGCACAAACAGGTTTAGGGTTTATTTTTTGGCAGAAGAACCAACAAGCCTGATGATGATTTGAGCGGTGAAGAAAGGTAGATGCCGGTGTTATGAACTGAATGAGAAACTTCAGGGAGAAGCAAACTTGAGTGGGTGGGTGGTGGTGGGCACTGAAGATCAGGAATTGTGTTTGGACATGTTAGGAATAGAAAGCAAGTAGGTAGTTGGGTGTGGGACTCTGGAGCTAAGGACCAAGTCAGCATGGTCTCGTTCATCTCTAGGATTGGCGCACATAGGAGGTGTCAACCTCCCAGCTCCGGCCTTCCACATTAGGTGCGGGGAGCTTCTGTCTGCTCTTCCTTTGACCTAGCTTTAGGGGTTTTAGTCAAGTACTTATCTTTAATGCATTCCTGAGAGGGCTTATAGAAACTTCTACTATAATTCAGATTATGCTCATATTATTAACTGCTTCCAGATTTCCCCTCCCTTTTCCCATTCAGGGAAAGGAGATACTCAAAATTTTCAAATATCCAGCCTGGAAGTCACCGATCATATTGTGTGTGATTGAAAGTACAATAGTGCCCCTTTATCCTCGAGGGATACATTCCAAGACCACCAGTGGATGCCTGAAACCACGGATAGTACCAAATCTTATATATACTATGTTTTTCCTTTTCACTTAAGGGAGATACTCTCTTTTTGGCATATCCAAATTACCAACATTACTATGCTTGCGATTTGTTAAGTAAAGTAAGTGTTACTTAAACATAAGCACAGTGATACCATGACAGTCAATCTGATAACAGAGGTGGCAACTGAGTGACTAATGGGCAGGTGTTGTATACAGCGTGGATACACTGGACATAGGGATGATTCACATCCTGGGAAGGATGGAGTGGGCCGGCACAAGATTTTCTTGCACTACTCAGAATGGCACAGAATTGAAAACTTATGAATTGTTTATTTCTGGGATTTTTCATTTAATATTTTTAGACTGCAGTTGATTGCGGGTAACTAAAACCATGGATGAAGGGGACTGCTGTATTAATAAACTACTGAGACTGATAATGAATACACAAATGCTAAGAGGTTGTAATGCATTTTGTTATTTTTATCATCCTCAAATTTCCAGTCTTGCCTCAGACAAGGAAAAGAAATTCAAGATATAATTTTTCCTTGATAAATATCAAATTCAATTAGCCATTGTCTCTGTGAAGGGAGGAACAGGAATGGCCCTTAGGGAGAGGAGTAGAGGGAGCCTGACTGGCATCTGTGAAATGTTAAAATTCTGTAGTATTTGGGTATTGGGTCAGTGTGTTCATCGGACTCATCAATATTAGAAATGTTTTATAATTAATATTTTGTTCTTCAAACACATAAATATTAATTTAAAAATCTAAATGTGACAGATAATGTCTTCCTTCTACTCACTCTATCCTCATTAATTATCATAAAGAATGAGTTATCAAAAAAAAAGAATGAGTTATTGAGTCTTTCTCTCAGAAAATGTAATTACTTTGTAATGAAATGTTAACGCTATGTTCTATTCTTAAAGTCACTTGTTCCAATGATGAAGCTATATCCTAATAGAGTTGCTAAATTTTCTTCTAAGACAGTCTTTTCATATTTTATAGTTGTCAGATGAGCTGCTGATGCTCTGGGGCCCCTTTGTTTTTACAAACAGGACTATCTCAGCAAAAACTCACCATCAGGCTGTTAACTTCAACATCTTCGAGGGCATGGTTTGCCATGGGGTGCCCCTAGTAACTATTTCCAGAGGCAAAGTGGTATATGAAGCTGGAGTTTTCAATGTCACAGCAGGAGATGGGAAGTATATTCCTCGCAAACCATTTGCTGAATATGTTTACAAGAAGATCAAGCAGCGAGACCAGGTGAGTTGCACCCAAGTGACCTGGGCTGGCTTGTCACTGGCTCCTGGATGTTGTTGGTAGTGTTGTCACATACATTCAATAATACATTCCTGGGACATGAGAATAAAGAAAGAATCATTATTGGATGGTTGCATTTTCTCTTATAGATTGGTGTCTATTCAAGGTTTTTTAATGTACCAAGTCAGGTTTTCCAGGCAAGTTTGGAACCTCTGGGGACTTTTGGCAATTGGGTTAGTCAGGGTACTCTGAGAAGCAGGCATTCACATGAAAAACGATGTGACATTTTTTATTAGGCAAGATACTTGTAAAAGAAAATGGAAGGGAAATAGGAAAGTCTGGGAGAGCCCTCAGACTATAATTCAAGTCTGACCCCAGTGAAAGACAGAAGGAGAGAAAAAGGGGTAGAAGCATCCTGGACTGCCAGACAGTCTGAGATAGGTAAGGCAAAGCTTTCAGGCCATGATTGAACCAAATCTCTTGTCAATCAGCCACATGGCATGCTGTCATTGGCTTGGAGCTGCTGTGGGAGGCGTGGCCTCTGTTCAAACAAGGGAATGTAGTTCAGTGCTTTCAATGGCCCCTTGCAAACTTAGCTCCCTGTAGTTAGTGTCTGAGGGTGTATTCTAATGGCTACCAGAGCAATGGTGGAGTTTTGGGGTCAAGTGGATTTAAATATGAATTCTTCCTTGCCATTCTATTTCCAGCTGTTTCTCTCTCATCCGTGGGCTCATTTGCCTCATCTAGAAAATGAGAACCACATATTTTTTCCTTAACAAATTGTAAAAATCAATGAAATTTTAAAATATAGAGCACATAATAAGGGATTCATAAATGTTAGTTCTGGCTCTTTGCTTTTCTCTTTTGGTGACCAAAATGTATAATAAAGTTCCCCAAAGTTTTTTTTTTCCTTATAATTCTGTTGTTATAGAAGAGATATTTGTTCTTAATATATCTTGGACTTTCACGTGTTTGTTTGGTTCACAGTGTTTTAAAGAGTTTTAGAAATTTACTCCACCAAATACACTAACATGTCACAAAATTTCAGATTAAATCGATCAGAATTGCTGGGTTTGAGTGAGGAGAGGGGGGCGGTAGCCTATACCCCTCAGTCCTCTTAAGTAAACAAATGCTCTGGAATGCTTTAAATTCTCGGGATCCTACAATTACTTATACACTGTATTTCAGTCAAAACACTTAAGGTTGTGGTCCATTTTGTTGGAGGTTAATTTGTAAATGTTGACACTGATAAGTGACGGGTAGGTAGTGACTAATAATCCTATGTGTTTCTTAAAATTTATGCAATAGATCATAGCAATACTGACTGCTTAGTGAACGCAAAGCATGGTGCTAAGGGTTCTGTCACTGTAACAACCCTGTGAGGGACAGAAGTATTATTTTCCTCATTTTAAAGACTAGGACACTGAGACTTCAAGAAATTAAAAAACTTATCCAAGTCACATAGCTATCCTATGCCAGAGCCAGCACATAAACTCTGGTTATCTGACTCCAAAAATTGTATTCTTAAGTAATAAATAATATTGTAAATCATAAAGATTGAGTTAAATGAGTTAATGGGAGATAAATTACTCAGCACTAGGTTTGGAAAATAATAGTCTCAGAAAATTAATCTGAACTGGAGGCATTGATGACAGCTAGTTCGCTTGTGAAGCTTTGATAGTAATCAAAGGATAAACAGAAACAGGTGGACTTAGAAAACCACAACGAGGGAAAATCAATAGAACTAGGTGATGGATTGTGTGACGTTTGAAGTGGATCCAAGACAGGGCTGTTCCTGGTGGTCAATTCCAGTTGCTCTCCAGCGGGGTCACTAGACTAACCAGGAACATCTGATGGACTGTTTTTAATGACTGACTGCCTCAGTCTTTCTCTTGTAGGGAAAATGTTTGAGGCAGCAGAGAGTACCAACTGGCTCTATCAGTTCTCCTTTTCAAATTGTTGTTTTATGTTTGGTTGGCAAAATTAATGTCAACCAACTTTCCCCCCCCCCTTCTTTTCCAAGTGAGAGGAGGAGAGAAAGAGAGGCAGACTCCCGCATGCGCCCCAGCTGGGATCCACCCGACAGCTGCCATCTGGGGCTGATGCTCGGCCCATCTAGGGCCATGCTCACAACCTAGCTATTTTTACTGACTGAGGTGGGGGCTCCATGAAGCCAACCTCAGTGCCCAGGGCCAATATGCTCAAACCAATCAAGCCATGGCTGCAGGAAGGGAAAAGAGAGAGAGAAGGGCGGTGGTTAAGGGGTGGAGAAGCAGAGAGTCGTTTCTCCTATGTGCCCTGACCAGGAATTGAATCCAGGACATCCACATGCCGGACCAATGCTCTACCACTGAGCCAACTGGCCAAGGCCTCAACTCACTTTTTATTATAATTTTATTTTTTTAATGGGGTGACATCCATAAATCAGGGTATATATATTCAAAGAAAACATGTCCAGGTTATCTTGTCATTCAATTATGTTGCATACCCATCACCCAAAGTCAGATTGTCCTCTGTCACCTTCTATCTAGTTTTCTTTGTGCCACTCCCCCTCTCCCTTTCCCTCTCCCTCCCCCCCCCCCCCGTAACCACCACACTCTTATCAATGTCTCTTAGTCTCGCTTTTATATCCCACCTACGTATGGAATAATACAGTTCCTGTTTTTTTCTGATTTACTTATTTCACTTCGTATAATGTTATCAAGATCCCACCATTTTGCTGTAAATGATCCGATGTCATCATTTTTTATGGCTGAGTAGTATTCCATAGTGTATATGTGCCACATATTCTTTATCCAGTCATCTATTGATGGGCTTTTTGGTTGTTTCCATGTCCTGGCCACTGTCAACTCACTTTTTAAAAAGAGTTCAATACCAATTTTGTGACTTATTTAGTTTCTTAGTATTTTCTTCTCATATCATCAACTTTTTAAGCATTGTAGTGCATTATTGGTTTTGTAGTAACAGTAAGGAATAGTTATAATTATTATCATACATTGTTCTGAGCCATTGCTATCTGCCAGGCACTGTACTAGGTAGTTTATATTTATTATTTTTCTTATTCTGTACAACAAGCCATGTGGTAGATAGTATCATCCCCATTTTACAGAATAGAAATCTAAGTTTCAGCAAGATTGAATAATGTTCCCCAGCTAAGCAGTCATTAAATGTATGAGCTAGGGTTCATGGCAAAGCCTTTCTGATTCCCACTGTAACATGAGGCCTCCGTAAAGCAAGAAAAAAAGAAGAAAATGACTGTGAAATTCAAAACATGGGGAGATGCATTATTTTTTAAAATATTGGTATGGAAACAGTATCAAATAAAATGAGTAAAATGAGGTTTGGGGATTGTCTGGAGACATTTCAAATATTTTTTTTCTCTTTATTTGGCAAAGATAAATTTAAATATACAAGAAGAATATCACAGTAAGGTTAAGAAAAAAAGTTGTTGGGAATTCTTAATTTTAAATTCACATGAGGGTGTTGGAGCTCTTGCTTGGGTTCTCATGAAAATATTCAGATTTCTATGTGAATAAGGACAAGAGTTTGAAGGCAAACAGGAACAGCTCACAGAATTTCTCCTACTCACTTGTTATGCTTCCCGAAAAAATTAGTCACTTCGCTTTCTGGACTCCCAAAGCACAGACTATAGAGAGGCATAGTGTCTGCCAACTCCCGAAGTCGTCTCCTGGCTAGAGTGTTAGTTCCTTGAGGACATTATCTTATATTTTTATGCTTAGTCTGGATTTGATATATAAACAAATTGCAAATGGAAGGAGCAAAGACTACAGTTTAAGAGGTCATAGAAAGAAACGTAAATCAGTTTTCCCAGAAGATTGCCCCGACTCATCCTAAGTAGTGGGGTTATCTGTGATCTTGATTCTGTCCATGATGTTATTACTTACTAAAATTTGCCAGCATCGTGTTACGCAGTTATCATTGATGTCAGATACCGTGAGGAATTTCAAAGGAAAGAAACAACATTTTTATCCAATTTGACAGCTTTTAGGGAATTGTTACTTTAACATTAAAGTAGTCGATACTTAAGGGAAAAAATTCAAATCAGAAGATGAGACTTCAAACTCTATTTGATAAATATAATAAAATACATATTTCAATTTTATACAAAGAGTCACTTAAGAAAGAGTTTAGGAGATCCAGGAATGAAAAATAAAAGGAAATAAATAAGTAACAGCAACTTGGATGTTCACAGCATCTTGAAAGAACAAAATCAATTTACATACTATTAATTCTTTACCAAAAAACATAGCTCTTGAAACTCGAATGGATTACTTTTTCTAGATTGTGTGTGTGTGTGTGTGTGTGTGTGTGTGTGTGTGTTTAGAGTTTATAACTTATACCAAAATTTGGAAGTACAGACATGCTTTAACTCATCTCTTTTTCTCTTTTTTCACTGATAAGTAACCTAATCTATTCCGGAAAATAAAGGTCACATTGCATTTTATAGAGAAACAGGAATAGCTTTGTCAAGTAATGCATGGTTTCAGAATACTGACGCCTAAGCTTTTAAACTTGAGTTGTATCTTTGTAACTACAATATAAGCATAATTTGTCTTTTAGATAATATAAAACTGAGTGGATGGCTGATCTGGTCCTTGAAATGGGTGTTCTACATTTCTGAAGTAACAAATGTCTTTCTCAACCTGGCAGCTCAGAGAAAATAATTTAAGACATATTTTTAGCAGCCATATAATCTTAATATATTCAGATTGTTTGCTAATAATTATAAAAGGTGATACATATGTTAGAACCAGCTCATTTTTGCCCCATGAGAGACATTTGTATGTATCTTTTCCCAACTCCTCAGTGATGTCACTTTAGTAGATAGAAATCAATTATAGTGGGAGTATTTACACCACAGAAATAGGCAGGCACTTAAGTGCTTTAAATCAAGACTCTTGAAGTGATGATAAAAGGGAAGGAAGATATGGTTGTTAACATTTACCAGCACTCCACTGTACACGGGGACTTTCTAAATACTCTCTTTCCATGTTTTATCTAATCATCTAGCATTCCTTTAGTAAATATTTATTAATAACCAAATGGACAAACCTGTGGTGGCACAGTGGATAAAGCATTGACCTGGAACGCTGAGGTTGCCAGTTTGAGACCCTGGGCTTGCCTGGTAAAAGCACATATGCAAGTTGATGCTTCCTGCTTCTCCCCCTTCTCTCTCTCTCTCTCTCTCTCTCTCTCTCTCTCTCTTTCTCTCTTTCTCTCTCTCCTCTCTAAAATGAATAAATAAAATCTTCAAAAAAGAAAAGGAAAAAATGACCAATTATGTACCAGGCATAGTTTAATTCTTATAACAACCCTCTGAGTGGTATCCCTATTTTTTTAGACTAAGAAATTGAGGCTTAAGTATTCCTTACATAGTGGCAGCATCAGAACTCAAACCCAGATGTAGCCAGTCCTTTTAACATCTGTCACTGCAGTATACTAATCACAGAGTGAAATTTCTACTCAGACACAGAGCCAGCCACTCCTATCCTCAAGAAATCACGCCGCCAGACTCCCCTCCTGCACGTAGGGTTCAGTTACCCTCAGACTGGCAAACTTACCCAAGGAGTTAGCCCTGAAATGAGGGGGCCCAGCTTTGTCACATTGTTCCTTAGAAATCGCTCACAGGGTATTTCAAGGATTAAATGAAAACACTTGACCAATTGTAAAACATTAGCAAAATGCAAACGTTCACTGTTATTGATCACCTCTGTTGAACCCAGGGATTACGCATGCTCCGGAGGGTCACTGTCCATGCAGGGATGCTGGATGCCTCTCACTCCACCAGGCAGCTGTGGATTTCTCAAGGAGTCACTGTTCAGCTGGGTTATTTAGTGTCGGGCCAGTGTCTGCTGTTTGGTATTTGGAAGTTCTGTTGTCTTTACTGATATTTTAGTATCTCAGCCTCTGTGGGCAGCATGGTATCAGTGTTCTTCTCTGTGGGCAGCATGGTGTCATTGGTCTTCTCTGTGGGCAGCATGGTGTCAGTGTTCTTCTCTGTGGGCAGCATGGTGTCATTGGTCTCTCTGGTCTCAGAAAATCTAGCATCCCAGCACCCCCCTCTGCAGACAATGCAGTTCAATTTTCTACCAGCTGAAAGCTCCCTCTTTCCCCTGATCAGCTAACCATAAAGCATGTCTGCAGTTACACGAGTATAACGACAGTGGCAATTAATGCTTACCTACAGCACTGTATATTGTGACATAATTTTCATTATTGTCTTTCTGTTAATTCATCACAATGACAATCATCATGAAATACTGTGAACCCAAGTTGAACTCTCATCTACCAAAGTACACCACCAGCGTCTACCAGGCACGGTACCATCACTGCTCACAAAAATTAGGGGGTATTTCAACATGAATATGAAGCAATAAAATGTCCCCTAATTTTTGTGAACAGTGTACATTTCCTTTATCACTTAGGAGAACCTCTCACATGATTTTACCCTCAGAACATTTTATGTGATTGTGATGTCATCCAGGTGGAAAGCCCCGCTGGTGGGGTGAGACGCTCCCGTTCTGACCAGTCGGTACTGGCGGGAAGTGTTGCTACAAGCCACGTCCGCCTTCCGTAGGCCTGTTCCCAGGACACCAGCCTCTTGCACAGCTCCTTGAGAAAGCTGTCAGGTCATTTTCTTTCATTTAACAAATGTTCGTTGAGAACCAGGTACTATTCTAGGTGCTGGGGTTACAGGTGTAAGAATGACAGCAGTTCCTGGTTTCAATGAGCTTAAATCCTACTTTTGTTTTGACTATAGTTTATGCTGCTTAAGTTCCAGTTGTACTTGAGATGCTTTATTAAAGCTCCCTGTGATGAGGTTAGTTAGCCACTTACGTAACAGAGTCTAGCAATTGGGAGAGATCAGGGCTAAACATGAAATTTGGGAATTATAGCATATAGATTTAGAACCATGAATGAGTCTGAGGCCGTGAAGGAGAGTGTGTAAGACGGAGAAGAAAAATGGCTTGCTACATAGCACTGTGGTTCAGAGCACTGGGGCTGTCAGCCTTCAAAGGCTGAGGAGAGGGGGAGGGAAGGGACCAGCAAAGGGGCTGAGAACGACAACCAGTGAGGTTGGAAGGAAACCAGGAGAACACGGAGAAGGGATGGAAAAGAGAAGGCCACCTGCTTTTTTTTGTTCACTCCAGAGTCCCCTGATGCTTCATCCTGGTCTTTCTGTGAGTTTTATGCTTCACGAATGCCCTCTAAGTATTAGAGATGCGCTCAGCTGTGGACCGGAGGTGGGTCCCGTTGCAACTATAGTCATCCGGGATCCCAGGGCAAGAAGCCTGCTTTGTTTTGGCCCTAATCACTAGGGTAACCTACTAAACACTGGTCCCACCAGATGCAGGCGCTCCTGTCAGGGTTGGGCACCTCACAGGTCAGGTGGAGATTTGTCATTGTCACTAGAGGGAACTAGCAAGACCACTTTTCTTCAGAGTCATAGGTTAAGTCTACTTAGAACACAAACGTGCAGCTGAACTTCTGAATAGCACAGTGAGGGCACAGTGAGGGCACGAGTGCCCTCAGCTCTCCGTTCTGCCACAGTGAACGTCCAGTGAGGTTCTGAAGTTCACACAGCGCACAGTGCGGGGCACATGGGCAGCACGAAGGCCTACAGGTGTGAGGCTAGCATTAAAGAGCTTACGAAACCCACCTCTAAGGATAAGAAAATGGTAAGAGGTTAAAAGTACTGGGAGTCTTGAGACCAGAACTCCTGTGGTCTGATCTCTCAAAGGGGAAGATGGTGAAGTACGGAACAGCAAAAGACTCCCCAGAGAGGGCTGCTTTATTTCCAAGGTGGGCTGTGGGCAGTAGTCAGCGGCCCATGGCCATTCTGGCAGGAAGCAAGCCCCAGCCAAGAGCCTCACGCAGATAAAGAGCAGGACTGTGTTCAGATGAGACCTTGCGGTGGGGCAGAGACATCTGATGGTCCGTGCGACCGGAGTGACCAGCCAGCCTACGAGGTGCCTGGGGCCAGTGCTGCTCCGGTGAGCAGCCAGAAAGAAGTTCTTAGACACCAGGGCAGCTGAGGCCTGCGCAGCGGAGGCAGCCAGCAAAGATAAAGTAAGGCTTGGAGAACGGATAAATGGTAAAGCACACAGCTAAGAAACAGGAGGGAAACTGAGTCAGCCCAGGCCAAGACAACCCACCTAAAGAGGAGAGAAGGCTCAGACGGGGATTGCCTCCTCACTAACATCCTTGGGAGGAGCTGATCCAGTTGCCTGAGCACTCGCCATGGAGAAACAGCGCAGTTGACCGCCCCGAGTCTGCGCAGAGACAGAGGAGAAAACAGATGGTCACAGAAAACTGCTCAGCAGGACAGCGGATGTGGCCGCGAGGACTAAAGCTTCCCGGACCGATGGCTGCCTATGCGGAGTCTCAGATGATAAACAGGACATACTCAGGCAAAAAAGAGGGCGGGCATGCCCCATTGGCAAAGACAGAGGCCGGGCGGAAAGACCCAAGAGGGTTGCTGATCTGTCTGGTGTAAGTCATGTCCCACCCCTGAGGCGGCAGCCGCGTTCAGGGCAGGATCTTCCGAGGGACTGACCAGCGTCTGCAGCAAGCCCCGCCCCGAGCGAGGAGGGTGGCCCTGGGTTTAATGATCCTGCCTGAATCACGGGTGTTGGCCGTCAGTCAGTTCTCAAGGATACCCGAGTCAAGACAGAAAAGTGGCAGCTGGAAACCAAGCAGTCAAGTTTCAGAGGAATTTTGGGGGCCAAAGGGAGATGAGATGGGAGCTCATGAGAGACACACAGCACAAAGGCAGTGACACAGAGATCTGCCCACTTACGTCACTTTGCCTGGGGAGAAAGTGGCTTCGGAAAAATGCTGCTGGAACTGAAATATGCCACAGGCATTTGCTGAATACAAATGCCAAAAGGAAGAGAGAGAAAAAGCAGGTTGTAGGTAAGACATGGGTTTCAGGAAGGGGGACATAAATCCTGGTTTGCCTGGCCAGTCCTGCATTATGCCTGTTAATTACCTTTCCAGGCATCCCCAAACTACGGCCAGGCCCGTTACATCCCCCCACCCCCCCACCCCCGCCGCCGCACCGAAAGGGGCACCTCTTTCGTTGGTGGTCAGTGAGAGGAGCACTGTATGTGGCGGCCCTCCAACGGTCTGAGGGACAGTGAACTGACCCCCTGTGTAAAAAGTTTGGGGACCCCTGCAAGTTATACGCTTATAAGTGCCCCAGTTTGGATGATGAATCACACTGTTACCCTAGGTTTGAAGATACATCATACGGTCTGGCTTGAAAAGTAAACCAGGAGAGGAAAAAACACAGAGACCAAAGACCGGAAAGGGAGGCCATGGTCAGAGAGAGAGGCATAAATGACTTTCAAGTCTCAGGGGCGGATTGGCTCCAGGTAACCACAGTGCCAAGGGGCTGAGGAACAGCCCCAAAAAGCTGGCACTTCATTTTCCCCTGTCAGTGCTGTATTCTTCAAGATGATGACAAGATCTAGGGTGAAGAAAAGAACTGAGTCGATAGTGAGCCAAAATGGAAGTCCCACAAAGCATCAGACCAGACACAGAAGGTGGACAGAAGCTCAGACTGGTGAGTGGAGAGCAAGGGTCCTCCAACTGACAGCTTCGTGTGCACCCAACCCTGAGCTTCAAGATTCACAGCTATAGAGACGGTCTCTGTCTTTATCTCTGCTTTATCCTCTGTGCCTGGGGCTGTGTGTGCTCGCTCCATAAATATCTACAGAATGAGTGACAGAAATGCTTGGCATCTGAGAACTCTCCTGCGTCTGGGAGAGGGGTTTTATTCCCTCCATTTCGCAGGTGGGTGAGTAGGCTTAGAGGCGCTTTAGCTCGCCAGTTTCCTACAGCTAGGGAATGGCGAGGCTAGAATTCACACTTAGATTGGTCTTGGTCCAAAGCTCACATTGTTGATCACTACAATATATTAGTTTGAGTGGTTAAAATAAAACCTACAGTAATTTGTTATGAGTTGTCTGTGTGGGTATATGTGTCACGCACACAAATGCACATAGGCATTTAGTTGTAAAGAGACTAATATATGGTAGGCACTATTCTAACTGCTTTGCTTATATTTAATTCTTTCAACACTTAAACCTCACAACCACCCGATAAAGTAAGTGCGGTTATTATTCCCAGTTTACAACTAAGAGAACTGAAGCTCCGTGTTAAGTCCTGCACCAGGCAATCTGGTTCCAGAGCCCACGCCCTCGATCACTGTGATTTGCTACTGCTTGACTTGTCAGTGAATCTGTGTGCATGTTTACAAAACAGGATGCTTTAGTTGCTTCTCGTAAATTCCTTTTTTTATAAAGTCCTGATTCCAGCTCTCCTCATGCACTGAATTAATTCTGGCTGCATCCAGCCCAGGCTTCTGCTGTACAGTTGGTCAACAGAGGTGTGAGATTCTTTGGAAGGCCTGTTACACACAGTGGCAATTGGGAAAATGAGAAAAAAAAAAACCCCACAAAAATTGTTAGAATCTGAACCAAAATGACAAGAGTCTTACTTAGCAGAGGCACCACCAAAGACTTCCGGAATACAGATGTCCAGAATGTCCGAAAGGACAAGACGGTCGCAGCTCTCAGAAGGGTGTAAGGAATGGCAGAGGCCCCGGTAAGAGTTGCACCGGAAGGAAGCTCGTTAGAGAGTGTTCCCTGGGCCTTTGTGTGACGCAGATGAACACTGGCAAAGCATGGGGCCCCACGGTACCTGGGATGGCCAGGAACTCCCGTGAAAGGGCAGGGATTGAGGGCACATGACAGACGCACGAGATTTTTTTCTCTCTAATAATCTATTAAGGAGCCTGCGCTTAGCTTTGAATTCAAGAAGTCAATAAATAAGCCATAAGAGAAAAATAAAATGTTCTTTTTCAGACCTGCACACCTACCCCCGTGAAGCGTGAACCCTATAAAGGAGAAGTTGCCTCACTGGGACCTAGAGAGACAAGGACTCCGTAGCCGGACCAGGAAACAGACCCATGCCTGACCTGGGTGCTGTTGCTAAGGGACGGTGGACAAAGAAAGTATTCCTGCATGAAGACATGTGAAATTAGCATCTCTCCCTGCGTAAGCGTTTAAAGAGTTCATGGTCAAGGTCAAAGTCTTCAAAGTGACACAAGACTCAAGGGCAGTTTAACCAAGGCAAGCCTGATAAAAGACCTCTTAATGCAGAACACTTAATGAGCCTCCAGATTGAAGGAGGCCTTGGGCCAGCTAGAGATTTATTTTCTGAAATGTCAGGAAACAGTCAACAGGGCCATGGAAAATCAAATATGAGCAAGAAGCAGTAGGCTGGTAATAATATAGTAGGCCTGGTATGGAGGAAAGTTGGCGCTGCTTAAAACAGGGAGTACAGTTTCATGGTCAGACTTTATAAATAGATTAAGGCTTTATCTGGGAAATGAATCTTCATATTGTAAAGGTTACTATATTCTAGAACTTTGAATGAAAAATGAATTGTGACTTTTGGGGATATATTTTTTCAGAAAAAAATTTTGATAGTATTTGATGTACTTTATTTCATACTTAATTTTTAGAATAATATTTTAGAAATAATCATTTTTGAAATAATATTTTAGTGCTTTATCAGTTTTCTCTTAGTATGTTGACATTCAGAACATACTTGCAATTTTTTTTTTAGTAGTTTTCTGGGCCTGCTCTGTCAGATATCTATTTGACAGTGGCTTCTCTGTGATTTGAGCACCTCTCTAACGTCACTTCTACTGACTTCATGAAATCTACATGTTTTCTCAGTTATTCAATTTCACTAGACTTTAAAATTTTAATACTTATATACATTTTCAGATGTTTCAGAATCTGCAAAAGTCTCATGTAAAAAGTTGACACGAGGGATCAATGTTTGTGTTAATTTAGGGACACTGTTTATCGAAAGACTCGTGTTATACATGTAGCCAGTTAGGCACTGCACATTTCCACATGATAATAACCTGTGTGTTTCTCCCTAAATTCTGTGACTTGAACAATGTGACTTTGTGCACTCTGGGCTGTGCTCTTTCCTTATGGAGGGCTGTGAGTCTGGATCAATGCTATATAGCCAAACATGGCAGCTTTTTTGTCATTTCCTATTAAAATCATTCTTGCAATCCAGGAAGATTGTGTTAAAAGTTCAGAGGAAGATTAGCAAGAGGAAAAAAAACCAATGGGATGCTGTAACATGCTTTTCACAGCATTTGTAGGAGCAGGATTCATGTTTACTTTGATTTTAACATGTTTTGAGGGTTAGGCTTGAGCCCTGCGTTTGTTTGTGAGAGGGACTGTTACACTGCGTTCCTTTTGTTCTGTTGAAGCGCAAAGTCAGAGGAAATTTCGGATGCTGCTGTTCCCATCACAGTGAAACGCTGTCAGCCATGGAGAAGCCAGTTTATTTCATCTTCCCAAGATCCTTTTGAAAGAATAATCGCTCTAGGCCTCTTTGGTTTCCTTCAGATGCAATTGCTATTGTTCTCACCTTGACTTTGCTGCTGTGTAAGATTGAAGACATAAATGAATATTATTGTGATGGAAAGTCTATGTGAAAACTCATTGATGATACTTCAAAATGTCACCTTTGCTTGTACTAGATTTCTTTCTTTGAATTTTTAAAAATTGCTTTTTTTCTTAAAAGTTTTTTTAATGGAAACATTTGTTTAAAAATATCAAACTCTGATTTTACGTTCTGTTATAATTAATAAACATTTAGATCTTCATTTTATATTCCCTTATCTGTGCTATGTGTGTCCTTTTCTAACTAGTAGAGTTGGGATTCTGGGAGGTTGGCTTTAATTCAAAAGCATAATTTCCTGCGTGACATTTGCTTCAGCAACTCCTGGAGATCAGGTCCTTCGGCAAAAAACACCATGTAATCAAATTGAAGGCCCAGCCTAAGGATAACTCCAAGGTAGCTGATCCCGTCGCACTGAGGAATGCAGGCTCTGCGGGAATGCAGTGGACTCAGAATGCCGAGAGAGGCCCTCTCTCCCCTGTGCTTCCTGGTCTGCTCTGGGGTCCTCTGTGTGTGCAGAGAAGCCGAGCTCAGATTGCTCCTCCTAGGGAACAGGTCAAGAGGGATTTTTAAAAGTGTGGTTCAGATAAAACTCACTGCAATTGTGCTCTCATTGCAGGTACATCTCTCTGCCCCCGACTTACTCACTTAGATCAGGGTGCGGTCGCACCTTTGATGAAGGGTAGTAAGAATCCAGTTACCCAACTGTATACAAATGTATTAGGCACACAGGAGAAAATGAAACAGGAAAAATATCCTCATTCGTGCTACCTATCACCACTCAGCCAATAAGTAGAGACAAGGATTGAATCTTTGGGCCCTTGAGTCAGAGGGCTGGTGATCTGAGAAGATGGGGGTTCTGGACCCAAAAACCATCTTAACACCCCATCTCAGCAACCTTTATTGCAAGAGGGAGAAAGGGATAGGTAAGGGGTTTGGAATTTACGGAGAAGTTAATTAGATGAAAGTTGCGGTCCAGGGATTCTTCCAGTGTTCCTTCATCTGCTGACCAGTAATTCGTCTGTGTCTTTGTCAGCGGGCGTTCCGTCCTTGGAACATCGGGGCTTAGACACCATCTTGCCTGGGGGTCTCCTGGACCTGGGGACGAAGGTGGATTGCTTGCAGCCTCATCAAGTCACATAGGCCCATTCGTGTATCCGGCTTCGGAATAAAGCTCTTCACTTGCATTAATCATTAAGCCTATTGATTATAACTAAAAGCTACTATTACTAAAGCGCAATTTCTAACTCTTGAGTTCCCCGCATCAAGAGGACAGTGAACTACATACACCTAGGGAAGGACCCTGGGTATTTTTTCCTCAGGTAAGAGACACCTTAAAATGTTTTATCACTTTTCTCCTCCACTTTGGTTGACAATAGAAACTCCACAATAAGATGACTGAATTCCTGGGGGACAAATAATTAAATGGGTTTCTTATTTAGAAACCAGTTCTCACTCATCCTTTACTATTCAGCTGGAGTAGCAGCCTGCCTCACAATTCTTTCCCGGATCCAACGCGACAGGTTCTGCTCCTCCGCAGCAGCGCCCAGCATACCCGGGTCACAGCACGCATCTCATTGCGTCATAATGACCCGCACAGTGAGGACCTGCTTCACCGGCTGCCTCCTCCTGGAACTGGGAGGCTACTGCAGGGCACGGCCTGTCTGGCTCGCGACTAGTCCCCCAGCAAGCAGTCGGCTGCTTGGCAAATGATGGACAGTCAGTGGAGATTTCATTTTTAAACAAAGGAGGTGATGAAGGGGTGCCTGCTAAGTTCCTAAATTGATAGAGATGAAGGCAGTGAGCATTTTCAACAAAAATGGGAATAAATTGTGTGGAGCATTTTGGTAGCGGGGGGCTTTCGGCGAAGAACACAGATTCATTATCAGTTTGATAGATCTATTTGGGAGGATGAAATAGCTATAGGGTTCTGCATCAACAAAGTCATTTGAAATGACCGAGATGATCCCTTTATTGCTTTTATTAGGTTTTGTCTCAAATAGTTTGCAGAAACATGGTTCTAAATAATAATATAAGGCAATAGAGAAATATGGTTTAAGCTATTCATATTTTATTCCGGTTTTTTTCAGGATGGCCTTTGGTGTGCGGAGTAAAATCTCTTCATCACAACGCAATTGCTCCTTCAAGGCCTGTGCGAAGGATAGATCAGTGGTCCCCAACCCCTGGGCCGCGGACTGGTACCGGTCCGTGGGCTATTTGGTACCGGTCCGCAGAGAAAGAATAAATAACTTACATTATTTCCGTTTTATTTATATTTAAGTCTGAACGATGTTTTATTTTTAAAAAATGACCAGATTCCCTATGTTACATCTGTCTAAGACTCACTCCTGACTCTTGTCTCGGTCACGTGATACCATTTATCTGTCCCACCCTAAAGGCCGGTCCGTGAAAATATTTTCTGACATTAAACCGGTCCAGGGCCCAAAAAAGGTTGGGGACTACTGGGATAGATGGACTGAGCGGTGTTCCTTCTCCACATTCGCCTTCCATTGTGTTCAGCAAATAAGTGTTAAATCTGTATTATTTGATTTTGCTCACTTTTATTGTTAAAAATGGCTGTCCAGATATGTGATCTGTGAAATTGCTAATTATCTTCCTATCTTGAAAGGGGGCTTTGTTATGCTAATGTGTGCTGGAGGAGGGGTTTTTGCACCAAAAAGTTTGTGAAGAGGAAGGAAGGGGAAGGAGACCATATTTTTGCAGAGAGAAAGCAGCCAAGATGGCCGGTGCTGAAGGAGGAGCCAGTTTGTGCAGAGAGAAGGAGATGGGGAACAGAGGTGAGGGCTCTGGCGAGCTCCGATGAGACTGGTGGGGGACCTTTGATTCTAGGAAAACCAGATGTGTCAGTAGCTTTGTGAGCGCTGAATGAGTGGGTTTGGTGCCCCGTGTTTTTGTTTTTACTCGCCTGCCAAGTGCGAGGCTAGAATAAAGCAATGGCCACCAGTTTTCAGCTCCACAGTTTCATTACTGTCTGTCCAAATCTAATGGGAACATGCACCTTCCTGGCAGCGCTTGGCGGCTGTGATGGCCATGGCTACTGGCCGTACACATTGCTTTCTTCCTCCGATGGGCGTGTGATGTGGAAGGAAGGAAGGAAGGAAGGAAGGAAGGAAGGAAGGAAGGAAGGAAGGAAGGAAGGAAGGAAGGAAGGAAGGAAGGAAGGAAGAAAAAAAATGGGGGCTCTAAACTTCTATTTACTAGCTGTGAGGACTGATTTTTTTTTTTTTTAATTTTAGTGAGAAGCAGGGAGGCAGAGACAGACTCCTGCAAGCACCCTGACCTAGATCCACCTGACAAGCCCACTAGGGGGCGATGCTCTGCCCATCTGGGGCCATTGCTCCATTGCAACTGGAGCCATTTTTTAGCACCTGAGGCAGAGGCCATGGAGCCATCCTCAGTGCCTGGGGCCAACTCGCTCCAATCAAGTCATGGCTTCAGGAGGGGAGGAGAAGAGAGAGAGAGAGAGAGAGAAAGAGAGAAATAGAGAGAAGCAAGAGGGGGAGGGGTGTAGAAGCAGATGAGTGCTTCTCCTGTGTGCTCTGACCGGAATCGAATCCAGGACTTGTGCACGCCAGGCTATGCTCTACTGCTGAGCTAACTGGCCAGGGCGGCCTTGATTAATTTTTAAAATTAGAATATATTGTAATATTATTAAAAAATACAAAACAAAAATTTTTATCAATACAGTTGCAATGCGCTCTGGTCCTCTCCATGTTCTTTTCCCTTCTTTCCCCGAGGGCCCAGGGTCCTGAGCCTGGTGTTCAAGACCATGCACATCTCTCATACCTTTGCTCCACAGGCACAGGTCTGTGAGCCTTCTGTTGTCTGTGGTTAAATCGTATAAAAGCATTACATAGTGCATGTTGTTTTTTTATTTGTTTGTTATTATTTAGTATGTATTGTTTTGATTTGTGCTTTTCTGCAGTCAAGGTGTTTGGAGCTATTTGTTTTGATAAGTCTAGATCTCATCCATTTTATTGTTGTATACTATTTCATTATATAACTATATACAATCAATTTACCCATTTTCTGGTGGATAGGCGTGTAGGTTGCTCCCAGCACTTTGCTGTCACAAACAATGCTGCTGTATGCATGTTTGCACAAGGTTCCTTTTGTACACCATGAGAGTTTCTCTGGGGTACGTGCCCTCAGCAGACAAGTGTGGGACTGACGGTGCTCAGGTGTGTGTCTTCTCCTCTTACTTTGCTACTGGCAATTGTTCTCCCATGTAGAAAGTTATGCCCTTGGTAACAGAGTGTAGGAGTTTCTGTTGGCGGCGAGAACGGCGCCAGGTGTTAGATCGCTGGGGTCAGTTCAGTAACCTCGGTACTTAACTTCTGGCTAAGAAAGAATTCAGTCGAGACTCAAACTATAAGAGAAAGTTTATTTAGAAAGTCACAGAAGTAGAAGTGAGTTGTAGAAGAAATGGGTTCAGGAAACAAGTTACAGATGCAAAAGAAGAGCCCTGGGAGCTCAGGAGAGAGAAAGGAAGGGTAACACACTTGGGGTGGAGGTGGGGTTGAGAGGGAGGGGTGCTCCTGAGAGGGCTTTTAAGGGTGGGGATTTTAGAGGAGATCCCAGGAGAAGATATCGTATTCTATTGAGAATATTCGTCAGCTTTGCAAGTGTGTCCTTTCAGGGTCCTGGTCCCCAACGATTGGTCGGTGCCCGAGCACAGGGCTCATTAGCCAATGCAGCTGGTCTTGAGGTCAGCCATGGTGTCACTTGTCTGGTTTTGCTGCTTTTCTGGGCCTGAAGCTGAAACACAACTATGGCCTAGGTGTATCTGATGCAGGTCGGAACCTCATTGTTCTGGGAACTTCATGCTTAAAGGGCTATTCTCTGGCTTCTTTTCTCATACCCCTTTAAGGGGGTCTAACCCGCTTGACTAGCACCATGCCAGGGAGGAAAGGTCAGGAGAGGGTCTGAACTTCATGACCAGTGATATTCTAGGGGAAGACTGGTTACCCTCGGGGCGGGGCCTTTGTTTTCCCAGTTTTACCCATTGCTAGGCAACCAGGGCTTTCTGCTCGGTTACCTTCTGTACCTAGCCCGATGTCCTTGCGCTGCTCATGTCTAACTGCCTTCCACATTTCCACTGGTCCGCATTCTCACCAACATTAGATATTGTCCAATTAATTAATTTCGCCAATCCGTTTAATAGAAAAGGTATCTTATTGGAATTTTACTTTGCGTTTTCCCGAGTGCCAGTGAGGCTGAGCTCCTTTCCATTGCGTAGTTTAACAAATCTCACTAAGCCTCGGTTTGTTCATTTATAAGATAAATGAGGGTGGTGTGAGGGTTGCAAAGCTCATATCGTATGGTCAGCACATGCTAGCTAGGATTACTGTGCTAATAGCCATGCGGCAAACTAATAAGTGCTGTGCTACCAGAGCCTGCCAGTCTTGCCTCTTCTCTCTCTGTGGGGGAGCTCCCCAGACTTGGCAGTGCTGGCTCACTCGGCAGCTACAGGAGAACGGGAGCGAGACTGGAAAGGCAGAGTGAGAGTGGGCAAAGGGCGAGAGCGTAGGGCCGGTGCGACGGGGGCTCTGACGGGGTCAGTGGCCCAGGGGCCTGGCGCCATGTGAGCGGTCTGACCAGGGCACAAGCTGAATGGGTGGAACCCGGCTCTCAAATGCCACCTGCAGGTCCAGCAGGCCCCAATGCCAGTGTCTGCCAGCTACGCTTGGGACCCTCTTCTCTCCGTGTTTTCTCTGACCTCCGCCTGCCCACTGCCCAGGAGACAGTATTCCGTGGGGGAAAGATTATGAGCCTGTTACAGGCTTTAAAGTCACAAAATCTGGATAGGATCCCGTGGAGGAGGATACTTCACTTTCCTGAGCCTCGATTTCTTTATTAACAAGGTGCGACCAATGCATATGCTTCCTTCGCAGAGGGTAGTGGGAGGAGTTAACGGAGATGCTACAGGGAAAGCTGGCTGTCCATCAGCGAAAGGGCAGATCTGTCTTCTTCTCGCTGCCCCTCCCCCACGCCAGCGTTTACCCTCCCCTTCACCCCCTTTCCTGCCTACTTGTTATTGAACCCCTGAAGGCCCAAACAGATATTAGATTTCTTTTTGCCAAAACCACTCTCGCTTTCTTTATTTTGGGAAAAGGTCTGCAGACAAGTTAAAAACTAAAAAGCAGTGAATATGTCATTTATTTAGCTTTACCTACTGTTTGAAGACCACGAAACCATCCCCTTTAGTGTTAGCTCCCCTGTCCCTCAAATGCACAGTGACTGGAACGGAGAGGTGCTCAGTAAAGCCTTTTGAAGAAATGAATTACTCTTGGGGACAGATGATGATGATAATGAAGAAAAAAGAGAGAGAGAATTCACAAATGCTAATTAACAGTGGAGAAAATCATTATTTGTGTTTAGGGGTTAAGGACTGCATTTGTCTCAAAAGCTAGCCATGGTGTATCAGGGGACTTTGTAAAAATATAACATAAACAGCCAGTTTTGAAATGTATTTCCCTATGTTTTATCTCCGCATATACGGTAATCTAACACAATGAAATAACTGTGATATCTGTGACCGCATTATAATTATAAGTTCCTTGAGGGCAGAAATGGTTTCTTGAGAGCTTGGGCCCCAAACAATGCCAACGCAGTGATTTACACTGGCTAGCTCTTCAGGGTGGACTTAGTGAACTGAAATTACAGTTGTCTGCCATCATCCACAGTTTCACTTTATGTGGTTTCAGTTACCCATGGTCAACCTCAGTCCAAAAATATTAAATGAAAAATTCCAGAGATAAACAAGTTTTAGATCGCGTGACCCTCTGGTAGCATGATGAAACTGTGTACTGTCTTTCCCTGTCCCTCTAGATTTTACTCATCCCTTCGTCCATCATATTCATGGCCATCTCCCTGCCCGTTAGTCATTTAATCATCTTGGTTCTCAGATCAACTGTCGCAGTGTCACACGGCTTGTATGCAAGTAACTCTTAGTTTATTTAATAATGCCACATTCACATAAATTTTATTATGGTATATTACAATGTTTTATTTTGTTATTAGTTACTGTTATTCATCTCCTACTGTGCATAATTCATAAATTAAACTTTATCATAAGTATGTATGTATAGGAAAGAACATAGTATAGAGAGGGTTCAGTACTATTACATGTTTCAGGCATCCCCTGGGGATCTTACAACATATTTCCTGAGAAAAAGGGAGGATTTCTGTAATGTATTATGGCTGAGAGGATTTAGAGGGAAATGTTTGAATTTGGAAAGGTTTTATGAAGGAAAAAGATTTGAAATCCTGTTTTATGAAGATACGCATGCCTGGCAGAGGAGACAAAACCCATTTTAGGAAGGGAGCAGTACAATAAAAGCACGGGTCAGGCCCTGGCCGGTTGGCTCAGTGGTAGAGTGTCAGCCTGGCGTGCAGAAGTCCTGGGTTCGATTCCCGGCCAGGGCATACAGGAGAAGCGCCCATCTGCTTCTCCACCTCTCCCTCCTTCCTCTCTGTCTCTCTCTTCCCCTCCCGCAGCGAGGCTCCATTGGAGCAAAGATGGCCCGGGCGCTGGGGATGGCTTCTTGGCCTCTGCCCCAGGTGCTAGAGTGGCTCTAGTCTCAACAGAGCGACGCCCCGGAGGGGCAGAGCATCGCCCCCTGGTGGGCGTGCCGGGTGGATCCCCGTCGGGCGCATGCGGGAGTCTGTCTGACTTTCTATCCCTGTTTCCAGCTTCAGAAAGAAAAAAAAAAAAGCACGGGTCAGCTTGTCCAGTGCCATGGCCATGGAGGTGCACTGGGGTCTGGTGTTGTGGCTCTGGGACAATAGGGATTTACAGAACAAGCTGCTGGAGTAAGTGTATAGTAACAGAGTTTTTTCAAGCATTGCTTAGAACAGCACGTGGCCTCCACAAGAATACAGGACCTCTGACATTTTAGTGAAATCTGGGAATGCGCTCGATAGATTCTTAATATAACATCTTTTATTGTAGGATCTTATTACCTATCTAGATCAGCACTCAGTTCGGTATAGATACTGTCATTGAATTCTCCCTGCAGCCCTATGAGATAGATACTATTATCATGGTCGGATGGACAAAGAACAAAGGCTGGGAGAAGTTCAGTAATTACTGGAAGGCACTCAGCTGGTCAGCAAGTGACTAGCCCAGAATGTGAATCCTGGTTCAGTGACTCCAGTAGATCACTCTGGTGAAGTCTTTCGTCCAGACTTTCAAAAGAACCCACTCTTTAATGACGTACGATTGCATCACTAGAGCTCAGGAAGAGAGTCAGCAGCTAGGAGTCTTTGAGAACTGACCTTTGAAGATCCTTCATGCCTTATAAGTATTGGTGCATATCACCCTTCCAACAATGCCACAAGGTGGGGACCGTGATTGCCCCCATTTCTGCATGGTGACATTGAGTCACAGAGAGGCACAGTCACTGTAACTTCTCAGATCCTAAATATTGTCAAGAATGACTTGGAAGGGGGTTTCAAGATGTGTGATGCCTTTTCAGTTTCTGAGCACTAAGGACGACACCAGTGAGAGCACTTTCTCCAACTAGTGACCCATAACACAGAAGGAGCACAAGACACAATTTTCTGAAGTCGCTGGCAGTTCTCATGGAATTAGATTTAGTTCCTCATAAGAAATCTGGCATTCAGGTAAGGACATTTCTCTTGGAGCAGCCTGAAGGTGAGTTAGCTTTCTTTAATGCATTTTATTTAAGAGAATTGATTTCAGATTTGTTGTTTTCCCCCCTGTGCACCTAAAGTCAAGAGGTTAGGTTCGAAGTGTGAGCCAACAAGGAGTGATTTTTGGCACAAATGGCCTAAGAGTGGGCTCTTTCCCATGTGGGTATCCCTCTGTTGCTGAGAAGTGCTGGGGACCAGCGGAAGCCTGGTCATGACTGTTCCCTCCAGCCATCGGGGCAATAAACTGGAAGCAGTGCCAAGACCATTTCCGAGCTTTCTCACATCCATTAGCTCCTCCTGCTGTGGGGCTCCCTGTACGACACAGTGAGACTGACTCCATAAACCCAGTGTCAGCCCCAGTTCTGCACCTTTTGCTTCTGTGGCTCTTGGGAGTCATAGCTCTGCTCTAAACCTCATATCTTTATCTTTCCAAGAAGCCAGTGTGGCTGGCTATGTAAGGAAGCGCTCGAGAGCAGAGACTTTGGACTGGGTTCAAAACTTGCCCTTGTCACCACCTCTGTAACTCAGGCAAACTACTTAGTCTCCCAGCCCCTTATGTTGCGTCTGTAAAACAGGAGAATAAGACCACTTACCTCCTAGGGTTTGGGGGGAATTAAGTGAGATAAGGAATAAGCACTTAACCAAGTGCTGAGCACAGAGCAAGCCCTCAATCAGCGTTACTACTGCTACTTCTTTGCACTTGACTGGTTTATTGTTCTATGCTAAGGCAGAATGAAGCCATCTAAAGCCAGCTTAGGAACTTTCGGTCTCCTCTGGGTCACAGTTTATGGCTCTTGCTGTTCAGTAGTACAATCACAAAACTAAAGCTGAAACACACAACAAACCTTCTGCAAAAGAGGTCCTAAGGTGACTGGTTAACTATTATCTCTCTATTTACTTTGTTGGTTCCCTGATTTAAAAGTGATCACATTATTAGCCACTGAAGTATAGGGAAGCACACCTGTGAACTTTTAACTAGACTCACCAAGAAAAGAAGAGAGAGGACTCAAATAAATAAAATTAGAAATGAGAGTGGAGAAATAACAACTGACACAACAGAAATACAAAATATTGAAGAAAATACTATGAAGAACTGTATGCCAAAAAAAATTAAACAACCTAGGTGAAATGGACAAATTCTTTGAAACATATAGTCTTCCAAAAATAAATCTGGAAGAATCAGAAAAACCTAAACAGACCAATAACAAATAAGATTGAAACACTTATCAAAAAACTCCCAAAAAACAAAACCCCGGGGCCCGATGGCTTCACTGGTGAATTCTACCAAATATTTAAAGAAGAACTTACTCCTATCCTTCTCAAGCTATTTCAAAAAATTCAAGAGGAAGGAACACTTCCAAGTTCCTTTTATGAGGCAAGCATAATTCTGATTCCAAAACCAGGCAAAGACAACACAAAAAAAGAAAATTATAGGCCAATATCCCTGATGAATTTAGATGCTAAAATCCTCAACAAAATATTAGCAAACCAGATCCAGCAATATATGAAAAAATCATACATCATGATCAAGTGGGATTTATTCTGGGGAGGCAAGGACGGTACAATATTCATAAATCAATCAATGTGATTCATCACATAAACAAAAGGAAGGAGAAAAACCACATGATAATTTCAATAGATGCAGAAAAAGCATTTAATAAAATCCAGCACCCATTCATGATCAAAACTCTTAGCAAAGTGGGAATACAGGGAACATACCTCAACATGATAAAGGCCATCTATGACAAACCCACTGCCAACATCATAATTAATCGACAGAAATTAAAAGCAATTCCCTTAAGATCAGGAACAAGGCAGGGGTGCCCCTTTTCACCACTCTTATTCAACATAATACAAGAAGTCCTAGCCACAGCAAACAGACAAGAAGAAGAAATAAAAGGCATCCAAATTGGAAAAGAAGAAGTGAAACTATCATTATTTGCAAATGATATGATACTGTATATTGAAAATTCTAAAGTCTCAGTCAAAAAACTACTTGACCTGATAAATGAATTCAGCAAGGTGGCAGGATGTAAAATTAATACACAGAAATCAGAGGCATTTTTATACACAAACAATGAAATGTCAGAAAGAGAAATTAAGGAAACAATCCCCTTCACTATTGCAACAACAACAAAAAAATTAAGTACCTAGGAGTAAATATAACCAAGAAGGTTAAATACTTATACTCAGAAAATTATAAAACATTGATAAAAGAAATCAAGGAAGACACAAACAAGTGGAAGCATATACCGTGTTCATGGTTAGGAATAATAAACATCATTAAAATGTCTATATTACCCAAAGCAATTTATAAATTCAATTCAATACCAATTAAAATACCAATGACATACTTCAAAGATATAGAACACATATTCCAAAAATTTATATGGAACCAAAAAAGAATACAAATATTCTCAGCAATCTCAAAAAAGAAGAATCAAGTGGGAGGTATCACACTTCCTGATATCAAGTTATACTACAAGGCCATTGTACTCAAAACAGCTTGGTACTGGCATAAGAACAGGCATATAGATCAATGGAACAGAACAGAGAACCCAGAAATAAACCCACAGTTCTATGGACAACTGATATTTGACAAAGGAGGTAAGGAAATACAATGGAGTAAAGACAGCCTCTTTAACAAATGGTGTTGGGAAAATTGGACAATTACTGCAAAAAAAAAAAAAATGAAACTAGACCATCAACTTACAACATGCACAAAAATAAACCTAAAATGAATAAAGGACTTAAAAATATGTTGTGAAACCATAGGCATCTTAGAAGAAAACATAGGCAGTAAGCTCACCAACATCTATTGCAGCAATATATTAGCTGATTTATCTCCACAAGCAAATGAAATAAAAGACAGAATAAACAAATGGGACTATATCAAACTAAAAAGTTTTGCACAGCTAAAGACAATATGAACAGAATAAAAAGACATACCACATAATGGGAGAACATATTTGACAATACATCTGATAAGGGGTTAGTAAGTAAAATTTATAAAGAACTTGTAAAACTCAACACCAGGAAGACAAACAATCCAATCAAAAAATGGGCACAAGAAATGAATAGACACTTCTCCAAAGAGGACATACAGATGGCCAATAGACAGATGAAAAAATGTTCAACATCACTAATTATTAGAGAAATGCAAATTAAAACTGCAATGAGATACCACCTCACACCAGTCAGAATGGCACTCATTAACAAAATAAGACATGATAGGTGCTAGCGAGGATTTGGAGAAAGGGGAACCCTCCTGCACTGCTGGTGGGAATGCAGACTGGTGCAGCCACTGTGGAAAACAGTATGGAGATTCCTCAAAAAATTAGAAATGGATCTGCCCTTTGACCCAGGCATCCCACTTATAGGACTATATTCCAAGGACAACATATCACCGAATGAAAAAAAGAAATGCACCTCCATGTTTATGGCAGCATTGTTCACAATAGCGAAGAACTGGAAACAGCCCAAGTGTCCGTCAGTGGACGAGTGGATTAAAAAGCTGTGGTACATATACACAATGGAATACTATGGGGCTATGAGGAAGAAAGAAATATTACCTTTTGAAGCAAGATGGATGGACCTATAAACTATTATGTTGAGTGAAATAAGCCAAGCAGAGAAAGAAAAATATCATATGACCTCACTCATTTGAGGAATCCAAGGAACAATGAACTGAGGAAAGGAATTAAACCTGAAGGGAAGGGGGGAGGGAAGGGAGGTAGGGGAGATGTTGGGGGCAATACGGGGAAGAGAGGATGCTTTTGGGGAGACATTAGAATGTATGTAAACACAATAAATAAATTGATAATAAAAAAAACTTCCCAGAAGCCCTCTGAAAAAGAATGACTGTCTGTCAGCCAATGAAATTTCGCCACGTCATATCAATCCAACCACTCAACCCCAGACGGAAGAATCTGCACAACTTCTCTGGTCCCTGTCTTGAGAACCAGAGAACCTCATCTGGGAAGCGCTCTACTAAATAAAGCTTTTGCTATTCCACACTCGGTAAATACGCCCTTCTTTCTTCTTGGGGGAGGGGATATCTTACATTTGGTGCTGAAACCCAGGAGGAGCTTGAAGTCCACAAGGGACCGCTCCTCTTCCCTTCCCTTCCGAGGAAGAACCAGGATCTCCAACCCCTCACCCACTTCAGCACACAGTGCAGTAAGTCCCCTGCCCCCAGCCTCCCCTCAGTTCTTTCCACCAAGACTCCCTGTCCGTAATCGCAGCTGTGTCAGGGACCTTTTATCCATTCTGAGTGCCTGTGTGCCCGTAGAGATGTCCTGGACACTCCCACTCTCCCACTCTACGTAACCATCGGTGGCCAGAGCTTGAGTTGCAGGACGCCAATTCTCATCTCTGATCACTCCGAGGGCTGAGGGTGGCCATCAGGACATAGGAATCTAAACCTGACTCAAAAACACTCCTAAAGTGCCTTATCCGGAATCTCTCCCTCCCTAAAGAAGAAGAAACTGATCTTCTTCTCCAATGTGGCCGGGCCACAGAACCCACTGGGTAATCGAACCAGGTGGCCTCCTGAAGGGACTTTCGATTTTAACACCCTCACCAATTTAACTGTTGCCAAAGAACTGGGAAATGGTTGGAGATCCCTTACATTCATGGCTTCTAGTATTTGCACTCCCGTCCTAAACTCTGTGCCGCCTGTTCTACGGCGCAGGCCCTTTTTGGCCAGAGAAACCTCAGCTAAACCCTCCACTCCTGGTCTTTCCTCCTTCGCCAACCCCCAACTCTCTCCCCCTCGTGCCTGACTCCCGGGGGCGCCCCTCTCTCGGGACCCCTCTCTGGTCTCTTCCCTCCAGAAAGTCCCCTCTCCTGTGGCCAAGAGCCCCTCCCTTCTCCACTGTGTTCTTAAGCCCCTCCCCAATCAGGCCACCCTCCTCCGGCCATTGGCCCTCACATGGGTTTGCAGGGCTACTGACCCCACGTCAATCCCGATATTCTTGCAGGAAGGCCTGGCCCTGTCCTGCCTCTGGCTCCAGCGTTTCCATCTGGATCAGGGTGCCTGGCTCTCCACCCCTCTTATTCTCAACCCCCAAACCCCTATCCAAGACCTGATAAACATGGCATTTAAAGTCGGGAGGAAAAGGCCGAGGCTGCTCACCAGACCTGCATGCAGCAGAAGGAGACACTACAAACCCAGACTCTTGTGGCAGCCCTGAGGCCAGCAGAGCAACAGGGGCAAGGCTTAGGAGGTGCCCGACCCAAGTCTGGGCTGCAAAGAGGAATCCCACCAGGAGCTTGCTTTAACTGTGGCAAGGAGGGCCACTGGTCCTGGCAGCGCCCGTGCCCAAGGTCACCCACTAAGCCCTGCCTTGACTGCAAGCAGCCCGGTCACTGGCAGAGCGATTGCCCCCTTTGGGCAACAGGCTCTTCCTCAGCGCCTCTATGTGGAGGACAAGCCACCCTAATGGAAGGCCAAGCCAGCCAGGCGGGCCTACTGCTCGAACTCCTAGGCTCCATGGACGACTGACGCAGCTTGAATTCGAAGACCCCCATCACCCTCGCTGAGCCCAGAGGCAGTATCTGCGAGGTTTCTCAAGTCACGATCAGATGCTCCTACACCCATATACGTGACTCCCCTCAGAGCCATCACCTTCTGACCTCCCTTCCCCATGACACCCCTAACCAGCAGGAAGTAGCCAGACAAATAGCGGCGCCCCTATCTAACATAAAAGGTTGGAATGTGAGGTCAGTTGGCAATGGGGGAAGGTCACGTGAGGAACCAGACCCGGAAACTTTGGCTGGAACCGTCCACACCCATGTGCACCAAAAAACTTCCTAGAAGCCCTTTGAAAAAGAACGACTGTCTGTCAGCCAATGAAATTTCGCCACGTCATATCAACCTGTCCACCCTACCTATGCTATAAATTACCCCCCCGGGTGGGAGAATCCTCATGACTTCTCTGGCCCCTGTCTTGTGGACCAGAGAACCTCGTCCGGGAAGCGCTCTATTAAATAAAGCTTTTGCTATTCCACACTCGGTAAATACGCCCTTCTTTCTTCCTCGGGGGTGTGTGGGGGGGAATACTTTACAACACCCCTCTTGTCCAAGTCATCTGTGAAACAATCCACTTGAGAAATAAACCTTGCTGTTTCCAAATCTCCTCATGGGCCAACTAAGAAACAAGTTATTCGGTCTCATAAAATATATTAGTTGAGTTAATTATTGGAGAATGTGATGTCAAGAATTTGACACGTTTCCACAACTAATTCTTCCAAAGTCATAAGTGTTTTAAAAGTTGTATTTTCACAAAAACCAAACTTCAGCTGTGTTATTCCTCAAACTTGTGTTGGGGGGGTGGAGATAAAAAGAGAGAGAAAGAGGGAGAGAGAGAGAGAGGGAGGGAGGGAGAAGGAGAGAGACCTCTGCGGGAAGGAGCTCAGGCAGGTCTTTAATCAAGTAGGGAAATGAGGAACTGAGAATGCGGGAGAAATCAAGGCCACATTCCACAGTGACAGGAAAGGTGGACTCAGGCACCAGCTTCTGGGCTTGAGGTCCAAAACTCGGCTCTGCAACCTGAGCTATGACACAGAATTTCATTCAGTCCTCTCATTGCAGAAAGCTTCAGTGTCTTTTGTGATGTGTGCCAGCCATCGAGTCAGAGGCCAGGAATGGAAGGCCAGCTCGAAGTCCCCAGGACTAGACATATGAGGAAATCAGGGGTTCCAGTGCAGTGGGGGAAGGACGGTGGCAGTGGGAGGGTGCTGTGGAGCAAAGAGGGGTGCCAATCACAGGTCCCCCTGTATCTCCGACCTCTTCTCAACCTTCCTCCTCCACCTCCCTTCCTCTGCCCTCTCTCCTGAAGTTTCCTCCAGCTCCTACAATGCTTATGTCACACAGCAGTTATAGTCAGCCCCACACCCAGGAAGCACACTTATACTTGTCTCAGTGATTATTTTTGCACATACTGGGGTTGTTGTCTCAATAATATCTCCTCATTGCCAAGACCCAGATCTTTTGCTTTCTTTTTAACCCTCATCGCAGCCTTGATGGGGAAATTTATCACTGTTTTCACATATTCAACACAGTACCGGGACCTTACTAGGAAGCCAGAAAAAGCCTGTTGAAGAACCCGTGTCAACAATGAGCTATAATGAAACAGCTGGTGTAATTAACAGAGACCTCTCTAGAAAAGAATCAATCTTACTCTTTTTGAGATTGGAAGGTACTTTTATGTTTTGTTATGCTTTGGGGATGAAAGGTGGTATGAGGGGCACAGGGCAATAAATCAATGGTAAGTATTATATTCTCCCTGTTTCAATGTCTTTTCTAAACCCCAAGCAATTTTTTACTTTCAGAGTCTGTCCTCCAAGCTCCGAAGGCATAAAGTACATAGTTCTGATAACAATCAGTCATGAATATTCTGGGCAAGTATGCAGTTTTCAGATCCCCTAACACTGTCCCCATTGAGCCCTTGACAGAGCCTCTGAAAGGGTTGAGTTTAAGTAAATAAAACCACCAAGTACACACTCCTGTTATTACCCCTACCATGTGCCAGTCTCCCTAACTGGGCTATGAATTCCCCCACACAGATGCCAAATATTACCCATCTTTATATCTCCAGTGCCTAGCATGAGGCCAGGCCAAGAACAGGCACAGCTGTAGAAGACACTTTGGCAGGTCCTTGATAAGTTAATAGAATTACCATATGACCTACCAATTCCATTCCTAGGTATATGTCCCAAATAATTGACAATAAGTGTTCAAACAAAAATTTGTACACAAATGTCTATAATAGCATTATTTATAATAGAAAAAATGTGAAAACAAATGTCCGTCAGCCATTAATTGCATAAACAAAATGTGTTAAATCCATACAATGGATTATTATTCACTATAAAAAAAGATTGAGGCCCTGGCAGATTGACTCAGTGAATAGAGCATCTGCTTGGCGCATGGACGTTCCAGGCTCAATCCTTGGTCAGGGAACACAAGAGAAACAATCACCTACGTTTCTCCTTCTCCCTCTCCCCCTTCTCTCCCTCTTCCCCTTCCGCAGCCAGTGGCTCCATTCTTTCCAGGGTGGTTCAGGGGCTAAAAATAGCTTGATTAGCAAATCAGTCCCAGAGGAGGGGTTGTGGGGTGGCTCCCTATAGGGGCACATGAGGGAGTCTGTCTCACTATCTCTCTTACTCTCACTTAAAAATATGAAGTACTGATACATGCTACAACATGGATGGACCTTGAAAAATATTCTAAGTAAAGGAAGCCAGACACCAATACCACATATTGTAATGTTTCCAATTAAAGGAAATAGCCAGAATAGGTAAATCCGTGGAGACAGAAAATGGAGTAGTGGTTGCCAGGAGCTAGGGGAAGGGAGGATCAGAGAATGAAGAAATTTGAGAGTGGTAACAGTTGCGCAACAGTGTGAATGTATGAAAACCACTTTAAAAGGTTTACACCAGCCTGACCAGGTGGTGGCGCAGTGGATAAAGTATGGGACTGGGATGCGGAGGACCCAGGTTCAAGACCCCAAGGTCGCCAGCTTGAGGGCGGGCTCATCTGGTTTAAGCAAAGCTCACCAGCTTGGACCCAAGGTTGCTGGCTCGAGCAAGGGGTTACTCAGTCTGCTGAAGGCCCGCAGTCAAGGCACATATGAGAAAGCAATCAATGAACAACTAAGGTGTGAACAACTAAGGTGTCACAACAAAAAACTAATGATTGATGCTTCTCATCTCTCTTCATTCCTGTCTGTCTGTCTCTATCTATCCCTCTCTCTGACTCTTTCTCTCTCTGTGTCTCTATGTAAAAAAAAAAGTTTACACCAGTAATTTTTATGTTGTATGTGTATTTTACCACATTTAAAAAAAAACCCTAAAAGAATAGATACACATACCTGTTTTCAAATAAGCTGGTTAATGTAACCAAGGGATATAAGAGTATAGGTGACTGGAAAATTTGAAAGAAAGGTGGGGAGAGGAGAGTTGACAAGCAATTGTCTTCTAATGATGACAGCACTCTTTAAGAAGCTGTTGGTCAAATAAGTTTGTAAACATGATACATATGTTTGCTCACTTTGGGTGTGAGAGACAGGCTGTAAACTGGCAAAGTCATTATAGCCTAAGGCCGTGATGGCGAACCTATGACACGCGTGTCAGTAGCTATTTTCAATGACACACAGCCGCATGCAGCTGCATACTAGAGAAGTATGGGGCCGCATGCTGAGAAGGACGTTTCATCCTTGGCACCTGCACGGCCAGGTGCAGTAGCCGAGGATAAAACATTTGCTGTAGTGTAGACACTCTGTGCCGGAGGTCTGTAGGCTTGTTGGGCAGATAAATGTATTATGCTCACTTTGTTAAAGATGGCACTGTCCACGTGGAGGCTCGTCGTCCAGGTGATATTAAGATATTAATGTGTGTTGGAGGTGGGCTGTGGGCAGGCAGGATCCTTATAGCCTGGGGCTTGGTTCTAGGACTAAGCCTTTCCCACCCTTTCTGATGTGGGGTGGTGCAATCCCATCATGCTCCGGATAGGTGACTTTGTATTAGAGACTTCCCTATTTTGTATATTGGATTAAAGGTTTTGATTTCTACACTATAAAATGAGGGCAGAATGGGAGTTTGCGCTCTTGGTTCCAGAGATTAACATTAGAGGAGAGAGCAGAGAGGAGAGCAGAGAAAGGCCACATGGAGGAGGCCAGGAGAAGCAGCCAAGATGGCAGAGTGTTGAGTGAGAAGCCAGTTAGTGCAGAGCTTGTGCAGGGAGAAGGAAGGAGATGGGGAACAGAGGTGAATAAGTCTGGTGAGCTAGAAACCTTTGATTCTAGGAAACTTGGATAAGTCAGTAGCTTTGTGAGCACTGAATGAGTGGGTTTTGGAGCCCAGTGTGTGTTTTTACTTGCCCGCCGGGTGCAAGCTAGAATTAAAGATGACAGCCCACCGGTTTTTGGCTCCGTTGTTTCTTTACCGACTGTCCGAATCCAATGCGAACCTGCATGTGAATGGCCACGATGGCGGCTCCTGGCTTTACAAGGCCAAATCAAGAGAATTCCAGCACAGAGTGGGGGTAGGGGGGAATGCATCTCTGGGGGCCCTGTGATCGCCATTACCAGCAACCACATAACCACAGCAACTATCATCCAATCTACTGTTCTGGGGTGTTGTGGATTTCTAATTGACCATCATTACTGAGATAAGTGAGGGGGACGCTGGGAGAGGCGAGGGCCTGTGCTATGGGTGCCATTTCCCGCCATTAGAAATAGCGGCAGCCATCTTAATTTATGTAAAATGCAACTTGCAGAATTTTGGGACAGACAGTATCTGGGCTCAGGTGTTTGTTGACTTGGGGTCAAAGCTTGAGAATCTAGAAAGGTGCCACTTGGAGAATCAAGAGGAGTGCCACTACAAACAGGAAATTTGGAGTGCCTGGAACCGATTACCAGACACTTTTAGCACCCTGAAAAATATAGCAATGGCTTTACTCACAATTTTTCCCTCTATGTACTTTTGTGAGACCTTATTCTCAGCGTTAAATAATATTAAAACCAACAAAAGAAACAGATTAACAGATGAATAGCGCTTGCTTGGGCTTGAAGTGTACAAAATACCAACCTTAAATTAAAGATTTAGCAACAAAAAAGTCACTAATAGGCAGGTTAGTTAAAGAATTCCCCCTCCCCCTCACTTATCTTAGTTCATGGCACCCCACACAAGTTAAATAATTTCAAGACCAACAAAAGAAACTGACAGATGAACAGAGAAGTCACTAAGCAGGTAAGTTAAATAATTAGTTTTTGGTTTATTAAATGCAGTTATATATTACAATTATACATTTTGTTATTTAAACTATAAATATCGTGAAATTATGGTTTTTCTCTCAAAGTGACACACAACCCGAGTTATGCTCGGTTTTTTGGCGAATTTTGACACACCAAGCTCAAAAGATTGCCCATCACTGGCCTAAGCCTTAGTTTTAAGACTAAGCATTTCCCTCCCTTCTAATACTAAGGTCTTCTCAAAACTAAGGTTTTCCCCACATCCTTAACTGTTGCATGATGTGGGGTGGTGCACTCTTAAGAGGAATCCCATTTATGCCTTAGATAAGTGGCTTTGTATCAGAGACTTCCTTATTTGTATATTGGCTTAAAGGCTTTAATTTTCTACACTATAAAATGAGACAGACCAGGGGCTTTCCCTCTCAGTTCCTGAAATTAGCATTGAAAGGAAAGGCAGCCAAGATGGCAGAGTGCTGAAGGAGAAGCCAGTTTGTGCAGAGAGAAGGAGATGGGAACAGAGGTGAATAAAGCTGGTGAGGTAGAAGCCTAGGAATACTCAAATAAGTCAGTGGCTTTGGGAGCCCTGAATGGAAAGGGAAGTGTTTTCCCACTGTTGGGCAGATGAAATATATTATGCTCACTTTGTTAAAGATGGCGCTGCCCACGTGGAGGCTGTCACCCAGGTGATATTAATGTGTGATGGGGGCAGGCAGTGGGCAGGCAGGACCATTGTAACCTGGGGCTTGGTTTTGGGATTAAGCCTTTCCCACCCTTTTTGATGTGGGGTGGTACAATCCCATCATGCCTCAGATAAGTGACTTTGTATTAGAGACTTCCCTATTTTGTATATTGGATTAAAGGTTTTGATTTCTACACTATAAAATGGGGGCAGAACAGGAGCTTACTCTCTTGGTTCCTGAGAGTAGCATGAGAGAGCAGAGAGAGCAGAGCAGAGAGCAGAAAGAGGCCATGTGGCCAGGAGAAGCAGCCAAGATGGTTGAGTGTTGAGTGAGAAGTCAGTTAGTGCAGAGTTTGTGCAGGGAGAAGGAAGGAGATGGGAAACAGAGGTGAATAAGTCTGGTGAGCTAGAAACCTTTGATTCTAGGAAACTCGGATAAGTCAGTAGCTTTGTGAGCACTGAATGTGAGTGGGTTTTGGAGCCCAGTGTGTGTTTTTACTTGCCCGCCGGGTGCAAGCTAGAATTAAATATAATGGCCCATCAGTTATTGGCTCCGTTGTTTCTTTACCGACTGTCTGAATCCAATGCGAACCTGCATGGGCCGGGCGGCTGTGATGGCGGCCCTGGCTACTGGCTTTACACCTACTGTGTGTACTTCTCGTCCACCGGGTGCGAGCTAGGATTAAAGGTAATGGCCCATCAGTTCTTGGCTCCGTTGTTTCATTAATGTCTGTACGAATCAAACCTGAATCTGCATTGGCCAGGCAGCTGTGATGGTGGCCTCAACTACTGGCTTTACAGAAGCCCAGCAGCAGCACCCTCAGCTCTCAGTTTAAAAACCACGTCCTTCTCAATGACCAGAGACAGACTGTGGAATGGTCAGACGTTATGACTCAGCAATAGTCACTGTGAAAAACGCTATTAGAATCAGAGCTATTATGAAAGCAGTTTTGTTATTCTGAGTTGTTATAACAGCATTTTCCCAGATCAAATTCATTTGTTAATTCAACGAAAGCCTCAGGACCACCCCCACCCCTGCCCCTACTCCCTGCCCTATGCTCCATCTTTACTGCCTCTTGAGTCGCCTACGTGTATACTCCGCCCACTTCTCACATTGAAACCCTGTGGGATGGGAAGCACTGGACTTTGCCCACCGTCATGGGACATGACCACAGAGTTAAATTTGTGTTGAACAGGCTCCTGAGATCGCATCCAAGGGCCTGTGCTCACCACTGTTCTCTGTCCTTTTCTAGCTGTGTGACCTTGGGCAAGTCACTCCACCTCTCTTAGCTTCAATTTCCTTAGCTGGAAGTGACAACCACCCAGCGTAGCCACGGGGTGATTGTGAGGCACACACGAGATAAAGACGGTGAAACTGGTTTGAAGCCTATCACAGGTCAGATACAGTTAAGAGAGCTTATTTTTGCAGTGGGTCAGGGCACAGGTTTTGGTTCTCCAGCCAGGAGACAGTGGACAAGAGATTTAACCACGCTGAGCCTCATGTTCCTCCTGGGTAAACGGACACCGTAGCACCGTCAACAGAAGTTTGTTATTCGGTTCCGATGAGACGGTGCACAGGAAGGAGCCGGAGGCGAAACTGGGAGGGAGTGAGCAATAGGTAAGTGACAAGTTTTGCAACCAGCGCCATTTCCCTGAGTCAGTGCGGGCATCTGGAAAGGGATCACAGAAAAGAAAGTCAGTCAGCGCAGCCTCCCACACACCCCGTGTTTGTCCCTGTCCTGTTCAGCGAGATTCCGGCTGGGCCTGTCTTAGACTCAGGCCCCGTGGCTGCGGCCCCGCAGAGCTGCACAGCCCGGGCCCGCGGCTGAATAAGCGGCGGAGCGGTGGGCGGGGCCGGACTCAGCCTGCTCCTCCCTTCCCAGGCCTGGAGCTTTCAAGACTCAGCGCGGCAGTCAGACCTCAGACCGTGAGAGTTAGTGTTCTCCACTCTCCCCTGCCCCAAGGTCTGTGTGTTGTGTTTTTTTTTTTTTTTCTTAAGTCGTTTACAACACGGAAATGTTTAACACCCTATGGGCAACTCACTGTAATTATTCTCTAGTCTTGGGAATTATAGTAACAAGAGGCTTGCTTTCTCCATTCTAAAGAGCACGTGGCACCCCAGCCAACCAATATTTACTGGCTCTGCCCAGGTCTGCCGAGAGGGAGAGAAGTTTGCAACACCGTAAGATGTAGGCACAGCCCTCTCAGGGAGAGAAGTATAAACGCTGGCAGGTGTAAGGCCAGTGGCCACCGCCGTGGCCCTGCAGGTTCCCATTGGATTCGGGCACACGGTAAAGGAACTGTGGGGCCAGAAAATGGTGAGCCATTCCGTTTATAGTCTCCCAAAGGCAGATGAGCAAACAGGCAGGGCTCCCAAGCCTTCAGCATTCTGTACTCTCCAGGCCTCACAGTCCCCCCACCAGCCGCAACACCCCCTTCTCTAGAAAACACTATCAAACAACAGCCCCTCCTTGGCAAGAAGGCAATCTGCAATTTGCAATCTGCCACCCTGAGGTCACACACCTGCAGCCTTCCAACAGACTACATACACATGGCTGTGCCCGCGCCAATGCAAAATACAAGCGGGCAAACCTAAACCCATTCTACAAACTTATTTGTCCAACATCAGGTTTCTTGGGAATGTAGGCATGGATACTATTCAGGAAGTGTTGAAATTCTGAGTTCCTGAATAAAAGATTTTCTGATGTGGATTTTTGTTTTCTTTCTTTTTCTTTTTTCCCCCCTGTTGTTGTAGGTAACGAGGAAAAATGGAGCCTCCTGAATCTTTTTTTTTTTTTTTTTTTTCTGAAGTGGGAAGCTGGGAGGCAGAGAGACAGATTCCCGCATGCGCCTGACCAGAATCCACCGTCATGCCCCCTATTGGGCACTCTGCTCATCCGGGCCGTTGCTCTGTTGCAACTGGAGCCATTCTAATGCCTGAAGTGGAGGTCATGGAGCCATCCTCAGCGACCGGACCAACTTTGCTCCAATGGAGCCTTGGTTGTGGGAGGGGAAGAGAGACATAGAGAGAAAGGAGAGGGGGAAAGTTGGAGAAGAAATGGGCACTTCTGTGTGCCCTGACCAGGTGTCGAACTCGGGACTTCCACATGCTGGGCCAACCGGCTGGGGCCTGAGCCTCCTGAATCTTAATTGTAGGATCCTGGAATCTACCATTATGTTGCTAGATGTAATGAGGAAAGGGGAAATGAAAGCATTTGTTGGTATTTCTGTTTACTGAAATTCTGTGAAGGACCCTGGCTTTACAAAAAGGAAGCACTCAGAATAAGAGTGCAGCATGGTGTGGGCAAAGGCTCAAACGCACCACAGGACACATGACATGGGCAAGGAGCCTGGAGCCTGGCGTGAAGAGATGGCTTTCAGCACTACTCAGTGTGTGGCCTGGGGAAGTCTGTACCATCTCGGAACCTCAATTCCTTGGCCCGTGAAATGAAAATGATAATACCCACTCTGTTTACCTTACCACATTGTCTAAAGAACCAAATGACATTTGTGAACAATAAAACGATATACCTGTAATGAGTAGACTATGAGTATATATCAACGTCATGCTCAAAAAATTGGTTACGCTGGAAAGTTAGATTGTGGTTAAAAAAAAAAAGATTCAGAATAAAAGAAATGATAAGGGCCAAGGGAGATTTTAAAATAGATTGGTCAGATCACAGTGAGAACAGAAGGGCTCTTTTGAGAGGACAGTGCCAAGAAATGGAGAGAATAACTGGGACCTCAACAGGGAGTTCCACAGTGGTGACAGCAGAGGAGGAGAAGTTGTCAGGTTCCACTGGAGCTCCCAACGCTGGGGGCTTTGTTCACTGATATGCTGAGGAATGGGGCTGGGGAATGTGAATGATGTGAGTGATGTCTGTGAGTCATTGTACCATCCATATGGAAGGTCACATGCCAGAGCCAGAGCCAGGAACACGCATGCCAGCCAAGGCTAGGACTGCGCCCAAGAACCTGGGGAGAAGGTGCGCTGGCCCAGGAGGACAGGGAAGTGAGTTGGACACTCCAGGCAAGTTCAAAGAAAGCCCTCAAGAGGCTGTGGGGGAGGTCAAAACAAGCAGATGTCTGGGCAGAGGAGACTGTCAGCAAGTGTAAAGCCCCACCACTGCTGTGGGGTTGGAGGCCAACGAGACCAAGAAATTCAGAAGAGCTGGAATCCGAGGCAGGCTAGTAAGGACGCTACTCAGCCAGTTAGGAGTAGGCAGGCCCCCTGGAATAAGAAGATCAGAGCTGCAGGACGAGGGGAGGGTTGATTCCCAAGAGTGAGACACCAGGATTGTGTTTATGTGACTCCTCCACAGAACAGTCAGAGGCAGCAGGCTTGTGACCAGAACTATGTCTCATTCCTCCCTGTAGCCTTCCTGCCCAGCACAGTGCCTGGTGTTCAGAAGTAACGCAGTCAGTGTGCCTTGGAAGGAACCAACAAATAGATGGCACATGAATAAGGACAAATTCAAAATAATCAACATGTTTTATAGGCTATTGAATGTATCTCAGGTCTCCTTCCCTTTTCTTTATATTGTGTATGTTCTCAAGATGGCTGTGGTCCCATTTCCATGGCAACTCGTCCCTTCATTATATCATGCCCAACCTGCCTCTGGTTACCAGGCATTGCCACAGAGTACCTCACTCAGTTCCCAGTCGTGTTTACATCCTGTCCTGAGACAGAATGTCTTCCATTAGGGAACATCCTATTCTCAGAAATTATCTTTTAAAATGCAATTAAGCACATTATGAATTGGTTGGGTTTTTTTTCCAACTATAAATATAAAATTTCTCCACAACTTCCTTGCCAAGAAACAAGTTTTCTTGTCAGCTGTTTCCATTGATTCTTTTCAAAACTTTTTTTCTCCACGCATATTGTAAGCTGGCCTTCGGAGAAGCATTTGGTTCCCCAATTAATTTAACTCTCAAACTTTCACCTTTCATTGTGGACTCTACTCCCTGCTGGTCACTGCTGTGATCAGACTGCCAGCAGCCTCACCTTCGATACTGAAGATCTGAACCATCTCAAGAAAATGCAGACACAAGAGTCACGATACACACTCAATTTAATTTTACTGTCATTTTGATTCGACTGGTCCATTTGTGTTTTTAAAGCATCCAACATGGTTCTCATCACTTTAATGCAGAAAAATCTATCTGACCTATTCTTTTTTTTTTTTTTTTTCATTTTTCTGAAGCTGGAAACAGGGAGAGACAGTCAGACAGACTCCCGCATGCGCCCGACCGGGATCCACCCGGCACGCCCACCATGGGGCGGCGCTCTGCCCACCAGGGGGCGATGCTCTGCCCATCCTGGGCGTCGCCATATTGCGACCAGAGCCACTCTAGCGCCTGGGGCAGAGGCCAAGGAGCCATCCCCAGCGCCCGGGCCATCTTTGCTCCAATGGAGCCTTGGCTGCGGGAGGGGAAGAGAGAGACAGAGAGGAAAGCGCGGCGGAGGGGTGGAGAAGCAAATGGGCGCTTCTCCTGTGTGCCCTGGCCGGGAATCGAACCAGGGTCCTCCGCACGCTAGGCCGACGCTCTACCGCTGAGCCAACCGGCCAGGGCTTATCTGACCTATTCTTAGAATTCATTTTGCTCTGCTCCTAGAGTGTGCCTTGACCATCGTCTCCTCCTCAGCTATAAACTTGTGAGACTTTTAAGAAACACTCAGGTAGGGCCCACTAATGCCAGCTGAGACTCATCTTGTCCTTTCTTTTCAAGATGGACATTCACATCAGCTTACAGATCTCTGCCACCCAATTGCCCCTTGTAACCAGTTGTGGATAAGCTTGTCCTCAGTCCAGCAACCAATCCCGTCTGTCACTTGGGTCCCTTCTCCACCATCCTTGCCTTCCAATAAAAGCCCCGCACTGATTCAGGCATTTGGTCTCTCTCACTTACAAGGCCTCAATACACAGCTCAACTCCGTGTATTGTTGAGAAGTTCTATCTAGATCCCTTCCTCCATGCTCAGCGAGCCTCCACACGGCCACCATTTATTGTGGCTAAGGGATAATTCCAATTTCCGTGACTGAAAGAAAACAGCTTTCTTGTGACTATGTGGAAATAAAAATCCAATTTTTATTTCTCCTGCCCTTTTCATGCCTGCATTTAGAGCTAACATAAAGGTCATCCTATCTGTGCAGCTCTGCTGTGACCAACTTGCAAAAGGTATTTTCTGAAGAGCTAAGTCTGTACATGGGGTAATTCATGTGTGGGAGAGTCTCTGTTGGTCATCACCGTACTGGGTTGAATTGCATTCCCCACAAAAATATGTTCAAGTCCTAATCCTCAGTACCAGTGAGTGTGAGCCTATTTGGAAACTGGGTCTTTGCAAGAGTGATTAAAATGAGATGAGGTCCTATTGGATTGGGGTGAGCCTGATCCTGCCACTGCTGTTCTTAAAAGAAGCGAGAATATTAACGTGGAAGGAAGGAAGACTGGCATGTGCAGATGGAGGCAGAGAGTGGAGTCCTGCTGCCACGAACCATGGGGCGCGAAGGCTTGCCAGCAATCACCAGAAGGTAGAAGAGAAAGGGAGGCTTCTTCCCTGGAGACTTTGGAAGGAGCACAGCAATTCTGACAGCTTGAATTCAGCTTCTAGCCACTATGACTGTGACAGCATACATTTCTGTTGTGTTAAGGCACCCCGTCTGTGGTGGTTTGTTACAGCACTCCTAAGAAACCAACACATTCACCAACTGGAAAACTAGATAAAGTTGAGAGGTTTGAATCTCCAGCATCTTGTCCTGCCTCCCTCTGTGTTCAAACCTCCGAGGATAAATGGAAATTTTCTCATTTTGTTTTTTTGAATGACATCATCTTCTATACTTTTGGCTTAAAAAAAAAGGAGAAGTTCCTCCTCCTCTGATGTTGGTCATATTACCAATGATGCATGTCCACGATGCATTAAACACCCATTTTTGAGGTACTACCAACAGAGTCACAGCTCCTCTGGAGTCCAAATGCCTGGTCTCGTGATGAGAGTTTACCTGAGAGTCCCAGACCAGCTAGTGAATGAAACGCGACCGTCTGAGTTAACACATCAACCTGCGAGGGCCGCAGGCAGCTGGGCAATAGAGGTGATGAGTAATGGGCCTTATAAACGGCCAGTGTAAGATTTCTTCCAAGGAAAAGCTCTGAACAAAGTGCTTTTCAAATTAATTTTGTTTCATTTTGGAGAAAGAGTTCTAGAGCTGGGATGCGATGGAGACACCGCGGTAGGGATGAAAGCAAAGGGTAGGAAGCAACGGTGGCAGTCACCACTGGGAAAAGGGAGAGTTAGGGGTGCGACAGCAGTGGCGTTGCTTGTGTTGACTGGAAGCAGACTTGCAGATAAAGCTGACTCCCAAGTTGAGAAACTCTGGGAAGTATTTGGGTCTCTGAATGTGATGAGGAATTGAGCTTTGAGATCAAGAAAGACAAGGAAAGGGGGAATGAAGATGAGGAGCTAGAGCTTGGTGGAGCCCTCAGGGTTCTGGACTCCAAGAGCTGCATTTTGCAGATGAGGAACTGAGGCCCTGAGAGGTGATGCTATTCAGCCACAGTTCCACGGCTGGCAAAGGGCAGAGCCAAACTCATAATCCTGTTCTCTTTCCAGATCAGAGACCAAGACCTGGAAAAAGCGAGAGGGTTCACATCTAAGGATACAGGTTTTGTAGACCCCCACTTTATAGCTGGTAAGACACACGTTTCCCAGAGGAGAATGTATGGACAGAAGCCACGCACCATGCTCATGGTTCAACCTTTCTCTACTTTTCAAAATTAATATTTGAATTGATCCTTAACATTTAAAGATTAAGCAGGTTCCCATAAAAATCGAGATGCATGGCCCTGGCTGGCTGCCTCAGTGAATAAATTGTCCACCTGACATATGGATGTTCTGGATTTCATTTCTGGTCAGAGCACACAAGACTATGTGCTTCTCTCCCCTTACCTCTCCCCCTTCTCTCCCTCTTCCTCTCTCACAGCCAGTGGCTCAAATGGTTCCTGCGTCGGCCCTGGGCACTGACAGTAGCTTGGTTGTTCCAGCTCAGCCTTAGGTGCTAAAAATAGCTCAGATGATTGGAACATTGGCCCTGGACAGGGGTGGTTGGTTGGATCCTATCTGGGATGCATGCGAGAGTCTGTCTTACTGTTTCCCCTCCTCTCACTTAAATTTTTTTTAAAAACCTACGTGCCTAGCTGCTCTGAGAAAAGTCAGCCAATCTGTGAGGAACTGAGTAGGACCTTCTTTCCTGTCAAATGGGGCATGTGCAGGCTGGGCGACCCCATCTACTTGGCCAGGTCCACAACGTACGTGGTCCACTTGACCCCTGGTGGCCCTGGAGTTTGCAACCCCTGGGAGGCAGGAGAAAAGCAGAGGCCCTGAGCCTGGGGCTGAGATTTGGGACTGTGAATATCAGGGGGTGAAGGAGCCAATCAAGGAACCCAGAGACAAGCAGGACCAGGGAGCCCAGACCACAGAAACAAAGGTCTTGACCAAAAATTCAGGGACAGAATTTTCATCTATTTTTAGGTAAAGCAGCAGGATCTGGAAACCAAAAAAAAAATTAAAAAAAAAAAAAGGGGGGTGTCAGTTCTCCAGTACTTCACAATGGTGATGACTTATGCAAAACATCCTCTTTCCTATTTTTAACTGGATCACAGGGGCTGTGTCAGAGGACTTGCTGCTGACTAATCCAGTTGAGGCGCCTTTCTCTGAATTGCATAAATGCCATCTACTCAGGCTGAAGAACATTTCAGAAGGGAAAAAAAATCCTGTAAAGACTACTGCACACGGGGCAATCTTATAAATAGTGTCCTGAGTGGGATCGGGATGTTCTGGGCCACAGCTTTCTGGAAGTTGTCTAGGCTTTTACGGTTGAATGATGCAGATGCTCACGGAGAAATCATTTCTTTGTTTAAGCTTAGTTAATGATCCCATGATGTTTTTGCCCTCTAAAGTTTAGTGAGGACTAGTTTCCAGTGTAGTTAACATGGAGAATTGAGACAATTTTTAGTACAACTGTTTTCTAGTTGTATAAACATTCCTGCACCAAGAGTAGACATTTTACTGGAGAAAGGGATCAGGACTGAGAACTAAGGGTTCTGAAGGCTTTATAGGCAAGAGCCAGGTCGTGTCAATGGCAGGACTTGAGTGTCAGCAGAGACCATGGTGATAAAGCGAACAGCCCTTTCCCATTTCACTGACGAGGAAACGGAGCTGCTCCGACCCCCGGCCTCACCAGTTCAGTGCACTCCACTGACTGCCAACTGCCAAGCTCACATCTCTTTGCCTGGGGACTTCTCCCAGAATCGGGAAAAGCCAGATGTGCCAGAGAACGAACACCACTCCGATGCAGCAACCCACAACCAGGCACTTGCAGGAGTTGATGTGGAAACACCCCAGTCCCTCATCCTCAGTGGGAGAACCCCTGAGCACGGGGTTTAGCACAGAGAGTGGGCTGACAGCTTTGGCAAGCAAATATCTCACCTGGAAGTTAATGTAATAATACTGTTTTCTTTTCAATGAATGTGTGTGTGTGTGTTGTATAGTTTATATGCGTATATTTAAACTGCATATAGTGTGAGCTTAATCTATGTGTGTAATATGCATGCAAAAATAAATCATTTAAATATGATGTGTATGAATATATATGTATATCACTTTCTATGTATGGAAAATGATAGTTTTTTCGTTTGCAATGATGTTATAAAGTTTCCTTTTAGAATGAAATTTTTAAAGTAAAAATGTTGAGTTGATTATACGAACATTCAAGTAAATGACAGCTCATGACCTATCCTATGCCAATATGGTAAAAGTCGGGAAGGCTGTGCAGGAAAGACTTCAGTTAGCCCGACGTCTCCCCACTTGGTTCTGCAGACCCGGCGGTCCGCGGCGCCTGCGCAGGTGGGCGCGAGGAAGGAAAGCAGGGTCTGGCACCACCTCTGTTTCAAAGAGGGCGGCTGTGTCTCTGCTGGCTTGCAAACTGGTGATCTAAAGAATGAATTGGAGGAAGGGGTCTAGTGCTAAAAAGAATAATAGTTAATACGTTTGGAAAATTCAAATGGAGCCCAACATTCAATTGATCAAGAAATTGAGACCGAGAGAGTTTCAATGGCATCTTCCGGTTCTCACAGGGAGGTTGTGACAGAGCCAGGACATGGTCCTATTTACAAGACTCTCCCCCGGGCTCTTCCCACTGGGCTCACTTGCGGAGGAGGCTGGATTGGGTAAGGCCTTGAGGGACAAGAGGCAGTGAATGGAGAGAAGGCAGAGAGAGCGAAAGCGTGAAGGGAGTGCAGGGGACGCCCGGGGTGGGTGGGAACAGCGTTTAGAATACAAGAAAGGAAGGGTTCAGGAAGAGAAAAGTGAGACTTGAAGTGGGGAAATAGGCTGGGATCAGGTTGGAGGGGAGCTCGACCGCCTGCTAGGGGGATGCGATGTGTGGCTCCAGATCTCTGAGCTGGGAAGTGACCCTGAAAACCATGCTCTGGAAGGCGGCACAGTGGAGAGCAACTGTTCACATATTGCTTCCAGAACACGCTGTGCACAGGTTACTAAGCCTGACGGCGCCTAGTTTCTTCATCTATACAACAGCAATAGCATCAGAACTGCCCTCCTGAGACTTTGGTAAAGATTAGTGGAAAGAATAAACCCAAAACAGTGGCAGGTACCTAGTAAGGACTCGATAAATACACAACAGCTATTATGGTGTTTTCTATGAGGGACTGAATTGTGCAGAGAGAAGGCAGTGGCTTGGCTAGGCTAGTTACTGGCAGAGCCACAATTAGAAGTCATTTCTCCTTATTTCTAATTCAACACTTTTATTTCACTATGTTTGAAAACAATGTATTGTTTATTTTCTTGTATGTATTAGCATTTCCACTTGCAAGCCATATAGCATCCCTGCCCTTGTGGAGTAGATCAGTGTTGTCCTGCTATGCCAAGGTTGTGGGTTTGATCCTCAGGGCACATACACGAACCAACCAATACGTGCATGGTTGAGTGGGGCAGCAGGTTGATGTTTCTTTCTTTCGCTCTTTCTCCCTTCCTCTCTATAGAATCCATTTTTAAAAATTAAAACACACACACACACACACACACACACACACACACGACATCCTTGTCTCAGTGTAGGCATACTTCCACAATGATTTCCTTCTGAAAAACAATTTTGATCTATATCTTTCATGCCCTGATTAATAAGTCACATTTAGAGTGAGTGCATGGCTCACTTTGAAAAGGCAAGACTTTTCCATTTTCAGGTCTTCAGCCACTGACTTCGTGGCCTGACTTTAAACAGCATGAAATTACCTATGACATTTAGAATTTAATAAGTATGTTGCTTGTTTTTGTGTCTGTAGATAAGATAACATTTATTTTGACCAAATGTTATCTTTCCCTTTTTTCATCCAATAAATCATGCTTATGACCCAAGAGCTTCTGTTGTTTTTTATGATTCATTGATCAACCATGAAAGAACAAACAAATCCAATGCTGAAACTTGGGTGACTGCCTACTGGGGATTCTTTCTCGGAGACTGCAGTCTCCCAGGGAACCACAGACTGGAAGAGATGGCAGCTCCTTCATCTTTACAGATAAGACAATTAAGCTCAGAAAGGTGAAGTGACTTTTTTTTGCAAAGTCATCTAGCCGGTTGGTGGTAAAGAGGGAATTAGAATTCATTTTTTTCTGACTTTGAATGGATTTCCAAAACGTCTTCCTGTATTATTAGGCAGGTGAATCCAATCTGTGGCTTGTTTTTCCAAATAAAGTTTTACTGCCACACAACCATGATCATTCATGTTCTTGCTGTCTATGGTTGTGGCCCCTCTAAAGTGGCACAGGTGAGTACTTACAATAGAGACCACGTGGCTGCAAGCCCTGAAATATTTATTAGCTGTCTCTTCACAGAAAGTTTGCCAATCCCTGCTGTGTATCAAGCCTGGCTGAAATACTATTTTTTGTTTGTTTGCTTTTATAGATACTCTTTTTGTATCAGATCCTATCGCTAAAAGTTAAAGAAAGTGGAGTTGGGCTGGGAAAAATGGGAAAAGACAAAGAAGAAATAACTTACATGTACTTATCTAATTGGGAAAGACTTTATATGTGTCACCTCTTAATCCTGAAAAAGATGCTATCAGATTGTTATTTTAAGCCCAATTTTATAAATTAAAAAATTGAGGCTAAGAGAGTTAAGAGCTAAGTTCCCTAAGTTGATGCTACTAATAATTAGCAGAACTGAGATTTGAATCAAGCCTTCCTCATTCCAAAAATATGGGTTTTTTTTACTGTACCATGTACGGTAATTTCACATCAGGGTTAACTTCTATTTTTTAAAAGTGTGATATTGCATCCCCTAAATTGAAATAATTTAATTAAAAATAATATTGGGTATCAAATCACATTTCTTTTTTTCTTTTCTTTTATAGAGACAGAGAGAGAGTCAGAGAGAGGGACAGACAGGGACAGACAGACAGGAACCAAGAGATGAGAAGTATCAATTATTAGTTTTTCGTTGTGCGTTGCAACACCTTAGTTGTTCATTGATTGCTTTCTCATATGTGCCTTGACCATGGGCCTTCAGCAGACTGAGTAACCCTTTGCTTGAGCCAGCGACCTTGGGTCCAAGCTGGTGAGCTTTTGCTCAAATCAGATGAGCCCGTGCTCTAGCTGGCGACCTCCGGGTCTCGAATCTGGGTACTCTGCATTGCAGTCGACACTCTATCCACTGCGCCACTGCCTGGTCAGGCTCAAATTGCATTTCATAGATAGTTAACTACTGGTAAAATTTGTCTAATTCATGATGACGTTGTTCATTTTGTTTTTGTTCAGTTGCTCATTTACACAATGAGGAAGTTGGGCTGCCAAAGATGGGAATAATATAGTTTTGACAATTAGCATTTTGCCTTATTGAAGAAACCTGATGGATTAATAGCTCCTTCAGCAGCAGCTGGAATGGCAATCCTGTGTATATGTCTACACAACTAATTGCACAGATATTGCAAAGATGTGGGTTTAAAAATAAAACAAAAAACAATCTCTCCTCTCCAATGCTTGCTGCAAATCTCTAAGCAGTGGCTACCAGATTTGCCTAATCATTTCAAGCAACTGTCAAGTTCCTTAGAATACAGGTCCCCACGACCCTCCCTTGACTCTCTAGTCAGTTTATCTGGGTTTCGTTTGGGAATCTGTGATTTTATTTTATTTTTAAAACTTTGAAAAGCAAAGCAGATGATCATCCAGCTTTGGGTAATGAGTAAATGGACAGGTGCATCTTTGTCTCAGTTCTTCCTGCTCCTTCCTGTCTTCTTAGCTTGTCCTCTCCCTCAGCCGCATGCTGTGGTCTGCAGACACATTATTCCTTGGCTTTGCAGAATGAGGCCGGGGTGAGGACACCTCACACCACACTGCACATTTCCTCGGCATCCAGTAAGGTAACACAAACGTGTTCTGCTTTCATTGTATAGATAGTTAATATGGCTAGTTATGCATTTATTTCTATAATTGCCTTTTTTGCTTCCCATTTGCATTTACACAAAACACCTCCAATGACAGATTCATTCAGATTTCTAATGCTTTCTAACTCCAGAGGTGAGTTTTATAGCAGTGGTGGGATTCAGCTGGTTCACACCAGTTTGGCAGAACCGATATCTAATTTTTTGTTGAGTTTGGCGAACTGGTTGTTAAAATGGCACTTGTAATCAGGGTTCTCTCTAAGGTGGGCACCTGGGCAGCCACCCAATGTGGAAATCACAAATTTACATTTCTTACTCTTTTATTTATTTATTTATTTATTTATTTATTTATTTATTTATTTATTTATTTATTTATTTATTACAGAGACAGAGAGAGAGAGTCAGAGGGATAGTCAGGGACAGACAGATAGGAATGGAGAGATGAGAAGCATCAATCATTAGTTTTTCGTTGCGCATTGCAACTGCTTAGTTGTTCATTGATTGCTTTCTCATATGTGCCTTGACCGCGGGCCTTCAGCAGACTGAGTAACCCCTTGCTGGAGCCAGTACCTTGGGCTCAAACTGGTGATCTTTTGCTCAAACCAGATGAGCCCACGCTCAAGCTGGCGACCTTGGGGACTCGAACCTGGTTCCTTCCGCATCCCAGTCCAACGCTCTATCTACTGCACCACCGCCTGGTCAGGCTTCTTACTCTTTTTTAACATTCATCTGTACAACAGTATATTCTAAACACCCATAGGAATATTGTTCAATCTGTCCACAGTGAAAAATATTTGACAGCTTGTAATATTTATTTATTTCATAAAACTCATTATACCTTTTATGAAATACTACATTTTAATTCCCTCACATTTGTTACTTCAGTAAACAAATATATAACGTAAAGAGAAAAAGTGTCAAACAACCAGGGAGTGGCAAGCTATCATTGGAAATATCTTAAATAACAGTGTTATTGTGTTTTGTCAGGTATTATTTAATATTTTATCACTATTTTAAAACTCTTTCTTATAATCTAGTTTTGTGTGCCTCTTTTATTGTTCTTATTTAAGTATTAAACACATGAAATAATAAACTACTTTTTGGTATATCTTTTTTAATACTTAAAACAGTCATTAGGGAAGAGAACTCATTGTTAAATTATTTGAATCCCACCACTGGTTTAAAGACTCCCAGAATTTAGGTGATAAAAGGTTATTATCCCTTGTACTCTTTTATTCACCTCCCTTTCTTTTCTTTTTTTGCTTTTTAAAAATGTTACTGTAATCATGTAGTGATTAAAACTTTGGACCCTGAAGGTTTGGTGATCTCAGTCACCCATTAATTTAAATCTTTTCTCCCCATTGGCTGGGGCTTATATTAGCCTAATATAACAGGCTTTTAAATATACGGTAGCTATATAACCAAACTCAACCTACATTTATAATATTTTTAGCCAGTTCCTTTCTGTTCTATAGTATAAGTTAAATAAAATAATTGACTTCAATTGTCTTTGTCACTATTGCTAACTTTGGGTGGCAAAGCTAGTTCTTACTCCCTGATGATAACATATGTTTATTTTTTTTCTCTCAGGTGAATTAAGACAAAAATACATAATGTGGGAAGATATCAACATATCCCATTATTATTATTAGGGTTGATCAAGGCCTAACACAGAAAACAGCAGATATCAAATCAAAAAGAAGGAAAGACAATGCTTAACATCCTGAGTAGAACAATAAAAGGATCTATTATGGCCTGACCAGGTGATGGTGCAGTGGATATTAGTATCAGCCTGGGATGCAGGGACCCAGGTTCAAAACCCCAAGGTTGCTGGCTTGAAAGTAGGGACAATGGCTTGAACATGGGTCATACATGACCCCCATGGCCAGTGGCTTGAGCCCAAGGTCGCTGGCTTAAGCAAGGGGTCACTGACTTGGCTGGAGCTCCGTGGTTAAGAAACATATAAGAAAGCAATCAATGAACAACTAAAGTACCATAACAAAGAATTGATGCTTCTCATCTCCCTTCCTGTCTATCTGTCCCTATTTGTACCTTTTTCTGTCTCTGTCTCTCACTTAAAAAAAAAAAAGGATCTATTATGACGATGGTGTTTGGAATTACTGTATCTTACTGTCAGAGAGAAACACAGCTGACAACCAGTATAGAGTCTATGAGTACATCAGAATGGCACTTGAAAGACCCTGACAAAATACAGCCACCAAGCTGGGATTCATGAGATGAGAAATAGTGACAGACTGTAATGCAATATACTTTCGTAAGCCATTAGCATTTGAGGGGAAAAAGGAAGCTCTATGAAATTACTGTGGGCAGTATCTTTCTGCCTCTATAAGATTAACAGAGCACATTTTGCAATAAATGTCTCAAGAAATTTAACCATTCATTTAAATCTAAAGTGGATAACCTGCGATTAAACAAGCATTTTATCTCCCAAGTTAGACTGGTCTTAATGAGCGAGTCTAAATCTTGTTCTCAAGATCAAATTTGCCTTTTGTGACAACACCTCTTTACCAGGCCATCCTTCCAATTGGGGCAAGCCCTTCAGCCTAAGGACAAGCTGGCCTAACAGATAAAGACAGCTAGACACTCTCCAGAAGTGTCGGGAACGGTTCAAAGTCACAGTCTGTTGGAAACAAAAGAGATTATGCTACTTCAGAAAAGTCGCTTTAATTTAAAGGAAATTAAAACCCCTTTATCAATCTTTCTAGTGCCCTCCTCATAGAGAGGAGGAGTAAACTGGGCATTCATAATAGGCGAGGGCGGAGATCCTGGCCATGGCTCCATCAGGGTGTGGCTTTCCAGGGGGCACTCACCCACAGCTGCTATCTGCTTACTCCTAAGCGCCTGTCTTCTTGACTAGATCGGAAGTGTGCCCGAGGCAGGCACCATGCTGAGCTGTATGGGCATCACCAACGATTTTTCTGTGCCCTGTTCAAATGTTTGCAGTAGAAGTTGGTGATGTTGTTAGGTAGGAAAGTAAGTTAATTAATTAGTAGAATTTAGAAAAGCAATAGCATCCAATTTTCTCTAAAAGTTGAGTGGTTGATTTTCTATCTTAGTTAATGTGGGGAAGATCCCTTCTCTGTGGGCAGAATAAATACAAAATGAATACAAAATTGCACACACGTACCAGTTTATTAATATATACACTTGTTTGATTAGAAAACACATAAAGCATATAATCATCAGAATATTTAAATAAGCCAAAACTATAAATACATATTCACCCTTTCTGATCTATTTTTTTGGTTTAAAGTTATGCCAATTTTATCAGCATTTACCAAAGTATGGGCTGTATAGCTGGTCCCAAGGGATGATAATTGTTATTACAGGTAAAATTGTTCCACAGTTTAGTAATTTGGGGAAATTCTGGGTGAAACAAGGTTAAAAGAAATTCCTCAAAGTTTGAATTATGCCAGTTTTACGAATCTTCAAGGTTAGAAGGCAGATAGTATAGATTTACTAACATCACATAACTCATTTTATGGAACAACTAAGGCACTAGAAGCCCGAGGACCACACTTTGGGAAATGCTGAAGTAGACACATTTCTAATGTAGGCTCCAGCTGTAAGGGAAATTTCACTATCGAAGGCCTAAATCAAAAGACCTGCAGTTCGGTAGAACTCTCTGGGATGTTGGTTCTCCACCCCGGCTGCCTTGTTTGAATTGCCCAGGAGCTTTAAACATGTCAGTGTCCAGGGTCCACCCCGGGCCAGCCAAGTCAGGGTTCCCAAGGGTGAGACTTCTGATCTATAAAAGGGAAATAATAATACCTGCCTCACAGGGTTGTCATGAAACATAAATGAGATCATATGTGTTAAAAAAAATAAAAAGGTTTCTTTCTGGGGATAGTGTAGCCCTCTAGTTAATAAATGTGGAAGATACAAAAATAGAAATCACTCTTTGGCTGCCATGGTTTTGCAACCCTGGATGCTAAAATCAGAGTGGAAAGGTATGATGAAAAACAAGATGTCTGCTTGGTCTCAAAGTACTTCCCCACAATATACTTAATAATCACAAGGGGGAAAATATAGTAACTTACTGTATTTCCCATGGATAAGACACTCTCGTGTATAAGATGTGCCTTAATTTTGGGGCCCGAAATTTAAAAAAAGAATGTATTGCATAAAGTTATTGAACTCAAGTTTTATTTGTCATAAAATTCATTCCTGTGAAAAAGCAGGAAATGCAAGTAAAAATGTCTACAACCACTGTACAAGATGCATCCAGTTTTAGACCCCAATTTTTTCAAAAAAGGGTGCATCTTATACATGGGGAAAAACGGTAACACTGAGAAAATCTGGTAGCCCTATTTTAACTAAGTTGAAAGAAAACCTCATCAGTAATGAGACATGTCAACATTATATGCCCCCTGATATGCACTGTGAAGAACATGTCATCATTTTTGTAGTATTCTTGCCCAAACTACATTTTATCTGGGCTTACTTACATGGAATATCAGACAAACTAAAGTCAAAGGACATTTTACAAAATAGCTGGTCAGTCCTCTCCAAAAGTGCCAAGATTGTGAAAGAAAAAGAAAGAGTGAGGAACTATTCCTGATTGGATGAGACTAAGGAACCATGCCAACTGAATGCAGTGTGTGAGCCTGGATTGAACCAAGGACCAGAAAACGGAGGTTAGTAGGTGATTGGTGAAAAATTCAATTAACTTTGCAAATGATACATGTTTAATTGTTAGTTACCTACTTTTGATAATTGTGTGATGGTTATGTAAGATGTTAACATTTGGGGATGATGGATGGAGGGTAAGTAAAACTGCAACCTTTTTGTAAGTCTGAAATTTTTTCAAAATAAAAATTAAAAAAGAAACACGTTTTCCTGACCTGTGGTGGTGCAGTGGGTGAAGTGTTGACCTGGAATGCTGAGGTTGCTGGTTCAAATCCCGGGCTTGCCAGGTCAAGGCACATACAAGAAGCAACTCAGAGTTGGTGCTTTCTGTTCCCTCCTCCCCTGCCTCTCTCTCTCTCTCTCTCTCTCTTTCTCTCCACTCCCCCCTGTCTCAAATCAATAAATGAAATTCTTAAAAAATTAATCTTTATTTCTTCCCCATTCAAGGACTTTAGAGATAATAAAATCAGTATTAAAGGAGGTTTTTCTTCTTCCTAGGTAGTTAGAGTACAGTGGAAATTGGCATATAGTATACATTTTAGCCAACATTTCATATGATTTTGATAAATGTGGTCCCTAAATAAATGTGGCGAGGATTTGATAGGATAGGAAAACAAGAGGCCTGGAAAAAGAGGGAGTAAGAGCAGAGGCGGTGGAGAGAAGAGAGTAGGAGCGCGTGGGATGTTTGGGAGACAGCTCTCGGCTGAGGCGGCGGGGGGAAGAGAGACCGTTGTGGGTGGGGAATAGGTACGGACAACACTGAGAAGGGCGGAGAAGGAACAGGACAGATGAACGATCTTTTACTGGCATTATGTATGTATGTTCTCCTTGGTGTTTGCTTGTGAGCCTGCAGTCAAGATGTTGATTTTTTATCTGATTTTTTCCTTGACTGTTACTCTAAGCTGAGACTTATCTTCAGAAGACTTGGTTATAGTCCTGTTACATTGTGACACAGGCTAGAATATGTCCCTTGTTTGGAAGACAGACAGCATAACCATTTACCTGGTAGCCCTGGGGCCTCAGGAAGATGAGTAGTTTGGCCCACAAACTCAGACCCCTGAGGGATGTGTGGGTTAGTTCCCGGATGCTGGGGGTGAGGAGTGACCACCGTCAGCGGGCTTGTGAACTGCTGGCTAAGCAAGGCCCGCACCACCTACGGGTCTCCCATGGACTGTCTTCTCTTGCAGGGTCCACTTGTTTCTTTCTAATCACTCTCAGGACCGGAAGCCAGAAATTAATCTGAAGAGACAGAAAGATGAATGAATGAACACTAAAGTCATTTCAGATACCTCTGACATAAACTTCTCATTGTGGGGCTGCTGGTGTCAGCAAAAACTGCAAAACACTTTGAAATGGCCAGAAAAACTTATCCTTGTAGGTTATCTTGGTCTTTCATTGTCTATGAGCTGTTTTCCAACTATGTACCTTGTAGATAGCTGATAGCACTAGTGCAAATTATTCTTGTCCATGGACCTGCAAATAAATTCTACCCTGTAGAGTACAATTGACCTTTCCATCCACCCTGTGGAAGAAGCCAGTTTTGCATCTATGAAACAAATCCGTTTAGGTATTCTCAGCGGTCTAAATATGTGTGTACTTTACTCTTTGAATTGGTTGGAATTTTTTACTGTTTCCTCTTTAATTAATAAGTTAAATAAAATCTTTAACAATCGTTTATTTTATATGTGTATGAAAGTCATTATGCTACCATATATGTGTATAAACATATATACATATTATATATATCAGTGGTCCCCAACCACCGGGCCGCGGACTGGTACTGGTCTGTGGGCCATTTGGTACTGCTCCGCAGAGAAAGAATAAATAACTTACATTATTTCTGTTTTATTTATATTTAAGTCTGAACAATGTTTTATTTTTTTAAAATGACTAGATTCCCTCTGTTACATCTGTCTAAGACTCACTCTTGACGCTTGTCTCAGTCACGTGATACATTTATCTGTCCCACCCTAAAGGCTGGTCCGTGAAAATATTTTCTAATATTAAACCGGTCCGTGGCCCAAAGAAGGTTGGGGACCACTGATATATATCATCATCTGTGTACCATATATATTTTTTTAATGTGGGAGAATGAGTAAGTTTTTTGGAGTTTACCATGCTATAGTAGAGGTTGCCCTCTCTGTTATTTATGTATTCTTGACCTGGTAGAGTAGCTCCATATTGGGCATTGCCCTTTAGTCATCATTACAAAGGACCTTCCCAGTAGTTATCTGTACTATGACTAAAAATACTTAAAATCAGTGTTTAGAGGACATCTGGCAGAATCTTCTAGATGAGCATTTAAAATAACAAAGCTAGGAGCCTTAGCCATGCATAATTGTTAATTTACCATCCCACAGCGTCCCATCTATTGTTGAGGACATAACCCTAATGTGAAGTTGAAGAGTGCTTTGAAATTCCATTTTGCCCTTCAAACTCAACATTTCCTTAACTACAGGTTATACCCTCACCTTGGCCTTACCTTTGTGAAGTACAGACTGAGCTGCCTTCTTACTTCTCCTCCTGGCTGCTTGGACCTTTTCTTCAGGAGCTTCGCATGCAGGTACTGAATGCGATCCCTCTGCATGCTTGGGTAGAAGGATCCTGACACCAGGATTTTAAGTTGCATCAGAAAGGAGGACAGCAGTCCTAGCACCACTAGTATCACAAGGATAATACTAAGAGGAACCCAGGTTCTAGACAGAAGGAGCTTTGGTTTAGGGATGCAATTGGGTTCAAAGAGTGATATATTAAAGGAAGAATCATGGATGATGTTTTCAGTTCCTTTCTCCTAGAATGAAAGAAGGAAATCATCAGGATCCATGCCATTTCATACCCATTCCTCGTCTTTCTCAATACTGACCTGCAACCCATATCATTTGTCTTAAAATAGTCAGGGAGCTTTGGCAGAAGGAGGTTCCTTTGGTGTGTTGTGTAAAGAGGAAGAGGTGAGGTTTATCTGTAACTATTTCAGCCTTTTCAAAATTGGGTCTGTGGAAATATAAGTGTCCTTAAAAGAAGGTACCAGCCCTGGCCGGTTGGCTCAGTGGTAGAGCGTCGGCCTGGCGTGCAGGAGTCCCAGGTTCAATTCCCGGCAGGGCACACAGGAGAAGCGCCCATTTGCTTCTCCACCCCTCCCCCTCTCCTTCCTCTCTGTCTCTCTCTTCCCCTCCCGCAGCCGAGGCTCCATTGGAGCAAAGATGACCCAGGCGCTGGGGATGGCTCTGTGGCCTCTGCCTCAGGCGCTAGAATGGCTCTGGATGCAACAGAGCGACGCCCCAGAGGGGCAGAACATCGCCCCCTGGTGGGCATGCCGGGTGGATCCTGGTTGGGTGCATGCGGGAGTCTGTCTGACTGCCTCCCCGTTTCCAGCTTCAGAAAAATGAAAAAAAATAAACAAATAAAAATAAATAAATAAATAAAAAGAAGGTACCAAATACGTTTGCCTACTTGTCCCTTCTCTGGAGAGCCACGATGCTCATAAGACTGTTGAAGGTGCTGAGAAGAAGGCAGAGAAACCTATTTAACTTCAGCCAGCAGTTATCCTGACAAATTTGACTGCATAATCCATTTTTATATAACACTTACTTCTACACTTTAGGGCATGTGGAATTAATGAAAGAAGGTTTTAGCTCAACTGGGAGTAAAGGGTTTGGAGCACAGCCCCTTAGGACTCCAGTCATATTGTCTCCATCAGACCACAAGGTCACACAAATGTAGAGGCATTAAATTATGTTCTAAGTCAACATTCTAGAGCTTGGGGAGGGGGAATTATTCTTAGTATAAGAATACTAAGAATAGTATTTATTGAAGATAGCTCTAAAATTCTATATTTAGAGATCTCAAAATAGGACATTTTCTATTTCTTGGAGGCTCAGGAGGGGAGCACTCCTTTCTGCTTAAAAGCAAGAGAACAAATCAGTTGCCCTCAGCAGACTGACACAGAGGACAGAAGATGACATTGAGCTACCCAGCCAAGCCACCACCAGCAGAAGTACATGCTGATTCAGCGCTTTCTTTTTCCCTGACCTGAGAAAGTCATTTAATCTCTCAGTGGACTTGTTTTCTAATTTGGTAAAACAGGAATTAATGGAGCAGATCCTGCCCGTGAATAAACTACTCCCAGTGTAAATGAAGCACCTTGGAGATGGAGCATTAACTTTACAGACTGAAGTACTTAGTAAGTTATTATCACTGTGCACCCCAGAGTCCCAGAGCCAGGCAGAGGCAAATGGCTTCTCAGAAACGAGCCCAGCTGCACCCAGAGAACACCATGCACCTTTTTCTGCCCTAATACCTGTGTGGAGCCTGGAAATCCCAAACCAAGGGCCTCTATACAAGTGTGAAGTGAAATCTGTAATTTCCCCAGCACTATAGCTGAGCAATGAAAGGCGTTTACGTTACCTCTCTTTTTCTCTCATCAAGATACTTTGCCTACAATTAAAGATGTCTATCCCCAGAGCAAAGGAGTGCACTCTTTTTAATACTACTGAAGAAACAAACACATCGATTGAGTCAGTGATGAGAAATCCTGCAATAAGAAAGCAGCGTGGGCCCGGTCTGGGGAGATGTTATTTAGTCTGAGAATCTAACCAGGGATTTTGCAGTTGGGAGTCAGGGCTTCATAAAGATTGAATCAACATTGTTGTACAGGGTTGGTAGAGGGTAATGTGGAAGACTAATGAACTCGCTCAAAATTCCAAGCAATATACTAAATGGTACCCTGATGTTTTAAAATGTGTTTACTTCTCCTGTGTAAACAGTTTGCCCCGACAACACTGAGTAATGGGAAGAGGACCTGCTCTGGCCTCAGTCCCGAAAAGTCCATCCAGACAAATGCTATGCACACAGTAGGAGCTCAATGAGCAGCAACTAGGACTATTTTTCTTGCAATGCTCACTCATCCAGCTAGCTCACTCAGGCCATTTTCCATCTTTGTTATTAATTGTATGGCAGTGGGAGAGGCACATCCGTGAAACCTTAAGCTGGCATTTCCTTTCCCACTTGCCTTCTCCTTTGCAGATGGACAGCAACGAAAAGACCAGAGCCTACAGTGGCAGCGGGGGTAAGGGCAGGGCACTGCCAGTCTCGGGGCGGCCGCTGGGCCACGGAGTCCCCCACTCCGCGGGAGGGAGTCTGAGCGGAGCTCCCACAGCAGGCTGGTCCTCACACGTGTTCCAGAGCCCACCGTCCCGGGCTCCCTGTGAGTGGATGAGCTGGCCTCCCCCCACCAGCACGTGAGCCCCTCCGTGGCTGCCGGCGGATCTAATCTTTGCATCCCCAGGACCCAACACCTATCAATGAATTCGTGAGGACGTTGTCACTGGAAAGCTCCTGGGCCTTTTGTCAGAAGCAGAACTGTTTTTCCTCTTCTGTCTAAAATGGTGAGAATTCACAAAACAGGCATGGGTGTTGACTGAGAGAGAAATAAATGAGAGAGAAGCAAAACAAGAGAGAAAGAGGGAGAACTGGGGGTGGGGGGGGGGGGAGGATGAGGAAGAGAAACAGGAGGCAGGGGGAGGGGGGCGCGCAGAGGCCCTGCTGCTGGCCGCCGCCCCAGGACCCAGCCGGCCTGCAAATCTGGCCTGACTTCCGTTTGAAACCCAGCTCCCGGTACCCACTGTTCCTGCTCTCGAGCAACAGGGTTCTTGTAATCAGGTGAACTCATCAGGGGACAGTGCTCCGAGTGATGAGCTCGGACCCCGGGCAGGAGCCCAGCCCGGCAGACCCGCTGAGCCCGGGAGCAGGAGCCCAGCCCGGCAGACCCGCTGAGCCCGGGAGCAGGAGCCCAGCCCGGCTGACCCGCTGAGCCCGGGAGCAGGAGCCCAGCCCGGCAGACCCGCTAGGAGCCCAGCCCCGCAGACCCGCTGAGCCCGGGAGCAGGAGCCCAGCCCGGCAGACCCGCTGAGCCCGGCAGCAGGAGCCCAGCCCCGCAGACCCGCTGAGCCCGGGAGCAGGAGCCCAGCCCGGCAGACCCGCTGAGCCCGGGAGCAGGAGCCCAGCCCGGCTGACCCGCTGAGCCCGGCAGCAGGAGCCCAGCCCGGCAGACCCGCTGAGCCCGGGAGCAGGAGCCCAGCCCCGCAGACCCGCTGAGCCCGGGAGCAGGAGCCCAGCCCGGCAGCAGGAGCCCAGCCCCGCAGACCCGCTGAGCCCGGGAGCAGGAGCCCAGCCCGGCAGCAGGAGCCCAGCCCGGCAGACCCGCTGAGCCCGGGAGCAGGAGCCCAGCCCGGCAGACCCGCTGAGCCCGGCAGCAGGAGCCCAGCCCGGCAGACCCGCTGAGCCCGGCAGCAGGAGCCCAGCCCGGCAGACCCGCTGAGCCCGGGAGCAGGAGCCCAGCCCCGCAGACCCGCTGAGCCCGGGAGCAGGAGCCCAGCCCGGCAGACCCGCTGAGCCCGGGAGCAGGAGCCCAGCCCGGCCGACCCGCTGAGCCCGGGAGCAGGAGCCCAGCCCGGCAGACCCGCTGAGCCCGGCAGCAGGAGCCCAGCCCGGCAGACCCGCTGAGCCCGGGAGCAGGAGCCCAGCCCGGCAGCAGGAGCCCAGCCCCGCAGACCCGCTGAGCCCGGGAGCAGGAGCCCGGGCCCGGTCGACCCGCTGAGCCCGGGCCCGGCAGACCCGCTGAGCCCGGGAGCAGGAGCCCAGCCCGGCAGCAGGAGCCCAGCCCGGCAGCAGGAGCCCAGCCCGGCTGACCCGCTGAGCCCGGGAGCAGGAGCCCAGCCCGGCTGACCCGCTGAGCCCGGGCCCGGCAGACCCGCTGAGCCCGGCAGCAGGAGCCCAGCCCCGCAGACCCGCTGAGCCCGGGAGCAGGAGCCCAGCCCGGCAGACCCGCTGAGCCCGGGAGCAGGAGCCCAGCCCGGCTGACCCGCTGAGCCCGGCAGCAGGAGCCCAGCCCGGCAGACCCGCTGAGCCCGGGAGCAGGAGCCCAGCCCCGCAGACCCGCTGAGCCCGGGAGCAGGAGCCCAGCCCGGCAGCAGGAGCCCAGCCCGGCAGACCCGCTGAGCCCGGGAGCAGGAGCCCAGCCCGGCAGACCCGCTGAGCCCGGCAGCAGGAGCCCAGCCCGGCAGACCCGCTGAGCCCGGGAGCAGGAGCCCAGCCCGGCTGACCCGCTGAGCCCGGCAGCAGGAGCCCAGCCCCGCAGACCCGCTGAGCCCGGGAGCAGGAGCCCAGCCCGGCAGACCCGCTGAGCCCGGCAGCAGGAGCCCAGCCCGGCTGACCCGCTGAGCCCGGGCCCAGCAGCCGGAACGGAACGCGGGGCTGCAGCAAGAGGCCCCCAGCCCAGAGACAGTGGAGGGCGGGCTCCCAAGGGGCGCTCGCAGGCCGTCCCTCTACGGTTTCCCCGCATCCAGCACAACCTACAGTAGCTCTAAGACGACAAGGGAACTCAGACCTGTGACCGCAGCTGCTGGGCTAGTAAACTCTGCCCCAGCATGAACGCCTCTCTCACACATGCTACACAAACACACGAACGCACGCGGTCACACGACACACATGGACACGTGCACCTCTCACCTGCATCAGCTGCACAGTCTCTGCATTACAAAAAAATAGGACAAGTGTCTGACAATCTCCAGATCCTCTGAAACGACCCCACGATCACAAATTTCCACAGGGTAACATGGAAAAAGAAAAGATGGCGCGCACAACACCACGGTCTGTCTGTGGGAAGACAGCCACCGAGTGGAGTGAGGAGAGAGGAGACGCAGGCAGCTTGCCCAGGACTCCGGAGGCACGAGCTCACGGGGACGCCCTGTCCTGGCCCATTACGGTGATTACGGTTTGCACGGGTCTATCCGAGGGCGCCATTCTTTGGGGGGTGGGTTTAGCGTGTGATGGTTCTCAATCTTGGCCGCACGTTGGAATGACTCGGCAGTTTTTACAAACGCCTCACCCAGGCCGCACCCCAGTCTGGTTAGATCTGGGGACCACACCGGAGCATCGGGTTTGTTCACCTGTTAGCTTGTCCAGCCCCCAGTGATGACACTGCGGCCACGTCCAGGACCCAGGACCGCTGGGTTAGAGGTCTTGCTCGGCAGCACCTGAGAAACGTGAGTTTCTCAACATGTGATCTATGGACCACCTACTTGAAAGTCACATGAAGTGCTGATTAAAAGTTCTCCCTTGTTTAAAACACTATCTCTGCAAATTGAGGCCCAAGGCTCTGCATTCACCCCGAAGACTGCATTTCACACCGAAGGTTGAAACCACTGACCTAAGTTGTCTCAAAAACAAAAGCGTGGCTGGTTCCTCTTTTTCGTGGCACCAGCAGTGGCTGTATTTTTTGGTTACTTAGAGCCCCTTCTCAATGGCCATCCTCTTATACACTCTGCTGATGCATTAGGATCCCTCCTATGTTTGAGAAGAAGGCAGGGTGCCAAGAAAAGAAGTTCTCATTCAGAGAAAGCCCTCACTGTCTCCTTGCAGGGCAAGTGTGAGGAGAGAGGAAGCCGGGCCCTAAATCTAGCCTCTGGGGTTCATGCCAGGCACTCTTACCTGAGAACCAGCTCCGTGCTACACATCAAAGATCCCTATTCTGTTGACTCTCGAGGGTAAAAAGAGTTCCCCCAATGATATAAGATTCTAATCCCAAAATCTATAAATATGACTTTATTTGGGGGGGGGGGGGAAATAGGACTTTGCAGATGTGATTCAGTTAAGGACCTCGAGATGAAGAAATTATCCTGGATTATTCTGGTGAGCCCTACTGCAGTCACATGCATCCTTTCAGAGGGGGGACAGAGAAAGTTTTCTATTCACTGGTGAGGAAACGTGAAGCCAGAAACAGAGATGGGGCGATGCAACCACAAGCCAGGGAATGCGAATGGCCCCCAGCAGCTGGAGAAAGCAAAGGGCGAATTCTCCCTGCCTGTCCAGAGGGAGTGTGGCTCTGCCAGCACCACCCTGATTCAGCCCAGGGACACTGATGTCAGATTTCTGGCTCCCAGAACTCTCAGAGAATAAATTTCTGTTGTTTTAAGCCACTCATTTTGGTGGTAGTTTGTTATAGCAGCCACAAGCAACTCATACAGTGACCCAAAATTTTTTAGAACAATACATTTTTAACATAAGGACTTCAATTTAACCAACGTCTGGTGGACTTCTTCTATGTTCAAGGCACTGTGCCAGGAACCAGAAACCCCAAAGTGGTCAACACTGTGCTGCCCTGGGAAGTTGGTGACCTTTCCCAAACAGACCAGCACAGTCAGATACCCCGACACGTGCTCGCCAGGGCCTACCTCCCTGTGCAGTTTCAGGTGGACCTCCAGCGCGGGCAAGCCTTCGAAATGTTGGCTCACTGAGAAAATGAGCCGATACAGCAGGAAGTCGATGGCTGCAAACAGCACCCAGACGTAGAGATGGGTAAGGACGGGGAAGAAAAACAGCCCCAGGTTTTTCCTTTCTTTAGGGGTCAGCCACAAGGACGGGATGACCACGTACTTCCTCTTTTCCTTCTGATTCAGCGGGAGGACACAGGGTCTGTGATGATGCCTCTCCCTTTCATCAAACTGAACAAATTGTCTGGTGATGTAGATGTTTTCAAACTTCCAACCACAAGGGTCCAAAAATCGCTTCATGAAGAGGCCAGTACCGAGTAGCACCAGCAAAAGCCCTCCGAGGGCAAGTAGCTGCTGACCCAGGGAGGACAATGCCTCTGTGGCCGTCACCATCTGGTATAAGACCCCCAGGACTTTGCCTTTAGTGTCATTCAGTTGTGCCTCCAGGGCTTGGCTGGGGCTGGAAAGAGAAACTGCCAGAGTCTGGTTCCAAGAAACAAGGTCATCAAATAGACTTATGTGAGTGGCAAGGTCATAAATCCACTGAATTGCTTCAATATACCTTTTCAGAAGTGGCAAATGTACGGAAAAGTTCTTTGCCCTTAAGTTGCAAGTCATACTGTCCAGGAGACCTTTAAAGTTGTGGAAGATATTTTCCACGTGTCCAAAGATTACTATCCCTGTGCCAGCTGCAATCAAAGCATTCCTGCCTTCACGCAGGCCACAAGAGAGGAAGAAGAGGAGGAGGAAACATCGCACGTGCTTGGAGCAGCACAGCAGGACACATGCAATCACCCAGGAGGTGGTAAAGACTACGAACGAGGACAGAAACCAGGAGAAGGCCGCCGAGAGGAGGCCCACTGAAATGAAAGCCACAAAACAGCAAACTCCCAAGTGCGGGATGAAGTCCATCCATCCAGGGCTTCTCAGAGACACATACATTCCCCAAAGATTTAGGAAGATATCGGTGCTGGAATCCCAGAACCCCATGCTCCCTGGGTCCCTGGAAATGAAAAAGAGACCAGAGTCAGATGTTGCTTTTGAACGTCCTCTGTCACTTTATAAAAGGCATGGTGATACATTCATTGCAGAGAAAGGCTATCATAATTCTTTACCCTTCTTGGTCCCCACACCCCCACACAAAGTGACTTTCCAGCTTCTCCCAACAAGAGTGAGAGAAATAGAATCCATCAAGAGGTAGGCTCTATTCTCAAGCCCTTGAATTTGGGATGACCTTGTGACATCATTGACCAATAAAATGTGACAGAAGCAACAGTGTGCTGATCCTGAGTCTATAATTCACTCCTGCCTTTCTCTTGGAACTCAATTACTAACCTTTTAAGTCCAGGTGTATTAGTCTACTCTTGCTACTGTGACAAGTTACCACAAACCTGGTGGCTTATAGAAAGACATATTTGTTCTCTTTTAGTTCAGGGGGTCAAAAGTCTAAAATGGGTTCCGAGGGGTGTGTTCTTTCTGGAGGCTTGAGGGGAGGATCCATTTCCTTGCCTTTTCCGGCTCCTAGAGTCTGCCTGCAGTCCTTGGCTCGTGGACTCTCCTCCATCTCAAAGCTAGCAATGGTGCCTCTTCTTTTCTCTCTGACCTCTGCTTCCGTCCTTGTATCTTCTCTCTGTGACCCTAATCTTCCTGCCTCCTTTTCATAAGGACCCCTCTGGTTATACTGGACCCATCCAGATAATCCTGGAAAATCTCTCATCTCAAAATCCTTAACTTATGCACACATTTAGAATTCTTTTTACCATGAAAGGTGACATTTTCACATGTTCTGGGCATTCAGACACAGACATCCTTGCGGGGAGGCGGGGGAGCATTATTCAACCTGCCATATACAGGCGGGGCTGCTGGATAACGAGAGACTGGACACATGACCAGTCTCTTGAATCAACTCAGCCAATAGCCAGCTAACTGCCAGCCTTGGAATGAGACCGTCCTGGACCAGCCAGCCCACCAGCTGATCACTGACTTGTACCCTGATAGGCACTCTTTTATTTCAAACCCCTGAATTCGGTGCTGCTTTGTTAGCCAGTGATTATTACTTGATAAAAGCAGCAATACTGTTTCATGGGTCTTTAAAGTGGAAACAAACCCTAGGCTGAGGGACAGGCTAATGTTTCAATAAACTGCATTGTGTAAGATCACTTTTTGATAGTCATCTATTTTCTTTTGCTCTAATTTTACAGGCTAAAAAACATACCAAGGGCCTCCGGACTTAAATGTGGCACTGGGTTGAGGGTACTGTATGTCTGCTCTGTAACCCCGGGGACTCCCCTATCCTGCCCCTCCGCTCTGAATGCGTTCTCTCCTGAGACTGTCACAAGAGAAAGAAACATATTTTGTCACTCACTTTTTCTTTTCCCCCAATGTGGTATATTTTAAACAAAGATACTCTAGGGTGCTACCACCCTGTCAGTCAGGCAGATTTAGGTCTGTGATGAACTGGGTTCATTTGGAACGATAGAAAATCAATCTGAGCTGTTTCTTTCTTGATTGACATGAAAATATCTAATGAGTAACATACCATTTGTATGGGATTTTAATGAAGACATTGATCAATTTTAAAACACTCTAAAAAAAAAATCTCTTCTCACATCAGATCTGATGCGGCTGGATTTATGGAGTATCTGAATGCTACCCCAGCCAGTGACTTACACCCAGGCGAGGAAATGATGAATGCAGTTAGTGGAGGGCAGAAACGGGCAGGCTAGAAACAAACCTGTGGACATTTCGCCAGCCATACTATAGAGGGCTTACAGCTTCTGTCATGTAATCTGTGCTTAGCACAGAAAAGAGATATGGGGAAAAATTAAGTGTTGAAGAAAGAACATTACCATGTGAGACTGGCCTTATCAGAGATTTAAGATGTTCTAAGAGAATGTTCTTACTTTATCAGGAGAAAAGGGAATTGGAAAGATCATTAGAATGGGGACCAGCAAAAGCATGTAGTTCTTTTTTCCCCGCAAGCTCGCTTCCTTGAGGCACTGGAGGTTGGCTTGCAGGCTGGCGGTGTTCCCGTGCTCTGACCTCACCCCCAGGCCTCTCCAACCTTGGAACTCTCTGCTGGGCCCCTGTGCTCTGAGCCTTCTCCAGCATTGCCAATCCAAGCAGGACTTGCGTCGCGCATGCGCAGGAGGACTTGGGCAGTCAGCAGAGGGCAGGGTCAGGGGCCAGGACAACCAGCACCAGAGCAGGTCGGAGGTGCTGCCGCTCCTTCTAGGCACGTCCATGTGCTTTGTTCATCATGGTTTTGGATTTGACCGCAAACCGTTACTGACTAATTGATACACTAATAGGTATCAATGGCTTACTGCATCCTAGGCACTCTACCCAAAGCATCTCCCTGCAGCCTCTGGAGACCGGTGCCCTTTGGGTTCACACAGGGGACACTAGGCTCAGAGTGCTCACGGACATGTGTCAGTGATCACACGGAGAGTAGGCAGCAGAGTGGGATTCAGACCAGATCTCTCTGACTCCTGGCCAGTTCCCTGTCCCCTGCGTTGGGCCCAGATTCCCCGACTCAGTGATGTGTGGCAGGCTGTTCCTGCAGAGGATGGGACGGGATGCTCACTCACTGTGTATTTCCCGGAAACACACGTCACTTTCCGCCAGTGACTGTTTAAGAACCGACCTGTGTGTCACAAACCCACTTCCACCTGCTCGTTTCCCTCCTGCCTCAGAATAGCTGGCTCTGGACGGACATGCACCAAATCAGCAGATTTTTCTCCAAAGCAAATCAGAAGCCCCAGCTGTTTTATTTTTTCTACTACCCTTTATGAGTACCATTGTGCTTGCTTCCTAAAAAACTAATAATGTACACTTTGGATTTAATTTTTCTTCTCCTGTACAGTTTGTTCTTAATACAGATACTTCTCTGAAAGTAAGAAACAGATTTATGGACACAATAAAAATTTAACATTCAGCAATAAAACCTAATATCAATTAAATAAGATATATGACTGCAATTTTGTCCTGTAAGAGGCACATGTTTTCTTAACAAACAACGGATCTAATATTATCCCCTTTGTTTCTGTGCTGAAAACAGCATGTCACCAAAAGACACCAAAACCTTCCACAGTGAGAAGACTGAATACAATCCCTCTTATTTTATAGCTCAAGTCGCCAAGGAGAGCTTTGGATCCTGAGCCCAGAGGCTGATGTTCCAGTTTGCCTTTCTTGTCACTGTTGAGTGTGGCCTTGATTTCTTCTCCAATCTGTTTCTCATTTTTCCTACTCGAATAAAAGACCTGCCTGAGCATCCTGTCTGTGGAGGTTTAACGTGGGGAGGGTGAGCAAGCACCTTCAGATGCCCTGGTGAGAAGGTGCTCAATGAATGCAATCCATTTGCTGCCACAGAAAATTGAGACCTTCTCTTCTCCGAAGATCTTTACGCAAAGACCGAATGCCCCAAGTTGACAAGAGGCTGAGGGACAGGCACTAGCTCGCACCACCTTCCCGGTGCTGATATTTTACACGTCGCCCTCAGGTGACTGCCGGTTTCTTTCTTCTTCCTCTTGTGGAGGTGCAGCCATTCTGCTGATCGTTAGCTTTCTTTCTTTCTTTCTTTCTTTCTTTCTTTCTTTCTTTCTTTCTTTCTTTCTTTCTTTCTTTCTTTCTTTCTTTCTTTCTTTCTTTCTTTCTCTTTCTTTCTTTCTCTTTCTTTCTTTCTTTCTTTCTTTCTTTCTTTCTTTCTTTCTTTCTTTCTTTCTTTCTTTCTCTTCCTTCCTTCCTTCCTTCCTTCCTTCCTTCCTTCCTTCCTTCCTTCCTTCCTTCCTTCCTTCCTTCCTTCCTTCCTTCCTCCCTCCCTCCTCCCTCCCTCCTTCCCTCCCTCCCTCCCTCCCTCCCTCCCTCCCTCCCTCCCTCCCTCCCTTCCTTCCTTCCTTCTTTCTTTCCTTCCTTCCTTTCCCTCCCTCCCTCCCTCCATCCCTCTCTTTCCCTCCCTCCCTCCCTCCCTCTCTTTCCCTCCCTCCCTCCCTCCCTTTCTTTTAGAGAAAGGCAGGGAGAGAGATACAGAGAGACAAGAACATTGAGCTGTCCCTGTATGTGTCCCAACCTGGGATCGAAGCAGCAACCTCCACACTGTGGGTTGACAATCCAACCCACCAGCCAGTATGACTGTTAGCTCTTTTTAGGCAGCTCCAATTCTTTCCTCTTTGGCAAATTCGTGAATCAGGATTTGGGCAAGAAAGTTGTTCTTTTTTTTCTCAAAGACCTTTTTAAACAGATACTCAGGTTCCTAAATTTTATTTTCAGAGCTGGAAGAAATCTTAGAGAACAGAGCTCCTTAAACTTGAGTACGTAGCCACTGAGGGAATCTTGTCAAATGCCAATTTTGATTCCAAAGGTCTTGAATGGCATCTGAGACTTCACATTCTGAACAAGTTGCCAGGTGGGGCCGGCACGGCCCTCCTAAGGACCAGACATGGCTGCAAGCTCTGGTCCTCACAGATACCACTTTCCATGACGACGGAGACGTCCTGTGTCTGTGCTGTCCAATATGGTTGGCGCTAGCTACACGTGACGACTGAGCACCTGAAAGAGGGCCAGTGCAATGAGGGGTTGAGTTTTTAACTCCCCTTAGTTTTAATTACTTTAAAGGTAAATGGTCACGCGTGGCTAGTGTCTGTGTACTGAACAGCACCGCTCCAGATGGCTGACACCTCGCCGGCTGCTTTCCACAGAGGAGGAAGTGAAAATCCGAAGAGGTTAAGGGGCTCGCTGAGCCATTCTGGCATTGGAGGCAGAGCGGGGGTGAGCCCCATTTTTCCACTACTCAGTGACACATTTCCTAATACATCATCATCTCATCTCTGACTTTTCATAAAACCCCCTTTAAAAATATTTAACCAGGATATTGAGCAAAATGGAGCTATATGTCCCATACACCAAATACGCCATCAGGTACAACAAAATGCATAATTAGAGAAGGAAATAACGTCTAGCCTATGCCTCTATCCAAGAATTAATTAAAGAGTAATAATAGTAAACAGTTATCAAGATGTTAACCAAGTGCCTGGCCACTGTGTTAGCACCTGATGTACCTTATTCTTGATCTTCACAAAAGCTCTGTATTATATCTAAATATTTTACATAAAGAGAGTCTCAGAGAGGTTAACTAACTTGCCTAAGGTCACACAGAATAAGTACAAGAGCCACAATTCTAATCTATGGTTCAGTGACACTGAAGATTCAAGATGGGCAGCTTCTCAGATCCTTTTTAACATGATCTTCAAAGAGTAGCTTCCAAATTTGGTTGAAACACATTCTCAGAATGTCGCCCATGAATGCATACTGAGATGCGGGTTCAACAATGCCGGTGCCCACTCCCCCTTCCTCGTCATCTGCACTGGGGGTCGCCCACTTCCTCTGCCAGCACAGTCCCCGAACCCTCCAGAGCTGACTGCAGGCCTCCATTCCGGGGACAAGTCCATCCTGCCTCAGATCCTGGCTGCAGGCCCTCCTTCTTAATGGAGCCATCTGTCGCAGGGTCGGGGCGTGAGAGGTGCACGCAGAGTTGGCCCAACTCTGTGGAGCTGGGGTCAGGGTCGGGCTCTCCCTGTGTTGGAAAATCAGAGCAGTGTGGCAGCACTCAGCATTTCCACAGCCGACAGGAGTCCCACAGACACCTTAGAGAATGAAGGGGATCAGGAGATGCAGAAACGGCTGGGGGAGAGAAGTTTGAGGTGATGGGCAGTGGATCCCCTCTGCCCAGTTTAAGCTCTAGGAGCAGTGCCCCCCCCCCCACCAGCCAGCACATTTTCTTCTAGGCTGTGTAGAGACAAAGTTGTATAGTTGATTTTTTTTTTTCAAGAGAAGCCAGAAATCTAGACTTCTTTGAGTGACATCTGATTTTTTTTTTTTTTTTTTTTGGTGGGCTCAAACTATTTTTAAACACTCTGGCTGGTTTTGTCCACTGGTGGCCAGTTTGTGACCCTTGGCCTCTGGGAGTCCTTACATCCCTCCCTTCTCTCTGCTCCGCCCCCTTCTCCCTATCTTTCTTCTCCTCCTCTGCTCATCTGATTTACCTCTTTCTCTTTTGATCTCCCGGGACATCTGAAAATCATGCTATAGGCCAATTTCCAGTCTCATGCATAAAGGTTTTCTGTGCCTTGAGAATATTTATTTTTGCCCAAAGAACTTTAACTCCATTTTATTCCTTTCCCTTGTGCTACTGGACTCAGCCCCACCCTATCGCTTCTTCCAGCAGCTTCTAAAAGGCTAACCTGATCCCTTTAACCTGCTATTTATTTTTTATTTTGCCTTCATTGTCAGTAATGTTGATATCCTGATTCAACACCCTTGTCTCCTATGAATCAAGGACCTTCTCCTTGCTTTCACCAACAGCAAATCCCAGGAGTCACCGCCACTTTCCTCCCTGATCCCTGACCCGCAGTTTGCACCGTCCCCCGTCGGAGGAACTGAAGCTGGAGCCCACAGGAGAGTTTCACAAGCTGGGCTTCGGTTCTCTCGAGTGGGTTAAAGCAGGTTTTGTGTGGCCGAGTGCACGGAAACAAGGAAAGGGACAGGCCGGGGCTGAGGCGCCCCGGGCCACGCCGGAGCCATGCAGTCTGTGTATCCGGCCTGAGCCCACACTTATCTGCTTTCACGCAGTGCTGAGCTGTTGCCATGGGAAACAGAAGTGGCCAAGCTTCTCCATCAAGCCTGCGCGTGCTGGCAGACAGCAGCTGTGAGGTGCACACACAGTGGATTTGAGTGTTTTCCCTGGGGGGTATTAAATACTAGTGACAGCACCGAAGCCCTGATACGAAGAGCATGGGCTCCCAGCCGCCATGCCCACCCCCAAAACCGCCGTTCACTCACTTTGTTAGAGAGTCAAGCAGGTCAGCATTCCTGAGCACTGTCCTTTGAGCCCAGATCAACTCTCAAGGTACAAAGAACACGTCTTTGCTGCCCACAGAAGGCCCGTGAGCAGCCAGCACACAGGGCCGTGAAATAATACTAAGAACCTCTGAACGAACGGCCCGCCCTGGGAGCCTTCTAGACTGGCGGATACTGAAGATGCACTTCGCTGGTGCTGTTCAGTGTGGGCCAGCAGAACCCAGGGGCTCCCTGTGGTTGCAAGTGCAGGAGAAACCGGCGTGGCCTGCTTCTGTGAAGGACCCGGAGATGAAGACCCTGGGAGCTGTCGCAATGCTCCCTCCGTCCCCGCTTGTGTAGTACTCACCTGTCTGACATCCCGAACTTCCATTAAATGAGACCAACTCATCTGACTCTGCTCCCCCTGCAGAAGCCAATGGCTTATGCTTAACAGCCGGGACACAGTCTGCAGACAGCCTGGGGGAAGTAAACCCAGACGGACAATCCCTTGTCTTTCTGGTGCACCTACACCCTGCTCAGCTGACCCTTCTGCAGGAACCTCATCTGAACCCATCAGCCTCTCTCACTGTCTTCAGCGCTTGAAGGGAGACTCATTTTAGAGGAAATGTGGACAAAGGGCAGAGTGAGGCGGAAAAAGAGCATGGGCAGGGAGTCGGGCGACCTGCGGTCTAGCCTGCCTTCATCCAGGACAGGGGTGTGACTTTGGATGGGTCACCGCTCACTTCACCTTCCTTGACCACAGCTCCCTTGCGCTAGCCCGGTTCTAAGGTCCTGCTGCCCAGCAGTCTCTGAAATACGAAGAGCAGCAGAGCTGGCCCAGGGGTGGCAATTTACAGCAGCCCCGCGTCTGTAAGTAGGACAAAAGAAGAATAAAGTGCTTCTTGTCCTTTTCTCTTTTTGGTAGCAAACTTCTCATTCGGTTCTGAACATACTGTTCTCTTAGCCTGCCAAACAGCTCAGGCAGGGGTTGGAGGTGGAGTGAATCCCTCATAACGCTGTTTTAATGATTCTTGCCTTGGGAAAGCCAGTAAATGCCTTCCTCTGTGAAAGCAACCTTCGCACAAGAAAGGCAAGATTAATGAAAGCTACCAAGCAAACAGAGGAGCGTTTATGGAACAATTCAGTCCCGGCAGCAGCGCAGGGCACTGAGGCAAGCAGCCGGGCCAGCCCTGCTCCTCTCCACTGCCCTAGGCTTGGCCAGCCCGCATCAATTCCTCACAGGTTGGGGAGAGGCTTGCGTCTACACAAGCTGCTCTTAAGAGGGTATTCGTGCCAAGGTCTTCCCTGAAAGGAGGGTATGCAGGTCCCTCGGGCCGGCATTAACAAAGACTTTCTGACGTTTCTACGTGTAGGCAAGCCGACAAGGGGAGGGGAGAAGGATTAAATATCCCCTGGTCTCAGTTGTTTATTCCAATTTACTCATATTTAACTTTTAATTGAAAAGAAGGCAAATGGAAAATAAGATTAATCTGAAAGTTTACTTACAGGTTCTTCTCAGGCTTTTCTTTGCGGGCAAAGCTGTCCTTCCCAAGGGCTGTCAGTCTTGATATAGGACGGGGAAAGAGGAACCAGAATGACAGGAGAGTCACATCACCGTGAATCAACCGCTTTATTTCACCAGCAAAGTGACTAAGTCATTTAATATTGTCAAAGGGAATAACTGATGCAAAGGAACTGCATATTTCTTTCTGGTATTTTCCTCAAAATAGATGTTCTAGAAAATAATGAAGTAAGATATTCTTAAATGTGAGGAGTGAATTATGAAAACTTAGGGGAATGACGTCAGAGTAATGGCGGGGTAGGAAGCGATACCGATAAATCTCCCCCAAAACTCAACAAGATCTTCAACCAGAAACAGAAAAACCTACCCTTGGAGCCTCCAGATGTTTCGCAATACACCCAAAGGTATGGTCGAGCGAAAAATTGGCTAAATATATAATCAAACCCCGAAGGAAATAGGGAGTAAGAAATGCTCCGCCTTCCTCACTAACTTAAACAGGGCGGCTTTCACTGGGAACTGAGAATATAGAAACTAAGGTGGGTAAAGGGGGTGAATAGATCCAGGCCGCGGCACAAATGGCCGAACCAGGCTGTGGCACGGAGACCCAAGCCGAGGAAAAACTGTTCCTGTGGCAACCCGGGCAATACAAGCTAACACTCGCGCCAAACCCAGACAAAGAAAGACAAGTGGGGCAGCCATTTTCCCTGATCCCCTGGTCAGTGCGCGCAGATAGTGGACGAGAGATTCCTTCCAAAGCCCCGGGAGTGGGCGCCCGTGTTACCCCACAGAGAGGCAGAGTCAGAGGCCTTTGTGTGGGCCGAAAGCGGAATCTCCGGACCGCCCCAGCGCCCTTAAAAAGCCGCGCACGGGGAGGGACCGAGAACTAATTCCAATGCTGGAACTTTTCCGTGCAGGTGGGGGTTTCACTCAGAGGGTGAGACTTCCGGCCTGATATCCTGGTCTGCGTGCACAGATAGTGAGTGAGAGATTCCTCCGAGTGCCTCGGCAGTGCGCGCCCATGTTATCCCACAGAGGGGCAGAGTCAGGGGCCTTTGTGTGGGCCAAAAGCGGAATCTCGGGCCGCCCCAGCGCCTTGCAAAAGCTGTGCATGGGGACGGAGCGAGAGCCAATTCCAACGCTGGAAGTTTTCCATGGGGGTGGGGGTTTCACTCAGAGTGTGAGACTGCCGGCCTGATATCCTGGTCTGCGTGCACAGATAGTGAGCGAGAGTTTCCTCCAAGCGCCCTGGGAGTGGGCACCCACCCGTGTTACCAGACAGAGTGGCAGACCCAGAGGTCTTTGAGTGGGCGGAAGCCCCGCCTGATTATGCTAGCAGCTCTGACTGATTGAGCCTTACCCAGAGCCCTGTGCTGAGTGGGAATAGAGTGGGGAGTGGCCAGCTCTTTGAGCCTCTTACTGTCCAGGCAGAGGCAGCAGCAACCCCATAGCTGTATTATCACACTACTAATTGAGAAGGAAAGACTAGAAGAAAGGCTCCAGGAACACAGACTCTCTCACTGGCGGAGCCTATAAATGCTAATGAGTCTCGACTGCCAATGAAACTAAAGCACAATACATGACATCGCCATAGAGACTTATCAACTGCAAACCTCTACCTGAGCATGCCAAAGGGGCAGAACCCAGGGTACAGAGTCACCGACCAGGAAGAGAGAGAGAAAAGAAAAAGCAAGAAGATAACCTCTCAAAATCAAGAATAACCCGCAGACTTTATAACCTATCCCATTTTATTATATTTGTTCGTTTGTTTCTCTTATCTTCATTCTTGATATTTTTTTTTTCCTCCTCCAATTTGGTCGATTAACTCTCTGCCGGTCTTACTCTCTCCTCTCCTTGAACTACACTACCCATAAGTGTTACATCTCCCATTATCTTTTCTCTTCTCTTCCTTTCTCTCTATGAGGGTTGCACTCCAAAACCCTTAACTCTCTCTCTCTCTCTCTCTCTCTCTCTCTCCTCTTTTTTCTTCTTTTAGTGGTTCCCTCTTTTTTTTTCTCTCTCTCTCTCTTTCTTTTCTCCCTCTATATTAGTTTCTTCCTTTCTCCTTTATGTCTCCTCTCATTCAAACCTCAATAACGAACAAATTATCTTATCTGGGACTCAAACTTATGTTAGTGGCATTTTGGGGGTTTTTACTTCACCTTTTTAACTCACTAGCAGTGCTCCCATTCCTGGCTCTCCATTTTATCTAGTTCTTGTTCCACTAAATACAATAGTAATTTTTTAATTTGTCCCCCCATTTTCCTGTTTCCCTCTTATTCCTCTCATCATAACTCTTAGTCAACCAACACCTAAAAGCAAATCATTTTATTATTGACCCAAATTTTTTCCCTATTTGCTCTTTGTGGGTCCATACACCCTTCTTTTTTCTTTCTTTTTTTTTTTTTTTTTTTTTTTTGCCCCTTTATTACTTTTCCCCAATTCAGGCCCTCCATTACAGGTATTGTTTGTTCTATTTAATACAATATAATTCACAGTTCACCACAAGATTTTCTCAAGAACAGGAAAAAAGGAGGGTGAGAATAATTTCCTTTTTTTAAAAATTTTTATTTTTCTTTATTTCATTATTAATTTTTTAAAAAAAAACAACCCTTTCCGATTTTTTATTTTTTTAACTTTTTATTCTTTATTAAATCTCATTAATACTATCAACAAAACCACCCTCAGATGCCATTAAGGAAGAGAAAATCGAATATCATGGATACAAAAGAAAGAGAGGTAACACAGCTAGATGAGGAAAAATCTATGGAGAAAAAATTTAATATATTGGAAACCTTGGAGCTAAATGACAGAGAATTCAAGATAGAAATCCTAAAAATCCTCTGAGATATACAAAAAAAACACAGAAAGGCAATTTAGGGAGCTCAGAACACAACTCAATGAACACAAAGAATATATTTCTAAGGAAATTGAAACTATAAAAACAAATCAAACAGAGATGAAAAACTCAATTCACGAGCTGAAAAACAAGGTAACAAGCTTAGCTAATAGAACAGGTCAGATAGAAGAGAGGATTAGTGAAATAGAAGACAAGCAACTTGAGGCACAACAGAAAGAAGAAGAAAGAGACTCAAAAATTAAAAAAAATGAGATAGCCCTACAAGAATTATCTGACTCCATCAAAAAGAATAACATAAGAATAATAGGTATATCAGAGGGAGAAGAGAGAGAAAATGGAATGGAGAACATACTCAAACAAATAATAGATGAGAACTTCCCAAGCCTGTGGAAAGAACTAAAGCCTCAAGTTCAAGAAGCAAACAGAACTCTGAGTTTTCTTAACCCCAACAAACCTACTCCAAGGCACATCATAATGAAATTGGCACAAACCAATGGCAAAGAAAAAATTCTCAAGGCAGCCAGGGAAAAGAAGAATACAACATATAAAGGAAGGCCCATTAGATTATCATCATATTTCTCAGCAGAAACTCTACAAGCTAGAAGAGAGTGGACCCCAATATTTAAAGTCCTGAAAGAGAGGAACTTTCAGCCACGAATACTATACCCATCAAAGCTATCCTTCAAATATGAAGGAGAAATAAAAACATTCACAGATACAGAAAAGATGAGGGAATTTATCATCAGAAAACCCCCACTCCAGGAATTACTAAAGGGGGTTCTCCAATCAGATACAAAGAACAAAAAAAAAAACAAAGCCACAAATAAAAGCTCCAAGAAGAACACAATAAAACCAAATTTAAACTGACAACAACAAAAAGAAAGGGGGGGAGAGGATGAGATTAACAGTAGCAAAGGACGATGGAGTGCAAAAGTACTCACAAAATAGTGCGCTACAATGAACAGTGTAGGAAGCCTTTTCATTACTTAAAGGTAACCACCATTGAAAAAACCACCACAGAAGCACATGAGATAACAAAGATAGCAACAGAGGAAAGATGTATGGAATACAACCAAATAAAAACAAAAGATAGAAAAACAAAAGAGAAGGATCAAACAAGACACAAAACTAACAGAAAGCAATCTATAAAATGGCAATAGGGAACTCACAAGTGTCAATAATTACAATAAATGTAAATGAATTAAACTCACCAATAAAAAGGCACAGAGTAGCAGAATGGATTAAAAAAGAAAATCCAACTGTATGCTGCCTACAGGAAACTCATCTAAGTAACAAGGATAAAAACAAATTCAAAGTGAAAGACTGGAAAACAATACTCCAAGCAAATAACATCCAAAAAAAAGCAGGCGTAGCAATATTCATATCTGATAATGCTGACTACAAGACAGCAAAAGTACTCAGAGACAAAAATGGCCATTTCATAATGGCTAAGGGGACACTGAATCAAGAAGACATACCAATTCTTAATATATATGCACCAAACCAAGGAGCACCAAAATATATAAGACAGCTACTTATTGACCTTAAAACAAAAACTGACATAAATACAATCATACTTGGAGACCTCAATACACTGCTGACGGCTCTAGATCGGTCATCCAAACAGAGAATCAACAAAGATATAGTGGCCTTAAACAAAACACTAGAGCACCTGGATATGATAGACATCTACAGGACATTTCATCCCAAAGTGACTGAGTATACATTTTTCTCCAGTGTTCATGGATCATTCTCAAGAATTGACCATATGTTGGGCCACAAAAACAACATCAGCAAATTCAGAAAAATCAAAGTTGTACCAAGCATATTTTCTGATCATAAAGCCTTGAAACTAGAATTCAACTGCAAAAAAGAGGAAAAAAATCCCACAAAAATGTGGAAACTAAACAACATACTTTTAAAAAATAAATGAGTCAAAGAAAAAATAAGTGCAGAGATCAAAAGATATATACAGACTAATGAAAATGACAATACGACATATCAGAATCTATGGGATGCAGCAAAAGCAGTGATAATAGAGAAGTTTATATCACTTCAGGCCTATATGAACAAACAAGAGAGAGCCCAAGTGAACCACTTAACTTCACACCTTAAGGAACTAGAAAAAGAGGAACAAAGACAACCCAAAACCAGCCAAAGAAAGAGATAATAAAAATCAGAGTAGAAATAAATGAAATAGAGAACAGAAAAACTATAGAAAAAATTAATAGAACAATGAGCTGGTTCTTTGAAAAGATCAACAAAATTGACAAACCCTTGGCAAGACTTACCAAGGAAAAAAGAGAAAGAACTCGTATAAACAAAATCCAAAATGAAAGAGGAGAAATCACCACGGACACCGTAGATATACAAAGAATTATTGTAGAATACTATGAAAAACTTTATGCCACTAAATTCAACAACCTAGAAGAAATGGATAAATTCCTAGAACAATACAACCTTCCTAGACTGAGTCAAGAAGAAGCAGAAAGCCTAAACAGACCTATTAGTAGAGAAGAAATAGAAAAAACCATTAAAAACCTTCCCAAAAATAAAAGTCCAGGCCCTGACAGCTATACCAGCGAATTTTATCAAACATTCAAAGAAGACTTGGTTCCTATTCTACTCAAAGTCTTCCAAAAAATTGAAGAAGAAGCAATACTTCCAAACACATTTTATGAGGCCAACATAACCCTCATACCAAAACCAGGCAAGGATGGCACAATAAAAGAAAACTACAGACCAATATCTCTAATGAATACAGATGCTAAAATACTAAACAAAATACTAGCAAATCGAATACAACAACATATTAAAAAATAATACATCATGATCAAGTGGGATTCATCCCAGAATCTCAAGGATGGTTCAACATACGTAAAACGGTTAACGTAATACACCATATCAACCAAACAAAGAACAAAAACCACATGATCTTATCAATAGATGTAGAAAAGGCTTTTGATAAAATACAACACAATTTTATGTTTAAGACTCTTAACAAAATGGGTATAGAAGGAAAATATCTCAACATGATAAAGGCCATATATGATAAACCATCAGCTAACATCATATTAAATGGCACTAAACTGAAGGCTTTCCCCCTTAAATCAGGAACAAGACAGGGTTGTCCACTCTCTCCACTCTTATTTAATGTGGTACTAGAGGTTCTAGCCAGAGCAATCAGACAAGACAAAGAAATAAAAGGCATCCATATCAGAAAAGAAGAAGTAAAGGTATCACTTTTTGCAGATGATATGATCCTATACATCGAAAACCCCAAAGAATCCACAAAAAGACTACTAGAAAGAATAAGCCAATCCAGTAAGTTCGTAGGATACAAAATTAACATACAGAAGTCAATAACCTTTCTATATGCCAACAATGAAACAATTGAGAACGAACTCAAAAGAATAATCCCCTTCACGATTGCAACAAAAAAAATAAATTACTTAGGAATAAACATAACAAAGAATGTAAAGGACTTATATAATGAAAACTATAAACCATTGTTAAGGGAAATTGAAAAAGATATAATGAGATGGAAGAATATACCTTGTTCTTGGTTAGGAAGAATAAATATAATCAAGATGGCCATATTACCCAAAGCAATATACAAATTTAATGCAATTCCCATCAAAATTCCAATAACATTTTTTAAAGAAATGGAGCAAAAAATCATCAGATTTATATGGAACTATAAAAAACCCTGAATAGCCAAAGCAATCCTAAAGAAAAGGAATGAAGCTGGGGGCATTACAATACCTGACTTCAAACTATATTATAGGGCCACGACAATCAAAACAGCATGGTATGGCAGAAAAATAGACACTCAGACCAATGGAATAGAATAGAAAGTCCAGACATAAAACCACATATATATAGTCAAATAATTTTTGATAAGGGGGCCAACAACACACAATGGAGAAAAGAAAGCCTCTTCAATAAATGGTGCTGGGAAAACTGGAAAGCCACATGCAAAATAATGAAACTGGACTACAGTTTGTCCCCCTGTACTAAAATTAACTCAAAATGGATCAAAGATTTAAACATAAGACCTGAAACAATTAAGTACATAGAAGAGGCCCTGGCCAGTTGGCTCAGCGGTAGAGCGTCGGCCTGGCGTGTGGGGGACCCGGGTTCGATTCCCGGCCAGGGCACATAGGAGAAGCGCCCATTTGCTTCTCCACCTCCACCCCCTCCTTCCTCTCTGTCTCTCTCTTCCCCTTCCGCAGCCAAGGCTCCATTGGAGCAAGGATGGCCCGGGCGCTGGGGATGGCTCCTTGGCCTCTGCCCCAGGCGCTAGAGTGGCTCTGGTCGCAGCAGAGCCTGGGAGGGGCAGAGCATCGCCCCCTGGTGGGCAGAGCGTCGCCCCTGGTGGGCGAGCCGGGTGGATCCCGGTCGGGTGCATGCGGGAGTCTGTCTGACTGTCTCACCCCGTTTCCAGCTTCAGAAAAACAAAAGAAAAGAAAAGAAAAAAAAAAGTACATAGAAGAAGACATAGGTACTCAACTCATGGACCTGGGTTTTAAAGAGCATTTTATGAATTTGACTCCAAAGGCAAGAGAAGTGAAGGCAAAAATTAATGAATGGGACTACATCAGACTAAGAAGTTTTTGCTCAGCAAGAGAAACTGATAACAAAATAAACAGAAAGCCAACTAAATGGGAAATGATATTTTCAAACAACAGCTCAGATAAGGGCCTAATATCCAAAATATACAAAGAACTCATAAAACTCAACAACAAACAAACAAACAATCCAATAAAAAAATGGGAAGAGGACATGAACAGACACTTCTCCCAAGAAGAAATACAAATGGCCAACAGATATATGAAAAGATGCTCATCTTCTTTAGTTATTAGAGAAATGCAAATCAAAACTGCAATGAGATACCACCTCACACCTGTTAGATTAGCTATTATTAACAAGACAGGTAGTAGCAAATGTTGGAGAGGCTGTGGAGAAAAAGGAACCCTCATACACTGTTGGTGGGAATGTAAAGTAGTACAACCATTATGGAAGAAAGTATGGTGGTTCCTCAAAAAACTGAAAATAGAACTACCTTATGACCCAGCAATCCCTCTACTGGGTATATACCCCCAAAACTCAGAAACATTGATACGTAAAGACACATGCAGCCCCATGTTCATTGCAGCATTGTTCACAGTGGCCAGGACATGGAAACAACCAAAAAGCCCGTCAATAGATGACTGGATAAAGAAGATGTGGCACATATACACTATGGAATACTACTCAGTCATAAGAAATGATGACATCGGATCATTTACAGCAAAATGGTGGGATCTTGATAACATGATACGAAGTGAAATAAGTAAATCAGAAAAAAATAAGTAAATCAGAACTGCATTATTCCATACATAGGTGGGACATAAAAGTGAAACTAAGAGACATTGATAAGAGTGTGGTGGTTACGTGGGGGTGGGGGGAAAGGGAGAGGGAAAGGGGGAGGGGGAGGGGCACAAAGAAAACTAGATAGAAGGTGACAGAGGACAATCTGACTTTGGGTGATGGGTATGCAACATAATTGAACGACAAGATAACCTGGACTTGTTATCTTTGAATATATGTATCCTGATTTATTGATGTCACCCCATTAAAAAAATTAAATTATTTAAAAAAAAAAAAGAAAACTTAGATGGTCCCTTCCCCTCTTTCCCCTTCACTCTCACACTCCCCACCCCCAGCGATGGGGCAAATGACAGACATCCGCAGCCCTCACTCCATCCACAGTGGAAGAGGCAGATGGCATGAAGGAGTCTCCACAGTGGTGACCCAAGAGAAATGTAAGATCTGTCATGCCTCCCAATCTTGCGTGGACTCTCCATCTTAGACACTGAGCGTCCAAGTCAAGAGCACCAGCCTGTGTGGTGTCAGGGAATTAGACAAACCTACAAACACATCCACAACATTGTTCTTCACTTTTCGATTGAGGCCCATAATAAAACTGCTAGGGCTTTTATCTTAAAATTCATGGATGCCTGAGAAAATGCAAATTTCTATGAGAAGGGTTGATATAAAGAACAACAGAAAAGAATAATTGTATAGATGGGACCGTGAAAGATCATGTCATGTCAAGCATTATGGATCTGATGTTTGGAAGACATAGCTATCAATCAGTAAACAATAAGAATCCAAAGAATGTTGCCAGCAAATTAACATTACCAAACAAAGATCAGTGAGCATCACCGGAGCGGCTGGAGGGCAGTGAAAATCGGGGCAGGAAGCTGAGTTAGGAGGTAGGACCGGTGTATTGGTCAGGGTTCTCCAGAGAAACAGGCCCGTGTGTGTGTATGTGTGTGTGTGTGTGTGTGTGTGTGTGTGTGTGTGTGTGTGTGTGTGTGTGTGTGTGTGTGTGTATAGAGATACAAAGAGGTTTGTTTTAAGGAACTGACTCAGCTGATTGTGGAGGCCAGCAACTCCCAAGTCCGCAGGGTGGCCACGGAGCTCATAGGGAAAGCTCAGGAGCACAGCTGTCTCCAGGAGACTGTGTGGAGCCTCTAGCCTGGGGGAGGGGTGGGATGAAGCAGGTGGGCATTTTGGACAGAGGAAACTGCCCATACAAATGCATGGAGACCAACGAGACAGCTGCAAAAGTCTGGATGTGACTGAAGTGTAAGGCGCGAGGGTCAAGCGATTGTAAATGTTGCAGGCAGGTCTCTGGGCCCACATTGCTACCAGCCCTGCACATCAGGGGGCAGGCTGAGCCCAGAAGGTGAGCAGAGCTGTTGAAGCAAGGTGCTCTCATTCAAACAAGAAGGTGCAGACTGCAGAGTGGATGTCTGACTAGGTGCAGAAGCAATGCTAAGGCTCCCAAGAAGAGGAAGAGTCAGGGAATGGAGACTCAACGACAGGCTGGAGATTGTGAGGGTGGAAAGAAGAACAAGGCCCAGGAAATGGCTTTAGACTTTGGTGATTAGGAGGTCACTGGTACTCTCGAAAGAGCCATTTCAGTGGGGGGCTGGGAGTGAGTCAGAAGCTAGGAGGGGAAGGGCAAGTCAACCATTACTTCATAGTGGTGTTTGGGGTGGAAATGGAGAGAAAGAAGGCAATCGTAGAGAAGCACTTGTTTTGGTTTCTTAAGAACAGAAAATTTAGCACATCAACCTCACAAAGGAGAAGGGCCATAGGTGGAAATAAGGTGAGGAGAAAAGGAGGAAAGCTATTGAGGATGGTCTTAGCCCTCTGGCGGGAGAAAAGGGAAACTTCTGCTCAAAAAGAAAGAAGGGGAGCCTGACCTGTGGTTGCAAAGTGGATAAAGTGTTGACTTGAAATGCTGAGGTCGCTGGTTCAAAACCCGGGCTTGCCCGGTCAAGGCACATATGAGAAGCAACTACTAGGAGTTGATGCTTCCCACTCCACACCCCCCCCCCTCTCTCTTTCCTCTCTCTAAAATCAATTTTTAAAAATCTAAAAAGAAGAAGGAGAAGGAGAAGGAGAAAGAGAAGGAGAAGGAGAAGGAGAAGGAGAAGGAGAAGGAGAAGGAGAAGGAGGAGGAGGAGGAGGAGGAGAAGGAGAAGGAGAAGGAGAAGGAGAAGGAGAAGGAGAAGGAGAAGGAGAAGGAGAAGGAGAAGGAGAAAGAGAAGAAGAAGAAGGGAGGGAAGCAGCAGTGGTGGCTCGCAGAGAGTGAATCTGAGAACAGCTACTGGAAGAAGCCCCAGGGAGAGAAGCCCACCCCCTCCCCACGAGGGCCATGGGGAAGCAGCGAGCATAGTTTTGAAAGCCCCAAGCTCTGGAGGGGGAGAAAGTGCCTAATTGGGTTTGGAGCTTGGAGACTCCTAAAAACGAGCCCAGGTTAATGTTAAGGGGCTGGGATGCCGGCAGGGCAAGCACGATTCAACTGTTACTCTTAAGTTTTATTTTCTGGGCTTCCGGTGAACTTGGAGAATGGAAAAGCTATCCTCAGCTGGGAATTTTAACCTAATTCAGCTCAAATGATCATTAATGGCTTTGAAAGTGTGCAATTAGCGGGCTGGACTCTGAGAGTGTCTGTACTCCTCAGATAAGTAGCTTCTGAGCATCAAGGGATGCGAGGGTCTGAGATGCAGGAACCGTGCTGACTAATGCCAGGGCCTGGCAGCCAGCAGCCTCCTGAAAGTTGGAGCCTGAACTTCCAGGGCGTCTCTGCCCGAGGTGGTCAGTCCTGCTGAATTTGACCGTATGATCCTGGGGCCAGGAGCACCTGCCAGTCTTTCTCCTGCCATCAGGAATCCCTGTCCCACAGAAGTGGTTTTCAGTTTGATGAGTCAGGAAGCATGGCGAATACGAGGCCCGCTTCAGACCCGTGATTCACCCAGCCCAGGGAGCTCTCTGGAGAACTGAGACGGGGTGAGTGTGTTTGGAGGCTGCAAGGCCTGGCCCAGACCAGTGTAGTCATTTTGCCCATTTAGTAGCCTTTAACTCCTTACAAATGCTTATGGCCTTTTATGAACAACCTGTTAGAAGTGATAAGTTTCAATCATATGCTGAAGGAAGAAGGTGAGAATTCTGTGCTGTAAGTCTATTTGTGTCGTCTCAACTGTAAGACTCTCTCTGTTGAGTTTCAGAGTGGTATTCCCTGGTCTATCTTTCTGAGGTCATCGGACTTGGCGGCCTTTGTAACCACAGCTCTTGACCACTTCTGCTATCTCAATGGTGAAGTCCTTCAGCGTCGCGCACACCCTTCTGCACTAAAGTGGCTTCTCTCCCTCACCTTTCTACCCTTTGCTTTCTTGTCCTTTCTGGGACCTTCCCAAGCTCCATCAGCTTTTTCTCCTGTTCAAGTTTCCTCTTGGAGCATAACCGTGCACCAGGACTTGGCAAGATCCCGGGGCTCCCGTGATGATGGAGGTGTGATTCCCGAAGCCCATCCTGGCTGTTAAGATAGATGTGCATGCCAGGGAGTCTGTACATAGAAACAACAATGGATATAGAAAGGTTTGTGCACACACTGAACCCTCTCAGGGTAGAAGGTGGAGCAAGGGAGAACCAGCCAGACGAGAGAGGATGGGGCCAAGTTCACTGGTTGGAGAGAGTGGGAGGGAAGTGAGCAAAGCCACGGGGCCCTAGAAGTGCCAGCGTCTGGCCCAGGTAAATGCCATCCCCTCCTTCTCCCCAGCCTTCCGCGCAGTGAGACCATGGGCCGGTGATTCAACCCCAGCCAATGGGAAACAAAGGGGAAGTCTTTGAGGAAGTTTCTCACCCTCTTAAAAAGACATGCGTAGAAAGGAGTACGTTCATCTTTACTGGACTTGGGTGTGCCTGACAACGGCTGCTAGAAGAGTTGCAATCATTTTTGTAACGTGAGGGAAGACAGGCAAAAAAATATGGGAGGCATCTGGGTCCCCAGCGGTATCTGCAGCCACTTGTCCCCGATAGCCTCCGCCCCAGACACCTGGAATGAGGGGCAACAAATATCTCAATTACTTAAGCCACTTTTTAAAAATAAACCTTATTTTTTAGAGTGGCTTAAACAAACACAGATTTATGCACTTAGAGTTCTGGAGGTCAGAGTCTGACCTGGGACCTCCAGGGGTAACAGAGGGCGGCAGCAGGCGGTCTCTCTCTGGAGGCCCCAGAGAGGAACCGTGTCCTTCTCTCGGAGGCAGCTGGAGCTGCCACTCAGGCAGTGGCCACTGGTACGGCCTCTATAGGAAGGAGGTCTCTCTCTGGAGGCCCCAGAGAGGAACCGTGTCCTTCTCTCGGAGGCAGCTGGAGGCTGCCACTCAGACAGTGGCCACTGGTACGGCCTCTATCGGAAACTAATATGGATTCCTAGTTTATAACTTATGAAATACATTCTAGACAGATTACGTATTTAAGTGGGAACACCACACACACACACACAAAATACAAGAAACAAAGAAAACTTGTGGGGAGAGTGGAATTTTATACGTATGGTTTCAAAGACAAAAAGTGATAGCAATTTGAGAAAAAACAGCTGGTATCTCTCGATCCTTAAAGCCAGCAATCGCCTCACCCCAACCTCTGCTTTGTCACATTTGCTTCTCTGAATCTGAGTTTCCTGCTTCCCTCTTACGACCCATGTGACTACACTGGGCCCTACCTTGTCCTGGATAAACCAGGGAAATCTCTCAACCTCAAAATCCTTAATTTACTCACACCTGTTCGCCATTGCCAAGTAGTACATTTACAGGTTCTGGGCATTAGGACGTGGACTCAACAGTGTAGCAAGTACCGGACAGTCCCTCAATATGAGCTCAGGGTATTCAGAACAATTTTACCAATGACCACCATAAGATACCATCATTATAGTCAAATGCTGGTAAGGACAATCTATAATTTTAACAGATTCTGCTATTTGATAAGATGAAGAACATGTGGTTCTTATTAAATGCAGACATAATGGGAAGATAAGAAAGTTCAACAAGTGTGTAACTCTGATGGGTGAGCTAAAACATGCCTCAGTCACGACAGCCATCTCTCTGTGCCAGACTCCTCATTTTACACACGTGAGTTCTCCCCCAGATTCGGAAAGCCTCAAAGTCAAAGATGGCGGCTTGCTCCTTCCACGTACCGGGGGCTGGCTTAGCCTTTGGTGCATCATCTGTTCTCAATAAGTATTTGTTGGGCTGAAACTGGGAGACATCAAAATATAGCTCATTACTCTTCACGGAGTGCAAGGTGGCATCGATCACTGCACATTTCCTAGATCTTGTGCTTCCCTTTAGAAAGTAGTACTCTTACACAGTTGTGTCACCTGCAGGTTAGATAGATCACAATATCACAAGATTCCTCCGGTGCTGGCTGGAGCCCAGTGGGCCTGCAAGGAGGCTGAAAGGAAGAACAGGGGAAGGTCATGAAGGTCTCAAGAGTTATGGGAATGAGTTTGAATGGTGGCCTTTAGCAATGGGGACTAGGTATGCAGGTTAGAAAGTGTTCTGTGGAGGAACAGAATAGAAAGTTCTGAAATAAATATACATCTCATGATTTTCTTACATGATGAAGCTGACATTTCCAATCAGCAGAGAAATTATAGATTATGTAATAAATAATACTGGGCCGACTGGTGAGCCATTTGTGTGAAAAGTAGTGTTAGATCCTGCGATGGATGAACCCCCCACCACCGGGACCAGCACTGTCGAGTCCACGTCCTAATGCCCAGAACCTGTAAATGTACTACTTGGCAATGGCGAACAGGTGTGAGTAAATTAAGGATTTTGAGGTTGGGAGATTTCCCTGGTTTATCCAGGACAAGGTAGGGCCCAGTGTAGTCACATGGGTCGTAAGAGGGAAGCAGGAAACTCAGATTCAGAGAAGAAACTCAAATGTGACAAAGCAGAGGTTGGAGTGAGGTGATTGCTGGCTTTAAGGATCGAGAGATACCAGCTGTTTTTTTCTCAAATTAGCTGCCCGGTGGCTTAATGTCTAGCAGACAGGGTAGGAAATACCATCATCATTTTTCTAGTCATTCCAGACACCTAACTGTCAAGTGGTGTGTTCTCAAGCAAGACACTTAACTGTTCTGTGCTCCTGTTTTTCATTTGCAAGAAGGCAGGGTAAAACCAGGTGACCTCTGGGGTCATTTGGTGGTTTAACATTTCATTATACCAACTCCCATTCATTGCTTGTGGAAATACAGAATGGTACAGCTGTACTGGAAAACACTTTGTCAGTTTTTTTATAAAACTAAACTCTTACCATATGATCCGGCAATCATACTCATTGCTCTTTAGCCAAAGGAGTTGAAAAACTTATGTCCAAACACCTGCTTACAGATTTTTTTTTAAGATTTTATTTATTGATTTTTATAGAAAGGAAAGAGACAGAATTGGGGGTGGGAGGAAACAGGAAGCATCAACTCACATTAGTTGCTTTCCATATGTGCCTTGACCAGGCAAGCCCAGGGTTTCGAACCGGCAACCTCAGTGTTCCGGGTTGAATGCTCTACTCACTGTGCCAGCACAGGTCAGGCTGCATATGGATGTTGATAGCAACTTTATTCAAAATTACCAAAACCCAGTAGCAACCAAGATGTCCTTCTGTCGGTGAATAGATAAATAAACTGTGATATATTCCAGACAGTGGAATATTATTCAGTGCTAAAAAGAAATGAGCTATCAAGCCATGGAAATACGTGGAGGAATTTTAAATGCATATCACTAGGTGAAAGAAGCCAATCTGAAAAGGCTACAAATTGTATGATTCTAACTCTATGACATTCTGGAAAAGGCAAAATTATGGAGACAGTAAAAGCTTAGTGGTTGCCTGAGGTCGAGGGAGAAGGGTGGACGAGTAAGTGGAGCACAGAGGATTCTTAGGGCAGCAAGATGCTTTACGTGACACTAGCATGCTGAATACATGCCATTATACAATTGTCTAAACCCACTGAATGTACAACAGCAAAAGTGATTTAAAATGCAAGCCACTTTGGTGATTAGGATGTGTGAATGTAGGTTCATCGATTGTAACAAAGTTTTCACTCCGGAGGGGGATGTTGACAGTGGGGGGCTGTGCGTGTGTGGGTGCAGGGGGTACCTGGGAACTCTCGCTACTTTGCATTGAATTTTGCTGCGAACCTACAACTGCTCTAAACAATAAAATGCTTTAAAAATGCTACTTTTAAAAATGCTATTATGTCATAATCTCTATTACTGAAAAATCATCAAATGAATGGCTCTGAATGACATCAAAAGTGATAGCATTTCCCAGTATCTTCTCTCTAAACTCCGAAGACTGTGATCTCAAACCTCATCGACTTCCGAATACACGGGCTCTGTGCATGGCGGGATAGCCCCGGAAACGCTTCTAATCACAGGCGGAGACAGTGATAGACCCACTGCCAGGGTGTGGGCTGAGGGGCCTTCAGGGCCGAAGGCTAGCACTACAGTGTGTGGATGGGCAGACTGAGGCTGGGCGGAGGCCCTGCCAAGTGGCGGGTCCTGTAGGGTCAGCCCTGGGGCCCACCACCCCTCACCGGTTATTCCCCAGTAAGGACCAACTTGCCCCCCAGCGCAGAAACTTCACTCCAGACCAGGAGATCTGGGTTCAACATGGGAAGTTCAGTTAAATAAATGAAGAACCTTTTAAAATAAATATATAAAACAGGACAGTGGGAAAGCATTTGCCTCTTGAGGGTGACTTCATACCATGGAGCCAGAAATAGAAACGAAGGGGCTCTTTATATACCGAAGTGGAATAATCTCAGAGAAATACTAATTACACATAAAAGTGAGCAGCAGAATGATATGGATCGTAGGCACCATTTGTGTAAAAAGAATACCAGGTGGGCAATAGTAGGTCTACAGTTGTTAGTATAGAAAATAATGCAATAATTAATAAATAATAATACAAGAGTAAACTTTCACATACTCAGAACTATAAACTTACTTGTTGGGCAGATAAAATATATTATGCTCACTTTGTTAAAGCTGGTGCTGCCCATGTGGAAGCCTATCGCCCAGGTGATTGCTTGGGATGGGTGTGATTATGTTAATATGTGTTGGGGGAGGGCTTTCGCGCCTAAAGGTTTTAAAAGGAAGAGAGATCCTGTTGTTCCGGGGAGAAGAGTGATTACATGCTAGGAGGAGCCCATGCTCTAGGAGAGAGCAGAGTAAGGCCAAGTGGAGGAGAGGAGAAGGAGCCAAGATGGAGGAATGCTGAAGGAGAAGCCAGTTTGTGCAGAGAGAAGGAGATGGGGAACAGAGGTGAATAAGTCTGGTGAGCTAGAAACCTTTGATTCTAGGAAACTCGGATAAGTCAGTAGCTTTGTGAGCACTAAATGAGTGGGTTTTTGAGCCCAGTGTGTGTTTTTTACTTGCCCGCTGGGTGCAAGCCAAGATTAAATGTAATGGCCCACCAGTTCATGGCTCCGTTGTTTCATTACCGTCTCTCCGAATCTAATGCGAACCTGCATGGGCCAGGCGGCTGTGATGGTGGCCATGCCTACTGGCTTTACACTACTTTTGCCCCATACTGTACAGGCATCTGTCTCTGAAAGAACACACCTGAAACAAATTACCGTATCTCCCCATGTATAAGATGCATCTTAAATTTGGGGCCCGAAATTTGAAAAAAAAAAAATGTATTACATAAAGTTACTGAACTCAAGTTTAATCATCATAAAACTCGTACAACTCCTCATCACTGTCAAAACTCCCATCCATTAGCTTGTCCTCATCTCTGATGACGAATCACTGTCTTCAACAATGAACACGAAATAAGCGCGAAAAAGTAGAAAATGCAAGTTAAAAATCTGCAACCACTGTATAAGATGCACCCAGTTTTTAGACTCCAAAATGTCCAGAAAAGGGTGTATCTTATACATGGGGAAACAGAGTAACTAGGGCCGCCTCTGAGGAGGGTCCGTACGTCTGAAGGACAGTGGAGGAGGACCAGGACCAGGACGGGCTTTCCACTGTATTCCTTTGGGATGTTTTAAATTTTGAACCACAATACTATTGACTATTCAAAAAATAAATAAGCCTCAACAATCATAATAAAAATAGTCCTTCGCTACAAAATGACAATTTAATGTTTACTTAGACACATCTGAAAAATTCTGTTGATTATATAAATATTTAAACAGTGGGAAAATACTAAGTAAATGCTAAAGCAGGCGCACTTGCCCCAGAAGCCAATTAGTAGCCGTGTGGTCTTGGACAAGTCTGTTACCCTTTTTGAGCCTCTGTTGAGCTCTGGGCACAATAACATCTATTACTGTCATGCAAATTAAACAAGAGGCTGAATATTGTCCCACAGGGGCTGGCAAATACGAGGAGGTGGTGGCTGGTGTGTATATCAACTCTGGGGCCGGCCAGCAGGGACAAAATGGGCAGAGGACCAGGAGATAACAGAGCAGGGTCCTTCTGGGACACGAGTTGCTCCTTTGGGAAGCAGACGTCTGGCTGAGAGGCAGAGGCGACTTCATAACTCAGGTCCAAAGCCTGAACTGCTTGTCCCCCTCTGAGGCTTTGTGAATGCACAGCCTCCCCTTGGCTTCTGTTCCTGTGGCCCACCAGCAGGATAGCACTTAGAAGTCACGCAGCCCTGCCCACCAGGACCACTCCCGGGCCCCGCCCTGTGGGGATTCGGGATTGGAAATCCGGAGGGCAGCCTGGGCCCCGCCTCACTGCCTGACTTCTCTTCCTTCCCACTGTCGGCTCCTTCCCACTGTGGGCGCCTTCCCTGCAGTTCTTCATTTTTAAGGAGATGAAGGGCCATGAATCAACTTGTGGGCGGTCAGACAGGGAAGTGGCTTCTTGTTCCGCTACTTTGGATCTGGGGTAACTCTGGGGCACCAAAGGCCCGAGTCACAGGGGCAGGGCTGGGAGGCCAGGCTGTGGGGGCTCCGGCACCTCCCCACCCTCACGGCACCTCCCCACCCTCACTGCTGAGAGCCTCCGCCCCTCAATCTCACTGGCTTTTAGAAATCAGATTCTGTAAAGGGAAATAAAGATTGCTTGTTTCTCATCCGGTCTCTGTAGTTCCTCCCTGACACACACAAGAAATGGAAACGTCCCGATCTATGGGCTCCTTCTGTGCAGGCCCACTCAGCTTGGCCTCTCTTAGCGCCTTGAAAAGAGCCAGATATAGAAGAAATATTACTTCAGCTCTCAAAATGGAAAAAATCCTAGCCAGGTGGCAGAGACTCTGGAAAATTGCTAATAAATTGTTACTGCCTGCTATTTAAAGGATCGATAAGATAAGGCCAGAAATGACTGATGGGAGGGCCTTGTGCTTTAGGACGATGGCGGAAGTGGCGCCTGACAGCTCAGAACAGTCTCTGGCGGGGGCAGCACAAACCCATCCACCTCCTTCAGCAGAACCCTGGCAGCTCCATTCATTGCCTTGAGGATCAGTGGGTATTATGGGTGGTTATGAATAATTAAATCAAATGTCATGAGGAGGCGGGGAGTTCAGGTATCAGGGAAATTGCCTGCTTTCTGTCTGCAGCATCAAAAATCCACCAACATGCCGCTGCTATGATTTTATTTGTGACGCTCTCCTGGGGCCGAATCGGGGCAGGGGGATGCTATTTCCTGTGAGGCTGCCCGGAGACAGAGACAGGAAGAAGCCCAGGCATGTGGGGGCCCGACCTCCACTGCAGCCCTGTCCAGCTCCTGCATCTGATTCCTGGAGACCTGCCCTTTGCTCTGTAGGTGGCCCTGAGGGGGCAGCATGGGCCCACCGCCAGATAGACACTTGGTGGACCAGGCTCTTCTGTGGGACCAGCCTCTGTTCCATCTGGCAGACATTCCATGACCCAAGAGGATAAATCCATGTAGCCATCAGCCTGACTGACCTCTCAGTCACACACATCTCTGGCCATCTTCTCACTTTTTCGTTGTTGTTGTTGTCAACTGTGCCAGCAGAGAGGCCTGGGTAAGACCCCGCAGTGCCGCAGGCGCCTCGTGAGCCAGCTGAAAGTCCTGCCTGCTCTCCCCACCCACCCCGTTTTCCCGTGGGACCTCCAATCCTTAGAATCACCACAGTGCCTTGAACAGACCACATCTTTCTGCCCTCCCTCCACCCAACCATGGACGTGTAGTGTTCTCAGGGGTCAGCGCAGGGAACCAGCTGCCCCTGCAAACAGCGAGGCCATGAGGCGATGGGCCATGAGTGGGTGCAGAGTGGGGGCCAGGGCGGTGGAGGGTGGGTGGGCAGGAAACCCCAGAACCTGGACTTGCCCGGGGATGAGTCATCTTTGGGCAAAATAACCAAACAATCAAGTCATTCTTGTCACCTTTGCCATTTCCCCTTCCCTTACTTTCCCAAATGACCTTGGATGCCTCTCCCTTCCACTCGGGGGAGCTGTGGCATTTGCTGTTGTCTTTTCAGTGGGCTCCTAGACTGGAGGCAACTCCCTTCCCTTTCTCAGACTCAAGCAAGCCGGGCTTCTATCCGCAGGGCCTCACACCGGGCCAGCTGCCTTGCTCACCACGCAGCCTGGTAGCATGCGCTTAACAGTGCATCATTTAGCAATCAGCTAAGCAGTGCTGTGCGCAGGGTCCAGAGCTGCAGGCTCCATAGTATTATTTGCTCGCCTGATGACAGCGAAGCCGCCACTCTCCCTCTGTGTGGGAGCGTCCTGAGGAGGACAGCTGTCCCTAAGTCAGGCCCTGCAGCACTCATTCCAGAGCGAGCACAGATCTGGCCCAAAGTTAAGCTCGCTCTTCGACACCTGACCCCTCCTCTCCGGTACAGCCTAGGAAGAGGGAACTCATCACAGGGGCAGGGAAGGCTCCAGAGTGGCCTGGGTGTGTTGCCAAGGCCCAGATCTTTGGCCTTTGCTGAGGGTGGTAGACAGGAACTCAAGAAAAGCCAGGAACTGAAAAGACTGTGGCTGAGAAGTGACTAGCATCAAAGGCTGTGGCAGGTGTGAATTCAAATCACCTGGGGCTGTCTGGTCTGCTGGGAACAATGCTGATGTATCCTGGAGCCAGGGAACTTCAGCCTAAACACCTCCTCATCAGGCGATGTAACTAGAGCCTGGACAGAGAGAGAATCAGGGCAGTCAGAGGACCTGGCCTCTTTGATGGGGGGTCTGGGGCCTGGAAGTCGTGGGAGAGGCTGGTGGCGGGTTGCCCTCTGTAAGGCTGGTGGGAGTGCCCATGCAGCGTCACGCTGAATTCGGGCAGACGGTGAAGGAACTGTGGAGCCTCAACATGGCGAGCCGTACCGATTTATTGGAGGCTTGCAAAGACAAGCAAGCCAAAAGAGGAAAGAAAAGGGGGGGAAAAGAAAGGAAAAGGAAAACCTGATTTTTGCAATGGAGGGCAAGGGATCAGGAAACCAATGGCCCCTCTCAGTGGCAGAGCGTGATCCGATCCCATCGCCCCAGAGGGGAAGCACTTACATCCTTACAGTAGTGCTGTCAAGGGCTCATGCACTAATTGCACAAAGGGCTTGCAGCCGTAAACCTGCCAGCAAGCCTAACACAGCTGTTTTCCCCACACCCACCCCACTGCCTGAGCCCAGCCTTCAGGGGACTCGCGCTCCTGGAGTTCACCAGGCACCACCCAGCCTGGCGGAGGCCAAGTGCACCCTGCGGTGAGGGGGGCCTGCAGACTGTGTCAGCATTTCTACACTGCAGCTGACAGCGTGCCACAAAGCAAGGGAGAAAACCACAGAGGAGTGGCTGACAGCTGCCTGTCCTCCTGCCTGGGGACCTCACGTGTGGGGGCAGAGGCTTTATCCCCACATGCCCAGAAGCGGGACCACTGAGGCAAGCAGCAGGGCACAGGCCCTGGTTTGACCCTGAGGGCCCTTCGCCGTGGGCAGGGGCACAGGTTTGTAAGGTGTTATATTCCACAAGCGTCAAAGTGGTGGTTGAGCATTTTAGGGAGCTCATCTGGAGAAGTCAGGAGCTGCCCTGCTCAAAGCTACGGTAGGCCAGCTTCTCTCCCCTGGGCCGGCTCCAGCCTCTGAGGTGATGAAACTGCCTCCCCTCTGTTTTCAGAGATTGAATCAGCATGTGGAATCACCCACATGCTCACCACTCCACGGCCTGGGGTGGCACGGAGCAGCCCCTGGCAAAGGAATCCTCACCCCACGGGGCCTTGTTGGCAAGTGTGCCTTCGGGAGCCAAGTCATGTGGATGTGAACCCTTGCAATGCCACTTGCCAGTTGAAGGGCCTTGGCTCAGTGACTGAACCCCTGAGGATGACAGTCCTGTGATTTCCTCCCTACTTTCCTGCCCTCCCCCAAACAAACTGTATTTGAGGAGTCACCAGGCCAGGTGGGTCGGAGGGATAAGGATGGAGCTTATGAAGGGATGAAAGCACTCTTCGTCCAAGGGAACCCAATTTGTGGGTACCAGGAAGTTGGCATCTGGTGAACCCCACTGTGCCAGTCACCATCTTCACACACTGCAGCAGAGATGCTGGGCACCCCTGCTGGGCATGCCAGGGACTGACCACAGCTGCGGGCCCTGCCTCCAGGCCAGCCCAGGGGGAAGCAGGGACAGTAGTGATTACAGCCACCGCCTGCTGATGCCGAATGGGTAGGGTGCCCAACACTCTTCCAGGCAATTTATATCTATTGACTCATTTAATGCTTATAACAATACTGTACTGTTTGTATCCAATTTATAGATGACACACAAAGAGGTTAGAGAATTTGCCCAACATCACACAACTGGCAGGTGGCAGTTCTGAGATTCGAACCCAAGGCAAGCTCAGCTCTAGAGTGCTCTCAAAGGTTAAACTGGGGTGCCTTTTAGAGATCCAGCCAGCACCGCCGTTGACAGAGGCCATAGGCACCCTCGTGGAGGAACCGTCTTCAGGCTTCTGAGTCTGTCCCATACACAGGGCACAGGTCTCGGTCACTCGGCCACCAGATGGGAAATGGAGGCTCCAGGGCCAGGCGGCAGCCAGTAGAGCTGAAGGACAGCCCACCTCTGGGGCCAGGAAGGAAGAATCCCCGGGGAGCACGTTCCCAGAGTGTTGGGCTCCTCCAGTGTCCATTTCATCAACACTCGAGCTTTTCAGTTCTGCTCCACATCCCAAAATAGAACAGCACAGGCCCCTGACAAAACGACAGACCCTGGGGAGAACAGCAGCAGAATTAGAACGAGGAACACCACGGCCTCGGTGGGAGCTGCAGAAGCATTAGAATGGAAATGAAGTTGGAGAGGAGACAGCTCAATGGACTTCGGGGACTGCGCCTTTTTGTTCCATAGATTGCCTCTCAAAGAGGAAATTAAACACTAAACATAAAGCAAGTGTTCAAGGGAAGGGGGACTCTGCTCCCCTGTGGGCAGCCTGGATGTCCCTGGCGGGGCCTCCCTTTGGGGCCGTTAGTCCTAAAGCCTGGTGCCACCTTCCGCAGACACTGTGGGCGTGGGGGCAATGAGGGCACATTTCTACATAACTAACCTCCAGCAGAGGGAATGGCAGTGGAGGAGGAGCGGGTAGCCATAACGCCTCAGCTCAAACTATTAGAGCCACTAATTGCTGCCTGGGATGATCCAAGCTCTAACTGGGGCTTTTATGAACCTGCAGAATTCCCAGGGAGCTCGCAGGGCTGCAGCATTGAGCAGCGCCCCGTGGAGAAGGAGCAGCCATCGCACTAATCACAGTGTCCTCAACCCACAGTCCCCCGCCCATCACCTCAGTTCACTTCCCAGTGTCTTTGCAGCCTAATTATTCCTGGGGTAAGGGGTGCATGCGGAGGTTGGACTCGCATAATTATATTAAGAGCTTTTGACAGGACCAACCTTTCTGTCTTCTATTTCTGTCTTGTTGAAAGTCTACTGTGCCACGTTAATGGCTGAAATAAATGTGAGGAGAAGGATCCATCAACCCTTTCTGGAGACAGGGGAGACAGTGGGGTGTGTTGTGTGCCCATGGGGAGATTTATGGCTTGTTCTCTTGACTAATAATAGAAAGACTGCCCAGACATGGGGGTGGGGGGGTGGGGGGGGTAATCCGTGTTGTTTCACACTAAGTTAAATTTACCGCATTCGGTTTTGTGCCAATATCAAATCATAAGGCTGAAAGTGGCCCGAGAGGGCATCTGGCTTGCCCCGTCCTATTTCATGAGCGACTCTCTACCTGTCCCCCTGCTCCTGTCTTGACCTGACCTGTTGTGGTTTGCCTCGTTGCGTATAAAACGGTCGCTGCTGGCAAAGTCAAGGCATGCTGGCCAGGTCCCAACTGCCTCCCGTCCCCAGACACCTGCTTTTCTGACCTCAAGGGGAGTTAACAATGTAAGAGCATAACAGCCAATACTGCAGGACTCCTACGAAGAGCAGCGAGGGTGCAGCCAAGATGGCTTTCTTCGTGTGATAAAAGGTAAAAGATCAAGAAAAGCATCATAGATAAAGAGCCACCTGCTCTCACTGAAGACCCTACCAGTAATGCACGTTATCAGTTACATACCATACGCCAGGTCCCGCATTATGCATATAACTTGGCTTATCTAATGTAAGCCCTATGACAACAATGTGAATTAAACATGATTAGCCCATTTTGTAGAAGAAGAAATAGAGGCTTAAAGAGTTTAAGTAACTTATCTAGTATCATGTGAACAGTAAGTTTCATAACTGAAGTTGTATTCGTAACTGAGGTTTGAACCCAGACAGTCTGAAGCCTACACTCTCAGCCCCTCTATTAAATGATCAATTATACACCCAAATGCCGGAAATAGAGAATGGAGGAGCACAGTGGGTGTCAGACAGGATCACTGACAACCCTACATTGCTAGGCACTCCCTGGGAAATATCTTTTGAGGTCTCCAACTTTTGACTTTTTCTCCCCTTTCCACCCTTCTCAGGAAGATTTCCACCAGGGTTTGATGGGCTCCAGAAGGGTCACAGAGAGGAACCATGGTCCCTGACACCTTTGCTTTCTTAAACTCCATCAATTTTAGTTCATGTTTTGTTTTATTTTCCTTGTATTTTTCTGAAGTTAGAAGCTGGGAGGCAGACAGACTCTCACATGTGCCCTACCCGGATCCACCGGGCATGCCCACCAGGGGGCGATGTTCTGCCCATCTGGGCCGTTGCTCCATTGCAAACCAGAGCCATTCTAGAGCCTGAGGTGGAGGCCATGGAGCCATCCTCAGCACCCCGCCAACTTTGCTCCAATGGAGCCTTGGCTGCGGGAGGAGAAGAGAGAGACAGAGAGAAAGGAGAGAGGGGAGGATGGAAAAGCCGATGGGCGCCACTCCTACGTGCCCTGGCTGGGAATTAAACCCGAACCTGGGACTTCCACATGCCAGGCTGACGCTTTACCACTGAGCCAACCAGCTTGGGCCTTAGTTCATGTTCTATTCTTGCCCATTGATCTGCTCCTTACACATTTTAGTTTGGAGAAATGAAACAACTTATTACGTGAGTCTAGTCACTCTGAGAGTTTCGTAATGACACCCACGAGCTTTGTTCCTGGTGAACGCATGATTTCGTACCTTGGTACTTACAAATCAACAGATACAACACGACCCGGGTAACACCAGGTATGTTACTGCTTCACTCTCACCTGTGAGAGAAACCGGACGACAGCACAACCCTGTGAGAGCCAACATCGGTCAGGAGCATGCTGGACGCAAGTGGCAGAAAACCAGATTTACAGAACCTTAAACACCAAGGAGTGTATTTGGTGCACAGGCCAAGAATGGTTTGGCTAAGTAGCTAATCATGCTGGTCCATGGGTTCTCCTTGCACCGGTGTCAGGGCCAGTGGCTTCGGGCCTTTCTTACAAGGTTGATGCTACTCAAGGCACATGGCCCTTTAAACCAAGAGGTAAATAAACCAATAGCATCATTCCTGTCCTCAGAAAGAGCAAAGATCTCCCCATAAGCTTCTGATGGATTTCTGCTGACACCTCACTATCCAGAATGGTATCACGAGACCATCTTAGGGGCTTAAAAAGGCAGCAATCAGCCTTTATAATGGGGGTTGCAAGAATAAGGGAGTGGGACCATTTAGCAGGCCAATCAACAAACCGCGTCTGTCAGAAGAACCACTTCTCCGACACTGACGAGCCAGCATTCCCAGCCAGCCTCTGCCGCTCACCAGCTCTGTGACCGCAAGAGACCCACATACCTAGGTAGCGCCTCACGTCCCCATCTATACAATGGACACAATAGCATCGCTCAGCAAAGCTGTTCTGAGAGTTGAGCCATGGAATCAATGTGAGTGCATCATCCCAGTGCCTGGCACACACTGTCACAGCTGGACAGGGACAGAGGGCCGAACTTAGACCCACGCTGGCCTTCCCAGACATCTTACCCTTCTCCTGCCTATCTTCAAATTCTCTTGGCCGCCCTGCGGTGCAGCCCAGGGCTGGTGAGCTCCTGAGAGGAAAGTCGGGGAACCACGTGACAGGTAGTGGAGCACACAGGCTCAGAGCAAGGGTCTCGTCCTCAGGCAGGCCTGGGTTTGAATCCTGGTTCCTCCCCTAGGGCTGTGGCCTGTGGATCAGTTACTGAAGTTCCCCAAGCCCTGGCTCCCTGAAAGGGGGGTAACAATGGTACTGTTGTCATTGCATCATTATGAAAATTAATGCAATACTGATGGTAAAACACAGGGTCAGACATAACAAGAGCTACTACCGGAGGTGTGGACTGGACTCCCCCAGTGCGAGCCACCCTGGGGCCCTCACCCATCCCAGGCTAAGCCTGCTGAGCTGGAACCCAGTTTAACAGGAACAACAGGCCTGGGTTCGAATCCCGATTCAGTCCAGTTGAACTGCCTTTTACCTCTTTGGGCCTGAATTCATTTACTTGTACACTAAGGACAGAGCCTTCACTGTGCTACCTGGGGACAGGAGACAGTGCTGGGAACGTGCCAAGCAGAGGGAGCTCTCACTGCCCAGCCGGGCTCTCACTGCCCAGCCGGGCTCTCACTGCCCAGCCGGGCATAGCCAGGGCCGCCAGGCTGTGAGCTCTCACTGCCCAGCGGGCTCTCACTGCCCAGCCGGACATAGCCAGGGCCGCCAGGCTGTGAGCTCTCACTGCCCAGCAGGCTCTCACTGCCCAGCCAGGCATAGCCAGGGCCACCAGGCTGTGAGCTCTCACTGCCCAGCGGGCTCTCACTGCCCAGCCGGGCTCTCACCGCCCAGCTGGGCATAGTCAGGGCCGCCAGGCTGTGAGCTCTCACTGCCCAGCCGGGCATAGTCAGGGCCGCCAGGCTGTGAGGAGCATGGCGAAGGGCGCAGAGGCGCTTACCATGTCTGCTGAGAGACAGCTTAGACATTGCTTCATGGTTCTTTGACAGGGCTCTTGCTTTATGAAACCGGACAACAGCACAGCCCCTAGGGCTCAGCAGCAGCCGTGGGCCAGTTCAGCAGAGAGGAGCGGACGCAAGGATCAGGCCAGTCCTGCCCTCTGGGGCCTGTGCTGGCATCGGAGGTGAGGCTGAGGCGGTTAGGGCCGCTGGCAGTCACACCAGCAAGTCACTTTATGAATCTTCCTGCAGTGGTCTGGGGCCTTTGTTGGTGAGGGGAGGCCAGCAAGTAAGACATCTTAGATCTCTGTCTGTGTGTGTCTCTTTCCATGGGTCAGCTAGACCTCCTTGCTGATCCTTGTAATGTAAGACTAAAAACAATGCTCCAGGTAGCCTGGAATAGCTCCGTTCCTGGGCCCAGTGAAAGCATTTCTGATGGGAGTTCATGTGATCGCTCTGCCTGCCGCCAGAACAGGGTATCAAAGAACCACGGAGCCTCCAGCCTGGGATTTCTTTTTGAAACCTTCTAAAACACTGCACCTTGCTCATGATACTGACGCAATCCTTTTTTTTTCTAAATTGAATCAAACATTTTTATATTCTCTCTATTCCTCCTGCGTCTGACAAGTCCCTCTCTCCTCAGCTCTGAGACAAGGACAGGCCCAGAGACAAGAACCTTAATGAAGAACCACCTTTCGGTGAGTCACTGGCTCTGTTCCATTCTCAGCAACCCATGTCAGTGATGGTGGGAAGATCTCGGAGCTGATGCACAAAGGCTGCAAGTAATGGGGTGCATTTGGATGCCTAGGTCTGTCCCCCGGCTCCACACTTAACAGTTTCTTGAGCTTCGGTAGGTTACTTAGCCTCTCTGACCTTCAGTTTCCTCATTGGTAACTGCATACGGCTGTAATGAGAACTGAGACAAACAAAGCATGCTTCCAACAGTACCCAGCACATGGGAAGTACTTAGTGAGTGGCATCATTTATTAATTACTATTATTTGTCACAAACCAGCACGACTTGTAATTCTGCAGGTCTTAGGTAGGAACGGTGGAGGATTAGAAAATAAACACAGAAGGAAAAGGATGGGATCAGGAGGTCTTCCGGTGGCTGATGACCTACCAAAAGTGCCTGCACTCCCCAAAGCTTTATTTTTATAGTGTAAAGCAAAGTCATTTGCAAATCAAAGAGAGCTCAGATACAAAGTCACATTTCTGAGGCAAATCAAGAATTCTCCCAAGTGCAAAAATCTCCCACCATGCATAACATCTTAACTTCACAAAACAAAGAGTAAAAGAAAACTGCCTCCAGTCTCTGAGGGGACAGGAGGGATGGGACAAGTAGAAGCAACCCAGCATCCCAGCTACCATGGAGGTGCGGGGAAGGGCATGTGAACTGCCTTTACCGACTTAAACAATTAGTCAGAGGTTGTGGGAAGAGCTTAGCCTTTAGCAACTTAATCAGGCAAGTGAGGAGGGGGGAGGGGGGGCAGCAAAGACCCTGTCACCTTACTGCCAGTCCCCCACCCACACCTCTTTGTCTCCCACAAATCTAAATTTCAAGGATCCTCTCAGCTTGCAGTCTCCAACAATTATTAGACATAGATTCTTCAGAAATCTCGTAGATCTGCCTACTCACATCATCCCAGAGACTGGCGGGCGTCCTTGCCCACTCCCTGTGATCAGCTGGGATTATGCGCTTGGGGCAAAGAGCCGGGCATTGTACAAAGTGCTGTGACCCTAGAGAGGGGCACACCGGCACTCAGAGGGGGCCTCTGCTCAGCCACGTGAGGGTCGAGACCGGAGGCCCGGTGCCTCATTCTTCGGCTGGTGTTCGTTAGCCACCTTAAGATTTTAAAATTTTGGCAAAGAAGGAAGCACTGTCAAGACGCAAATCACATGAAACAGTCTGGGTGTGTGCACTGTGCTTAGATGAAGCGGCTGATGACGTGGCCATTCAATCTCTCTAATCTGTTCTAAATTTAGGCATCTGAAATGTCAAGTTATCTCACTATTTTGCTTAGGTTAAAAATTTTTTTTTCAATTAATGTCTGGATGTTATAAGGACTGCTGCTTCATTTCAAATCCTGGCAGGCCCTTTAAAAGCCACTACTAACCAAGAAGTCACTTCCTGAGCTGAAAGGCAGTGTGTTAGCCCTAGAACGAACCCAGCTTACATGGGCACATGTCAGAGCCAAACTTTCTCTATTGCCATTGCGGGGTGGAGGTCTTGAGCTCCACCTGTTCCTGTACGCCAATGCTCCCCAAAGCACCCAGCCCCCCCTCCCCCATCCATCCCACCGAGTACTGCCACAGAACCCCACAGGGCAGCCCTGAAAGAACCGAGGCTCTGCATCCCCCTGGCCCTTGGCCCTTGGCAAAGGTGTGCCCCACCTGAACGGGCTCCCTGGACTTAGTGCTGGGGCCTCAGGGACAAGGTTTGACTTTGGGATCCCAAGTAACTTTTCAAATGCCCCTGTGTGTCTGAGACTCAAAGAAGACACCAAGGAAGGTTAAATATAAATCTCCCGGTTTGGTTTCTTCGGTAATGACATTTCACAACATCCCCATTTCCTTATCAAAGGCCTGATGAGAAAGTTCGTGAAGGCCCTGGCCGGTTGGCTCAGCGGTAGAGCGTCGGCCTGGTGTGCGGGGGACCCGGGTTCGATTCCTGGCCAGGGCACATAGGAGAGGTGCCCATTTGCTTCTCCACCCCTCCCCCCTTCCTCTCTGTCTCTCTCTTCCCCTCCCGCAGCCAAGGCTCCATTGGAGCAAAGATGGCCCGGGCGCTAGGGATGGCTCCTTGGCCTCTGCCCCAGGCGCTGGAGTGGCTCTGGTCACAGCAGAGCAACGCCCTGGAGGGGCAGAGCATCGCCCCCTGGTGGGCAGAGCGTCGCCCCCTGGTGGGCGTGCCGGGTGGATCCCGGTCGGGCGCATGCGGGAGTCTGTCTGACTGTCTCTCCCCATTTCCAGCTTCAGAAAAATTAAAAAAAAGAAAAAAAAAAAAGTTCGTGAAGGCCAAAAGTCTTCTCAAAAAAGACAAAGGAAATGGGACCCGGAAGCACTTTTAGTTCTTTTTCTAACCAGGTCTGCTTACATCCTCTGTCTGATATAGATAAGCAAACTTATTTACATATTTATAACTTAGAGCCCAGATGGCAGAACCCTGTGGTGTATCTGGTGGTTCACAGCCTGATTGATAGCCTCATAGACAATAAAGTGACAATCAATACCCCCCACCCCAAGAGCTGTGCCAGAGACCACCGGGTCTAGAGCCATTCCCCGGTCAATTGCAACCTCATCTTCCATTTTAATTCTGAGCACGTTGCTCTCCGAGAGTTTTCTTGTTTGTTAATCTTCTGTCCCCAAGCACAGGAACTCCTGCAGTCAGTCTGGACCAGCTGTGCCCACAGGGCCCGGAGTAGGAGCTGCTCTGCCCTCAGGCTCCTCGCAGGGAGAGCTCCTGTCATGTAGGAGAGGCCAGGACGCAGGTGGAGAGCCAGGAAAGGAAGGGAAGCGCCCTGGGGTAGTAGGACACCTGGACGTCCATCAAGGACAGGAAGCCATTTCTGGGAGAAATCCAGAGCCTGAGTGATAATGTGGAGGTAGGGGGTCAGAAAGGGAGGCTTCCTTCTCTCTCCATTGCTGGACCTACAAGAATAAAGAAAGAATTTCAAGTCTCAACCAAGCTTTTCAGTCACACTTCTCCTTCAGTGATGTGCTTCACGTGCACGTGATCTCGCTCCCATTTTCTGTCCCCAGGACTAGTCTCAAACCAGCTGCTGAAATTCACGCCTCCCTCCGTCCCTAAGGCCCCTCATCACAGCTGCAGGTGCCATCAAAGACCACACTAGTCGGGTGGTGGGGGCGTAGCGGCCCCTCTGTGGGCAGCCATGCCTCCTACCTCCACCAAGACGATGGCGGTGTGGACTTCGCGCACTGACAGAGCCATCAGTAAAGGAGGAGCCCCTGTGGGGAGAGAGGGCGTGAGGCCCGGGGACAGTGCGTGGAGCATTGCCGTGGCAGTGGGGAGCAGCTCTGAGCAGTGATTGATCTGTTCGGGCTGCAGAGAAAAATGCCGCCACTCGGTGGCTGAAACACATTTCGTTCTTTCACAGTTCTGGCGGCTCCAGTCCAGCCAGAGCATTGGCAGCTTTAGTTTCTCCTGCGGGCTCTGTTTTTGGCTTGCAGGTGGCCACCTTTCCACGGTGTCCTCACAAGGCCTTTCCTCTGTGTGTGTGCATCCCTCGTGCCTCTCTGTGTGTCCAAGTTCTCTCTCCTTTTATGAGGACACCAGTCATATTGGATTACAGCCCGCTCAGCCTCAAACTTAATTTAATCACCTTGCTCAAGGCTCTCTCACCAAATAGTCATATTCTGAACTGCGGGTTAGGACTTCAACATATGAATTTGGGGAGGAGACAACCCAGCCTGTACCAAAAAGTGTAGAGAATGGAACCATGGACCCCGTTGACTTTGGAGGCCTGACAGGATGGGAGGTGGAAAGAGAAGATGTAGTAGTTGTTAGAGCCAATGGCGAAGTCTGGAGTTTAAGACCATCAGTTAGAATTGGTACCGGTTATGGGTTGTATTATGCTTCACCTCCACTACTGCAACAACAATGTTGTAGTAATATAAGGATATAGTAATTAAATATATAGACATATAAAAATATGGAATATATATACAAGTAATTAAAATGATGTTAAAAATAATTATTAAAATTAAATAAAGTTAGGCCATTTGGATAGGAATTAATATAGTGGCTTGGGGCCATAACTCTGTAATGTGATAAACAGACTCCGACTTTCAAGCAGGGCCCAGTTCGTGTGTGTGTGTGTGTGTGTGTGTGTGTGAAGTTACACCTAGATAAGAAGTGGCTTGGTGTTATTTACATTAACTTTGTAAGTTAATGTAAACAAGAACATCTTAAAACATTTTGATGTAAACATTTCAGTAGATTGACATAGAGGGGTTCCCTGTGAGGAACTTCCAAAAAGGTGGTTTGAGGTGATAATCCTGTAAATTGACATCTGTTAGAAGGCCAGAAAAGGTACTAAAGCTAAGGGGACCCCTGCTCCAATGTTGATATGGACTGTCTCCATGCCGCTATGAGCTCTGACCAAGGACAGCCGAGAGGAGCATGCTGACGGGGCCCCCTTAAGCTGTATCCAGGCACGCCAAAAGAATTTGTGAGTAATAAATTGCCTGTGTGATTAGTGCAACTAATTTGTGTGTCGGTCGTGTCTTTTCTTTGGTGGCAGTTAACAGTAGCATCCTCATAGCCGCCTCAAGAGTAGTCTTGAAGAGGCTGCCAGCCCTGCTGATAAGCAGGAGTGTCCCACTGCACGGGAAGTTGAATCAGGGACGCCTGATCGACATAGAGCTTGGGCTCTACTGTGACAAACAACAACAAAAAGTTGAAATCCTAACCTTCAATATCACAGAATGTGACCTTATTTGGAAATAGAGTCTGTATATAAGCAATCAAGGTAAAATGAGGTTATTATGATGGTCCTAGTCAAATATGTCCTATGTCCTTATAAAAAGGGGAGATTTGGACACAGAAAAGCAAATAGAGAAAAATGTATGAACATGGGGAATTGGAGGGATGGATCTATGAGCCAAGTAATATCAAAGACTACCAGTAAATCGCCAGAAGCTAAGAACAAGTAAGAATTTCTCTATAGTTTTTAAAGGAAATATTAGCTCTTTCTATGACCTAAAAATTTAGACATTTCTTTTTGTAACATCAATGTTAGATTTTTTCCAGATTTAGAATTTAAAAAATTACTTACCCTTCTTTTCTAGATCCCAGACCTAGCTTCTGGGATAATTTTTTTCTCTTTATAATACAGCCTTTAGAATTTTCATTAGTGAGGGTTTGGAAGTTAACTTCCTCAGTGTTTACCTGAAAATGTCTTTATTTTGCTCTTGCACTTGAGAAGTAGTTCTGCTAAGTATATTAGTCTAAGTTGACAGTTATCTCATTTCAGCATTTTGAAGATATTTTCTTACTGTTTTTACTTCCACTGCTATTAGGTCAGCTGTCAGTCCAATTGGGACTTGTCGGGAGTTATCTTTCCTCTCTCACAGGCTGTCAGAAGACGTCTTTGCCTCTGATCTGCAGGTTTGCTAGGATGTGACCAAGTACCTTCTTTTGTCTCCCTTCATTTTATTTATTCTTCTTGGAAGTCATATGACTTTCTGAACCTGAGGATTTGTGTCTTTATAGTATTTGGGGAAACATTTTTTTTTTTTTTTTTTTTTTGGTACAGAGAAGGTGTGCTAATAAAGTTTTCATTTTGGAATGATTTTGGATTTATAGAAGAAAAAGATAGTGCACAGTACATATACCCACACCCAGTTTCTCATATTATTAACATTTCACATTAGTAAGGTACACTCTCATTCTTTTTAAAATTCTTCTCACCAATTCTATGTCTTTTTTTTTTCTGTAATTCTAATTGGATGTAGTATATTGACATTTTTATTCTCTTAAATGTTTCTTAACCATTTTTTCATATTCTCTATTTCTTTTGATCCTTGCCCTTCAGAATTTTTTATTTAGACCTATCTTCTAGATCACCAATACACTCTTTGGCAGCTTCTAAACTGCTCTTTAACTCACTGATTAATATTTTATATTTCATTTATTATAGTTTTTATTTCTATAAGTTCTAAATGAATATTTTTCAAATTTAATTTAGATATTGTCACTTTGATGGACTACTGTTTCTTGTGTTTTTAATTCTAACTTTGTTTCTTTAAACATATTGTAATCTTTATTTTTTAATCCATACATATTTGTAGTTTTGTTATTTTTTTATTCTGACTCTTATTCATGAAATATTGTTTCATTTTTTTTTTTTTGTATTTTTCTGAAGTTGGAAATGGGGAGGCAGTCAGATAGACTCCCGCATGCGCCCGACCGGGATCCACCTGGCATGCCCACCAGGGGGTGATGCTCCACCCATCTGGGGCGTTGCTCTGTTGTGACCAGAGCTATTCTAGCACCTGAGACAGAGGCCAAGGAGCCATCCTCAGCGCCCAGGCCAACTTTGCTTCAATGGAGCCTCAGCTGTGGGAGGGGAAGAGAAAGATAAAGAGGAAGGAGGGGGGGAGGGGGGGAGAAGCAGATGGGTGCTTCTCCTGTGTGCCCTGGCCTGGAATCGAACCCGGGACTCCTGCATGCCAAGCCGACACTCTACCACTGAGCCAACCAGCCAGGGCCATATTGCTTCATTTTGCTTTGCATTTTTTTCTTTGTAATTATATATTTGCTGCAGCTCTATCAATAAAAATTGTTTGAGACATGGGTTGAGAATATAACTAGTGTTTGTTTATGCTAAACTGAAGTACTACAGAGACAAAAGTCACCTAAATGACAATGCTTGGGTTGGGAGAGGGGTTACTTGGACAAGTCCAAGACAGAAAATTGCCTGTGTTGTCTGTCTCTGAGTGCTTTGTTGGCTTTTGCTTTTATACTATCCCTTTTCTGTATGGGTGTAACTTATTTTAAAATCTAGCAGTTGGCTTGACCTGTGGTGGCACAGTGGGTAAAAGCATTGACCTGAAATGCTTAGGTTGCCGGTTCCAAGCCCTGGGCTTGCCTGGTCAAGGCACATGTGGGAGTTGATGCTTCTTGCTCCTCCCCCCTCCTCCCATCTCTCTACTCTAAAATGAATAAAAATAAAAAAAGAATTTAAGTTAAGATGTACTTATGATAACTTTTGATCAAACTCCCCACTTTGAGATCATCTTCCTGGGTGATGTTTCAAACCAGTAGGGTACACACAGAGCCCCAGAGTTTACTTGTTTTTGTACTGTGCTGACTTACCTTCCTGAATTATTGTAGCTGTTTTTCACATGACTACCACCACAATATAGATAATGTGTATATTTTTTATTTACTATAAAACATTCCCTCAAATATATAATCACATACATATTTTATATGTGCATTTTTAAACAACATACACAGTATATGTTGAAACTATATAATTAAATGGTTATTCATGTTATGCTAAATATAGTATAGAATTAGAAGAAGTATGAGTTTATTCACCCCTTTGCAAGCAACAAGCAAATAAGAGATAAGAGAGACAAGATGGCAATGGAGTAGGTGAACGTTCCGAACAACTCCCACATCCCAAAACAAAAGTGGATTACAACTTAATCTTGAGAACAGTCATCTTGAAAGACCAACTTTGGACTAAACGAGGAGGATTCTACAGCCAAGGACCACCAAAGAGCCCACACTGAGACTGGTTGGAAAGGCGGAGATGTGGAAAGAGTTGCCCCCCTCCCGGGAGCGAGCAGCGGCCCGGGGGGACTCTCACAGTGGGGAGGAGTGCCTGGCGAGTTGTGCATTGTGGGTCCTCAGCCCCAGAACTGGAGTTCCAGCCTAGAGCCCTGAAGCCTAGAATGGGCGAACAGACTGTATTTGGCTGAGAAAGGAGCCTAGATACTGTTTGAGAGGGGGAGACAGAATTCTCAGACTCAGGCTCCATATTAAAGGGACCACACAGAGAGCCTCGCTCACAGCCACCTGCCCGGGGCTTCGTGATTTGGAAGCGCTGGGAGGACTGGAGTTGCCAGGGGAGAGTGTGGTCTCCGAGGCACAGGGGGAGACACTTTGAGAGATGGACACCCTAACCCTGGGCTGACTCACGCCCAATCTACAGTGAACATTTTTCCTGGGAGTAACACCACCAGCAAAGAGAAGAAATTACCCCGCCCACCGGAGGCTCTCCTGCTCCAGTCAGAGCAAAGAGGCGCTTAGAGGCAGGCAGCACATTAGGGACACAGGTAGTGAGTGCTGAAGTCTGAGCTATACCCCCCACTACACTCCTGAGTGCTCGCTGGAGGCAGGTGGGCTGGCGGTGGAGAAGCACTGGCTGCAGGAGCCAGGGCAGTCCAAGCAAGCATACATGGGGCCACCCACAGCAGCCACTGTGGAGGTTGGGGTGAGCCGAGCCCCTGGCCTATCAGGGTGGGAGCCTGGGTGACTGTGAGGGCGGTCCAAGCAGGTACATGCGGGCCAGCCGGCAGAGGTGGAGGCTGCAGTGGCACTGCAGAGGTCAAAGCTCCCACGCAATCCCGCCCACCCTTGGAGGCGGAGGGGGCTCAGCTGACAGCAGAGGAGGTCTGAGTGGCTGTGCCAGCTGGCCCCCAGAGGTAGAGGTCTGCGGCAGCTGCTGCAAAGGTCCAGGCTCGTGTGCAATCATGCCTGTGGCGTGGGTCTGCCCCTGGTAGCGGCTGAGGCCCAGGCAACAGCAAAAGCAGTCTGGGCATGCATGGGGCACCCGTGGTGGCAGAAGCCACGGCAAGCCACTGTGGAGGTCCAAGCTCGCACACAATCCAGCCCAGGGTGTGAGCTCACCCTTGGAGGTGGCTGGGAGTTGAAAAAGAAGGGAAAAAAACCAAAATAAAATAAAATAAATAAAAAGTCTGGATAGAAAGACATCTGAGGCTAAGGGGCAAGCCACATCCAATACCATATCTAATCATTGAATTACAGTACTGAGCCCAACAAATAGCCAGCAATAAGAGGCAGCAGAAAGCTGATCTCAGGGGAACTTGAACTTTCAAAAGAACTTCCTCCAGGTAAAGAGTAGATAAAAGCTAGCCTAGAAGTGCAGCTGATATTTACAATGGCACGTGGGCCCAGCAGAGGCAACCACAAGATCTGGATCACCTGTAGCTCCAAAAGGTAGATAAGAGCCCGTCATAGGCAGTGACTCCCACCGATCTGCACCAGGCTCTGGCCAGGGAGGTCCAGGGCAGGCACATCCAGCAGCCAGATACGGAGAACATCATTTCAGGACCTAACAACCCTTGTTAGAGTGGTAGCTTAAGGAAGGGTTCCTCACACCTGACCCACCTACAACATAGAAAATGCCAACACAAATAGCAAAAAGAATACTGATAGCAGATAAGCAGTCCACAGCAGATTACACACAACAGCTGATGCCAATCCAAGAAGACCTAGAAACAACACAACAGAAAATTGGAGGCAGACAATACCAACCCTAGACTCAGCTAGCTACAAACAACACATCCAAAGGAAGAGTGTATACACAGACAAATGAGAAGACAAAGAAATGCAATCCAAATGAATCAACAAGAGAAGTCCCCAGAAAAAGAACTGAGATGAAAATAACCAAATTATTGGATGCAGACTTTAAAATAATGATTATTAGGATGCTCAAAGATCTTAGAGCAACAATGGATGGACATAATGAACACCTAAATAAAGAGATAACAAGCATCAAAAAGGACATTGAAATCATAAAAAAGAACCAGACAGATATGACAAACACAATATCAGAAATGAAGACTACACTAGAAGGACTGAAAAGCAGGCTGGATGAAGCAGAGGATAGAATCAGCGACTTAGAGGACAAGATAAGCAAAAGCATAGAGCAGAACAGCAAAAAGAAAAAAGGATCATAAAGTCCAAGGAAACCCTAAGAGAGCTCTGTGACAACATGAAGAGAAACAATATCCACAAAATAGGGGTTCCTGAAGGAGAAGAGAAGAAACAAGGGATAGAGAACCTGTTTGAAAAAATTATAGCTGAAAATTTCTCTAAATTGATGCAAGAAAGAGTCACACAGCTTCAAGAAGCAGAGACAACCCCATTAAAAAAAAAAACCCAAAGAGATCCACACCAAGACACATCATAATCAAAATACCAAAGCTAAGAGGTAAAGAAAGAATACTAAAAGCTGCAAGAGAAAAACAGTCTATCACCTACAAAGGAACCTCCATAATGATGACATCTGACTTTTCAACAGAAACACTTGATGCCAGAAGGAAATGGCAAGAAATATTCAAAGTAATGCAGAACAAGAACCTACAACCAAGATTTCTTTATCTAGCAATGCTATTGTTTAAGATTGAAAGAGAAATAAAAAGCTTTCCAGACAAATAAACATAAAGGAATTCATCACAACCAAACCAATGCTCCAAGAAATATTAAGGGGCCTGCAGTAGACAGAACAAAGTGTGTGTGTGTGGGAAATCTAATAAAAGAGGAATGTAGATTTAAAGAAAAAATGGCAATAAACAACTACATATCAATAATAACCTAAAATTAAATGGATTAAATGCTCCAATCAAAACATACAGGGTAGCTGTGTGGATAAGAAAACAGGACCCGTACATATGTTGTCTACAAGAAACCTATCTCAAAACAAAAGATGCATGTAGTCTGAAAGTAAAAGGATGGAAAAAAATATTTCATGCAAATGGAAATGAAAAGAAAAGCTGGGGTAGCAATACTTATATCAGACAAAATAGACTTTAAAACAAAGACCATAGTAAGGGAGAAAGAAGGTCACTACATAATGATAAAGGGAACAATCTAACAGGAAGAGATAACCTTTATAAATATCTATGTACCTAATATAGGAGCACCTAAATATATAAAGCAGGCTTTGATGGATATAAAAGGCAAGAGCAACAGCAATACTATAATAGTAGGGGATTTCAATACCCCACTAACATCACTGGGTAGATCCTCAAGAAAGAAAATTAATAAAGACACAGCAGAATTAAGGGACACACTAGATTAACTGGATTTAATAGACATCTTCAGAACCTTTCACCCTAAAGCAGCAGAATATACATTCTTTTCAAGTGTTCATAGTACATTCTCTAGGATAGATCACATATTAGGGCATAAAATGAGTCTCAACAAATATAAGAAGATTGAAATCATATCAAGCATCTTCTCTGACCACAATGGCATGAAACTAGAAATCAACTACAATAGAAAAACTGAAAAATACTCAAACATTTGGAAATTAAACAGTATGTTATTAAATAATGAATGGGTCAACAATGAGATCAAGGAAGAAATAAAAAATTTTCTTGCAACAAATGAAAATGAACATAGAACAACTCAAAATCTATAGGACATAGCAAAAGCAGTACTGAGAGGGAAGTTCAGAGCATTACAAGCATACCTTAAGAAGCTAGAAAAAGCTCAAATAAACAACTTAACCATGCAACTAACAGAACTAGAAAAAGAACAGCAAGTAAAGCCCAAAGGCAGTAGAAGGAAGGAAATAATAAAGATCAGAGCAAAAATAAATGACATAGAGACAAAAATAAATAAATAAATAATCAATGAAACCAAGAGCTGGTTCTTTGAAAAGGTAAACAAGATCAATGAACCCTTAGCTAGACTCACCAAGATAAAAAGAGAGAGGACTCAAATAAATAAAATTAGAAATGAGAGTAGAGAAGTAACAAGGGACACAGCAGAAATAAAAATAATTGTAAGAAAATACTATGAAGAACTGTATGCCAAAAAATTAGACAACCTAGGTGAAATGGAAAAATTCCTTGAAAAATATAATCTTTCAAAAATCAATCAGGAAGAATCAGAAAACCTAAATAGACCGATTACAACAAATGAGATCGAAACAGTTATCAAAAAACTCCCAACAAACAAAAGCCCTGGGCCAGATAGCTTCACAGGTGAATTCTACCAATCATTCAAATAAGAACTAACTCCTATCCTTCTCAAGCTATTTCAAAAATTTCAAGAGGAGAGAAAACTTCCAAGCTTCTTTTATCAGACGAGCATAATTCTGATTCCACAATCAGGCAAAGATAACACAAAGAAAGAAAAATATCCCTGATGAATTTAGATACTAAAATTCTCAACAAAATATTAGCAAATCGAATACAGCAGTTCATGAAAAAAATCATACATCATGATGAAGTGGGATTTATTCTGCGAAGGCAAGGCTGGTACAACATTTGCAAATCAATCAATGTGATTCATCACATAAACAAGAGGAAGGAGAAAAATCATATGATAATATCAATAGATGCAGAAAAAGCATTTGATAAAACCCAGCACCCATTTATGATCAAAACTCTCAGCAAAGTGGAATACAGGAAACATACTTCAACATGATAAAGGCCATCTATGACAAACCCACAGCCAACATCATAATCAATGGGCAAAAATTAAAAGCAATCCTCTTGAGATCAGGAACAAGGCAGGGGTGCCCCCTTTCACCACTCTTACTTAACATAGTTCTGGCAGTCCTAGCCACAGCAATCAGACAAGAAGAAGAAATAAAAAGCATCTAAATTGGAAAAAAAGAAGTAAATCTGTCATTATTTGCTGATGACATGATACTGTACATGGAAAATCCTAAAGTTGCAGTCAAAAAACTACTGGACCTGATAAATGAATTCAGCAAGGTGGCAGGATATAAAATTAATAATCAGAAATTAGAGGAATTTTTATACCCCCACAGTGATCTGTCTGAAAAAGAAATTAAGAAAACAATCCCCTTCACTATTGCAACAAAAAATAAAGTACCTAGGAGTAAATTTAACCAAGGAGGTTAAAGACCTGTACTTGGAAAATTATAAACCATTGGTAAAAGAAATCAAGGAAGATACAAACAAGTGGAAGCATGTACTGTGTTTATGGTTAAGAAGAATAAACATCATTAAAATGTCCAATTACCCAAAGCAATTTATAAATTCAATGCAATTCCTATTAAAATACCAATGACATACTTTAAAGATATAGAACAAATATTCCAAAAATTTATATGGAACCAAAAAAGAACGCAAATAGCCTCAGCAATCTTGAAAAAGAAGAATAAAGTGGATAGTATCACACTTCCTGATATCAAGTTATATTACAGGCCCTTGTACTCAAAACAGCCGGTACTGGCATAAGAATAAGCATATAGGTCAATGGAACAGAACAGAGAACCCAGAAATAAACCCACACCTTTATGGACAATTGATATTTGACAAAGGTGGTGATAGCATAGAATGGAGTAAAGACAGTCTCTTTAACAAATAGTGTTGGAAAAACTGGACAGCTACACTCAAAAAAATGATTAGACCACCAACTTACACCATTCACAAAAATAAACTGAAAATGGATAAAAGACTTAAATGTAAGTCATGAAACCATAAGCATCCTAGAAGAAAACATAAGCAATAAGCTCTTCAACATCCCTCACAGCAATATATTTGCTGATTTATCTCCACGGGCAAGAGAAATAAAGGACAGGATGAACAAATGGGACTACATCAAACTAAAAAGCTTTTGCAGAGCTAAAGACAATATGAACAAAATAAAAAGGCAAACCACACAATGGGAGAAGATATCGACAATATGTCTGCTAAGGGACTAATAACCAAAATTTATAAAGAACTTGTAAAACTCAACACCAGGAAGATAAACAATCCAATCAAAAAATGGACAAAAGAAATGAATAGACACTTCTCCAAAGAGGACATACAGATGGCCAATAGACAGATGAAAAAATGTTCAAAATCACGAGTCATTAGAGAAATGCAGATTACAACCACAATGATATAACACCTCATACCAGTCAGAATGGCACTCATTAACAAAACAACACAGAATAAGTGCTGGCCAGGATGTGGAGTCAAGGGAACCCTCCTGCATTGCTGGTAGGAATGCAGACTGGTGCAGCCCCTGTGGAAAAAAGTAGGAAGATTTCTCAAAAATTTAAAAATAGATCTTTTGATCTATTTTTTTTGATCCAGCCATCCCACTTTTAGGAATATATCTCAAGAATACCACCACATCAATGATTCGAAAGGAGAAATGCACCCCCATGTTTATGGCAGCATTGTTTACAATAGCCAGATCTGGAAACAGCCCAAGTGTCCATCAATGGACGAGTGGATTAAAAAGCTGTGGTACACACACACAATGGAATACTATGAAGCCACAAAAAAGAAGGAAATCTTACTTTTTGCGACAACATGGATGGACCTGGAAACTATTATGTTAAGTGAAATAAGCAAGGCAGAGAAAGAAAAATACCATATAACTTCACTCATTTGAGGAATCCAATGAACAATATGAACTGAGAAACGGAATAGAGACAGAGGCGGGATCATGGGACCAGAGGGAAAGCGGACAGAGGGAAAGGGATGATAGGATGGGATGGGAGCAGAAAAGCAAAACCAAGCTGAAGGCGTTGCGGGAGGAGGGCAAAGGGGATGTGGTGGGGAGCAAGGCGGAGGGGGGAGGTATTCGGGGGGGACACTAGAATCTATGTACACTCAATAAATTAAAATGAAATTTAAAAAAATATCCCCAGTTGACTATATAAAAAACAACAACAAGTAAATAAGAATAGTTTGTACAACATATTTGTACTAGTGAGATACATGTTTTAGCATTCAACACCTTGTTAAGGTAAATGAGAAAAGAAAACTTTCATTAAGAATTCCAAATATGCCAGTGTATGGCCAGTATCTGCGGCTGCCATCAAAGCCGCCCGACCAAAGCAGGTTCAAGTTTAATTCAGACCAATGGTAATGAAACAGTTGAGCCAAAAGCTGGTGTTCCATTGTCCTTTATTCTAGATTCACATCTGGCGGGTAAAGTATACACACACTGGGCTCCAAACTCCACTCATTCAGTGCTCACAAAGCTACTGACTCATCTGAGTTTCCTAGAATCAAAGGTTTCTACCTCACCAGTCTTATTCACCTCTATTCCTCATTCCTTCTCCTAGTCAAACTGGCTTCTCCTTCCCCTAATCCGCCATTCTGGCTGCCTCTTCCTCGCCCTGCCTCCATGGGCCCTTCCTCTCTACAAGCACGAAATCACTCTCCCTCGGAACAACATGATCTCTCCCCAAATGGCCTCCTAGCTCCACCTTTTAAAACCTTTTGGTGTGAAAGCCCTCCCCCAACACACATTAGCACAACCCACACCCCTTCCAAGCAAGAAGGGCAACTAATATTATCACCTGGGCAATGGGCATCCACGTGGGCAGTGCCATCTTTAACAAAATGAGAAAAAATAACTTTATCTGCCCAACAGCCAGCAATAAATTTTGGATGCCACGGTTCCCACACAAAGGAGGGCAGAGGAAGGCTGAGGCAGGCACAGCCTCTCTGTGCTGCTCACTTCGCAGGTTCTCAGCCCTGACAGGGAGATGACAGAAAGGTGATGAGAGCAACTTCAGACACATGACCAGCAGCATTCCCAGACACTTCCTAATCCAATTCTTCCTCTTCTTTTCAGTTACACTTAGCAGAAGTTGCACCTTTACCTTTCAGCTAATTTTCTGTTAGCATTGTTCCAGTTCCTCTCAAAGTCGCCATCCAATTCTTGGAATGTCTCTTCCCAGCTCTTCTAACATCCCTTTTAATACACTGCTCACAAAAATTAGGGGATATTTTATTGCTTCATTCATATATATATATATATATATATATATATATATATATATATAATGTATTTCTCCTACTTCTTCCTTGGTTGGTGTACCCAGCCCACCAAGACAGCACAGGCTATGGACATGGATACCTACCCCTGAAATGGGGCCAGATGTAAAGAAAGCTGCTAACAGGACACGTGGGTATGTTTAGGCCTCTAATGCCTGGGATACAGAAGCATCTTATCTCTGCGTATGGAGAAAATACGTGTGATTTGAAGTCAGCTTGCCTTTGAGTGAGAAAGACCTGAAAGATCACTGGTACTGAAATAAACTCTGTTTACACTAAGCCTTCAAGGAACATTTAGCTCATCACTGTTGAGAACGCTGGATCCCTGTGACAGTCAAAGAGGGTTCACTGTTGGTCATGAGTAGGAGGCTCTGCCTTGGTAACAGTGATCATGGCTTTTATCTTTCATTGATGGCTTCTCAAAGCTGAGGCCCTGGTAAAATCTTCCTGTTGTTTCTAGGTCACAACAACGAGTCTAGATGACCGCAGAAAGGTAAAATATCTCCTAAGGCCCAAATTCTTTACTTCATTGTAAAAGATGTAAACTAGAGATGCTGTCTCATCTTATGAATTCCATAACATGAATTTTGCAATGACGGAGCCCAAAACAGACTAATGGCTATAAAAACATAGGCTTACCCTACGAAACAAAATTAAAGGTATTCTGTAAATTTCTGTTTATGTTATTCTTTAAATTCTTTTCTTTTTCTTTGAGATTACCTTTAATTTTTTTTTTTACCTTCCTTACTGATCTTTATTTAGTATGAATAATACTCACCTACTTGGTGGCTTTTAAAAAACAATTTTGCTTTCTTTATTAGAGACGTTTTTGATTTTATATGTTGAAACCTGTCAATTTTTTCTTTAAGCATTCTGAGTTGTTTTTTTGTTTGTTTGTTTTTGTTCTTTGTTTTTATCTTGTTTAGGAAGACCTTTTGTTTTCACAAGATTACAAAGAGATATTCCTGATATCTATGTTTTCTTTTTACACCTCAATCTTTAATCCATTGGGAATTTGTTTTTTGTGTGCCTCATGAGATAGGAACCCAAACTAATTATACCCCTTTAAGATGACCCTTCATTGCTTCTTGCTAGCCTGTTTAGCTGCCTGGAACTGCTTCGCCTACCACGTAGTCCTGAGATCAGCAGTAGGATCCTGTCCTGTTCTAGCTGATTCTGTTTTGTTCAAGCGGAAAAAGTACAAGTGAAACCACCCGGAAATGCTTAGTTGTGACAAACATGAACAATTCGCTATTTTTCTTCCAGGAGATGCTCTGACCGCAGCACTCTACCACCTCAATTCATTTCCTTTCAATTCCAAAAGGAGTTACTATACTCGACATGCTGGGAATGATCATAACTCAAGATACAGCTCTATGCTCAGACTGCTTATAGTCTAATGAGAAAACCAATTCATGTACACATATATACATAGAATAAACATACACCTATATAATTAACATATAAATATGTACACATACAGATGAGGTAAATAAACACTCTAAGGTAGTATATATTGATGAACTGAGGGTGTGTTAATGAGGGCCTGTCTTCTCTCCAAGTCCCCAAGAGGCTAGGTTGCTGCCACTGTCGTTTTCATTTGCCTGGAACAGAGTAGGGAATTGGTAAAGGTTAGTTGAATGGAAGTGAAATAGTGGGTAGAACGGGAACTAAGAAGACAGAACCCTTCGTAGTTAGTAAAGGTCAGAGGCTGTTTGCTGAGGCAGCGCCGCCGGCCCTAAGGGGCTGTTGAGACGGAGAGAGGAGAGCCACCGAGCTCAGCCGCCCCGGAGATCTGCCTCCCTTGGCACCAATTTTCTCTGTTCTCACATATTCCTTCAGGTTGTCCGGAAGGGAATGTAAAAGCTGCAAACAGGATGCTGATCTCCCTCAATCATCCATCTTCAAAAGCTCCCAGAGCTCCGCAGCTTTTCAAACCCACAGAATCAATTCTCCCGGAGCAACTCCCCCGCTGACCGGGCCCCTGCGGGCGCGCAGCCGAGCGGGAGGCCGGACGGTCCATCTGTCACCGGCGTCAGCTCGGCGAGTGCGCGCCGCGCGCCCGCCCAGCCGGACCTCTCCGCCCAGAGCCAGTTCCAGTGGCAGCCACCAAGCAGACGGGGTGACACGGCTGGCCCTGAGCATGCCGACCCCTCAAGTCAGCACAGAGGAGGGCAAAGGAAAGGTGCCAAAGGCCAAAGACTGGACCCAGCCGGCATCCTGAGCCAGAGCCCCCGAATCCGCCTGGCGCATGTCCCGAGGCGTGGGGACACGAAGCGCTGCGGGGAGCAGACAGGCCCACGAGGACCAGCTCCCCTGCGACCCCTGCTGAAGGGAACGGCGCGCACAGCCGCGGGGACGGAAAGAGCCGACCCTCCCTGCCCTCACCCCCCACGGGGAGAGGACGCTCCTGGGGGGCAGGCGACCCATCCCTCTCCTGAAGTGTGTCCTTGGCCCCATCCAGCCCTGCAGAGGACGGGTCTCTTTCCCAGCATGACCACTCCCAGTGTTTTTTGTTTTAAATTAGATATTCGCACACAGGCTTTTGCCAATCACTCCTCCTCTGTTTTCCCTTCTCTCTTATTCGAAATGTGGGGCCGCGTGGGGGGCGTGAGTGAGGCAGAGGCCAATCCGGGCCGGGGTCGCCACCTCCGAGCCGATTGCCCTCCGCGACACAGGTCCTGAAAGCAGCATCTATCTGCCTTTCCAACCCTCGGGCCCAAGATTTCCCCAAAGCCTCTGTGTGAGCGACCACGCTTGCGGGATCCGCAGCCGCGACGGGTTCACCTGCGCCCTCCCTGTCTCTCTCGCCGCGCCCTCTGCCGGCCCCGCTCGGTAGTGCTGGTGACCCCGCCCGCCCCCGGGGAGGGGTCCCTGGGCTCTCGCCCTCCTCTAGTTCCTGCACTGAGGTGGCCCCAGCCTTCCTCTGCAGCCCGCACAAGCCACCAGCAGCTCCACATTCAACCATCCACTAAAATGAGGTCAGCCCGTCTGTAAAACGGGGATGCTAGTTACTCCAGGGTGGTCTGGAGACGTTGGTGACAAAATGACTGTAAAGCACTTGAGTGCTTCTGCCACACATAGCATGTGCGGGAAAAGGTAGCCTTTAAGATAATTAGGGAAATTTTAAATTTATGTCAATCAGAATAATGCATTCTAACTCGCTCTTCTCAGAATGAGCAGTGCCCCCTCTTCCTTGGCGTCCTGCAAGAGGCCGCCTCTATCTCGGGTGCTGAACGGACTCGGGGTGGGGGTGCCCCTCACACCCCTGTTCTCCTGAGTCTCCCCGCTTCCTGGGCACAGGTTTGCCCCGGGATGCAGGGGATGGAGCTTTGAGACCCACAGAATGAAGTCTGTGACAAGTCCTGAGACCAGCAGCCCTCACAGCTCAGGCGGGAACTACCTTAGGGGCACTCCCGGAAGAAAGCCTTCCTCAGTCCGCAACAGGGACAGGGAGCATTAAGTCATCCAGCATCTCCCGAGCACTTTTCTGTGTGCTGCACTGGTTTGGGAGTCAGACACCCCTCAGTGCATGGAACAGACATCCCTGCCCTTGGAGGATTATGTTATAGCTGAGGAGGACAGTGGAGACAATAAACAAATAATAAGATAAATTAATACAAATTAAACTCTTCGCAGTTTACCCCAAATAAAATGTATGTAATTGTTCCAGTCACAGTTAAATTCCGACCATAATGGCCATCAAGACCTCTCCCATCTCTACAGCCACAGGGGCTGGCAATAGGAGTTCTGCACAGATTTGTTTAAGCTTCTCTTTTAAAACCCATGTGGGTAGAAGAGCAGGCCGAGGAAAATGTGCTCTCCCCTCACAGAGACACGTGAGAAAGGTCACACTTATACAAATGTTTGACTACATTCTGCAAATCTGAAAGTTGGGAGAGTGCAAATATAAAAGGCATTTTGTGCTAAGCTGGTAAGAGCTGGTTCAAAAACTTTAAAAAGAAACAGTCTGCACAATATAAAACACCGAGGAAGAACCTACCTCAGCAGATCTCTACCCTGCAACAATCTTTCCCTAACAACCGAGGTGGGTTGTTACCTCAAGGAGAAAGCTTCTGTTTCTACAATAAGGAATCCTGTGTATTGAGAAGTAAATGCCTTCTAGAACCTTCATTTACTGTAGATATTCACACACACACACACACACACACACACACGGAGAGAGCCATTTAAATTTTCTTTCTAATTCTTATTTGCTATGAGCAGTTGGACTTTTCATCAGAGCCCTGCCTACCCCAGTAACTGCAGCTCCTGATCTTCGCCTGGCTGATGCTTCTTGTCCTTGGAAGCCAGCTGTGTCTCACCCCTCCTGAGAAGTCAGCTTGTGTCTCACCCCTCCTGAGAAGCCAGCTGTGTCTCACCCCTCCTGAGAAGTCAGCTTGTGTCTCACCCCTCCTGAGAAGTCAGCTGTGTCTCACCCCTCCTGAGAAGTCAGCTGTGTCTCACCCCTCCTGAGAAGCCAGCTATGTCTCACCCCTCCTGAGAAGCCAGCTGTGTCTCACCCCTCCTGAGAAGCCAGCTGTGTCTCACCCCTCCTGAGAAGCCAGCTGTGTCTCACCCCTCCTGAGAAGCCAGCTGTGTCTCACCCCTCCTGAGAAGCCAGCTGTGTCTCACCCCTCCTGAGAAGCCAGCTGTGTCTCACCCCTCCTGAGAAGTCAGCTGTGTCTCACCCCTCCTGAGAAGTCAGCTGTGTCTCACCCCTCCTGAGAAGCCAGCTGTGTCTCACCCCTCCTGAGAAGCCAGCTGTGTCTCACCCCTCCTGAGAAGTCACCTGTGTCTCACCCTCCTGAGAAGTCACCTGTGTCTCACCCCTCCTGAGAAGCCAGCTGTGTCTCACCCCTCCTGAGAAGCCAGCTGTGTCTCACCCCTCCTGAGAAGTCAGCTGTGTCTCACCCCTCCTGAGAAGCCAGCTGTGTCTCACCCCTCCTGAGAAGTCAGCTGTGTCTCACCCCTCCTGAGAAGCCAGCTTGTGTCTCACCCCTCCTGAGAAGTCAGCTGTGTCTCACCCCTCCTGAGAAGTCAGCTGTGTCTCACCCCTCCTGAGAAGCCAGCTGTGTCTCACCCCTCCTGAGAAGCCAGCTGTGTCTCACCCCTCCTGAGAAGTCAGCTGTGTCTCACCCCTCCTGAGAAGTCAGCTGTGTCTCACCCCTCCTGAGAAGTCAGCTGTGTCTCACCCCTCCTGAGAAGCCAGCTGTGTCTCACCCCTCCTGAGAAGCCCTTCTTACTGACCGAGGGTCTACCCTTCAGCCTACACTCTTCACCTCCCTCACCCCATCACTTCCTTTCAGAAAGAAAGGAATAACTAAGTATCACTTATTTAGTTTTATCAGAACTAAATATAAGTGGAAACCATCTCTTCCGCTCACGCACGTCTTTGTTCACTTGTTTAGTGTACGTGTGCCTGCACTAGAAGATAGCTCCATGGGAACAGAAAACATCTTTGCTTGCTCTCTCTCCCTGCAGCTCCTAAAACAGTGTTTGGCAAGAGTAAATGCTCAATAAATACTTGCTGATGAACAGATGAAAACCTGTCAGATTTCATTTAGCCAAGCAGCTTGACGTTTGCTGCTACTTCAAGCATCCATCTTATTTCCTTTTGTTTATTTCCACAGTCCTCTGCCCGGCCTCCACTTTTGATTATTCCCTCCTCGGTCTGGCTTCGTATCTGGCCCCAGCGCCTCCCAAAGCAACTCTCTTGAAGGTCAACCACATCTCCTTCAAGGTCAGACCCGATGGTCTTGGTCTCAGCTTCTCTAATCTGCAGATGTGACAGTGAGGAACTCCCAGGATGCTTCACATAGATGTGACCTTCAGTTGAGCTGAGCCCTTTGCTTTTCTATGTGTTTGCATGTTGCCCCCTAAATAAGTGTTCTTCCCACTGCCCTATAACGAGAGTGTTCCTGAGGTTCTGTCCTTAGAGCTTTGCTTTCCCCCCTCTCTTCTTTGCTTAAAAGATTGTATCTACTGCTTTGCCTTTATCACCTCTCACCTGGATGACACTCACGGGAGTCAGGACAGTGGTTCACCAGTTCTGCCTGAGACACATGTAGAATTGTTTTTCTATATTCACCTATCTCTCGAGTGATCATGTGACTTACTTTTGCCAATGAAACGTGAGAAAAAGTGCCATGCATTACTTCTGAGCAGCAGTTTTATGAGCTCTCCCTTGGTTTGCCAAGTTCTACTTTCCTGGTCTCTGTGATCCCTGAGAATGTGTGGAGATGGAGCTGCCATTAAACCAAGTCCTTGAGCAACCAGGATGAACGGAGTCCTGTTGCTGAACGGCAGTGGCCATGGAGCATGAGTTACAAATAAAACATTGTTTAAAGCTACTGGGATTTTAGTGTGGCATGTTGTTGCAGCAAAACCTGGCCTATCCTGACTGATGCAACAGCTCAATCTGACTTTTTCCCTCAAGCTCAAGCTTCACTTCTCCAGTTATCATCAAGATAGAAAACTTCTTTACTTATAGAAGTTCAAGCCCAACATAGCTATAACTATATTCATCATTTCCCTTCCCAACCTTGCTTAGGCAACCTGGTGGTCCCCCACTGCCGGGAGGTCACCATATTGATGCCGAACTTAGTGCGGACACCCGATCAGCACAGCGCACTGCAGCCCGGAACTCCTGGGCGCCAGCGATCCTCCTGCCTCAGCCTCCCGAGTAGCTGGGACTACAGGTGCTGCCACCACGCCGGGCGTAACCCTGAAACATACCCCCTGACTTTTCTATTTTGGATAGTGGTACTGACACTCCTTTAAAAACCTAAACTCTGTCCATTTGGTTCCCACATTTTGTCCCAGCTTTATTTCCAATTCTGCTTTGTTGTTCCTATGGGTGCCTCCTGGGTCTCTCGTTGGTCCCTTCATTCATGGGCTATTGCACCTCCTGACTCATCTCCCGGCTCCCATTCTCTTCACTTCATGATCAATTATACTTCCTTTGTCATTGACCGTTCATGAATGCGATAAAGGTAAAAATCTAGATTATATTATTCTTTTGCTCAGAATTCTCAATGTGTCCCCATTATCTACTGGATAAGCTCTCTTTTTTTAAAACTTTTCAAAATATTATGTATATTTATTTACTTCTTTACTGATATTAGAGAGACAGAAAGGAAGAGGGAGAGAAAAAAACACCAATTTGTTATTCCACTTATTCATTGGCTGATTCTTGTATGTGCCCTGACCAGGGATAAAATCTGTAACCTGGGCATTTCAGGATGACACTCTAACCAACTGAGCTATACAGTCAGGGCCTAGATAAGTGGCAATCCTTGATTTGGCGTTTAAGACCCTTTTCTCTCTCTTCTCTAATCTCCTCTTCTGATCCCCCTTTGCTTAGATCTTCCACGAGCACTAAATCACTTCACCTCCAATAACTGAGATGTGCCCTGAGCTGTTTGCCTCTGGTGCTCTAAGGGTCAACTTCCTACCCTGCTCTTCTTCCCATGTATGCCAGTCAAAACCCAAGTCCACCTGCAAAATCCTGCTGAGATACTACTTTCTTCATAGAACCTTCTCTGATTACTCCATCCAAAAGCGATTCCACTCTCCTCTGACCCCCGGGGCACTTGCTCTGCTCTACTTCTCGCTGTCATGGTCCGTTCCGCAGAAATCGCATCTTCTCTACTGGACCGTAAACTTTTCTTCGTGCAGTCACCTTATCCCGCACATCTTTGGCTTCCCCACAGAGCGTGGTTCTAACTTTTGCTGTTTTTGTATAAACAATAATTGAATGAGGAATCACGAGGACATGGTTCAATTCACAGAAAAATGGGTGACTAAGCGATAAGAATTCAAGCAGTTTTGCATTTTGACCAAACAGAGTTATATCAAGCCTAGGCAATAATTAATGTTATTATTGTTGACTTTTAGTTTTGTAACTAATAAAAATGAGTCATCACTGGATTATGACATTTCATTTTATTTTATTTTATTTTTATTTTTTTTACTTTATTCATTTTTAGAGAGGAGAGAGAGACAGAGAGAAAGAGAGAGACAGAGAGAGAGAAGGGAGGAGGAGCTGGAAGCATCAACTCCCATATGTGCTTTGACCAGGCAAGCCCAGGGTTTCGAAGACATTTCATTTTACATGAATTAAAAATGTGATAAAAACTGATGATAAAAAAACACCTAAATATTAGAAATATCTAGAGTTCACCATCATTAGATTTTCCCACAATAGTAAATTACAGAAATACTGCCAGACCCCAATTACATACTTACAGCCATTTATTCTTAACACAGGGAGCACTGGAGAAGTAACTGGAACCCCTCTAGCTCTGTAATTCCTTCTAGTAAAATAAACCATTATTAATAAAATGTCTCCTTTATAACTTTTTTCTTGCTCTCTGATATCAGCTCCCAACCCTACCATTTAACCCTAGGTATATGGGTGACATAATATTATGAAGTAATGAGTGACCAGGAAACTGGTGACTCTCACAGGTGGGAAACAAACACACATAAACATGACCTTGTCTAAGAACTTTCCATATTAGTGGTTCTTAAGTGTGTCCTCAGACCAGCAGCATCAGCATCACCTGGACATTTGTTGGAAATGCAAATTCTTAGACCCACAAAGCTAGAAACTCTGGCAATGGAGCCTAGTCACTTGCAACAAGGCCCTCAGTTGTACACTCTAGTTTGAGAATCACTGCTCTATATCATCATTAAGATCTGAAGTCAAAAGGATTGTGTGGATACCGAAGTCAAGAGAACTGGAATTCCATTACCCATTGTGGTAAAAAATTTTCCTTGGGCTTTGGGTTGTTGTTTGTTCTTAATTTGTTAGGCCTTTGCCTAAAATGACTCAATGCTCAGATCTGATAAAAAGGTTGGTGTCATGATTTAACAAGTATTCTGAATCATAGATTGTGTTACAGTTTTAGTTTGTCTCTTTGGTTGAACAAACAGAGATCCACTCAAGGTAGCTTAAGTAAGAGGGCGATGTTAACATTGGGAATCGCTTGAGGTGATTAGAATTCCTTAGATATCTAAGAAGATGAGATCTAAAAAAATTGATACACAGTCTGCAGCTGAAGGTTGGTTCTGAATTCAGGATTTGTCCAAGCACCCTGACAGAGCTTTACTGCTATACCACATTCTGAGGCAATCACATTCTTTGGAATCTGCTTTGTTTTTATCCTGCTTATAATCAGCTTCATCTGTTTAATGAAGTTTCTGATCCTCCATAATTTTGGGTTGCAGAGCTAATACTTTCAATGTTTTTGTTTTGTTTTGTTTTTGAGAAAAGAGTATGATAGGTCTAGCTTATCTTTGAGGTGGCACATTATTGGTCATTTGTGGTAATAGCCAAGTATTTGAAAATTGGACAGATGGAGAATTAACTGATTAGAATAAAATCTTGACTGATTAAAATGGGCGCTGTGTATTGCTGCTGGCACAATCATATTGATATGTGCCTGCTGATTATCAGACCGAAAGGATGGCTGTGTTGGTTTGTCCCTTCAGAAGGTGCTTTGGCACAGCAAAACAATCCATGTAGGGCCTGACCAGGTGGTGGTGCAGTGGATAGAACATTGGACTGGGATGCCGAGGACCCAGGTTAGAGACCCCGAGGTCACCAGCTTGAGCGTGGGCTAATCTGGTTTGAGCAAAAAGCTCACCAGCTTGGACCCAGGGTCACTGGCTCAAGCAAGGGGTTACTCGGTCTACTGAAGGCCCGCGGTCAAGGCACATATGAGAAAGCAATCAATGAACAACTAAGGTGCCGCAATGCGGAACAAAAAACTAATGATTGATGCTTCTCATCTCTCCATTCTTGTCTGTTTGTCCTTGTCTATCCCTCTCTCTGACTCTCTCTCTGTTTCTGTAAAAACAACAACAACAAACAAACAAAAAAAAAAAACAATCCATGTAGGCAGAAACTATGGTTTTTGGGTTTTTTCTTATTGCTTTATGTTAAACATTACATCCACATTGCTCAGTACAGTGCCTGGCACATAGTGGTCACTCATTAAACATTCAATAAGACATATAATATTTTGAGAACTTATATTTCTAAATATTTAAATAATACCAATAAATACACTTTAATGACAAGTTCTAAGTTAAATCTAATATAGTATTTTTTCCTTATATTATATATGGCCCTTGAATCTCTTTGTCATTTCCCCTTATCTTAACCCTTGCTTAATCAATATATACATGGACTATTTCCAACAACCTTCTAGTTAATCTTCTTGCCTCTTGAATCTTTCTTTCTAATATAACTTTTATGCTTTCTTCAAAGCCTCTTTCTATTCTAATGTTTAAGTACATGTTACTTAGCCATTCTCTTGTATGAGAATATGTTCGTGAATAGGAAAAGTATTGATATATGTGATAAACATTAATAGAAGACAGTGGTTGCCTCTAGGGATATAAGGAGGAGTTAGAAAAGCAGAGCTGTCATCTTGCTTAGCTAAAGCATCAGGGAGATGAGTTCTGAGTTGCTGAAGCAGCTGGGATTGGCGAGTAGCTTCCTTGAGGAAAGGATATCTATAGAGAGATGACTTCAGAAGACAGCATGAGAATTTACCTCAGTTTTTTGGCTGAAGGCTGGGCTACATGTGAAAGGGTGAGACCTAGAGATCAAATATTTTGAGGATATTAGCTGAGAGATGAGGTTGGATTTCTAGACCAGCCAGAGTTGACACCTCAAGGATACTTTACACTTTCAGTCACAACTCCAGAAAGACATGCCTTAGGAATGACAGCCATGCTTTAAGACTAAGTTCAAAACTGAAATAGACTTGCCCTAACAAAGAATAAAACAAACCTGACTGGACCAAAAGAATCTACCAAATACTTAATAGTAACATAAATACAAAGAGAAGCTCACCTAAGTATCATGTAGTTAAACTGCTAAAAACTAGAAATGAACAGAAAAATCTTAAAATCAGTCATATATACTTTTTAAGTTTCAAAAACATAAAGAAGGGTATGAATGATGGTTTATTTTTTGTCATAAATAATGGAGGCCAAAAGACAATGGAATGACCCCTTTAAAGTTCTGCAAGAGAGGAAAATAGAATTTTTTATTCAGTAAAAATATACTTCAAAAATTAGGGTGAAGTAAAGAATTCCAGAACAACAAAAGCCTGGAGAATTCATTAACAACAGGCTTATATTACAAGAAATGCTAAGGAAAATTCTTCAGGCTAAAAAGAAATGACACTAGATAGAAAGTTGGGTCTAAGAACAGAATGAGAGACCCAGAAATAATAAATATTATTAGGAAACATAAAATAGTACCTTTTTTCTTTATTTCTTTGGAAGAAAACTGATTATTTAAAGCAAAAATAATACGTTGCCCTATGGTGTTTTATTACTTATGTTAACAAAATAAACAGCAAATAGAATAAGCAGGTAAATAGAATAGTGCTGTTGTAAGCTTCTACATTTTATGTAAACTAGTAAAATATTAACTTTAAGTTGACAATGATAAATTAAGGATTCATTTACAATCTATCTAGAAGCAATCATAAAATATCAGTGCAAGAGAGGAATTAAAATAGAATATTAAAAAATACATTAATCCAAGATACAAGAAAATAACAGATAAACAAAAGCAGATAGAATAACTTGGAAATAAATCCTAACATGGTACACGTAAACCCGACCATATTAATAGTAGTACTAAAGGTGAATGAATTAAACATTTTAATTAAAAAGAAGAAACTATCAGATTAGATTTAAAAAGCAAAAAGCAGCCACATGCTGCCTGAAAGAGGTGAAGACACAATTTAAATAAATTAGTACAGATAGGTTGAAAGTAAAAGGATGGAAATAGTAAGCATAAGAAATGCAGAATAAGTACTTCATCACAAAGTAAAATTCCAGACAAAGAACATTATCAGTGGTAAAAGGGTACTGCATAATGATAAACAGTTTAATCAGGAAGCTATAACAGCCTTATATGTTATACAATTAATAACAAACATTCAGAATATATGAAAGAAAAAAATGACAGAAATAAAGGAAGAAATGACACACCTATGTGTAGTTGCAAATTTTATTATATCTTTCTTAGTAACTGATAGAACAACTAGGCAATCAATAAAGATATTAAAGATTTTAACAATAAGATCAAACAACTTGATCTAATTGATATTTATAGAACACAAACACTACAGCCAACAAGTACAGAATGCATATTCTTTTCAACATTTTGGGAATTTTCAATGAGCTGAGCAATATGCCGAACAATAAAGTACGTCCCATCACATATCAAAAGATCAAAATCTTGCAGGGTTTGTTTATTGGACAAAATAGAATTAAATAAGAAATTAGTAACAACAAGATACCTAAACAATTTCCAAATCTTTGGAATTAGGGCACTTCTGGCCTTGGCCAGTTGGCTCAGCAGTAGAGTATCAGCCCAGTGTGTAGATGTCCCAGGTTTAATTCTCAGTCAGACCATAAAGGAGAAGCTACCATCTGCTTCTTCACTCCTCCCCCACTTCCTTTCCCACAGCCATGGCTCTAATGAGCAAGTTGACCCCGGGCCTTGAGGATGGCTTCATGGCCTTGCCTCAGGCACTGAAATAGCTTGGTTGCCAAGCAATAGAGTAGCATCCCCAGATGGGCAGAACATTAGTCCCAGATGGGGGCTGCCAGGTGGATCCTGGTTGGAACTATTGTAAGAGTCTGTCTTTCCGCCTTCCTGACTCTCACTTGATAAAAAAAAAAAAAAGTTCACTTCTAAATAGCCCATGGAAGCAAATAGCAATCCCAAGATATAATAAAAAATTTTAGCTGAATGATAATGAAAATACATCAACATTTGTGCAACTAAAGCAGTATTTAAGGAAATATATAACTATAAACATTATATTAGAAAAGAAGAAAGGTTTAAAATCAGTGATCAAAGTTTCCACCTTAAAAAACTAGAAAAATAAGAAATCAAAAGCAAGGTAACTAGGAGATATGAAATAACAAAGAGTAGAAAGCAATAAAATAGAGAATAGAGAAATATAAGCAAAAAATTGGTATATTGAAAAGATTAACAAAATTAATAAACCCCTAGCAAGTCTAAATGAGAGAAAAAATTTAATATCAAGAATAAAGAGAGATCACTCTTTTAGATTATACAGATGTTAAAAGGATGATAAAAGTACTACAAATGATAAAATTTGTCAACTTACATAAAATCAACAAATTCCTTAGAAAACATAGCCAAAATGACAAATGCTTTAGTAGCCTTTTATTTATTAAACAGATTTAATTTGTAGTTAAAATTTTTGCACAAAGAAAATCAGGCCTAAGTGACGTCAGAGAAATGGAGCCGTAAGGAGCGATACTGATAAATCTCCCCAAAAATTCAACAAGATCTTCAACCAGAGACAGAAAAATCTATCCTTGGCGCCTCCAGCAGTTCCACACTAAATGAAAGGACTATCAACAAAACCACCCTCAGATGCCATTAAGAAAAAGGAAATCGAATTTCATGGATACAAGAGACAGAGAGGTAGCACAGACAGATGAGGAAAAATCTATGGAGAAAAAATTTAATATATTGGAAACCTTGGAGCTAAATGACAGAGAATTTAAAATAGAAATCCTAAAAATACTCAGAGATATACAAGAAAACACAGAAAGGCAATTTAGGGAGCTCAGAAAACAAATCAATGAACACAAAGAATATATTACCAAGGAAATTGAAACTATAAAAACAAATCAAACAGGTGAAAAACACAATTCACGAGCTGAAAAACGAGGTAACAAGCTTAGCTAATAGAACAGGCCAGATAGAAGGTAGGATTAGTGAAATAGAAGACAAGCAACTTGAGACACAACAGAGAGAAGAAGAAAGAGACTCAAAAATTTAATAAAATGAGAAAGCCCTACAGAAATTGTCTGATTCCATCAAAAAGAATAACATAAAACTACAAAGCATTGTTAAGGAAAATCGAAAAAGATACAATGAGATGGAAGAATATAATCAAGATGGCTATATTACCCAAAGCAATATACAAATTTAATGCAATTCCCATCAAAATTCCAATTACACTTTTTAAAGAAATGGAACAAAAAATCATCAGATTTATATGGAACTATAAAAAACCCCGAATAGCCAAAGCCATCCTAAAGAAAAAGAATGAAAAATAATAGGTATATCAGAGGAAAAGAAGAGGAGAGAGAAAGTGGAATGGAGAACATATTCAAACAAATAATAGATGAGAACTTCCCAAGCCTGTGGAAAGAACTAAAGCCTCAAATTCAAGAAGCAAACAGAACTCCGACTTCAGAAAAATTGAAATTGTACCAAGCATATTTTCTGATCATAAAGCCTTGAAACTACAATTCAACTGCAAAAAAGAGGAAAAAAACCCCACAAAAATGTGGAAACTAAACAACAATACTTTTAAAAAATGAATGGGTCAAAGCAGAAATAAGCACAAAGGTAAAAAAATATATACAGACAAATGAAAATGATAATACGACATATCAGAATCTATGGGATGCAGCAAAAACAGTGATAAGAGAGAAGTTCATATCACTTCAGGCCTTTATGAACAAAGAAGAGAGAGCCCAAGTGAACCACTTAACTTCACACCTTAAGGAACTAAAAAAAGAAGAACAAAGACAACCCAAAACCAGCCGAAAAAGGAGATATTAAAAATCAGAGCAGAAATAAATGAAATAGAGAACAGAAAAACCATAAAAAAAATTAATAGAACAATGAGCTGGTTCTTTGAAAAGATCAACAAAAATGACCAACCCTTGGCAACACTTACCAAGGAAAAAAGAAAAAGGACTCATATAAACAAAATCCAAAATGAAAGAGGAGAAATCACCATGGATATCATAGATATACAAAGAAAATACTAAACAAAATACTAGCAAATCGAATACAACAACATATTAAAAAATAATGCATCATGATCAAGTGTGATTCATCCCAGAATCTCAAGGATGGTTCAACATACGTAAAAACGGTTAACATAATCCACCATATCAACCAAACAAAGAACAAAAACCACATGATCTTATCAATAGATGCAGAAAAGGCTTTCGATAAAATACAACACAATTTAATGTTAAGACTCTCAACAAAATGGGTATAGAAGGAAAATATCTCAACATGATAAAGGCTATATATGATAAACCATCAGCTAACATCATATTAAATGGTATAAAACTGAAGGCTTTCTCCTTAAATCAGGAACAAGACAAGGTTGTCCACTCTCTCCACTCTTATTTAATGTGGTGCTAGAGGTTCTAGCCAGAGCAATCAGACAAGACAAAGAAATAAAAGGCATCCATATCTGAAAAGAAGAATTAAAGGTATCACTTTTTGCAAATGACATGATCCTATACATCGAAAACCCCAAAGAATCTACAAAAAGACTACTAGAAACAATAAGCCAATCCAGTAAGGTCACAGGATACAAAATTAACATACAGAAGTCAATAGCCTTTCTATATGCCAACAATGAAACATTTGAGAACGAATTAAAAAATAATCCCCTTCATGATTGCAACAACAACAAAAAAATACCTAGGAATAAACATAACAAAGAATGTAAAGGACCTATATAATGAAAACTACAAAGCATTGTTAAGGAAAATCGAAAAAGATACAATGAGATGGAAGAATATTCCTTGCTCTTGGATAGGAAGAATAAATATAATCAAGATGGCTATATTACCCAAAGCAATATACAAATTTAATGCAATTCCCATCAAAATTCCAATTACACTTTTTAAAGAAATGGAACAAAAAATCATCAGATTTATATGGAACTATAAAAAACCCCGAATAGCCAAAGCCATCCTAAAGAAAAAGAATGAAGCTGGGGGCATTACAATACCATAAGAAATGATGACATTGGATCATTTACAACAAATTGGTGGGATCTTGATAAAATTATATGGAGTGAAATAAGTAAATCAGAAAAAAACAAGAACTGCATGATTCCATAAGTAGGTGGGACATAAAAATGAGACTAAGAGACATTGACAAGAGTGTGGTGGTTATGGGGGGGGGGAGGGAGAGGGGAAGGGGGTGAGGAGGGGCACAAAGAAAACTATATAGAAGGTGACGGAGGACAATCTGACTTTGGGTGATGGGTATGCAACCTAATTGATCAACAAGATAACCTGGACATGTTTTTTTTTAACATATGTACCCTGATTTATTGATGTCACCCTAGTAAAAGTAATAAAAAAAATCAGGCCTAGATGATTTGATAGTCAAGTATCCAATAAAAAATGTATATATATATATATCAGTTCTATACAAGTTTATTCAGAAAATAGAGGAGCGAGTACTTTCAACTATTTTTTTTTTATGAGGCATCTTAACCCAGATAACAACCTCATAAGCATGTTGCAAAGAGAGAAAATTAAAGACCTATATCTGGATATAGATGCAGGAATCCTTAACAAAATATTAAATAAAGTTTGACAATATAAAAAGAATAGCCTGACCTGTGGTGGCACAGTGGATAAAGTGTCGACCTGGAACGCTGTGGTCGCCGGTTCGAAACCCTGGGCTTGCCTGGTCAAGGCACATATGGAAGTTGATGCTTCCTCTTCCTCCCACATTCTCTCTCTCTCTCCCCCTATCTCTAAAATGAGTAAACTAATAAATAAACAAACAAATAAATAAATAGTTATTTTTAAAAGAAGACAATAATACATCATGATCAAGTTGAGTTTCCTTCTAAATTTTCAAATGCCTTAACATTGAAAAATAAATTAACATAATTTATTATATTAACAGTGTAGGAGAAAAACCATATAAACATCTCAATAGAAGAAGGAAAGAGATTTGATAAAATTTAACACCCATTTATGACAAAAACTCTCAGCAAATTAAGAATAAGAAGGAAATTTTTCAACATGATGAATAGCATCTACTAAAACCCTATAGTTAGCATCATATTTCATGGTTAAATACTGACCATCTCCCCCTAAGACTGGAAATCTTGTGCAGGACTTCTGAGAAATCTTTGAAGAGAGTTTCCCACCTGAGTAGTGCCCAGAGTTCTCTCTTCCTCTTTGTTCTTCCCTAGAATGTAGACAGGACAGCAATGGCTCTGACTACAATCTTGTAATCAGGAAGTAACCTTGAAGAAAAATTAAGCCTTTATATTTTAAAGCTAGTTTAAGTGGGCACTCTGTCACTTATGGCTGTATTCAATTCCTGATTAATACAAGAAATAACTTCGGCTGAGTAGTTGTTATATACTGAGTTGTGCTGGATGGGGTAATTTCTTTTGTCATTTAAACTCCCAAAGCTCCCCCTTCTGCTATTTTTTAGTGTGTGAAAGAGAGAGAGAGAGAGAGAGAGAGAGAGAGAGAGAGAGAGAAACAGAGACAGAGAGAGACAGACAGAAAGGAAGAGGTGAGAAGGATCAACTTGTAGTTGCATCATTTTAGTTGTTCATTAATTGCTTCTTATAGTTAGCCTTGACAGGGGGCTTCCAGCTGAGCCACTGACTCCTTGCTCAAGCTAGTAACCTTGGGCTCAAGCCAGAGACCTTGGGCTTCAAGCCCACGACCTTTGGGTTCAAGCCAGTTACCATGGGATAAGTCTATGATCCCACACTCAAGCTCACAACCCATGCTCAAGTTGAATGAGCCTGTGCTGAAGCCAGCAACCTTGGGGTTTCGAACCTGGGACCTGAGCATCCCAAGTTGATGCTCAATCCTCTGCTCAACCACGGATCAGGCCCAAAATCCTTTGAAGTGGACACTATGTGTCTCTGTTTACAGATGAATAAACTGAAATAGAATAAGTAAATGAGAGACAGAAAAGCTCACTTCCTTCAGGCAACCTTCTTAAAGAAAACTAATTCTGCCTCTGTGCTCCTGTTTCGTATAAATTTTACCTAGAAAAGAATGCATATTTGGGATATAGACACATACACTCTGGTAGTATTCAGGCAGGCACTTTGCAGTCTGTCTTATATTCCATGTCATTGTTAGTGTTTGAATAGAATTTAAAATATATATATAAGTATAAAACAAAGATTTTTAAAAATAAAATTCAGAGGTTATACTGTGTTACAGTATATTCTCCAGAACTGTCATTATTAAGAAGACCAGTTACCTCCTGGCCAGTGGTACAGTGGATAGAATGTCGTCTCGGAGCACCAAGATTGCCAGTTCAATCCTGACTCAACCCAGTTTGAGCTCTGCTTGGGCATATACGAGAAGCAATCAATGGCACAACTAAATGGAACAACTTGCATATGTGCCTTGACCAGGTAAGCCCAGGGTTTCGAACCGGTGACCACAGCGTTCCAGGTCGACACTTTATCCACTGTGCCACCACAGGTCAGGCTATTCCTTTTATATTGTCAAACTTTATTTAATATTTTGTTAAGGATTCCTGTTGCTGCTGCTGCTGCTGCTGCTCTCTCTCTCTCTACCTCTCTCTCAAAAAATAAAAAATAAAAAGAGAGAGAGAGAGAAAAAAAAAAGACCAGTTACATAGCAGAGAGAAGATCAAGTGGACATTACAGAGTGTGTTACCTCGGGTAGACCAAAAGCTGACAAGTTCATGCAGTGGCCACCTCTTCCCAGGACCGCTGCTCGCTGATGCCTGCCCTCGCATTCCTTGGACCCTTGATTTCTACCCCATGTCTCCTGTCCTCAGATTCTGTTTCCTAAGTGCAAAATGCTATGTCCGAAATCCAGCCAGTCAACTATGCAGCCCAACAGATAAGAAAAATACACCTGGCCGATGCACTGGACTATCGGATACTTCTGTATTAAAAGAAAAGTAACAGGCATGTATTTTTGCATTTGGCAGTAGATGATTTGTGGCAACTCAAAGTATTCAATCCCATTGCTGCCTCTGCATTCCGAGAGGAAGACCTCCCCATCACAGGGTCGCTGTGGTCCTGCCCTCTGTCGGTGCGGTTCTCTAACTGTCCTCCTAAAAGCCTTGACTCACCCCCTCCTTCCCGTTCAAGGCACTCAAGCCTTCAGGAAGACCCTGCGTATAATTACATCATTAAAGAAGCCTCCAAGTGCTTGTTCGTGGTTTTGTTTTGTTTCTGGTGCTCACTCACATTCACCGCTCACCTGACGTGCTCTGAGCTAGGTATGAGAAAACAGACCAAATTCTAATTAAGGGCTCAGTTGTTTTGAGTCCTCTCTCCTGGGTTCTCTTCTTCCCCACACTGACCCTTTCACACCATGGTTTGAAGTCCAGCTTTGAATGAAGAGTCCGAAGTATTTATACCTGAGGATCAAAATGTGCTATGTTGTGCAATAAACAAGATAAAAGAAAGGAAAGATATGTCTATTAATATCCAGAGATGGCTACTGAAGGAAGGCCCTGTGTACTTGTAAGTAAAATGATTCCTGGATACTTTCAGAGCTTCTCTCTTAGATGACTCTAAGATTTGAGGCTCTGTTTATTGCACCCTATTGCTTTTCCCTGAGGAAACCCTGAAGAACTAGATTTTTGGCTGTGTGATTTGGGGATTATCTAACAGTCTTTAGGTACCAGATTCATCCCTAAAGGCTAACCTTTGCATGTCCAGCACTCATCAGAACTCAGAACACTTGGGATGAATCAGCTGCCAGTCTGCCCCCTCACACAACCAAAGAAAGCATTGGTTTTTTTTTTGTTTGTTTGGTTTTCTTTTTGCCATGTCACAAACAACTTACATAAACTTAGTGGTGTTAACCACTAAGTTCCTGGCTACAACAGATCAAGAATGAACTAGGCAACATATACTTATTTCCAGATTTTCCGTATTTCCCCAGCAAGAGCTTGAGATTGGCTTAGAAAGGCTTATGGTTGTCTATGGTCTCTCGCTGCCATGCTGTTTATCCCTCCCAGATAGGGCCCAAGACACCAGTGGTTCAGGGTTTGAGTCCCCCAGGATATTGTTAGGGCCCCACTGTAGCTTGCAGGGTCCTTAGGGAGTCACCCAGGAAGTCTGTTGTTCCCAGCAGCCCACTAGCCAGAGCTGGGACAGAAGGCAGCCCAGTCTCTGGAGTAAAAGCCAGAGAAGCTGGATGATAAGGAAGGAGCTCAAGGATCTGTCTATGAGGAAGGACTCTGAGGTCGCCCTGCTCCCATCAGTGTTATCTTCCAGGAGCAACGACTTCCTGTCCCGTTGGACTTTCTGGGACACACAGAGCCAGGCCACATGAGTGAACTCTCCCAGGGTATTTTTAAGGTCCTCTTTTGGAGAGCTGCCCGGCTCCATCTGCCAAGCAGCTTCCTTCTGAGAGGGCGGCCCTGAGCGATCCCCGGCTGCTTGACATTGAGCCCTGGGTCCTTCTTCAATGCAGCCCTAACAGTGGACCGCTGAGTTCCTCGGGGGGACATTCATCTCCAGGGAAGATCAGGTGAGGTCTGCTGTTAGGGAGCTCAGTAGCCCTATTCCAAACCCACAGCTGGAGCCTGGACTTGGCCTTGAATGTCCAAAGGGAACTGTTTTCTTAGGAGGATTTATACCTTCAGTGAGACTGCCCAGCAAAGAAAGAAATGATTTACAAGTCATTCTCAATTATTTGTGCTGCTGACAATTGGTATTTGCAAACACTTGGTTTACACCACTCATGGTGCTATAGGTTCTAAATATATTATTTCACTTCAACCCTATGACAACCCATGGAGCAGGTAGTTGTACCATTCCTATTTTGCAGCTGTGGGTAATGAGACCCAGAGAATATAAGTGCCACTGTCAAGACTGATTATTCAGCTTTGATCTTGACCCTATTTTAGCTGGCATCTTACTACAGATAAGGCTGAAGGTGGAGGAAGCACCCTCCTCACATTTGCAGGTGACAATAAGTGGGCAGTGAAAGCTAATGTGCTTGATGAGTCCTAATAACTCAGAGATCATGGTCACTCAGAATAGTCAGAATGATTTTGGTGGGCAGGAATATTTGAAAAAACAGTAAGAAAAAAAATTTAGCAAGAACTAAATTTTGTATTTGTGCTTGGCTAAAAACAAAATTTCAAAAGACAAGAATGAGGCAGCTGCTCACATGAAGAAGGGTCTGGGAGCTCTGGTCAACCTCCAGCTCAGTCTGAAAGAACTATGTGAGGTGACTACAAAAAAGGGCAACAGAATTATAGGTTGTATTTATAGAAGCAGAAGCCATTAGTATAGTATTCTTCTTGGGCTAGTACCCATCTGGAGTCATTTGCTTAATTCTGGAGAGGAAATACAGAAGACAAACAAGATTTTTAGTGTAGTGACAAGTGGTTTGAAGGAATTAGGAGTTCCTGGGCAAGAGAAGAATAAATAGTGATGGAAATAATTACAATTATTACTATTATAGCAATAGCTAATATTTATTGAGTACCTACATGCCTAAAATTATCCTTTATCTGTTATCTCACCTAATCCTCTTAACAACTTGGTAAAGTAGATAGCATTGTTTTCCCATTTTACAGATGATAAAACAGAGGATAATGGCTCACTCAAGGTTAATTGGCTATTAAATGAAGGAGCATATATTTCCACTTGGGTGTTCTCATCTAGAACAGGTACTTCTAATCAATTTGCTAGGCTGCTTTCTAAGAGTTGGAGAAAGTAAGACAGCTAACTTAAAATATTTGAAGGACTAGTGTATGGAAAAGGAATAGTCCTTTATCACACAGTTCTAGAGGTAGTGTTACTCCCTGGAAGTATAAAATTTAGGAAGGAAGATTTAAACTAGGTATTAGGAAAAAGAATCTAACTGTTAGAGGTTATAAAATAGGCTATATCACAGAGTTTATTTCTCCATGCACTTGCCAAATAGAGGCTAGATTACCACCTCTTAGAGTTTCTCTGGATACTATGAGATTGTCCTAGGTAGCCTCAATGACTCCTTTAAGAGTCTACAGTTCTATTAGATTTGTCTTTGGCCAACTGTATTAATTAGGACTCATAACTTCAAGTAGCAGGAACCCAACTAACTATAGCTAGAATTCATGGGCTCTGGGAAGAGCAAGGATGCAGACCCTCAATGATAAGAACCAGGGACACCAAGACCTAAAGGACTCTCCAGTTCTTGTCTCTACTTGGCTTTGTTAACTTTCTTCTCTCTTATCTTATTCCAGCTTTCATCATAGATCAGAAAACAGCCACTGGCAGCTCCTGACCTTTTCTTCCCCATCTAATCATTTCTGTCACTGGAGATGGACTGCCTCTTTAGTGTCAAGGCAAAGCAAACAAAACAAAAGAAAAAAAAATCTTCACAGGCAAGTGTACAGATTGACTTAGCTGAAGTGCCCGTACCGTCTACACCACCATCAGTTGGAGCCAGAAGACTAGGACTAGTTGGAAAATGGCAAGCCTCATAGGCACAATATGGATTGATCAGAAAAGGACACATACTAAATAAAATGGTCCCCCTACCCCAAAGAAAAATGACAGAAATCTGGAACTCAAAAAGCATTAAGAACACCACAGGTTTAAAGTCTATTTGACTCAACCATATGCAAACTACGAACATAAACTTTAGAATTCAGGGGTCTCCATGTTGGTAACAGTAATGTTTCTGAAAACATTTGCAAGGGAGATTCACTGTTAAGGCTGAGTGTCTGGCACCTTAATGTCAGCACTGAGTGAGGTGCTACAACTCACAGTTCCAATGTTCAAAGACCAAACAGTTGAGTGGAATTATGGACTGAGTTGCATTCCGAAAGCCAATTAAAATATAATTATATGGAAGATTAGCCTTTACCAATAATCTCATTTATAAATAGATTTCACATCAAGTTTAAATTAAAACTAACTTCTCAAGAAAACTCTCAATGATTTAGAATAGCCCAGGCTGCAGAAATCTGTATTCACATATTTATTCATTCATTCATAAACACTTATGTACTCACCATTGCTTTAGGCATTTATACAGAGATAAAAGTGGTAGAATCAGAGTTCCCTTCCTTCAAATTTCTTACCTGCTCTTCTCTGGCTGGAATATTCTACACCTCTCTTCCATCTCCCATTGCTATCATCTCCTCTATTTAAGCTCCTACTCATTTTCTTAGCTATCACCTTCCTTGATCCTCTAGATTTGGTTAAAACACATAACTGTATGCTCCTAGAGCATGCTGGGGGTTTCCCTTTTGGAAAGAAAGTTTTCATATTGTAATTTTGTTTACCCAATGTGTGTCTTCCTTAGTAGAATCAGAGCCCCATGGAACAGGGCTATGATTATTCTGTTCACTACAATGCCTAGAATACTATCATGAAAATAGCAGGGACTATTTATTAATTTGGTAGATATTTACTGAGCATCTATATGTCAAGCATTGTTCTTGGCATTGAGGATACAAGAGGGGGAAAATAGATATGGTCCCTTCCTTGAAAGACCTTACTGATATGTTAGTCAAAGTACTGACTTAATGATAGAAGAGTATCTAATTTAGACTCATCTCCCAGATTAAGAAATAAATGCCAGAGAGATTAAGTGACTTGAGTCAAACCGTATAGGAATTTGAGTGGCACAGATAGTTGTTGTTTCTTAATTTCCTGACATATTACTGCTTCTCAATACATATTTCACAAAGCAAGGGTGGGTGGGTGTTTATTCAGTCCGCGAATGGTCGCGGGAGGTTGAGGGCATCACGAGTGGAGACAAATGTGAAGAACGTGGCTGATATGCACAGTGTTAACAGTTAAGTTAGTATAAGCAGACAGCTTCGGTGTTTTGTGACGTTAGTTCTCTCACAGACCCTACAGGAGTGTCCACCATGCCCTTTACTGTTACCTGTGGAGCCTTGGCATCTGGAGTTCTGGGAAAACAGTGTGGCATCAATGGCAGCCGTATTCTTAGGGTTTAGTCAGGGACTGCGAAGAACTCAGTCCTGAGCAGGGAGTTGCAAAAAGAAACTAACATGGATCATTTTTTGAGAAAGAAGAGGGCTTTTCAGGAGATGGCATATAAACCAAGGGGATTTTATAACAGGAGTGTGTGAACAGCAGAGAAATAGCTCACTGGAGTGGGGGGTGGATGTTGAACAATAAACCACATTATGGGACAGGTGTGGGGACTAGACTGGAACCGAGTCCTTGGAAGTGGAAGCAATGGCTATTCCCAAGAATGAAGAGAACGAGGTTTATACTTCAGTTGAATGTTAACTAACCCAAGTAGCTCTAAAATTTAGAACCAGGAAGGACTCCCACTGGACTCTTCTGGGGTTCTTCCTGACACTTTGAGCAACTGCCCTAGAAGGACCTGGAGAGACCCTCGCATCCGTTCACACTTGCAGGAGAAGCTGGTCTCTGGACGGGTTACCTGCCAGGTTACACTTGTTCTCTTGACTGAAAATGCACCCTTACCCCCCACAAAGCTTAAGTGACACATCAGTGGAAACAGAGTGTAAAGCCAACTGTTACCCTCACCTTCGTCACCAGGGGAACGGCAGAGCGGTGCATGATGCACTGTGACTGCGCTATCAGTGGAGGCCACACTGACTCAGAAATCTCACTCATTTTACTCAGAAAATCTGCAAGCTGCTGAGTCATTTCATCAGAAAACACCCCAATCTGGAATAACAGCTCTTTTTTTTTTAATTAGCAACTTTTAATGATGTGAGCTTTGGTACTTCAAAGAAATGCTCTACTGAGGGCTGTTTGCTAAGACTAGCAGTCTGCTTCTGTTCCGGAGAGGCAGGGAAGAGCATCTCGTCACGTTTAAATGAAGGGAGTTTGGGGAATAAGCTGGCACAGGCCTGGGGGGTGGGGGGGGGGGCGTTGGGAGGAAGGAAGCCGGAGAAAGCCATGCACACAACGTCTGTAAAGAAAATGTTTTATTTAAAGTGTTAAATACCATCACCAGAATGAATTTGATTTACATTAGTTGGTGTTCATTACAGAACTAATCTGCTCCCTTTTTCTTTTTCCCAACTAGAATTCCCTTTACTTTTAAAACATACTATGTACAGGGCGGCAATGGTCACTGGAATAGTGCTATTTACATGACTAAACGACAAGTTGAGGTGCAGACATGTGAAAATTAAAAAAAAAAAAAAAGATACACCAACTTTTAAATAAATACTGCATAATGATGAGTATGTACACATATTCCATACAGTCATGTCCTTCTTATTAAAATTAGAAATAATTTATATAGGAATATGCACAAAAGATTATGTGACTGTGTCTTAGTATCAGGAAAATGATAAACGTTTATTCTAAGGGAGGGTGTAGACACTATAGGTCTATTAACCAATTGTTGCTGGTATACACGTGTCTAAATTATTTAAATAAAGTTTTACTCATTCTTTGAACAGCTTTACCCAAGCCCATCACAGACCTCACAACGTCAAGACACAGTCTCGGTGTATTTCATATTGCACCACATAAAGAGAAGGCATTGTTAGTGATACTCATTTTAACTTTTGCACCATATCAAGCATGATAGTTCTGAATGGTCAGCACTGAATTTAAAAAGGAAAAAAAAAAAAGCGTATTTTGTGCATGGCTTTTGTTTCAAGAAATGGTATGTATGTGGATTTCAAAACTAACAAGAACTTAAAATCAACCTATAAGAATGTGTTATCAAAGTATACATAAAAAACCCAGGATGTATGGGTGGTTTATTACATTAACCAGTGACTTTTCCTCTAAGCAGGGGAACTGAGGAGAAATCGGACTTTGCAGCTCCACCCAATGGTAATAACAACTGTCTGAAAAATCAAAGGCAGGGGTCTGACTTCGGGGGATTTGTGTGTAGTTTGGTGATGGCATCAAAGAACTATTAATAGGCAGACTGACTTTCTTTGAGTCCCCTAAAAATTGGAGCTTTAAAATTATTTGTTGCAAATTCATGTTTACTATATTTCTTTAGAAATATAATTTGTGAAAAATTGAATTTTACTACAGAAAAATGAATTAATAAACAGCCCTGTGCTTCAGGGCTCCAATTTTTTTTTTTAGCAGTGTTTCTATTCATATAGTAAATGGAAATTGGCTAAAGAAATTGCCTTAATTAATTAAAAAAACAAAAGCTAAGACATTCTAGAAATAATACTTTAACCCCTGTATGAATAATGCTGGTGCTAAAAAACAATTAGACATTACAGTGGCCACATGATTTTAGACTTTTCCTGTAAACTAAACTTTGAAGGTGAAAATAAAATTACCATGCACTGTACAACAGACTGCAAAAGTTCCAATTTCTTCTTTATCAAATACATGCTGACTTACTTTAATGTACTCCCAAGTCATGTTGCAAAATCCTTTTCAACATGCTTGAAACAAAGAAAGCTCTTAAGTATCTTTTTCCCTTGAGAAATTCATAAATTCAGAAGCTCTGAATCAAACATGGGGTACAAGAGAGTATCAGGACAAAAACTTGTAATTTTTTAGCATAATGTTCACTCTGGTAAGGGAGAAAAACAATAAAAGATTAAAAGAGAGTGGAGAGGAAAAGGGTGAAGAAAGACATGAACAATTTGTACATATTGAACTTCATTAGATTTGTACATTTAACATGGAAATAAATCGAATATATACTTATTTGTCACATAAAGAGAATGTTAAGTATCTTCTAGAAAGTATTTGTAATGTCTGCCAAAACACAGACTATCATTAGTTTAAAGAATAAACATGGTGTGTCTTTGTATCACCCTGTTGCATTCTCTCCCCTTTTTAAAACCATGCACTAGTGAAATTTATTTTTAAAAATAATATAAACTGTTGAAAATGGCTGATTTTTATTCTTCTTCTTTTTTTGCAAGTTGCAGCCCCAAGAAAATAATTTAAGTATTCAGCTAATTTGTGTCCATGCAAAAAAAGTTTCTTTAATTTCATTCAGTACAGTGTAGCCACAGAATTTTGTTTTCCAGAGTCCAACACATTTTGGCATTAGTGAATGACACGCCCCGGAGCTCTGGAGTCTGCCATGTCCACGCTGGACTGGCTGCTTCTGGTCACCATCCAGAGGGGGGCTGACGTTTTGTCCCGGACCACTTCTTTGGTCTCTTGCTTTTCACCTGATGCTTCCTAGGACTTAACTCCTTGACTTGTAACATGGCTTAATGGCTGTATAGCTCCATTTCTGTGGCATGACAGGGCTTTGGGGTCAGAGAAATGAAGAAAAAGGAACGATAAAAATATAAAGGTGCCATTGAAAAGGGCTTTTGTTGCATGAAACTGACTGATTCTTTGAGATTAATCCATGGCTTCAGATTGGACCAAAATTTGAGTGTTATTGAACTCCAAACCTGATAGTTCTTCATAGCTCTGCTCTTTCACCTGAGGGCCTTCTTTAGGGCACAATGTGTGCAACTTCCTCTGAGAACACAGGATCGCTTTGTATCCCTAGAAACAGGCTCAGAAGACACAACATTAAGCATGCAGTGTTACCAGGGTTAGCGACCTGTGATTTTTTTTTTTTTGTAACGCTGGTTGCTATGACAACAGTTTTACAGCTGCTATGAACGAGAATAAGACGGTCCAGTTGAACTTTCCAGAGATGACTGCGAAGCTCTTCTTGTCAGAGGGGCCAAGGTTGGATCTACTAGGGAGGAAGGGGGGAAAAGTTTAAACCATCCAATCACCATATTGGATAGCTCCAGTTCATCTAAGAGTATCTGGGCCACTCCCATAAAAGATTTGTGATCCATGCGGCCATAATCTCCCCAGACAATGATCTGTTGGCAAAATAAAAAGGAGAGTAATGTCAGTATCATCACGTACCTAGAAACTTGCAAACTAAAATACATTCCATTAATGTGCTGACATCAAACATCACGTTAAATAATTGACTACTGGGGTAGTTGTCTTTCACTACCAGAACCCAAAGGTACATTAGGAAAACTGTTTGAGGAGCAGAGACCATAAGTAGCCCCCGGAGACTGGAGTTTAGTGTGATGGGGTTTGCAAATCTGTACTTCACTTTAAAGGAAACTACAGAGCCGATTGCTTTGCAGCATTGGCCACTGCTTTGCAGTTTCCCCAGAACTTCCGCTGTGACGAAGAGAAAAGAAGGTGGGAAGTACAGATGTTGGGTACAAGTTTGATTCCACGAAAATACTTCCTTAGGTAAGGGATAAACAATTTAGCAAATACCTGTAAAACCTTTCCTTGGGGACTTTCTTCAAAAGATAACAGCTGCTGGTATAGGGGTTCCAGCGTTTTTCTCGCCACTTTTGTCTTCTTTTTGGCTACGCAGACTCCATTATCTAATAGATACACCTTTACGTATGGTGCTTGGGAGAACAAACACAGAGGAGAGTTAAGTGATGAGCTGTGGTGGTGGAATACCCAATTCATGGGTTACGTCTGCAACAGGTTAACCCGAGTCCGAAAGAGCTAGCAACTCAAAGCCACTGGCCTTTCCACATTCTGTCTAAACCATTAGGTAAACAAAATTCGGGCATTTTTAGGCAATGTTGACATAGTCTTTGAACTGATTACTATTTTGTCTTCAACTGGTTTTATAGGTTGAACACTGCATTAAATAAGGTGAAATGCTTCTAGTTCTTGATAATATTTGAGGGAGACGTCTTAATCTTTCAATTGTCAACACTTAAATCTGATTAAACATGCTCGAAACTACACTGTTTTACTCACCCATTCCCACAAATGACTTATTTATCACTCAAAAAGGTTTTTCTTTTTGGATAGTAAATTTGTTTAATAAACAAAAAGGCTTTGTGTATTGATGGTAGTGTGGGTACAAGACAAGGGTGAGGTTTTATGTACTGCATCCAAATTAGCTGAGAAGAGGCTCTAATTATCAATTCCATAGCTTGGAATCTATCTGACAGACCTTCTCTTCATAAAAGCATTTTCATGCAGGCAGAAATTATTTTATTTTCTACAGTAGAGTGGACTGACTAGGTCCTTGACCTTTATCAACAAACTTGCCTTAATCACCACCGCGAGGTGTACACATTATAGGTCATACACATTATAATTTAGGATTTCTGCAAGGATAGCAAAGTTAAGAGATTCAAAATTACAATCAGCCAGTGGAGGCGCTGAGGTGAGAAACCAGGTCTCAGCATACTCAGTAACTCTTCTGTACGTCAGAGGCGATGACGTACATCTCTGCACAATGTGATGGAGTCCGCGGTACCTCCATGCTGCGTGCACCTCAGCACACACCTTCAGTATGAAATACGTGACAGCGTGATGCAAACTTATAATGCCTCTTTTGCTTTATATACTACAGGAAGGAAAAGTCTTAGAATAAGAATGTCCAGCATACATAGGCTTATGCTACTTTGGGGTTTCTATTCTAATTCCAGAGCCCTTAGGGGTCCCGAGGAGAACTTTGAAGCTCCAGATGAACTGGAGAATAATGCAAAACACCAGCTAATGCGAAAGGAACCCCGTATGGCCATGTTGTCTGAAATGAGTCGCCGGAGTGTGGCGGTGTGTATTCTGCTGTGGTTTCTGTGCATTTTCCCTCCAGGCTGCCTCACCGATGCTCACACTGTGACAGGTGATTGACTCCTGTTAATAGCCTTGACGATCTTAAAGTTTTCAGCGGCTAATAAAGAACAAAGTCTCTGAATTGCAAAATGTGGATTATGAGCAATGATAAAAGAATCCCTTCTGCTCTTACCTGGCAGTGTCTTGGAACCTGGTTTTACAACAAGGCCACGGGCCCGGATGATCTCCACCTCCAACTGTCCCTTTTTGTCCATCATTCCTACTTGAATGTCACCTGATAGTATGTGCAGAAGAAACAAACAGGACTTCATAGACAAACGCAGTAAGAAAAAGGCTGTGCCAAAGGTCTTGCCTTAACATCATTTCATCATTTCCCTTTTATTTTCCTTAATTCATATATGTTAAAAATTTTATCAATGACATCTCACTTTAAAAAGAATATAAATTAATTGGAAAAAATTAGTTGTAGATTTTTTTAATGGCTTTAATATAAACTACTGATTCCTGCTGAAACTGCCATTAAAAATCAGAAGAAGTTAGAGAATAGGATGGTCAATTATCTAAAAGAAAAACAACAGAATCGTGTGACAGAGATTCTTACCCATTGCCGGTGTAGCCAGGGTCTGACGGCCTACTAGCTGGGCGGGGCCGAGGCCGTCCAGGAAGTCGCTGAACTGGCTATCAGAGGCCAAGCGGACGCCAGGGAAAATCAGACTGCAAGCAAAATAACACACGGGGTGAAACCTCGACCTCTGTTTCCATTCAGGCTTCCCTGTGGCCCCTCCCTGTGGCAGGAGCAGCTGGTACTACAACTTTGCCACTTCCGTTAATTGGCGAATGCCCTACTCCACCTCCCATAACTCCCTCCTATCCCATGTATGTCACCAGAAGCACTGGGCACACTGGGATGCAGGCTTCTGTTTCTGTGTCTCTCTCTCCTCGTTTGGCAGACATGGACTACGATCTATAGCGGCACTCGGGACACCCTGCACACTTACTCCGTAAGCGGCAGTATCATATTTAACTGTGTTTGCTGCTCTATGAGATAAAGCCTATTACTTAACCCATTTTACCTTTGCCGAAATGTTTTTTCCAGCTTACTCCCACAATCACAGAAACATACCGTTATTTCTCCCACCTTAAAACAACCCCTCCCCCGATCCCACTCCCCGCCCCGCCCCCACCACGTCTCTCTCCTGATACTCCTTGAAAGAGGTCCCTAGGAGCTGTCTTTAAGTTCTTTCCTCTCATTCTCCCTTGAGACTCCAGTAAGTTTTTTCTTTTTCTTTTCATTGCTTTATTTTTCTCCACTCCATTAAAATTTCTCTGATCACGGTTACCTAACAGCCACAGTGGAAAATAGAAATGCTAACACTCCATATTAATTAATACTAACTTAACCCAGCATCATTTGACACAATTGGTCCCTGCCTCTTCCCTGAAACACTTTCTCCACTTTGTCTGCCAGACTCTCTAGTGCCCGGTTTTCCTCGTTCGCCACTTCACCTCAGTCTCCTTTGCTGGTTCACCCACTAAATATTGGGAGCTTGATCCTTTGACCTCTTATCATTTCTGTGTCCCAATTCCCTTGGTAATCTCATCCAGTCTCATGGTTTTAACTCCATCTATGCTGATATCACCAGATGGACATTTCCAGCTTGGAACTCTCCCTTGGACCACGAGACTGTATTCTAACTGCTTTGTCAACATATCGGGTTGGATGTCTAATAGGCAACTCAAATATGACTTGTCCCAAACGCAAACAAACGAGAACAACCGTTGCTCCTCAGAGTACCCCCACTTTAACCCACAACGTCACTCTTTCAGTTGCTCAGTCCTGGAGTTGTCTTTCCTCTTTGTTACAGATTGAACTGTGCCCTGGCAACCCCCACGCCAGGCAATTTATATGCCGAAGTCTTAACCGCAGGTCAGACTCTGGAGACAGGGCCTTTGCAGAAGTAATTAAGGTTAAATGAGGTCATAATGGTGGGTCCTTAATCCAAAATGACTGGTGTCCTTATCAGCAGAGGAAGAGACACCAGGGATAAGCACCTACAGAGGGAAGACCAGTGAGGACTCAGGGGGACAGAGGCCATCTACCTGCCAGGCCAGGAGAGAGGCCTCAGGAGAAATTAACCCTACGGACGCCCTGATCTTGGATTTCCAGCTTCCAGAACTGTGAGAAAATATATTTCTGTTGTTTAAGCCACCTGGCCTGTGGCAGTTTACTTTGGCAGTCCTAAAACACTAGTACACTCTTTTTCTCTCATTAATCACATCAAATACATCAATAAATTTTTTTGGCTTTACTATCAAAATACAGCCAGAACATGACCTCATTAATGCTACCACTGTGGTCCAAGCCATCATTTTCTATCTTCTGTATTACTGCAACAGCCTTCTCAGCTCTCTTGGAGTAAAAACAATGTCCTGACAATGACATGTAAGCATGCACAGCTGTCACCCCTGCTCACCATGTCCTAACTCCTAGCCTGTTCCGACTCCTGCCCTCACGCCAGAGTACTCCTTCCACTGCTGACAACAGGTGAGCTCTCGCCTCAGGGCCCGCGTTGGTCCAGCCCGGACTGCTCCTCCCTCACACACCCCCATGTTCACTAACTTGCGTCAGCTCCTTAGTTAAACGTGTCCTTGTCCCTGTCTACCTTGCATAAAACCCTACCCATACAATCTATCATCTCTCTTCCTTTGCTTTTCACTTTAGAACTATACCACCTAATCTATTGTATAGTTTACTAATTTTTTTTTTACTTTAATGGCCATCTTGTCTGCCCAACTCTAAGTCTGGTGAAGGTAGAATTTCTTTCTTTTTTTTTTCTATTTTGTTCATTGATACATCTCTAGCATCTAGAAATGCCTGGGTTATTGTAGGCATTTAATGAATGCTTGTTAAGCTCAATCAACTAATTAAAATGAAGCCTAGAAACTCATGTAAGTTTCAGTAGTACCAAAAAACACATGAGAACTTAAGTCTACAGCCCGTGGTCTTAACCACAAACTGATTTTGTCCCCCTTCTATGGCTTAGATCAGTGGTCCCCAAGCCCCGGGCTGCGGACTGGTACTGGTCCGTGGGCCATTTGGTACCAGTCCACAGAAAAAGAATAAATAACTTATATTATTTCCGTTTTATTTATATTTAAGTCCGAACGATGTTTTATTTTTTAAAAAATGACCAGATTCCCTCTGTTACATCTGTCTAAGACTCACTCTTGACGCTTGTCTCGGTCACGTGATACATTTATCCGTCCCACCCTAAAGGCCGGTCCGTGAAAATATTTTCTGACATTAAACCGGTCCATGGCCCAAAAAAGGTTGGGGACCACTGGCTTAGACCACTGACTCATAGCCCATTGCCTAGAGCACTAGAAGTTCTAGGTTCTGTTTGTTGAAGAAGTTTGTGAATGTTCACCCCACTTCTCCAGTAAGACCATGAACACCTGACGTGCACGGGCCGTAATGTGAACGGTGTGCTCTCTCTCACGGATCCAGCATCGTGCTTTGCAGTGATAAGTGCTCAGTGTGTATTTACTTTGTACTTGACTCTCCATCTCTTTTAGGATGTCCTTGATCAACATCAGATCTATTTCTTCCCCCAACCTTAATATCCAAATATATAGTTAATCTAAACATTTTAACCTTTCCGTAACCTTATTTATAAATGCAAAAAACCCAAACACATCTCTTATATTTATATAATCTGCCAGTCAAAGAAATGATCCTTAGGGCGTATCACTAATACTCAGCCAGCAGCGCCCACGGCCTCACCTCTGTGAACTGGCCATATATTTGCTGTCTAAACATCTGATGCTTCCACGGGGATGACAGAGTGAAGTCAACAAACCTGACTTTCCTCTATTTAGGTCATGTATGCAGCCATCTACTGATCTACTGTTGCTGACTGCTGTTAACTTGCTGGTGACAAGGCTATATGATTTTTATAAATACTATCAGAACGTCTCCGGTGCAGCTGGTTCCCGAGGAAGCCCCACGGTAAGTGCATACGGGAAAGGCTCACCCGTTATCCTTCTGACGTTTCTCTTCACTATTACATTTGTCTGAACTGGCTGTTACTGCATGGAACTAAACATGCATTAGGACTCTATACTTTTTAGTAGTCATTCTTAGAGCAAAGATTTTAAAAATTAGCATTGCTCACACAGTGGGGCCTGAGTGCCTACTATATTTGTGCTTTTATGTGTATTATTTCAAGTGAGGGCACCTTTTTATAGGCATGTATTGTGCAAGTCACATTTTACCGTCTTGCCCTCAAAGCAAAACATGTTATCTCCAGAAACTATTTCCCTGATATAAAAAAAGCCAGATATGTGCCATTTCTTGGTGGCAGGTGAGCAAAAGTTCTCTTCACAGCAAGTCAGCCCAAGAAAGCACAGACGGCGCTGATTGTGAGTGAGATTCTGCGGGAGCGGAGACAGGGAAGCCAGACCGAGGTTTCCGGTTTCTGGTTTCCAGTCTCCGGCCTCCGCAGGACGGGAGGGAGGGTTGGGGGGGTGCGCATCTGCCCGCCGCACTCACTTTCCTTCGGAGCTGTAGCTGTTCATGCTGCCGTCGGTGGACTCGCGGCTGGCCTGGCGGGTCATCCAGCTCCTCATCTCCACAGCCAGGCCCGTTTCCGTGCTCCTCTGCACAGTGCTCCGCAGCTTTTTACCCCCTGCTTCTGCAGACGGGAAACAAAAGGGGTGACACTTTGTCATCACCACCTGGCAACAAAACACACCACAGCCAACACTGAAGTCGTCAAAGACCTGCGCAAACACAAAGTGCTCTTGTGAAGGAGACAGAGAGAACAGGTATTGCAAACAATGCCTTGTTCATTGAGACGGAAATTTTCTAAAAATCTTCAAGAAGAACAAAATACTATTGTTTTCTTTCCATTTAAAACAGTGTTCAAATCGGCAACATAAGGAACAAAACGGTTCAATCTAAGGGAAATACAATAAGCTTTGTGTTTTTATTGAAACACTTAAATGCCAGATTAATTTATACCTGTCTTTTTCTTTTTGTCACAATAAAAGAACTAGGCCTTCACATTATTTCCAAAGAACAGGTGGTGAGTAATGCTCAGCTCCAGCCCTAACTTTCACATGAAAGCCCGTTTCTGTAGGGTGATTGATACTAGAAGGCAAAGAAAGCTATACAAAGGAGCTAGCTGTTTGATAATAGTTTCACATCTGTTGGTAACTTTCAGAGAGAGTCTCAAAGGAGTACAAAACCCTAGCAATGCCATGTAACCAGAGCTTTTTAACTTGTGGTTATGGATAGCCAAGTCCTCTAGGATCTCTGGCAGTTTGGATAGGAGGTTTACTTACAGAAGCCCATTAGAAGACCACACAGGAACCCGAGTTGAGTACCACAGATGTGACAGAGGTCAGAGGTGCTATGTGAGAGGTCAGGGAAGAAGGAGCTTCTTCACAGAAAGAGTGGAGTTTGAGCCAAGCTTACAAAATGGGCAGACTAGGTCTCAAGAAGCAAGAAGAGGGTGCTCTGGCCAAAAGAAAGCATATGGACAGAGGTGTGAAGACGAGAGTGATGGTGTGCAGTCAAGGGACGGTGCAGACAACAAGGGCATACGAAGGAGCAATGCTGGGGGAGGCTGGGTCAGACAAAAAGCTGAGCTCAAACCATCATGGGCCTCGCATGCTAGAATGTGGACTTGAGAGACTACTAAAGTGGAACAACAGGGTGACAGTCCAAATTATCTGTAATAATTTCCTTCTTGTCAGACATTGACCATGCATATCATTAGCTTTTATGAGATTCAATAAGCTCTTTTAGTGCCTGGTATCAATCATTTCATTTTAGATCAATAAATATTGCTGATTTTGTCACTGACCTGTTGAAATCCCCTTCACAAGCTTCTTGTGTGCTCACCATTTTGAAACACTGCTTTAAATGTCATCTATTCTCCACTTCCAACTTTATGTATTAAAATGCTTTTAAAAGTATATATAAAATAAAAGTTATGACTCATCTCCAACTCATTTCCATAATCTAAGGTTGATATTTTAGATAATTGATAATAAACATGTTGTACTGATATAAATTTAAGATGATAAAAATCATCCCCCATTGATCAGAGAAAGCTCTTCTTTATAGAGGAATGTTAGTTAAGAAATGTAAAAGGAACTAATAAATGTTACCAATTTGTAACCTCCAATGGAATAAATGATTCAAATAAGGCACATTGATGAATGCTAACATCATTAGATAACAGGATTTTCACATGAGCCAAAAAGTCATTCCATAGATTAGTTCTACTTGTTAAAGGAAAATGTACTTTAACACTGGGAGACCTGGCTGTTACCATCTTAATCAAGTGGTCACACTTATCGGCACTCATAGTGGGGCAATCATATGTGCTTTCTGATAAACTACACAGTATCACTTAGCAAGTTGTTCCAAATAAAAATACACAATCTGTATCACATCCGATCTTTGGAACCAAGGTTTAGTTTTCAAAAACACAGAAGATAGAGTAGCAAGATAAATGACATTCATACACACACAAAAAACCCCAGCCAAACAGAGGATTTTGTCCAAGAGAATTGGCCTAATCTCTTAACATAGTTAACATCATGAAAACAAAAAAAGGTAGATGAATTGTTCCAGAGTTTGAAATATCACTGAGATTTAACTATTAAATGTTATCAGCAATTGGTTTATTTTTTGGGAAAAACAAACAAGAAACCAAAAAAGCAAAACACTCTAAAGGCAATTTTAAGACAGATAGGGAAAATCTGAATATATAGACTGGATATTAAATGGGATACAAAAATTAATTTTCCTAGGTGGACAATGGCATGTATTATTAAAAATGTCCTTACCGTTACAAGGTACATGCTGAAGTATCAATATATACACCTGAAATGTTATATCATCTGCACTTTATTTTTAAATAGTATAAGAAAAAATATATAAAACAAAGAGGATAAATGCTAAAAAAAATGGGGATGAAGAGTAGACTTTGGTATTCATAGACTTAATATTTATAATTTTATTTGAGAGTGATCCCCAAATGGCCATATCAAAAAGCAATAAAAACTTTTTCCAGGTGTGAACTAGAATCATGGCAGGTACTGGGCTGGTGTGAGGGAGCCAGGCCCAGGGCGGAGTCCTGGCCCCTGCAGAGCTTTACTGCTCACTTCCTAGGAAGCATGCAGTGAAAAATCATCATCAAGTAAGATATACAACTTCTGTTAAGTTCGAAAATGTGGAATGAGGTTATGTACAGGAAACATCATTTTCAAAAATGATGAGATTCCTAAAGGCCTCAGGTCATAACCTTTGCAATGTCAGATTTATTGTTTTTCATTTAATGCCTGACTCTATCACAGTAAAAGCGATGAGAAAAATCTGCTATTATAGGGCGATGAGAACCAGCCACCATTTGTCCAAGAATAGCCATAAAATGAGCATGTGATCCTTTTGTTTACAGATTGCTGTTTACCTGTGTCCTCCTCAGAACAACTCTAAGAATCCCATTTTACAGATATAGCGTCCAAGTCCCCAGGGGGTTACACAATTCCCTGAAGCCACATGGAAAATGAGAGAACCAGAGTTTATGCAGTTCCCAGACTTCACATTCTGTATTTCACGGAACGGTGTCAGAATCCAACAGCACAGCAGGTGGCTTGTGCAGCTGTCCGAGGAGCTGATCTAGGCCAATCTGTGCTGCACCCAAAGGGTCCAGCGGGGAGCCGCGGTGGGGTGGCAGAGCAGAGCCCACCCAGCGGGGAGCCAGGTGGGGTGGCAGAGCAGAGCCCACCCAGCGGGGAGCCAGGTGGGGTGGCAGAGCAGAGCCCACCCAGCGGGGAGCCAGGTGGGGTGGCAGAGCAGAGCCCGTCCAGCGGGGAGCCAGGTGGGGTGGCAGAGCAGAGCCCATCCAGCGGGGAGCCAGGTGGGGTGGCACAGCAGAGCCCACCCAGCGGGGAGCCGCGGTGGGGTGGCGAAGCAGAGCCCACCCAGCGGGGAGCCAGGTGGGGTGGCACAGCAGAGCCCACCCAGCGGGGAGCCAGGTGGGGTGGCAGAGCAGAGCCCGTCCAGCGGGGAGCCAGGTGGGGTGGCAGAGCAGAGCCCACCCAGTGGGGAGCCGCGGTGGGGTGGCGAAGCAGAGCCCACCCAGCGGGGAGCCAGGTGGGGTGGCAAAGCAGAGCCCACCCAGCGGGGAGCCAGGTGGGGTGGCAAAGCAGAGCCCACCCAGCGGGGAGCAGAGCCCACCCAGCGGGGAGCCAGGTGGGGTGGCAGAGCAGAGCCCACCCAGCGGGGAGCCAGGTGGGGTGGCAGAGCAGAGCCCGTCCAGCGGGGAGCCAGGTGGGGTGACGAAGCAGAGCCCACCCAGCGGGGAGCCAGGTGGGGTGGCAAAGCAGAGCCCACCCAGCGGGGAGCAGAGCCCACCCAGCGGGGAGCCAGGTGGGGTGGCAGAGCAGAGCCCACCCAGCGGGGAGCCAGGTGGGGTGGCAGAGCAGAGCCCACCCAGCGGGGAGCCAGGCGGGGTGGCACAGCAGAGCCCACCCAGCGGGGAGCCAGGTGGGGTGGCACAGCAGAGCCCACCCAGCGGGGAGCCAGGCGGGGTGGCAGAGCAGAGCCCACCCAGCGGGGAGCCAGGCGGGGTGGCAGAGCAGAGCCCACCCAGCGGGGAGCCAGGCGGGGTGGCAGAGCAGAGCCCACCCAGCGGGGAGCCAGGCGGGGTGGCACAGCAGAGCACAGTGCAGTCAGGTCCTGGGCTCACACCGTTTCCCTGTGAGCCCCCACCCTACCATGCGCAGGCTGTGACACTGATTAAGTTACCCTCTCCAAGACTCAGCTTTCTCAAACTGAAATAGCAATGATATTAATAATGTCTACCTCATACAATTTAAAGTACTTAGTAGAGTTGTTCCTGATACATAGACAATCTTCAATTAACAGCACTGTTATTACTATTACCATGAGATATACAGTGATTTTCAACCTTTGTTTCTCACGCACTCATAAACTAATTACTAAAGAAAAAGGGGCCCTGACCTCTTCTCCCTTAGTAACTAATTTATTTGTGCCATGAGATGAAAATGGTTGTATTTAGTCAGGGGCACTGACCTTAGTAATTAGTGTGTGTTTGTGCCATGAAAAAAAAAAAGGTTGAAAATCACTGAGATAGAAAATCAGTAAACATGTATTCCAGACCAATCTCTAGCCCCAGCTAGCTGGCTCTGTGGCCTTCTCTGAGTTATATCCCCTCTCTGAGTCTCTGGGTCCTCGCTGACAAAAAAGAGAGGAGGTCCTGTCCGTCTCAGGGGCTGGCAGCAGGCAGCTCAGGAGCCATCAGCTCCTCTTGGCAGGCTCTCACCGTGGGACCAAGCACACCAGCCACCATGGGGTCTGTCGGCCAGCCAAGGCCGAGGATGCCCAGGAATTCAGTGGCATGGAGAGGGCCATTGAGACCTGCATCAGGAACTTCCACGGGTCCTCGGTGGAGGGTGGGAAGGAGATGCTGATGCGCTCCGAGCTACAGGAACCGGTGACCCAGCAGCCGCCTCACCTCAGCTGAGCAACTGTGGGCTGGAAGAGAGAATAGCCAACCTGGGCAGCTGTAACGACTCCCAGTCGGAGTTCAGGAGTTCCTGGGAGCTGACTGGAGAAGCAGCCAAGAGCACGAGGCTGGAGAGCCCCATCTGCAGGAGCGGAGAACCCCATCTGCAGGAGCGAGAACCCTCCCCTGGGATTCTTGGGGAGATGTCTGGGAAAGGGAACCTCAGAGACTGTGGGTGAGAAATAAAACTCCTCTCTACGTTCACCACACTGTCCTTCAGCCTGCAGCTATCTCACACCTGCAGGGTTCAGGTTCATAACGGTCCTTCCTGGGGGTCTCTGCCCTTCATCCCTGCGAGCCCCGTGGAGCTAACGGGTCCAGGAAGCCCCCCCCAGAGGAAGGCTCAGGAAGCAGTTTGGGGCCGGGGTAAATGTGGAGGGTTAAGGATGGTGTGAGGGCCGTACCATTTGGTACTGGGTTCAGGGCAGAAAGAAGCTGGGCTATGGGAAATGATTTGAACGGGGCTGGGAATAGGGCTGGATATTTGAAATTAAAAAAGGTCTCTAAGAACCCATCCTTCCTAATCTCTTCCCCAACTCCAACTAGCTCCTGTCCAATGTTGTCCCTCCCTGCTTCCAGTTCTGCCTGGGCCCCCTCCCGGGACTGTCCTTGGGGAGGGCAGGGGAAGTGAGAGAGCAGGGATGGGGACAGGCTAAGGAGGTGTGATCCTGGGAGAGAGAGGACGACCTGAGTGCTTGCGCATTTAAAGATGGTTGTTTTGTATCATTTAATTAATAAAAAGTGGAAAAAGTGAAAAAAAAAAAAGGCAGGGGAGAGGGGAGGGTGTCAGAGGATTTCTGATCTCTTTTAGCTCTAAAGTCATTGAGTTTGAATCATTAGTGTATGAGAAAGACCATGATAAACAGCATACACTGAGGAAGATAATGCTGCTCATTGTCACCTGATATAATCAGAGAATTCTAGGCACTATGCTGATCTCTTTAAAATGCCTTTTACATATATTTATATCAGATACATTCATAGATTTATTTGAAAAGTAAATGTATTTCTCACTACCACAAATTCTTTGCATCACATTTACAATAAAAGTAATTTAATCTAAATGTAATTCATTATGGTGATTCACATTTAGCATTATAAATGCTCTGTCATTTTATTCAACCTAAAAATGGAACCTATGGAACACTGAACATCTATGTAAGGTAACTGTAGGCAGAATTCTAAAATGGCCCTCATGATTATGTTACTTTATATGGCAAAAAGAGTTTTGCAGAAGAGATTAAGGTTTCTAGTCAGTTAACTTAAAGCTATGGAGATGATCTGAATGGGCCGAACATATCCCCAAGAGCCCTTTAAAAGCAGAGTGCTTTCTCTGGAAGGTTTCAGAGGAGTCAATTGGAAGACACAAAACACAAGAAGGAGTCAGTGTACATTTGCTCCTGGCTTGAACATGGAGGGGACTCTGTGGAAAGGACCTGAAAGCAACCTCCAGCAGCTAACAGCAAGAAATCAGGACCTCAGTCCTACAACCACAGGAACTGGACTCTGCCTATGACCTGCATGACCCTGGAAGTGGCTTTCCCTCCAGAACCTCCAGCTAACACCTTCATTTCAGTCATGTGATACCCTAAGGAGAAAACCCAGCCATGTCCTGCCATGTGTCACCTACAGAACTGTGAGCTAATAAATGGGTGTTGTTTTAAGCTGCTAAATTTGTGATATGTAATTGTTAATAAACAATAAGTAATTTTTTTAGATAATTTTTAATGGAAAGGTCTGTGAAAATAATTTATTGTAACCATAGGAGTAGACCAACTGAAATTATCTGTAAGAACTCAATAGACATGATAGAAAAAAAGGTGTGTATATTTTTAAAAAGTACATATACCTATACAAGTATAATATGTGTATCAAGATGATTACAAATATTTAGGTAGCAAACTATAGAACTAAGGCCCAAATTATGTTTAGAATCCATATACCACTCAAAATGCCTTTGGAGAAAATGCCTGTCATAAAAATCAAATTCTTGAATTGCAAAACATCACAGGCAGAAAGCTGAACACAGGAGGTGTCCTGTTATTCTGCTCAGCTATGTCTGGTGACTCATTTACTTAGCACCTTCTGCACTCAAAGAAAGCCACTTGATTAAATAAAATACCCAAGGGTCAGTTTCCCTAACAATATCTGAAAATGATAAAAACAAAAAACAAGAAACCCTGAGTAACTTCACAATATAACCAGAAGGTTGTCTTCGCTACTAATTTGGAAACTCTCCTAAGCCCCAAGATGAGGTCACAATGAAATGACAAACCCAAAGTCATGGTGACCTCGTTCCATGTCTGGTCGCCACAGAACCCACTCCCCTGCCCTCTCCTGGAAGGTCTTGTCTCCTGCTGCAGACAGACTTACTTCAGAGTCAGGATTTTCTTGATGTTAATACGGAAAATGATTTATGGAAACAAGCTTGACAGGTTGGTAGATTCTGAAAACAGACTTTTAGTTTTGACCATAATTTATATTCTTTGAGTTAATAAGGCACTATTTTTACATTTTATTCAAAATTACCATTTCTCTAGAGTGAATACAATTTAGAGAAGCCATTTTGCATCACATTTAAAGAATTAAAAAATGTATTAAAATTAGAATTTCTAAAATTATTGATTCATAGAATTTCAAAAGTGATCTTAGAGATCTGCTGTATCTTTGTAGTTTATAGACTCCCTTACTGTAGCAGTGAGAAAGCTGAGGTCCAGAGTAGTTAGCTAGCTTCTCTTTAGTAATTTTCATCTTTAAAATTTAATAACCAGTAATAATTTCAAATTGCACTTTAACTCTCTTCACCTTGCTCCTCTAATTCCTCAAATTTTCAAGTATAAGAATTGCCTAAAGCACTCTCCCCAAACCCTATGGTGGCCAAGGTGGCTGTAACTTCCCATTCATAGACTTTAACATTGAAGAGGCTGACTTATTTACCTATTTTGTCTAGCAAGACCTCAATATGGGGACACAATATTTGTGTATAAAAGCTTGTGTACTGCCCTGGCTGGTTGGCTCAGAGGTAGAGCATTGGCCCGGCATATGGATGCCCCAGGTTCAATTCGCAGCCAGGGCATACAGGAGATCTGCTTCTCCACCCTTCCCCTTCTCCTCTCTGTCTCTCTCTTTCCCTCCCACAGCCAAGGCTTCATTGGAGCAAAGTTGGCTCAGGCGCTGAGGATGGCTCCAAGGCTGTGGCCTCCACCTCAGGCACTAGAATGGCTCTGGTTGCAATGGAGCAACACCACAGATGGGCAGAGTATCACCCCCTGGTGAGCATGCTTGGTGGATCCCAGTAGGGTGCATGCGGGAGTCTGATTGACCCCCTGCTTCTAACTTTGGAAAAATACAAAAATACCACATCAAAACAAAACAAAACAAAATAAAAGCTTGTGTACTTGTATTTATGTTTGTTTGAGCCTCTAACTAAAATAAAGATAATTCAAATCTATGAAAGTCTAAATAAAATAGTAACAAATATCTGGCAATTTCTTCTGGGGTAATCCAGGATCTGCTTTTAACAACTTAATCTAATAAAGTCTCTAGACCTAATGTCCAGTTTATAGAAAACATAAAGAATAGAGGAAAATAATCAGACAAATCCAGATTGTTGGACATTCTATAAGACAACTTTGCCCTCTTCCAAAGGAAGTGTCGTGAAAAAAAAGTACAAGTACTGTTTTAGATTAATTAAGGAAAGCAAATGCGGTGAGAGAGCCTTGACTAGATCCTGGATTTTGGAGAAAAACAATGCAATAAAAAGCTATAAAAACACTTTTGAGATAACTGAAGAAAACTGAATATGGAAGGAATATTAGATAATAGTTTTTGATAATCTTACTATTTATGTTTTTTGTTTTTGAGAGAGAGAGAGAGACAGACAGACAGGGACAGACAGGAAGGGAGAGAGATAAGAAGCATCAGTTCGTTGTTGCAGTATTTTAATTGTTCATTGATACTTCTCATATGTGCCTTACCAGGGGGCTCCAGCTGAGCCAGTGACCTTGGGCTCAAGCCAGTGACCATGGGCGTCAAGCCAGCAACTTTTGGGTTTAAGTCAGTTACTATGGGTCATGTCTATGATCTCATGCTCAACCTGCAACCCCACATTGAAGCTGGCAACCTCAGGGTTTCAAACCTGGGTCCTCAGCATCCCAAGTTGATGCTCTATCCCCTGTGCCACAACTTGATCAGGCCTATTTATGTAATATTTAAAAACAAATTAGAAGATGCACAGAGAAGTACTAAAGGTAGGGGTATCATGGTATCTGCAATTTACTCAAATGTTCAGCAAAAATATTATATATACTATATTTTGTATGTGTGCATGCATGTGTGTGTAAGTGTTTGTGTGAGGGAGGAAGGCATAGAGACAGAAAAGATAAAGTCAACTAAAATCAGTCAGTCTATGTAGTGGAGTTCATGTACTACTCTTTTTTGTGTGTTTAAAATATTTAACAATAAAAGTTGGGAAAAACTCAATTATTAAATTCAAAACGAAGGGACAAAAGAGTTATTCTATACAAATTTATATTTTAAAAATGATTGAAATAATATAAAATTATCCTAAACTTGCATGAGGAAAACTGTATAAGTAAGAGGGACCTTGTCACCCAAAGAGGAAAGTCTCTGGCCAAACTGGACTAAGGGGCTGCCTTCCCTCCCAACCTCGCTGCATTCAGGCTGGATCCAGGAGGTTGCCACTAAGTTGAGAGCAAAAGAAGTGGGCAGGGCACAGAGGCTAGAAACAAAAAGAACAGAAACTTGAGGCTTAAAATATTTGTCTAGTAAGGTGTTTGGCTGGAGTTACACTTGAAAATGACTGGAATTAAAGAGAATATAAGCTTACTGAATTTTTGAAGGACCCGTATAAATAAAAATTATTATTAGCCCACATACAAAAGTCTGTCTGACCCCTAACATAAGTATTATTGAGTTTCCTAACCTGCACTAGCAAGCAGGCTATGTAGGCTGTGAAGCCTCCTCTTCTATGCAAACCTTTGGGGCTATGAAGAATAAAGGACAAAGAAATACTTTCTGAAAAACAGAACCAAAATTGCCAGATGAGTAAACCAAAAAATGCATTTTACTTTCAATCTTTACCATTACAGTACGTATGAGTGGGATTTTGATAGCATTTCTAGGTGTAGCACAAAGAACACATTACATTTAAGTACTCTTCTATCTGTAAGAATGAAAAGTTATTTGATTAATTTGGTTCCTTCCAGCTCTAATTGCTTCTTTCCATTCTGTGATATGACGGAACCAATCAGGTAGTTATTCCTTTATTCTTTCACTACATACTTGTAAGTCTTGGTATAAGTCACTTTGGGAGATAATTAAATAAATATATGTGACATTTAATTATATATTCTGCTCATAAAAATTAGGGGATATTTTATCACTTCATATTCATTTTGAAATATCCCCTAATTTTTGTGAGCAGTATAATTCCTGATTATATAATTTTACAATTTAGTAGATGAAGTAAAGTAGTAAATAAATGACAGCCAAGATAATATATTCTAAGTGCTATATGAGTGGTAGTTAGGATCTAGACCTGTGCTATGCAATGGAACTTTGTGTGGATGATAAAAGTGTTCTGTAATCTGTACCGCCCCATAACATAGTCACTAGCCATGTGTAGCTACAGAGCACTTGAAATGAGGCTAAATTTTTAATTTAATTTGATTTCAATTACTTTAAACTTAAATAGCAACATGTGACTACTGTTTCCTGTATTGAACAGCATGGATCTAGAGGTTCAGAAAAAGGTAAAAACATTCTGAAATGTAATAAGGGAATAGTAACCATTATTTCATAATATCTCTCCAAAATAAGTACTATTATGTATATTTCACACATAATTTCCTCATTTTTATGAAAGAAGAAGATCAAAGAAATCATCTTGCTTAGTTAACACAACTAGGAAGAGGTAGAGCTAATATTTCAAACCAGGTCTAACTCTATGCCTGTTCATGTTTTCCTCTGCTTATAGAAGTTAATAGCATCTGAAGATTTCATACAGTAGATGGGATATAAGCTGAGTTTTGAAGGGCAATTAGTCATGATGCATGTACAGTGGTACCTTGAGATACGAGCAGACCAACATACAAAAGAAATTTTTTTTAAGATATGAGCTGAGACTTGGTCCATATTTTTGTTTGAGATCTGAGCGAAATTCTGAGATACGAGTAGTGATTTAGGAAGCTGCTGCTAGTTGGTGCGTTGGTGCATGGGTCCAATATTGGCAGTACAACACCAGCATCTCGTTCTCATGTGTTACCCACAGAATCAAGTCGAATTTCGTGCGCTGTACTCATTCTTGCGTCATTTTTTTACTAACTTTTTTTGTGTGCTATCATAGGGCTGAAGAAAGTGAGTGGAAAGGACAGTGGTGAGAAGAAGAGGAGAATGATGTCGATAGAAGTAAAGCAAGAAATAATAGAAAAACATGAGCATGGTGTACGATTGATTGAACTGGCAAGGCTGTACAACTGCAATACATCTACAATTTGTACCATCCTTAAACAAAAGGATGCCATCAAAAGCGCAAATCCAGTGAAAAGAACTATGATTCTGTCCCAATTAAGGAAAAATATCCACGAAGAAATGGAGAAGCTTCTGCTGGTGTGGGAGAAAGAGAAAGAGCTGGTAGGAGCTACAGTGATGAGACTGTAATATGCAAAAAGGTATGTATTATTTACAGCAACTTGAAGAAGAAAGAACCTACAAGCTCAAAAGAGGCAGCAGAAGATACGTTTAAGGCAAGTCATGGCTGGTTTGAAAATATCAAGAGAGATCTGGCATCTACTCGGTGGTGAGGCACGGTGAAACTGTGAGTGCTGACGTTAAGGCAACTGAAGAGTACATTGCACGTTTTGCTGTGCTTATCGAAAAGGAAGGCTATATCCCCCAACTACTGTTCAACTGTGATGAAACAGGATTGTTTTGGAAAAAAATGCCCGGAGGACTTTCATCACCGCTGAGAAGAAGAAGCTGCCAGGCCATAAACCCATGAAGGACAGTCTAACCCTTGCATTGTGTGCAAATGCTAGCGGTGACTATAAAGTAAAGCCATTGCTAGTGTATCATTCCGAAAATCCTTGAGCCTTTAAGACTCACAAGATTCTTTTTTTTTTTTTTTTGTATTTTTCTGAAGCTGGAAACGGGGAGAGACAGTCAGACAGACTCCCGCTTGCGCCTGACCGGGATCCACCCGGCACGCCCACCAGGGGGCGATGCTCTGTCCACCAGGGAGAGATGCTCTGCCCGTCCGAGGCGTCGCTCTGTTGCGACCAGAGCCACTCTAGCGCCTGGGGCAGAGGCCAAGGAGCCATCCCCAGCGCCCGGGCCATCTTTGCTCCAATGGAGCCTCGCTGGGGGAGGGGAAGAGAGAGACAGAGAGGAAGGAGAGGGCGAGGGGTGGAGAAGCAGATGGGCGCTTCTCCTGTGTGCCCTGGCCGTGAATCGAACCCGGGACTTCTGCACGCCAGGCCGACGCTCCACCACTGAGCCAACCGACCAGGGCACAAGACTCACAAGATTCTTAAAGAAAAACTGCAGGTTGTGGCACACCAGTACTAGGGTATGGGTTACGCAGCAGTTTTTTATTGAATGGGTAAATCTCATCTTTGGTCCTGCAGTGAAGAAATATCTTCAAGAAAATAAACTCCTGATGAAAGCTTACTAATCCTTGAAAATGCTCCAGCCCACTCACTTGGTCTTGAAGATGACATTCTCGATAAGTTCAAATTCATGAAAGTCCTCTACCTCCCACCCAACACGACTTCAATCTTGCAACCTATGGATCAGCAGGTCATTTCCAACTTTAAAAAGCTTTGCACAAAGCACTTGTTCCGCCGTTGCTTTGAGGTGACTGAGAATACAAATCTAACCCTTAGAGAGTTTTGGAAAGATCACTACAACATCGTGATATGTTTATGCATTATTGACTTGGTATGGCAAGAGGTTACAAGAAGAACCTTGAACTCGGCATGGTAAAAGTTATGGCCTGATGTTGTTGCAGACAGGGACTTCGAAGGATTCGAACCAGAGACTATTACCGAGGTAGAAGCGTTGGAGGAGATTGTGTCCCTCAGAAAGTTGATGGGTCTGGAGGTAGATGAAGGTGACATAAATGAGCTCATCAACGAACATGAGGAGGACTCTCAACTGAGCAGTTGAAGGAGCTACAGATGATGCAACATATGGAGCTTCTACAAGAGATTAGTAGTGAGGAGGAGGTAGAGTCAGAGGAATTGATTTCTACAAGTGAAATTAAAGACATGCTGGCAATGTGGGAGAAGCTTTCAAGTTTCATTGAAAAGAAACACCCAGAAAAGGTTTCAACTGGTCGTGCTTCAGCACTTTTTAATGACACTTGTTTGTCACATTTCCATAACATTTTAAAAGGCAGGCAAAAGCAAACCTCTTTGAACAGATTTTTATTCAAAAGTCCTGCAAGTGAAAGTGCCGAAAGTGCAGCCAAAAAGGCAAAAACAGGTGATGATTAAATGAAAAATACATAATGTTAAGCTTAGGTTAAGTTTAAAGTTAAGAAAGTGCATTTTTTTTACAATTAAGTTTTGGTGGTTTCATTTTAAGTAAAGAAAGTACAGTTTTAGTTTTGTTTAAAGTAAAGAAAATGCAGTTTTAGTTTACATTTAGTGTTAAGAAAGTGCAGTTTTAGTTTATGTGTCTACAGTGCCTGCATCCCTTCTTCCCTCTCTTCTCCTCCACCATTCACCTCCATTAGCCGCACTCGTCTGTCTCCAAGTAAGAATACAGTACTAAATAACATTTTTCTTTTATTTCATATATTTTGTTATGCATTGGTAAAGTATACATGTGTATTTTTTAATTAAAAACATGTCTTTTCATAATTTAGGATGGTTTGGGGATGTTGCACAGGGCTGGACAGGATTAAATCTATTTCAGTTATTTTAAATGGGAAAAATTTGTTTGATATATGAATTGACTGACTTTATGAGCTTGGTTATAGAACGAATTAAACTCGTACCTCAAGGTACCACTGTATAGTGGTAGAGGAAGAATAAAAAGAAAGGAATGAGCAAAAATATAGAGGTAAAGAGCAAGAAGGCTTAGTTTCATTGATTTACTGGGTTCCAAAGAGCCTTAGAAGGCAAGGAAGCTATCCGTATCAAGGAACTAAATTGTTGCCTAACTAGATGGTGGCACAGTGGAGACAATGTCGACCTGGGATGATAAAGACCCAGGTTCGAAACCCCAAGGTCACTGGCTTGAGTGCAGGCCCACCTGCTTGAGTGTGGGATTATAGACATGACTGCTTGGTCACTGGCTTGAAGCCCAAAGCCCGTGGCTTGAGCCCAAGGTCGCTGGCTTGAGCAAGGGGTCACTGGCTCAGCTGAAGCCCTCCAGTCAAGGCACATATGAGAAAGCAATCAATGAACAACTAAAGTGCCGCAACTACGAGCTGATGCTTCTCATCTCTCTCCCTTCCTGACTGTCTGTCCCTCTATCTCTCTCTCTTCCACTAAAAAAAAAAAAAAAGAATCGTTAGATTTAAATGCCAAGCTAAAGGCTTTACTTAGTAAAAAATGGGAATTTACTGAAGTTTTAAGAACAAGAGTGGTATCAAGATCAAGATGACATTTAAGGGAATTGATACAGAGGCAATGAAATTAGCTAGGAATGGGGAGATCCAGCAGGCAGAGAGAGCAGATTGGGACTCTCAGAGGGTTTCCAAGGTGATCTATAGTGGTCCTGAGCTTCCAAGGTGACAATGAGAATGGGAAGGAAGGAAAACTAAGAAATGTTGGGAAGGAAGCATTTCCTTGACAGATGTTGCCAACTGGTGGCATACCTTTGGTCAATAGGCATGTCTGGTTTGGCCTAAATAATGTTTAGATTTTTTTCATTTAGGTGGCAACGTTTTAAAATTTAAAGGTTCAAGTAAAATATAGATTTATAGCTTCTCTTAGGGAAAAAAAAATCAGAGTAAATTTGCCAACTCTGGTCTGATAATGAACTTGGCATCACTTACCTAGAACTGAGTGTCTCTGTGGATGGGAGAGCTTGCTCCAGCTTTCCCGAGTCCTTGCTTTTCCCTTTCGTATGACACCTGGCCTACTTCACCGACATCTTACCACTCCGGCTCCAGCCTCATGGGAATTCTAAAGGGAAACCTGATCACTGAAGTAGTTAAAATAAATACCATAGGTCCCCATGTATAAGATGCTCCTTAATTTTGGGGCCTGAAATTTGGAATAAAATGTATTACATAAAGTTACTGAACTCAAGCTTTATTCATCATAAAATTCATACAACTCCTCATCACTGTCAAAACTCCCATCCATTAGCTTGTCCTCATCTATGTCTGATGATGAATCACTGTCTTCAACAATGAGCTCAAAAACAAGCGTGAAAAAGCAGGAAATGCAAGTAAAGAAATCCACAACCACTGTATAAGACGCACTCAGTTTTTAGACCTCAAATTTTTCGAGAAAAGGTGCTTCTTATACATGGGGAAATACGGTAGTCTTTTCATTTTTAGCCTCATTAGGCAAAATCTAGATCTTAAGAAATGATACTTCAAAATGAGAATTGATACTATGATTTTTATGTTAGTTTTTTCTACAATTGCTCAAATAGTATTATATATCCATATCATTAGGTAACCCCCTCCAATAAAATATTATTATATTATGAGATAGAATAAATATATAATGGTCTTATGTGATCAGTAATAAGGGCCTACTTAAGAAGAGCAGAGAGCATTTACATTAAGGCATTGGCTTTGGAAGGAACAGGATGCTGCCCTTACAACTTTCTAGGGCAGGGGTCGGGAACCTATGGCTTGCAAGCCAGATGTGGCTCTTTTGATGGCTGCATCTGGCTCGCAGACAAATCTTTAATAAAAATAATAATAACGTTAAAAATATAAAACATTCTCATGTATTAAAATCCATTCATTTCCTACTGCTCATGTTCATGGTTACGGGTGGCTGGAGCCAATCACAGCTGTCCTCCGGGACAACACCAAATTTTTATTGGATAATGCGTAATGTACACGGGTCGTTGTATGGCTCTCACAGAATTACATTTTAAAATATGTGGCGTTCATGGCTCTCTCAGCCAAAAAGGTTCCCGACCCCTGTTCTAGTGGCTTTCTTTGGTAAGTTCTTATATACCAGATGTCTCCATAGCAAAACTTGTCCCTATTACTAGTTTTGAATTTAGTGAACATACTAAAAGATGAAAGTAAATTGGGGTTTAACTTGATATTTATAGTAAAGTTTCTAAGTTAAGGGTACTGTCTGGGCACTTGGCAGTGAAAGATTCTGAATCTTGGATTAAAAAGGTAATATATGGTAAGCGCTCTGACTAAGACTTTTATTTCATTTATTTCCTTTAATTCTGAAATCTTTTGCCTCATCTTATTTGCCTAGAATGTAAATCTAATATAAAAACATTGTGCTCGCACTTGTTGCAAAACCTCTCAAAGAGTAGGGGAGAAATACACAGGTCTTTCTACTATATTACAGTCTATTTGGTTCCTTTTATATTAATTCCTCATAGCTTCACGATCGCAGGCAAAGAAACTTTCCTCAGTTCTGCAGATGATTTTTAAAATATTTCTTGTTTCTTTGATGATTTTCTTATGTGTTAGTTTTGCCAATAGTGGCATGTAAAAGAAATTTAATGAGTTAATTTATTCAGCTGAATATTATTAAGTTGATAGGATCTGTTCTGTTTGATTGCTAAGCCATGTTTTAACCAAAAAGCAGGCCATAAAATCAAGCAAATAAAACTCATCACAAATTATATGTACATAATTGATTAAGAATAGCTAGTCCAGAACCACAGGTAACATTAAATAGCCTCTGAGAAACCAAGCATAAGGAAATATGCCATTTTCCTACATTATATGATCATACCCTTTGCCCCTGGGTCTACGGGTGGGAAGTTGTGGAGTTGCTTTTCCTGCTAAGAATGGTAGCTTTTTCTTAAAATGGTTCTTTCTTCCTCGAAATTACCTGTAATGTTTAAAACTTCTATATACAGTAATATTCTACATTAGGGAAGTATACTCAATGTTTGGGCTAAGTAGTTCACATAATGAAGATAACACCATTTCAGATTCAATGATAAAATCAGTAAACATAATTTGTAACTGTTAAATGCAGTAAAGTACTATTATTATTACTTTCACTTAAAATCAGTATTCAAGAGATTTAGAGAACAGTTATCTGGAATATATCCAATAACAAGAAAGCAAAACATCAAATTTTATGGAAAAAAAAATGCAAGCATACAAAAACATGCTATAAAGACCAGTCAACAATCAACTTCTTTTGCTTATAGGACTGTCCTTTTCATCCTTACTGAAGTCAACCCCACTGAGATTTTTAATCCATGGCCAAGTTGTTCTCTTAAATCTCAGTTTTCACATGTCTAACATGATAAAAATAATAACTTCCTTGAAGAACTATCATAAAATCAAAGAAATGTGGCACATAGGTATTCAATAAATGGTACCTATTATGAATGTGCTTGTATTTTAAGAATATAGCATATGATAAATAAACCCAGTATAATCATGAAGAAACAATACCCAGAGTAGTTAGGATTATAAACTCCATAGCCAGAGTAAGGGTACAGACCCTAGGCTCCACCCCTCACACTAGCTCTGGGATTAGTGCACTCTGGACAAATCGTTTTCAAAGGAGTGCGAGAGGCACGCGAGAGACTGAGATTTATCACTGACATCTGAATTCATGTTTAATTCTCACTTTCTCTTCTTTCTCACCCTTCTCTAACCCAACTGGGTCTTCTTATAATCTTTTATTGCACTCTGTACTTCACCTTCCTAACACTTGAACAGTTATCATTACATGGCTACTCCTATTAATACCTGTCTCCATTAGACTGTAAACTCTAAGAGGGTAGGGAGCATGTCCACCTAATTTAGGGACTACCGTAGCTACGAACATGAAATAACCTCAATAACTATTTCTCCGGGAACAAATGAATGAAAAGAACACCCTCTCCAATAAACCTCTTGGCACTTCTTTGGTAGAAAGGTAATATCTGCATAGACTACTGTACAAGAATGAAATGAGAATATGGAAGTGAAAGATAGTGTTCATTTGAGAATTATTTAGCTATTGCAGTAGTTCTGAAAAGAAAACAAATATACTAGCTTTAAAATCAGACCGGCTTACTGAAACTGATCCGTTAATTTAGTCAAATCACACTAGTTACTAGACCAATTCTCAACCAGTATGAAATTCATCTTTTGTGTTGGGTTTACCTTTTCTTCATAAATTAGAATGGGTTTCACAGTCACACCTCTAACATATTCCTGAGTAGGTTGATGGGGTAGTTATCCACGTGAACATCAGGTGTCCTGTGTGGGTGTCTCAACAGAAAAAAAACCTGTACAGAAGCACTGCTCCAGGCTAGCGTTTGCTAACTTTTACAACTCTACAGGGTATATTGAAACACCCTAAAAAAAAATCTCAGGACTATGAAGGGTGGTAGGAGTATTGCAAAATCAAAAAAGAAAGTTAGGATTTCTTCTCCTAGCTGTAAAACGCCAGTAACCCACTGGAAAGATCTCTCATTTACGGGAGTGCCTCCTCTCTAGTTACCTGTAAAGAACTGTATGTTATTTTTAAAATGCTGGTTTCCTTAGGGAACATTTTGTCTTAGCAACTCAAGCCATATTACGGGACAGAAATCTGTTTCAGTTTATCCATGTGTAGATGTAGGAATTTCCTTTGGGATTAGTCTGTAGGAGCCAAGGTTAAATAAAGGAATGTACTTTAAATTTTGGAAAAATCTTCCCATTTATATAAGCTTTTCTTGTCTCAGAAAAAGGCTTTTAGGACGGAACTTTGTAAATCCAACAATTCTAGTTATAACTTAAGGAAGAATGATGATAGTTTACCCGATACAAACTCAAGAGTGAAGACCTGGTGTAAAAATAAAAAATTGAGAAATGAGTCTATAATAATATGTTTTATTTAAATACATGTTTTCAGGCACAGCTGGGCTTGAGTTCCGTCTACACCACTTACTAGGTATGTGACTGTAGCCAAGTACATGTAAATAATCTAGTATTGCCTGAAGTTGAGTGCATGGTTTGTGTTGATGACTGCTGGTGTTCAAAGGCTAGCTCTCATATACTATATAGGCGACGCTGGGCAAGTTTGCAAACCTCTCTCCGTCTCAGTTTCCCCATTTGTGAAATGGGAATAATAAAAGTATGTACTGTTTCATGAGGATGTTGTGGGCCTAAGAGAGTAAATAAATGTCACAGTCTTAGAACAGTGCCTGGCTAATGATAAATACTGAAAATTTTAGCTACAATTATAATCACTTCTTTACCCAATTTGATTGTCTAATATCTTAACTTGTTTACATTTCCTGAAATTTTAAACATTTAATTATAGAAAATAAGTGAAATGTAAATGTACAAACCAGAACAGCAAAGCATTAGTAATAATTTAAAATACTGTTTAGGGAAGTACCCTAATATTAAGCCTCTACCGATCGACAGCAAACTGACACTGAAAACTGGATAGCTCTAACCAGGACATTATTATGAAGACCACTTTCAGACACTATTCATCCTCTATCTTTCACTTTCTTGTTCTCCATTGTAAAAATAGGGAAATACTTTATTTTTACCTGTTCTCAGAGCACATAGTTAGTTTCTTCCAAATCAGCACTCACTACAGATTTTCTAATAAGTCATTGATGGTTACAGAAAAAAAGCCAAATAAATCCTATTATATACATTAATGGAGTTTACATGAAAGTAACTAACCCAACCTGTATAAATGGGTAAAGATGAATATCATTTATAACTAGCATAACAGTAATTTAATAAACAGTATCTTAAATGTTGGGATGCTATTACTCAGCAGTTGTCTTACTTTGATTTACAAGCTACATTTTTAATGTTAGTAAATCCTATAGGAAAGTTCTTTATGAAGAAAACACATGTTATTCAAAACTTTATGAAGGACCTGAAACCACTTGCTGCAAAGTTTAAAACAGTGCGTCCGCTTCCCTGTTTTTCTCATTAGCTTAATGATAAAGGCATCGCTCAATCACCGGAGACAGACAATCAAGGGTCAGATTCATAGGATTGCGCACTGTGAACCAAGTCTCAACTGTCTACAGCACAAACCCCTTTAGTACTGTCAACTTTGACCTGTCCACGGCATCTTCCCTTCCCCTCATCCCGATCTTGAGTTTTCACAGCTGAGATTCCTGTTTCAAAGTTTTGCCGCTACCTTTAATTTTTGAGTATTTCTGTCCTTGGGGCTAACCAAGACTGCGGTAAACAGAAAGAGTGGGGTGCACCCAACAGGCGTCACCTGCCTCCCGCCAGTATCGCCCTCTTTCAACTTCCAAGCACTTGATAATCCAACTTCACCAGAAAAGCGTTTCCCAAGTCGGAGCCTGGCCAGAACTTGTCCCAGGCTCAGCGCGCGCGCTCTGGGGGTCTCCCGCCGCGGGCCCTGCCCAGAGCGCAGGCGGGGCAGGGACTCCGCTACATTCAGTTCTCCCTCCTCCGCCAGCCCCCAGCCCCCGACTTTCTAAGATTCGAGAAGTAAACAGGCAGCATCACCAACTACACACAGTCTCACCTCCTTCCTCCTCCTCCAAGGAGTTCATACAGGGGAAGTAGCCGGCCAGCGCCTCGAAGGAGGCGGAGAGGCTGCTCCGGCTCTGGGAGCGCTGCATGGAGCGGCCCGCGGCGCCGGCACCCCCTAAGCCCTGCCGACCCATCTTGGACGAAGACCCGCTTTTCCCGCGGTACAAGATACGAGGCGTCTTGGCGGCTGGGGCGCGGCGACCGCTGCGCTTCGGAGGCTGGGACGGTGCCGCGCGACCCGGGGGTTTCGGTCCCCGCCTCCCTGGCCCGGCCGGGACCAGACGTGGCTCTCCCGGCTGCCGGGACCTCCACTTCTGCGGGGCCGGCTACGAACAGGGGTCAGGCGGTGGCGCGCAGCGAAAGTCCGAAGTCCCGCCGGGGGGAAGCTGAGGATCCCGGAGGCGGTGGCTGCTGGAGTCTCGCCGCCCTGCGCTCGGAGGGAGAGGATGGTGATGCGTGGTTCCCGCCAATCAGCAGCCGGAGGGGAGGCGGCGGCCACAGCCCCTGGCGGGCCGGCCGCTCCTGAGCCCGCAGCGCAGGTTCCCGGCTACTTTGAGCAGAGTAGCTCCTGCGATCTGCTCTCTCCCCCGCGGTTACAGCCAGAGAACACCGATTCATTAGATGCAATTAAGTTAGGCATCACCTTTCCCCCATCACTTCTGTGGGGAATAGGCACATTTTTGGTAGTCATCTTCCCTTTCCTCAGTTTCACATACAACATTAACGCTCTTTAAGCCTAGGTTGCAAATACCGAAAATTTCCCAAAATCATTACACAAGGCTTCCCAGTTTATAACAAGTTCCACGAACGCCTAGAATTAAAGCTATTACTTTTACCTTTCCTTTATTAAAAGGCTAAAGGGGCAACAGAGCGGGAAAAGTTTTTTTAAAACAATCTGGAGCCTGAAAAACCACCAGCAATAAAAAGGAGTATAACACTTATCAACTTTGCTTTAATTTCATGCATTTTTAATGCTTTCTTCCTCCAAACTAAATAATCTGCTACCTATTGTTGCTAAGAATGACAATAAACTGTGTGGCTTTAACGCCTAAATAAAAGGTAACATCCTCTTAAGATAAATTTGGAAGCAACACAGATATACCAGAACAAAACTTTCATAAGTGAAATAACACGTCCCATTCTGCAAACTGCAGATCTCTATCCCAGAACATAAAGCAACGGTAATTCTATTTTAACGGGCGTCAGAAGACTAGCGCACTTTTTGTAGCTTTAGACAAGCCACACCCCCTTGGTTTCCTACCTAAGGCAATGGCAAGGTAGGTACAGTGATTCCAGTCCTAACCATGTCACAGCTTGATGGTTGGGTGTGTGTAAGGAGATTTCAAAGTGTTTCGTAAAATATGAATTTTACAACCGAAAATGGTTCTTTCATACAATTAGTATTCCCTGAGTAGTAGTATATATGTCCAAGTTCTTTGCTCGATATACTTAGAAATTCAGTACTCATTCAATTATCTTAGTTAAGCACCTAGTATATGCTAGGTACCTTTGTAAACCCTTAGGACACAATAGTGATCAAAACAGAAAAAATAAAAAATCTCTGGGAGCTTACATTCTAGTCAGGGGAAAGATACAACAAATCAGTATATAATATAGTATTAAAAGGGGAATAACTGCAAATGGAAAAAAAATAAGGGGCATCAGACAGTCTGCAATTTAAAAACAAGCTGTCAGAGTGCGCCTCATTGACCATATTTGAACAGAGGTTTCAAGAAGTTGAGGAAGTTAGCCATTCAGACATGGGAGGAAGAGAGTGGGTTTGAGGCAAAGAGAACCTCCCGTGTAATGGCCTTAAGGTGTCAGGTGTGAGAGCTTGGATGTCCCTGGAACAGCAGAGAGGCCAGGGTAACTGGAGGGCAAAGGAAGAGGTTCAGACAGGTGCGATGGGGACAGATCACACCTGGCTTTTTAGGTATGTTAATGATTTTGGCCATTAGACATTACAATTTAGGTACAAAAAAGCACACAAGTATATTCCTCTCAAATATTTGTAAAAATTAGTAACCTTTCAGTACAAATAAGACTGTCATCACATAATAACAATGTTTGGTTGCTTAGACAGGATCATCAGGTTTTCTGTCTCTGTTGTTTGGTGGGCTTCAACTTCTTCGTTACCATTCCTACACCCTCTCTCAGTTCAGTTTCCTGTTTATTATTCACCTTCTTAAAATCATCACCATTTCAAAAGAACAGTGACAGAACCAGCAATGCTATGAGCACTTTTTCGTGCCATATTGCTTTTATTCAGAGAATAGACATTTTTTGAGGGAGGGAGGGAGGGAGGGAGAGAGAGAGAGAGAGAGAGAGAGAGAGAGACAGGGATAGACAGGAAGAGAGAAAGATGAGAAGCATCAATTATTCCTTGCAGCACCTTAGTTGTTTATTAATTGCTTTCTCATATGTGCCTTGACCAAGGGGACTCCAGCAGAGCTAGTGACCCCTTGTTCAAGCCAGGGACCTTGGGCTCAAGCAGCGACCCTGTGTTCAAGCTGGATGAGCGCATGCTGAAGCTGGTGAATGTGGGGTTTCGAACCTGGGTCCTCTGCATCCCAGGCTACACTCTATCCACTGTGCCACTGCCTGGTCAAGCTAGATACCTTTTTATTAAATAAAATTTTCATTATAAGAATAGAGAATCAAAGAACTTTGGAAATTAAAAGTTCTTTATTGGTCATCTAATTAAAAAAATTCTTTTTGTGAGTCATGAGGATAATTTACTAGGTTTTAATTAAAAAAATAAAATGAAAATATCAGAGTGTAGCCCATGTATTACTCATCAATTGTAGTATTGTTTCATGATTATGTATGTACGTGTGTGTGTGTGTGTGTGTGTGTGTGTGTGTATTGAGTTATGATCAAGAGGACAGTATCAAGGAAGAAGGATTAGACCAGGGATGGCAAACTTTTACTTTGGCATCCAGGGACAACACAATGATGGTGGAAAGCCGTTTTAGAAGGGAATATCTTGGATTTCAGTGATTGCACTGGGATAGGGAATCTGAAGAGGGATAGGGATAACTGAATCAGTGGTCATGCCTGAGTTGTTTGGGTCCTCTTCTCTGGCTTTATACCTGGTTTTATACACCAAAAAGAGGTTAGCCTGGAATAGACCAGATGCATCTATTTCTACATGAGAATCGTTTCCCTCTCACAGTTTCAGAACAAGGTTGTCTGGGGAAGGAAGCTATTTATATCTTTTCTTAGGACCTTAGAGATATTGATAAGTGATAGAAGAGAGGGACAGGAGGAGCAGGGAGAGCTAGAGAAGAAAGAAGAAAACCACCTTATTTCAGGAAAGAGAGCTTTCAGGAAAAAGATAAGTATTGGCACACATGTATCAGAGAGCCAAACAACAATGCCGGCCAGAGACCTTATCGTCTTGAATAACTTGTGCAATATACTGAACTTATTGAGAAAATATACAATTTTTTTGTCCTATGTGCAATTGTTTTCCTATGTATAATAAATATTATGTAAATAATATTTCTGGTTTATACATTTTAACAAGTTTATTATTCCTCATTATATTCTAAGTCTTACCATACCTAAAGGAATTTTTAAATTACATAAAAAAAATACTGATAAAAATTGGAAATGTTATTCTTCCATAAGAAAATATATAGTTTATCACACTGATAAGATTTAGCATGATCTAATGATAAGGTAAAGATTCAAAGATAGACTAGAAAGAGTGACATTTAGAGAAACTTTAGGACAAAAGCGAGATGCACTAAATACCAGTATGTTTCAGTCACTCAGATAGTTTCTTGTCTAATGTATGATGATAGCCTTACAACTTGCCTTAATTTCCTTATTCACTGACATATTTATTGAGCACATGTGAGACCCTCTACTGGTATCTTTGGGTAAGATATGCACAAAACATGGGCTTGGCTCTCAAAGAGCACAGTCTGGTGGTAAGGGGTAGGGAGGATAACACAGACAAGAAAAGCAAATAAATGCTATGTAGTAGAATAAGTAGTATATTTGTGATAGGTGACCAACTCCACTTAGACGGGCTAAAAAGGCTTCACAGAAGAGAGATTCCTAAGCTGTGTCTTGAATGCCATTTGATAGGCAGAAAATAGGAATGAAAGAAATAGAAAACAGAAGCCTCTCTAACCTGACCATGTAACTGTTATATATATGCCTCTGCTGGATCTGTGGACATGGTAAGGGTCAGGGCTCCTCCCATGGGTCTCTTTTTCCAGTCCTCTAGGGAAGTGGCAGTGGCAAGGATCACTTTTGAATCTGGGTAACTCCCTGCTTCAGTATTGTTTCACTGTTCCTACCAATGAGATAAATCTATACAGGGTCTTCATAGTAATATTAGAAGGACATTCTCAAACATTTGAGAGAAAAAAAAGAAACACTTCTTCTATTATAATTCTCTTGAAATTCTAGCTGAATATCACTTAGCGAATTTGCATATCATTATGAGATCAATAGCACTGCAAGATTTTGTGAGAGTAAATATTCTGCACAAATATACAGCACGAGTTAAAAACTGTATGTACATTTCAGGTACCAATGCCAGTAATTACATAATAGTTATAAAGAGTATGTGATTTAAACTGTTATTCACTCATTATTAATTTTCATTCACTATTCATTTAGTCATTATTTACTCCTGCATGGAAAATAGAGGGATTCCCACAATTGAGTCTAGTTCCTACTTGTTCCTATTACTTCTGTTTTCTTACTGGCTAAGCTTCATGTATCCATCTGAACATAAATGACAATCAAGAGTCCCTCTGATTATCATTTTGTTTAACTGAATCATGTATTGGTTGTATATCAATGGTTATACATTGTTTATACTATTTGATACCTTGCTAACATAAAAGTAGAAAATTTAACATTTTGAATAGATGTTTTGACTTAATTGTCTAGTTGACGTTTAAGTTGTAGGCACTTTGTTTTTTATTATATATAAAGGTATAAGGTTTATAACAAAGTCATTTAAAGTTGTTAAAAACCAAAGGCTGTGGAGAAGAATAGCAATTCTTTCAAAGCATTAAATATTGCAGATTTTTAAGTAGCATTTTGCAAAAACAAACAAAACAAAACTAAGTCCTCAAAAAACATTAATTTTATACCAATGCAGGGCAAACATCACCTAGATTGGGCATAAGTGAACTGATGCCTGAAGGTAGTTCTATTCATAGCTCAGTATATTTGGTAAACAATTAGGATTATGTGCAGAGTGGCCAATTTAGAAAGCAAAAAGTAAGCAACTCATCATAAGCTGACTCCCACTAAGGCACTCTGTTAAAAGATGTCTTACAGTGACAGTTTTTCTGTCTTGTTGATATGAAACTTCATATAGGAAATAACATAATAGGAACTAACAATTGAAATTAATAATTTTTTTCCTCCTAAAATTCAATTCAAAATGGTTCCATCTGGTCCTGGCTGGCTGCTTAGTGGATAGAGTGTCAGCCTGGCACTTGGATGCTCTATGTTTGATTCTCAGTCAGGGCATGCACGAGAAGCAACCAGCTGCTTTTCTCTCTCTCTTTCTCTCTCTCTCTTTCTCTCCCCCTTCTCTCCCTCTTCCTCGCTTGTAGCTAGTGGCTCAATTGGTTCCAATGTTTCCCCGGTGCTAAAGGTAGCTCAGCTGGTCTGAGTGTGTCAGCCTCAGGTGTAAGGATAGTTCCATTGATAGGAGCATCGGCCCCAGTGGGGGTTGCCAGGTGAACCCAGGTCAGGGCGCATGTGGGAGTCTGTCTCACTATCTCCCTTCCTCTCACTTAAAAAAGAAAAGTAAGAAAAATAAAAAGGTTTCATCTAATATGCTTAATTTATCCTCCAACAGTAAGGTGAGAAGCTTAGATCTAAAAGACAGGACTATTCCCCTGGGAAAATAGTCTGAGTGAGAGGTAAATTTGAGGTGTCATACAGAAACTCTCTAATAAATAAAAGTAATGGTAAAGAAAGGCAAATCAATATGTGTCCCAGGGAAGGGGATATGTTGTAATGTTTCTCCTTGACCAGTGCTTTATAATTTGGAGTCTTTCGTTTGGCAGCTCCTCCTACACCTAAACCTTCTAATGACATAGCATTTCAGATCTCAACCTCTTTCCCCATACTTGACAACAAATTGTGAAAAGACACTTGGGTGGAGCTACAAGTCTTGATGCACGATTTACAGTTAAAAAGCCCAAATGCACAAATAAATATATATTTTATATTATGTACATTTGCAATTTGGCAACACCATTCAAAAAGCTTTTCTCTGAAAATGTTTATTTATAGGTCTAGCCACCATTTTCCAGCATTTGGACATAGACAAACCATGGTGTAGAATTCTGAGTCCCTTTATTTTCTGTTGTATGTTTATTTATTCTTTGTTATTATCTGATATTGATCCAATGTCTAGAGAAGTCATTGTTTCATAATTCACTGTTATAAGCTATTAATTTCATTGAGAATAACACTATGTTTCACATTCTGAAGGCAGCATTTGACAGGTCTTCCAGGTGAGGCAAAAATAAAAACTTTGTATCTTAAATCTTATATCTGAATAAACACAGAAAGGCACTTTTCAAGGACAGTGAAAGGACCATGACAATGGCCATCAGATATTGTTTCATGATTATTGTTTAATATTGAGTGATTTAAATTTTAAATAATATTATATTATTAGATTCCATCTACATAACCATTAGGAATACAGTAGACTGGCTTTCATAATTTAAAGTTTTATTTTTAAATTTACCTCTCATGCTCTCTCCAGTAAAACCTGCTAGTCCCTATTTGTTAGCTCTGCAGCTGGACAAGACCTTGGTGGTCCCTGAGGGAAGACGGGCTGGGTCTGGTGGAAACGGTCAGGCTGGCCCAGCTCTTACTCCTCTTCCAACTACAGACGCTGTGACATACAGCCTTCACTTCTTCTTCTGGGACCCTCGCAGACGTTTCACGTTATACGTCATTAACTAGATAGCTCTTTAACAGAGATGTGACTTTAGGCAAGTCATGTAATCTCTCTGTCCCTTGATTTATTTTCTGAAGAGGTCAGATAACTTCTCTACTTTATCTGGAGAGACGGGCTTTAATAATTTGCAGGTTTTAACTTTCTGCTTTTTTACCTACAGCTCTAAGGAAGTCTCCACTTTCCATCCCCCCTTGTAAGGGACAGGCACACATGTAACTGGCGGGAAGGTTGGCCTCCTTCCTCCTCGGGCAATCTCCAGGCAGCCTGGTCAGATGTTCACTTGTCCTCACTGAGGAGACATGAAGGCAGTGGCTAACGGTGTGAACTCTGAAACTAGACAGGCTTGGGTATATATCCCGGCCTCTCCACCTCTTAACTGTGACATTGGGCAATTACTCTCAATTCCCTCTGTCTCAGATTTCTCATCCATAAATGGGAGAAAATAACAGTAATGACTTTATAGGTTGTTGTGAGAATTATTTCATTTAATAGTGAATATGAAGCATAGAAATTCCAAATCGTCAGCTCCAGACTCTCCTACCTCCAGTTAAGACTTGAACTCCTGAAGTACTGTTTGTATCAGGCTGGTTTTAGGATTAAAATAAACTGGTGGAATAAATGTATCTTTCAGAGATATGTATTTTATTTTCAAACAATATCCTTAACTAAATTGGTAAAATTTCTAGCAGTGTTGAAAGTAATTTTTAAAAATATCTAAGGAAATTCATCAAGGGATTATAATTTGGAACTGGTATATTTTTTTACATACAAACAAACCTCTCATGAAATTCTTTCCTAGGCTCAGTTCTCCTGAGTTCTTGCTTTGTTAAACCTTCTCTTTCTTCTAAAACGGACACAGATTTAGTAAAAAGGTCAAGTAACTTTTTAAAAATCAGGTATCCCAGTCGTGAAGGTTGAGAGGCTGAAGCCAAGTTTTCCTCAGTTATTTGTATATTAGAGAGCTATCTGAATACACATTTTTAATATATTCAAATTCCACTAATACTGTCCATAGACATTTAACACCAGCCTTTGCAACACTCCCCTGAGGCAGAGAGAGAACGCCATACACAATGCTACCTGTGAATATACTAGTATCATGCTACACAAGAAACACTGTTGATTAAATCAAGCCTGGCAGAGCAGCCATCTCAAGGCGATTAGTTCCATTTTTAGGACTTAAGTTTGTCACCCAGTTTGCATTCTTCATGAGTATAATGTGAATATTAAAAAGATAAATAAAATGTAACATGCATTTACAAAAGTTCTGAGTTTTCTCTAATGTTGTATATCTAGAGAGATTCAAAATATAGGGTACTGTACATTATATTTATGCATATTTTAATGTAAGTTCATTTGTGAATAACTGATCACAGGTTTTATTTCATTTAAGTGGCTAGATGGACTAGGATAAACTTATGTGCCAAATGATTCTACTCTACTTAATCCAGCATTTTCATGTGGCTGGAATGGAAGGCAAAGGGTCCTTCCGCACCAGCTGCTCTGTCATGTTGACTTTGTAGGTGTAGGAGGCACCGATTTACAATATATGAAGTTGGCTTTGCCTCTTCCCTTAGTCAACTGAGAAGCAGCTATAAAACCATTCTCTGTATAAGTAAAAACTTAAAGTTTAAATGCTTTAGAAGTAATTTCTAATACATTAATTGCTTCAATTATTTCATTTAGCATAATTAAAGTATAATTTCTAATAAAGTATAATTTCAAATTCAATAGAAAATAATTTTTAAAACCTGTGTTGAAAATTCAATGCATGGTCCTAAGTCGTTCTCTTAACTCAGAATTTGATCATTTAAGTAGATTTCTGCATGTCAGCTTTAATATATTTACAAGATATGTTATAACTAACAGTTTAAAAAATGTATTCTTTTTTTTTTTTTTTGCATTTTTCTGAAGCTGGAAACAGGGAGAAACAGTCAGACAGACTCCCGCATGTGCCCGACCAGGATCCACCCGGCACGCCCACCATGGGGCGACGCTCTGCCCACCAGGGGGCGATGCTCTGCCCATCCTGGGCGTTGCCATGTTGCGACCAGAGCCACTCTAGCGCCTGAGGCAGAGGCCACAGAGCCATCCCCAGCGCCCGGGCCATCTTTGCTCCAATGGAGCCTTGGCTGCGGGAGGGGAAGAGAGAGACAGAGAGGAAGGCACGGCGGAGGGGTGGAGAAGCAAATGGGCGCTTCTCCTATGTGCCCTGGCCGGGAATCGAACCCGGGTCCTCCGCACGCTAGGCCGACGCTCTACTGCTGAGCCAACCGGCCAGGGCCAAAAAATGTATTCTTTAAAAAACCCTTTAACACATCTTTTCTAACATAATACTTTTCTGAATATAATAATAGCAATACATCACATAATAAAATTTGTGGTATTAAAAATGTTTGTAATTTTCTAATCGCAAAATTAAGTTATTTCTGATAATAGAACTTGATAGTTATATTAAGTATACTACTGCTATCAATGTTTTCTAGTTTCTAGACCTGGTAAATCATTTTGGATGATGACAAATTGGAAAAATGACAATATCTTGAAGATTTGAAAACGTCTTGAGAAGATACCAGTACAACCTCTGTCCTTAAGTACAACTTTACATGAAGGCAATCAATTACACTTCTCTTCTTTTGTTCTTTCAGGATCACAGAAGTCTTAAAGTGGAGACACTATCCTTTACACTTCATCCCATACTTGTTCTTAGTAAATGGAAGAAAGTGTATTGTGATTTATATCTCTTATATGGGACTACTTCGTAGGTATTATGGCCGAATTGTGTTCCCTCAAAATCCATATGTTGAAGTCCCAACCCCTAGTACCTCAGCAAGTAATTGTTTTTGGAAATAAAGAGGTGATTAAGGTAAAATAGGCCAATTAGGGTGGAACCCTACTCCAATATGACTGGTGTCCTTATGAGAAGAAACTTGGGACAGACAAAAGACTCCAGGGATGTGCAGCGCACAGAGAAAAGACCTTGCGAATAGGCAGCACAAAGTGGCTATTTCAAGGAGAGATAGTCCAGCTTCCAAAACTATGAGAAAATAAGTGTTTGGTATATAAGCCACCAAGACTATACTATTTTATTATGGCAGCCCCAGTAATACATATAAATATACTCTAAGACAAATTAATCCTCCTATAATCTTTAGCTTTGTATTGCTTTCAAAAGCTTTCAGCAGTCTCTTTTCTAAAAATTTAAGTAATTTACTTAGCATTATCTAGATCTAGTCTACATTTTTTAACATCTTATACAATCTTGCTGTTTCAATAAAGCATGTTTCTATCATAAAGCTTTAGCTCTAGCATTATCTAGATCTAGTCTATATTTTTTAACACCTTATACAATCTTGCTGTTTCAATAAAGCATTTTTCTATCATAAAGGTTTAGCTCTAAAGTGATTTTTCCATAAATCAAATGGCATTTTTTAATCACCTCTGCTATTTTAAAAATTGATGTTTTTACACCAATGGTGGATATTATGCTTTCAGTTTAAATAAAGTTGAATTATTTAAAAACGTATTTGGTACTGCATTTTTATATACATAAGAATTTAAGTTTCTTAAGGCAGAAGTTTTATTTTTTGGTATTATTAGAATTTCCATAGTCTATTTCAATGATCAGGGCTTAGTTCACTGCTTTGCTTCTAAAGATACTATTTTATCTAAATAAATTCTGATAAAGGAGCCATTCATTACCAATAGGTGTACTCTAGTTCAGTGACTTTCAACCTTTACACATTTGCAGACTGATAAAAACAGGAAAATTATTTCTAGGACCACTACGGCAGAAATCACCCTCAGCATATGCGAATCTGACTAAGATCATTGGGTCTATAATCTTCATACAACATCAGGGTGGTTAACTCTTTTGTGGACTGGCATGATTCTGGCGGACTGGTCCATGAACTGGTGTTAGACAAACACTGCTCTAATTCTTATTTCATTATTCTTTAAAAATATATACTTTAAAATTAAAACTGCTAAAATAGCTTCTGTGGTGAATGTGAATGAATCATCTAACTACTATTACTGTGAATTGTGGCTTTTGAATTAATTTTTCTTCATTAGCGTTCCAAATCATTACTCAGAGATTACATTTTTGATATTTAAAATGCTCTACAAGATGCAATTATAGCTGATCCAACTCATTAAAGTAAAGGATGGTCTGAATACATCTTTCCTATCTCCACTTATTAGGAAGCAAATCAAGATGTTTCTCGTCTTCATTACCTGAAGTGTTCAGTACTAGAATCCTAGCTAATTTTTAAATAATTGATAAATTAAAAATTAGCTATGTAGCCTGACCAGGTGGTGGCGCAGTGGACAGACAATCGGACTGGAATGCAGAGGACCCAGGTTCGCGACCCTGAGGTCACCAGCTTGAGCGCGGGCTCATCTGGTTTGAGCAAGGCTCAACAGCTTGGACCCAAGGTCGCTGGCTCGAGCAAGGGGTTACTCGGTCTGCTGTAGCCCCATGGTCAAGGCACGCATGAGAAAGCAATCAATGAACAACTACGGTGTCACAACGAAAAACTAATAATTGATGCTTCTCATCTCTCTCCGTTCCTGTCTGTCTGTCCCTATCCCTCTCTCTGACTCTCTGTTTCTGAAAAAAAAAAAAAAAGCTATGTAATTGTTTTAGCCACTAATTAAATATAATAGAAATGTAAAATCTTGCATTTCTAAAATGTCTTAACCTTATATTTTCATTTAAACCTGTGATGTTGAGTACTTTAAACCCCATCATTGTTCACTGGCTTTCATGATCATCTACTTCTGCTAGATATCACTAATGACATACCAAATCGAAGTGAATTAAAGTTAACTTTGAGACATTTTTGAGGATTTTATGAGAGTTTTTGAAATAATATAAAAACTCTAAGTGGCCTGACCAGGTGGTGGCGCAGTGGATAGAGCATCGGACTGGGATGTGGAGGACCCAGGTTCGAGACCCCGAGGTCACCAGCTTGAGCACGGGCTCATCTGGTTTGAGCAAAAGCTCACCAGCTTGGACCCAAGGTCACTGGTTCCAGCAAGGGGTTACTCGGTCTGCTGAAGGCCCGCGGCCAAGGCACATATGAGAGAGCAATCAGTGAACAACTAAGAAGTCGCAACGTGCAACGAAAAACTAATGATTGATGCTTCTCATCTCTCTCCGTTTCTATCTGTCTGTCCCTATCTATCTCTGCCTCTGTAAAAAAAAAATAAATAAATAAAAATAAAAAAAAAACTCTAAGTGTTGGTACTAAATAAGTGTTAGGAGTACTGATCTACCTAGAAATTTAAAATTCCCATAATTCTAAGTATGTATTTATGATCCTAAAACTATATCATATATGAAAACAAAAACAAAGCAAATATATTTAATTATGTTCTTAACAGAATGAATTTACAAGCAAAATAAAGACAGACTCAAAGAGAGCAGACCGACAGCTGTGATTGGGTCTGGGTGACAGGTGAAGGAATTGTGCAAAAATGGGAAAAAAAGGAGAAAAAACGCATGGATACAACAGTGCAGTATTTGCGAGTGAAGGGGTGACAGAGACAGACTCCCGCATGCACCTCGACCAGGATCTACCCGGCAGCCCACTAAGGGGTGATGCTCTGCCCAGCTGGGGCCCTTGCTCTGTTGCCACCAGAGCCATTTTTAGTGCCTGAGATGGAGGCCATGGAGCCATTCTCAGCATTCAGGGCCAACTTGCTCCAATCAAGCCATGGCTGCAGGAGGAGAGGAGAAAAGAGAGAGAAAGAGAGAGAAAGAAGTGAGAGGGGGAGGATTGTAAAAGCAGATGGGCGCTTCTCCTGTGTGTCCTGACTGGGAATCAAACTGGGGACATCCACATGCTGAACCAATGCTCTACCACTGAGCCAACCAGCCAGGGCTTCAATTATATTCTTAACAAAATGAACTAACTAACAAGCAAAATAGAGACAGACTCAAAGAGAGCAGGTTGACAGCTATGATTGGGGTATGGGTGAGGGGTGAAGAAATCGCATAAAAAAGGAAGAAAAAAAGAGAAAATACTCATGGATTGGTAATTGCCAGGGTGGTGGGTAAAGAAGGGTACAGAGGGAATAAATAGTGATGGACGGAGACTTGACTTGGGGTGGTGGACACACAATATGATATAGAGATGATATGTTATAGAATTGGGCACCTGAAACCTTTATAATTTTGTTAACCAGTGTCACCCAATAAATTTAATAAAAATAAATAAATAAATTCTTAAAATTGTTTAAGAAATCACAGAATGCTCTCATCCTTCAATATTCAGTCTAATTTCTCTTCAACCTAAGTACTTTCTAATCTATCCTTCACGAAGCCAGATGACCTCTTAAAATAGCAAGTCAGTCCATGACACTGCTTTGCTTAAAAACTTTTTGGTGGTTTCCCTTCTGTTGGCCTCTGTCATTCTCTCTCACTTCTCCCTGCCCTTCCCTCCTGGCTCCAGCAACACTGGACTGTGCGAGTTGCCCTGCACGTTCCAGACTACTTCCCAATCTCTTACGTGTATGTGGCAGTGGGGTACCTGGAATGCCTTCTTCCCTCCTTTTCTCCTACTAGACATTTACATGTATGTTCAGGTGTCCCCTAAGGAATAATTCCTAATCTCAGGTTGATGCCCCTCTCTGAGATTCCAAATATTTGGAGTCTGTTTCTATCAATAATATTCAATCTATATTATAATTATGCCCATTCATTCATTGATTCATCAAGTAGTTATTAATACCTATCATGGGTTAAACACTATTTGTGTCATGTACTAGATATTCAATAAATGGTTTTTACATACTCAACTGAACTTTAAAAGGAACACTATTATGTCTTATTAATGTGACTTTACTTCCATGTCACCCTATGTTTAACAGTATTTTATAGGTAATGATAGCTCAAAAACATTTTTGTTTGATTTATTTTTACATTCACTCTTGACATAATAATGTGTTTTGAAAAAAATTATCATAGATTTAAAATCATTGCCTGACCTGTGGTGGCGCAGTGGATAAAGTGTCGACCTGGAAATGCTGAGGTCGCTGGTTCGAAACCCTGGGCTTGCCTGGTCAAGGCACATATGGGAGTTGATGCTTCCAGCTCCTCCCCCCTTCTCTCTCTCTGTCTCTCCTCTCTCTCTTTCTCTCTCTCTGTCTCTCCCTCTCCTCTCTAAAATGAGTAAATAAAAAAAAAGATTAAAATAAAAAAATAAAATATAAAAAAAAATCACCATGAAGATTTTGAAAAGTTATATGATCGTAAAGTGTAAATAATGCCCAATAATATTTGTAAACTCTGAAATCTTAGCTGCTCATAATTTTGGCAAACTATTTTCAGAAAGCTTGTTCCAAAACATAAATTCAGAACAACATCTGAAGGTTACTGTGTGCAACAAAAAAATTAAATACAAAAGTAAAATATAGGAGCGTTTTGGTAATTAAAAAAAAAGAAAACTTGCAAAATATTAATAGTTGCTACAGATATTTATTCTAAGTGGCTGGGAAACAATGCAGCCATTGTGAAAAAGAACATTTAAAGATTTTCACAGCCTGTAGGAAGTATGCCTACACTGTCTAAAGGTTAAGAGTTTTACTTTGAGATTACTCAGTAGTCTTCCAGATTTTACCCTTCCATAATCATAATAGAAGATAAGTCTTCCAGATAACAGATATGAATATTTTTGTAATATCTCAAACCAAAGAAGAGATTAGTACCGGAAACTTCTTAAAAACCAAAAAGATAAAGATAGAAACCTCAATTAAAAAATGGGCAAGAGTTAGAAACAATTTATATAAAAATAAACAAAAGGATTGATAGTATGAAAAGATTTTCAAACTCATTAGTTATTAGGGAAATTCAAGTTAGTTCAACAACAAAGAATTACTCATTCCTGAGAGCAGCCCAAGATGGCCAACTTGGAGGATCGGGTGTCGGATGAGGAGAAGATGATTCTGAATTGCCTGTAGCTCCAAGAAGGTTGCTGAGGGCCAGTCAAAAGTGGTGACTCCCACTGGTCTTCGCCAGTTTCTGGCCTGTGAGTTCCAGGGCCAGTACATCCAGTGGCCAGATACAGAGCATCAGCTCAAGACCTAACAACCATAGAGTGGTATCTTAAGGAAAGGCTCCTCACACCTGACCCAGCTAAGGCATAGAAAACGTTGTCACAAACAGCAAAAAGAGCAGTAGCAGCAGACAAGTAGCCCACAGCAGATTACAAACAGCTGAAGCCATCCCAGGAAGATTTAGAAATTACACAACTGAAAGCTGGAGTCAGACAACACCAACCCTATACTCAGCTACACAAACAACATATTTGAAGGAGCAGTCTATATCGAGACAAAATGGGCAGACAGGGAAGTGCAATTCAAATGAATCAACTAGAGGAATCCCCAGAAAAAGAATTGAATGAAATGGAAATAACTAAGATGCTGGATGCAGATTTTAGAATAATGATTGTGAGGATGCTCAAGGATCTTAGAGCAACCATAGATAGACAACATGAGCACCTAAACAATGAGCTATCTGGCATCAAAAAGGATCAGATAGAAATGATAAACACAATAGCAGAAATGAAGACTACACTACAAGGAATAAAAAGCAGGCAGGATGAAAAAGAGGATCGAATCAACAATTTAGAGGACAAGATAAGCAAAAGCACGGAAGCAGAACAGCAAAAGAAAAAGAGGATCAAAATGTCTGAGAAAACTCTAAGAGAGTTCTGTTACAATAGGAAGAGAAACAACATCTGCATCATAGGGGTTCCTGAAGGAGAAGAGAAAGAACAAGGGATAGAGAACCTGATTGAAGAAATCATAGCTGAAAATGTCCCAAGATTGATGCAGGAAAAAGTCACACAAGTTCAAGAAGCACAGGGAATCCCATTAAAAAGGAACCCAAATAAACCTAAACGAAGATACATCATAATTAAAAAACCAAAGCTAAGAAATAAAGAAAGAATACTAAAAGCTGCAAGAGAAAAGCAGTCAATCACCTACAAAGGAGACCCCAAAAGGATGACATCCGACTTCTCAACAAAAACACTTGAGGCGAGAAGGGAATGGCAAGAAATATTCAAATTAATGCAGAACAAGATCCTACAACCAAGACTTCTTTATCCAGCAAGGTTATTATTTAAAATAGAAGGAGAAATAAAAAGCTTCCTGTACAAAAAAAACCAAAAACCCCTCACGGAATTTATTACAACCAAACCAATGATGTAAGACATGTTAACGGTCCTGTTGTAAACAGAACAAGGGGGGGGGGCGGGGAATCTAGTAAAGAGAAATGTAGATTTAAGATTTTAGAAATGCATCCAAATTGAAAAAGAAGAAAAACTATCATTATTTGCTGATGATATGATACTGTACATAGAAAACCCTAAAGTCTCAGTAAAAAAACTACTGGACCTAATAAATGAATTCAGCAAGGTGGCAGGATATAAAATTAATATTCAAAAACCAGTGGCATTTTTATATAACAATGAACTGTCTGAAAGAGAAATTAAGAAAACAATCCCCTTCACTACTGCAACAACAACAAAGAAAGTACCTAGCTGTAAATTTAACCAAGGAGGTTAAAGACTTGTACTCAGAAAATTATAAAACATTGATAAGAGAAATCAAGGAACATAATCGAATCAAAAATGGGCAAAAGAAATGAATAGACACTTCAAAGAGGACATCAGATGGCCAATAGGCAAAAGAAAAAATGTTCAACATCACTAATCATTAGAGAAATACAAATTAAAACCACAATGAGATATCACCTCACACCAATCAGAATGGCACATTAACAAAACAAAACATAATAAGTGCTGGTGAGGATGTGGAAAAAGGGAATCCTCCTGCACTGCTGGTGGGAATGCAGACTGGGGCAACCACTGTGGAAAGTAGAATGGAGATTCCTCAAAAAATTAAAAATGGAACTGCCTTTTGACCCAGCCATCCCACTTTTAGGAATATATCCTAAGAACACCAAATCACTGATTCAAAAGAAGAAATGCACCTCCATGTTTATGGCAGCATTGTTTACAATAATGAAGATCTGGATACAGCCCAAGTGTCCTTCAGTGGACGAGTGGATTAAAAAGCTGTACTACATATACACGTGGAATACTATGGGGCCATGAAAAAGAAGGAAATACTACCTTTTGCAACAACATGGATGGACCTGGAAACTATTATGTTAAGTGACATAAGCCAGGCAAGAAATAAAAATATCATATGATTTCACTCATATGAGGAATCCAACGAACAATGTGAACTGAGGAACAGAATAGAGGCAGAGGAGGGATCAAAGGAACCAGTGGGAAAGCGGACAGAGGGAAAGGGGATGAGAGGATGAGATCAGAGAAGGGAAAGAGCTTGGTGAAATTATATATACATAACAGCATTACAGAGAGCAGAAGAGCAAATCCTGGAGGAAAGCGGGGAGGGTGTTGGGGGAGGGGGCAAGAAGGATGTTGAGTGGAATTCGGGGGTGCGGGAGGATGTATTCAGTGGGACACTTGAATCTATGTAAACACAATAAATTTAAATCAATAAAAAAATAAGAAATAAAAAAAAAAGAATTACTCATTCCTAACATCACTCACGCAAATCATCCCTCAGGCTAATATCATACTGATATTAGCATATGAACAATTAGGAAGTGATGCCAACTGTTGGCATGGATGTCGGCATATAGAGACTTTTACGTGTTGGTGGTGGGGAAGAAGCTGGTAGAACCTGGCCAGGTTAATTAACCACACTCTGAACAAGTTGATAAATCTAGTTCCTGGTATATATAGACATATGTAAAAAAATTCCCATGTAGACCTATAAGGATGGAGTATGAGGATATTCATTCAGTATTATTTGTGGTGCAGGAATTGGAGTATGTCTGGATGTCCAGCATTAAAAGAATAGAAGGGTAAAATGTGGTAAATTCATACTATCAAGTACTATGTTGCTATTAGAAATATAAGACTAAAGGTAAGCACATGGAGGTTCTGAAAACCATAATGCTCAATTAGAAAAGTAAAAAGGGAATGTAAATTAAAAATGCACACATAAATGCATACATGTATATAAAACAACACACATTTTATAAGAGCACATACATACACTGAGGTACACATTAAACATACTAAAATAACCATTCTAACAGGAGGGAGAAAAATGGAAATTAAAGGGAAGTAAGGATTACGCAGGCCCTGACCTGTTGGCTCAGTGGTAGAGTGCCGGCCTGGCGTGCAGGAGTCCCGGGTTCAATTCCCGGCCAGGGCACACAGGAGAGGCACCCATCTGCTTCTCCACCCCTCCCCCTCTCCTTCCTCTCTGTCTCTCTCTTCTCCTCCCACAGCCAAGGCTCCATTGGAGCAAAGTTGGCCCGGGCACTGAGGATGGTTCTATGGCCTCTGCCTCAAGCACTAGAATGGCTCTGGCGCCCCAGATGGGTGGAGCATCGCCCCCTGCTGGGCATGCAGGGTGGATCCTGGTTGGGCACATGCGGGAGTATGTCTGACTGCCTCCCTGTTTCCAACTTCAGAAAAATTAAAAAAATAAATAAAGGGAAATAAGGGTTAGAGAGAGAGAGAGAGAGACAAAGAGAGGAAGGGAAGGAAGGAGGGAAGGAGGGAGGGCGAGACAGACTCTTCACTCAGTGTGGACCTGTGTGACCCCTCTCCACCGTTTCTTTGAGTGTTTATTTGTACGAACTCCTCTCAGCCACTCAGCAGGGTGATTACATGTTAAATGTCTCTACAGCTAGGTCATCATCCACGTGACGGCGGTACCATGTGTTTGTCTTATTCGCTGCTGTCTCCTCAGTACCTGGTACTGTGCTTGCACACAGTAGGTATCCAAGGAATATTTGCTGAAGGAAAGAATGAATGCACAATTTTACATTGGGTTGACTCATGCCAAAAGAAAGAAGACCAAAAGCTGAGCTTAAGATTTTTAAAAAAAAATTTCACATGGATCTTTTCAGTGTTAAATTCCAGGTTTCATCTCAAAAAATTTTAAGTCCTTATATTTCATTTAAGTGGAGTAGATAGAGCAATAATTTTGTTTTCAATGACACTCATATGTGGCAGTAATTGAACCATTTTTGTATTAGATAATACTTTCAACTGGGAAGAATAAAAAATTTTATCTTCAACTTTTTTTTATATCGAAAGAATAAAGAGATACTACTGTTCAAATATCAAGGAAGAATTTTTTATTTTAAAATTTAGAGTATGCATATTATAAGTTTCCTATCAAAATGGAGTATATGCTCTCTTATATTAGAATTTCTTAGTATCAAATACTATCAAGTGAGTTTCCTTTGGTTGTAATGTAACATTACAAAATAATTCAGAACAGCACTTTACCTATCATTTCCTCAAAGTATCAATAGTTCTCTGAGAACTAAATAGTGTAGTGCTGGAGAGATACTATATACTGTAATACTGAACAAACAGTCCCATCATTTCAATGCAATACTCTTGATTGTTGATTTCCCCATCATAATTCATAAATGCCTGTAATTTAAAGAACTCTTACTAATGAATTAACTTATCAAAAAAAAATCTTCTAACTGCATCAGCACCCTAGCTTCTTTTTTACTGTAAAGCCATATATTTTAGCTCACACATATTATAATGAAAACTTTCATTAAGCTTAATTCTTCTGGGAATCAACATTTATTTTTAGCATAACTTCTCTTCTTGGGAAATGAATTTATTTTCCAAGTCATAAGATAATTTACTCATATAGAATTTTGCCAAATATATATGCTGATTAGCTCTAAACTAACAAATCTTCATCGCACCATTTGATTGCTTATTATTAACAGATTAGGGCTAAAAACTGATTAATGCAAGATAATTTGCACTTAGATGATAGTTTCTTGGAACGGGTAAAGCGTCTAAATAATCTCTTTTGGCTTTTAAGTCAGATGTAATTTTCAATATACTTCCCTCTAAACCTCTTTATCTATGGTCTTAGGTTCAATTGTTTCTTGGAAAAGCACAGAACTCATGGACCACAGAGTGCTGATGGCAGAGGGTGGGAAGGTGACGGAGGGAGGGCATGGGGGGATAAGTGGGAAGGACAGAGACTTGACTTGGGAAGTGAACACACAATACAGTGTACAGAGATGTGTTGGAGAATTGTGCACCTGAAATCTGTATAACTTCATGAACTACGGTCACCCCAATAAACTCAATTTAAAAAAGAGAAAAGAAAAGCACAGAACTCACTTGTATGCATAGTGCCCTGATCTCCTAAATTTTTACTGATCTAATAAACGAGTGTCCCGAGACACAAATATGAAATAGTCGAATTAGAAGATTATTTTTCCCCACAAAAATACCTGTTAGGTAGAGTATGCTGAGTCATAAAAGTGGGAATTTACAAACAGATTATTTTTTTCTTTATTTATTTATTGCAGGAATCTATTCATTTCATAGGCAGAAGCTGTGGCATAACCTTTATAAAGATAAGATTTGATATGATAGGCTTGGTTATCATTGCTTGAGTAGCCCACCATAAGTGTCATAGGGATAGACTCACACATATTATAATATGTTCTATTTATAGATTAAATTTCTTTATAATAGCAAATAATGCAAATTAGATCTTGCTAAAAGAAAGACTCCAAAAAAAAGCAGAAAGAGGCAAATTGTCTCTTCTGGTCCTTCTTAAGAGATTACTGTATATCTCTGCTTGATTAATACACTGTATATTACCACCTTCCCCTACTGTTTCCCATCCCAGATGAGGAAGAGATTAAACTGAACTCACAAACAGAAAACAAAAAGATTAAATGTAACATTCCTCAAATGTGTGGGAAAGGGAGATGGTGGAGGGACAGGCCTTTAAAATAGTTGCAACCCACTACAAACTCAAAACCTGGTAACAGGAATTTTATTTTTCTTATTTTTGATGGTGTGAAATTGAGGCAGAATAGTAAGAAGCTATGGAAAGTCCTGGACAAGTAGAATAAGGGAAACTGAGACAAAATAATTAAACAACACCAACAGTTTGAGCAATTTACAGCCAGCTAATGAATCACAAGGTTTTATTTTCCCTAACCAAAAAGACTCAGGAGCATATATATATAGTTTACACATTACAGACTGCCTGGGACAGACCCACCTCGGTCCTGGTCCTTCTTCCATGGCTTTAACCAGAAAATAACCCTGACCCCTTTTTACACACATTTTGATGAATCAACATATTGAAGGACACACCTGGAAAGCTAAAACCTCCCCTAGGATTCCACGGGCTAAAGAAAAATAAAAAGCTTCAAGACAAATGACCCTGCAGCCCCCTCTCTCTAGAGCACATCCGTACCTTTCTATCTTACTCTGAGGGTCCCCATGAGACTTGCAAATGGGAAGAATGCACTGCAGCCGCTCTCCTGGGCTTACCCCCCTGAACCTGTCTGCAAGGTCCCCTTTCCTCTGACTTCTAGTGAGCGAAAGCAGGCCCACCTAGGCTTTGTCCTGTTGCTTTTTGTATCCTAAGCCCTTCCTTAGTGACACTGTCCCCAGCTAAAATAAACATACTCAAAATCACCTGCACCTTGCTGTGAAATTTTTTCTGCACACTACTGGGCAGCCTGAGGCAGATCCACTCCGGGCCCAGTCCCTGCCCAGTAACAAGGTGATCTGTGAAGTGGCAGAGCTATTAAGTACCTAAAAAGGTCAGTGTGCTCTTAGGCTGCAAAACAGATGCATGATCTGAAATCCACAGGAAAGGTGACAGCCCATTCTGCACCAGCACAGTCCCTGCACACTCAGAAACTCACTCACTTTTCAGGGCTAACCTTAAGGAGAAATACAGGCAACCCTGAATACATTTGGAAAATTAGAACCAAAGTATTTGGAGACTGATATAGTAAAAATGAAAATGGTAAAGACTGAAAAGGAAACTCTGGTAGGAATCAGGACTTTCTTTAAAAATATGAAACACCGTCATATAAGAGTTACATGAAGCCTAAGAGTAGAACTAGACCACAGATGCAAGTTACAGTGATCTAAGCCCAAATCATAATCAAAGTTCTTGGAAAGATGGAATAGGTACCTTTATCTTTAAATAGCAAATTCCCTGTCACTGGAAGTGTTTAGCATAAGGCAATGACCCTGAAGATGATATAAGATTCAATTAACAAATGGGTAATTAGATTAGACAGTCCCTTCCAGAGGTCCAGTATTCTGTGACCTCTGAAGCAAAGTGATTAAAGACTTTTATCTTAAAACAATTTTTTTTAAAAGAATGTATTGATTTTTAGAGAGAGAGGAAAGGTGAAAGAGAGAGAGAGAGAAGAAAAGATCAATTTGTTGCTCTACTTATTCATGCATTCACTGATTGACTCTTATATGTGCCCTGTCAGGGGATCGAACCCGCAACCTTGGCATATTGGGACAATGCCCTATCTAACTGAACTACCCGGCCAGAGTACATTTTTCTTTTTCTAAAAAAAATTAAAAATAATTTCAATTATAGTTGACATTGAATATTAATTCCTGGTGTAAAGCACAGTGGTTTAACATTTATATAATTTACAAGGTGATCCTCCAGAGAAGTCTAGTACTCACTGACACCAGTTATTACAATATTATTATTATCTTTTTTTTTTAATTTTTTTTCTTTTTTGTATTTTTCTGAAGCTGGAAATGGGGAGAGACAGTCAGACAGACTCCCGCATGCGCCCGACCGGGATCCACCCGGCATGCCCACCAGGGGTGACGCTCTGCCCACCAGGGGGCGATGCTCGGCCCCTCCGGGGGGGGGGTCTTTCTGCAGCGACCAGAGCCACTCTAGCGCCTGGGACAGAGGCCAAGGAGCCATCCCCAGCGCCCAGGCCATCTTTGCTCCAATGGAGCCTTGGCTGCGGGAGGGGAAGAGAGAGACAGAGAGGAAGGAGGGGGGGTGGAGAAGCAAATGGGCGCTTCTCCTATGTGCCCTGGCCGGGAATCGAACCCGGGTCCCCCGCTCACCAGGCCGATGCTCTACCGCTGAGCCAACAGGCCAGGGCCACAATATTATTGATTATATTCCTACACTGTGCTTTATATCCCATGACTATTTTGCAACTGCCTGTGTGAACCTCTTAATCCCTTACCTTTTCTCTCCAGCTCCCCAACCCTCCTTTCACCTGGCAATCATCAGTTCTCTGTATCTATGAGTTTGTTTCTGTTGTGTTTGTTCATTTATTTTGTTTTTTAGACACCACATGTAAGTGAAATCATATAGTATTTGTCTTTCTCCATCTGACATAATTCACATAATACCTGCTACATCCATTCGTGTTGTAAAAATGACTTCTTCTTTTGTCTTTAGAGAATTGTATTAAAAATTAGCTTCCCATAATTTAATAATTTACAAAAATACATACTATTAAAAATATAATTCTGTAGTTACTATTCAGCATTTTTGGAGAATTAGCATTTATTGATTGAATCTTATATCATCTTCAAGAGTCACTGGCTTATGCTAAACACCTCCAGTGGCAGAGAATTCACTACTTAGAATATGTATATTTTAAATGTGTGTGTATAACTATATAACTATATACATTTGGAATAATTATATTTAGAATATAATTTTAGAATATATATATTTGGAATATATACATATATTTGAAATACATATATATTTGGAATATATACTTAAAAATATTTTTTTTTCTTCTGGTGATTTCATTCTTTTGGATGGCTAGAGGAATAACAGGTTTAGGTCACCAGGAAGAGAGTATCAGATACCAGAAGTAACGAGAAGCACCTAAGTGAGTGCTATACCCAGGTCAGGAAGATGGACCGATGGCCCAATAACAAAAGCCTACTAATTTCTCTTCTGTCAGGGACCTAACTATTTGGTGCTGGCTTGTTTCCCTAATGCCGAAAGCTTTAATTGTTTGAGGGAGAGAAAAGACACTCTTTTCCAGCTCATTTTTCTCATTTCTTCTTTCTTATTTTGATTCTCGTAGACACAGCTCACCTGAGGCATAACTTATGAAAAAGTCTGGCTGTTTACTGTTCTTAAAATAAATAATTATTAAGAAGCCAGTTCCTAGTCTGAAGACAAAAATGTCATTTACAAAGAGCTATTAAAGAAAAGATTGAGTAACTTGTTGACGTGGGTAAACCAGTGCAGATACACTTTTGAAAGGCCAATATTTGTCATTCAGAAGACTAGCCATGCTCACTAGCAGTCTTAGCCAGGGGTTGGGAACCTATGGCTTACGAGCCGGATGTGGCTCTTTTGATGGCTGCTTCTGGCTCGCAGACAAATCTTTATTAATAAAAAAAAATAACATTAAAAATATAAAACATTCTCATGTATTACAATCCATTCATTTCCTACCGCTCATGTTCATGGTTGCGGGTGACTGGAGCCAGTCACAGTTGTCCTCCAGGACAACACCAAATTTTTAATGGATAATGTGTAATGTACATGGGTCGTTGTATGGCTCTCATGGAATTACATTTTAAAATATGTGGCGTTCATGGCTCTCTCAGCCAAAAAGTTTCTCGATCCATGGACAGCTGTTGCTTTTGTCTTTTAAGAATATAAAAGAATGGTCCTGGTCAGCAGCTCAGTGGATAGCAGGGGTCCTCAAACTTTTTACACAGGGGGCCAGTTCACTGTCCCTCAGACCGTTGGAGGGCCGGGCTATAAAAAAAAACTATGCACACTGCACATATCTTATTTTAAAGTAAAAAAACAAAACGGGAACAAATACAGTATTTAAAATAAAGAACAAGTAAATTTAAATCAACAAACTGACCAGTATTTCAATGGGAACTATGCTCCTCTCACTGACCACCAATGAGAGAAGTGCCCCTTCCGGAAGTGTGGCGGGGGCTGGGTAAATGGCCTCAGGGGGCCGCATGTGGCCCGCGGGCCGTAGTTTGGGGACCCCTGGGATAGAGTGTCAGCCTGATGTATGGATATCCTGGGTTTGATTCCCAGTCAGGCCTCACAGGAGAAGTGATCATCTGCTTCTCTCCAACCCCCCCTCCCCCTCCTGCAGCCAGAAGCTCAATTGGTTCATATGTTAGCCCCAGGCACTGAAGATAGCCCAGTTGGTCCCAGCAGCTTCAGCCTCAGGTGCTAAATATAGCTCGGTACTCAAGCATGGGCCCCAGACAGGGTTGCTGTGTGGATCCTGGTAGGGGCACATGCAGGAGTCTGCCTATCTCTCCCTCCTCTCACCTAAAAACAAAAAAAGAATTTTAAAAGTATTATATGTTTATTTAGAAAGCCTAAATGAATAAAACTATATTTTGGTATATTTATTATCTGTAATGAAATGTAATGAAAACTGAATCATACTCTATAACATTGTATCCTGTTTTAAAAAAATTTACATATTGTAAGCTTGTTCCTTTGCATATAGAGCAAAGTTTCATTTGGATACCACATCTCTCCAGAATGCGTAATAAAATATTACCTATTCCATTATATCTGACTTACATGATAAATTTTGAGTGTTTCATGTATAGGAAATGTATAAATATTATTTATAATTGATTATCTAGGATATAATATGTGGCACATAATGGTTGAAAGATATGTTTATTATTTACTCTGTGACTTGATTATATGGCAATTAAGATTAACCTACTAATTAAAATAAAGATTCTGAAATGGATTCTGGGAAACTTGAGGAATTTTTAGCTCAGGGTAGCTCTAGATTAAAATAAAGTATCAACTCTATACTTAGATGATTCTATACACATACACAGACACAACCTCTCTATCTAAACACATCACTGAAAAATCCTTCTTCTTTAATGCAACTTCTCCTGACAAATAGGATACTCAAACTGAACTCCCTTTTAGGTAACTTTCATTACCAACCAGTAAGCAACATCCTACTGAACAGATGTGTTAAGCTCCATCAATCTTACAAACACAATAATTTTTTTTTTTGTATTTTTCTGAAGTTGGAAACGGGGAGGCAGTCAGACAGACTCTCGCATGCACCCAACCGGGATCCACCCGGCATGCCCACCAGGGGGCGATGCTTTGCCCATCTGGGGCGTTGCTCTGTTGCAACCAAAGCCATTCTAGCGCCTGAGGCAGAGGCCATAGAGCCATCCTTGGCGCCCGGGCCAACTTTGCTCCAATGGAGCCCTGGCTGCGGGAGGGGAAGAGAGAGACAGAGAGGAAGGAGAGGGGGAGGGGTGGAGAAGCAGATGGGCGCTTCTCCTGTGTGTCCTGGCCGGGAATCGAACCCAGGACTCCTGTACACCAGGCCAACGCTCTACCACTGAGCCAACCGGCCAGGGCTCAAACACAATAATTTTTTAATGATTCCTAGATCTCCTATTTTGTATCTGTAGCCCAACTCAGTCCCCTAAACTTTAGACAGGTGTATCAGCTGCTTCCTAGCTATCTCTACAGGTATTTCAAAAATCAGTATTTCCAAGATGAAAAATGGTATTTCTCTCCTTACCTGCATTCCTTATTTTGATAAATATTTCCACCATCACTATGAACTAAATTACATCCCTCCCTCAAATTTACCGTATTTCCCCATATGTAAGACGCTCCCATGTATAAGACATACCTTAATTTGGGGGTCCAAATTTTCAAAAAAAAAAGGTATTACATAAAATTATTCAAGTTTTATTCATCATAAAATCCATACAACTCATCAAGCATGAAAAAGTGGGAAATGCAAGTAAAAAAAATCTACAACCACTGCATAAGATATACCCAGTTTTTACACCCCGAATTTTTTGAAAAGGGGTGTGTCTTATAAATGGGGAAATACGGTATATGTTGAAACATTACCCCCCCCCCCCCCGCACATGTGATGGTATTTGGAGTTGGGGACTTTGGGAGATAATTAGGGTTAAATAAGCTCATAAAGGGGAGACTGGTACCCTTATAAGAAAAAGAAAAGATCTCTCTCTCTTCCTCATTAGAGACTATATCAAGGCGCTGCCTGTGAGCCAGGTAGAAAGTCCTCACCAGAGAACCAAATCAGCTGGCACCTTGATCTTGGACTTGCCAGCTTCCAGAGCTGTGAGAAATAAATTCACGTTGTTTAAGCTACCAGTCTATGGTATTTTGGCATGGCAGTCCAAGTAGAATAAGACAGCGACTAAATCTATCATATAAATCTCAACTATGGAAAACTTGCTAGACTTACCCTCACATTATTCATCACATCTAAGATCTGTAGTTTAGTTAACATCACTATACCAATTTAGATTTTCTGGTTTTGGTATTATACCATGTATATACAGAAGGTATTACCAATGAGGGATGATGGATGCAAGACACAAGAGACAATCCATATTATTTTTGCAATTCCCTCTGAGTTCATAATTATATCACAATAAAAAAGTTCTCTTTAAAAAAAATTCTGTATCATTTCAATGTTTAGTAATAAGAACACCTGACAAAGAAGTATGTGTGATGTTGGAAGGTACTCACTGTTAAGAGAAACGTTTTGTACTCAAACCCAGTAAGTATTATCAAAGTGAAGGTTTGAAGAGTTTGCTGGTCTTATTTTAACAGACTCTCATGATTCCTAAATAATAAATAATACACCTAGATACGATTATACTTATTTCCTTAATTATGACAAAATCATTTAAAATAATTCAATGAAAAAACCTTCAGCCAAACAAATGGATTTCAAGCCTCCAAATAAAACTTAGAGAAATACACACCAAGTTGCTTTTAATATTAAAAGAGAGGTAGTTTTCAAGTAGGTACATATCTAAATAAAAATAGTTACAGTTCTATGCTAGATGTGAATATGGTGATAGAATAAAAGACGCCAGCTCTGAAATGTTTCAGTTTCACCTACAGGCTTACTTTCTAAGGCTATTTAACTCTGCATTGATATTTCACTAACAGCAGGAAACTATTTGCCTGTCACATCACTATGTTCCTTGAGATTTATTCTTGAACACACTATAGATTATCCTTATTATACTGTTCACACTCTAAGCACTGAATAGAAATTTCCAGTGAAGAGGAAGTAATCCCAAACAACACTCCAAAGGACTAAGTGCCTACATGAATTCTTTTGGAACTTACAAGAACATATATTTTCCACACTTACATTACTGTAAACAGTTTGCCTCATTAAACTTATGAAGGAAAAAGAAAAAATCATATAATAACTTTTGCACAGTTTACCTTTTCTCCAAAGGCAACAATTTGATTTCTTCTGAGAAAGTATATTAAAATTATATAACTTGAGACTTGAGATGAGTATTATGGCTTTGTTCCATTTCTTGGTCTACCAATATTATTTCTCCCTATCCTTTTTCTTTCTTTTACCCAGCCCTCCCTGTGGAGCTAGTTTCTTTCTTTTATTTTCCGTCAAGGTAATTTTTCCTTTGAATTATGTATCCTTTCTTCAACTTTGGGAACACCAGCAGCTTGCTGGAATCATGCTGGGGTATGGCCTTTTCAGGGTCCAAGGGCTTTTTTGGATCCTGACTTGGTAAAAGGCTAAGGAGATGGAATATCAAATATTCTCCAATAGATAAGAAAAACAACCTGGCCGTACGTGGAGAACCTTTCTGCACTGCCGATCAGCAACCTATGAGCAGGTAAGGTCCAGATCACAAACGGAGGCAGGCGGTGGGAGGCATCAAGGCCACAGGCTTAAGCATGCCATGAAGAGCCCTCGCAGTTCTGACAATGGAAGAACATTGGTAGTCAGTCGTACAGACAAAGGAAATGACTAATTCTCCCCTACTTTTCCTGCACCCCCTACTCCTTACCCTGGCAATGCTAGAAGGCAGATCTCTGTAAACAGAAACAGACTCATAGATACAGAGAACAAGCTGATAGTTGTCAGAGGGGAGGGGGACAAGGGCACAGGGGGGTTGGGTGAAAAGGTGAAGGGATTATGAAGTGCAAATTGATAGTTATGAAAACAGTCACAGGGATGTCACGTAGAGCATAAAGAACATAGTTAACAGTGCTGTAATAACTATGTACGGTGCCAGGTGGGCACTGGAAATACCATGGGGAATCTCTTCGTAAAGTATATGACTGTCTAACCATTATGCTATATACTTGAACTAATACAAAGTAATATTGAATATAAACTGAAATTGAAAAAATAAAATGTACAGAAAAGTGGTAGAAATAATTATAAGTAGGAAGATATTTAGTGAGGAAGAAAACAAAAAGCTTTAATCTTTATATGTTGATTACATCATTTGGCATTTAAATGACAGATCACTTTATTTTCTATTTATTTTCACATAGTCGAGATCTTGCCAGGAGTTTGGGCTACAGATGAAACCAACCCTGGCAAACCTAGAATGAATAACCTTTGGCCGTTTGGATCCAACACTTCTGCATTATTTAGTTATGTTGAATTGCTCGTCATTCCAATCAGAAAAGCAATGAAGACTTTAAATGGCAGCTCTGAGAGGTTGCAGAGATCAGGGATAATTACAAATTTATGTAGAACCCACTATTACCAGGAATGACAATCATAAAAGTTTAATAAATCATTTTTATTTACTATGAAATATAATTAATTACTAGCTTAAGCAAGATTTTATGCTTTATTTTTAGGGGTTATTGAGTTGAAATTAAGTTCCTGGCATGAAATGTAAATGTAACTAAAGAAATTTAAACACATTTTATTTAGTCATATACATAAAAAGATATAATCAAAGCAATTATGCTTCACAGAAATCAGGGTTCACAATGAAAATATCTTACAACTCAACAGTCAGAACAGATGTTAGCTAGTACTATTAGTATATGTAAAAATAACAGAAGTAAAACAAAAAACTCTTCTGTAGACCATTTTCTGTTTATTTCTTCTCTATCATAAACGTTTGCTAGGACCTGACTTCTTAGCCTGATATGTATGTGTGTACATCTATATTAAAAAAGTCCCTGGCCCTGGCTGGTTGGCTCAGCGGTAGAGCGTCTGCCTGGCATGTGGGGGACCCGGATTCGATTCCCGGCCAGGGCACACAGGAGAAGCGCCCATTTGCTTCTCTACCCCCACCCCCTCCTTCCTCTCTGTCTCTCTCTTCCCCTCCCGCAGCCAAGGCTCCATTGGAGCAAAGATGGCCCCGGGCACTGGGGATGGCTCCTTGGCCTCTGCCCCAGGCGCTAGAGTGGCTCTGGTCACGGCAGAGCGATGCCCCGAAGGGGCAGAGCATCGCCCCCTGGTGGGCAGAGCGTCGCCCCCTGGTGGGCGTGCCGGGTGGATCCCGGTTGGGCACATGCGGGAGTCTGTCTGACTGTCTCTCCCCGTTTCCAGCTTCAGAAAAATACAAAAAATAATAATAATAATAAAAAAAATAAAAAAATAAAAGAGTCCCTAAAAACAGTATTTTTCAAAGGAAGTAGATGAGTCTCAGTTGACTTTATTACCTCCACAAATCAATCTTTGATTTAGTAAGGATTTCTAGAAGTATATCACATTAACTTTTTACTGAATCTTTTAGGATTAACCAAAATGAAATAAAAAGTCATTCAAAAGCAATTACTAATAACTACTTCCGTCTTTATTGATCTATTTAGAAACATAAATATTCCCAATATAAATATTCAAAGAGAAATCATAGACTTTGGACTACAGTCCGTGGGAGCTTCCACCTTTCATGCCATCCAGTAAAATACTGTTTTAGATCTCATGAGGTAGGTAAAAGAGAGAACAAATGGTGGTTTTTAATCTAGCTGGGTTATTAGTAAGTCAAATTACATACAAAAATAGTTACGGACAAGGTTAAGTGTAGATACTTTAATAATAATAGTTTATAGAAAGGATAAAGTCTTTGCACTTAAGAAGCATATAACCTATTCAGTATAAGCAATTTAAGGACAGTGTAGTAGACCTTGAGAAAACACAGGGCCTCAGAAATAGTGTGCCTAAATTTCATGTCATAGCATTGTTCTCTCGTTTTTCTTTGGTGCCTAGATGACTTGTTAAAAAAGGTGACATAATACATGTTTTCTACATATCCAAGGCAGACGACAAGTTATGACATAGGTAGCTCAGTTTCTTTCTTCCTTTTTTTTGGACACCTTCCACGTTTTCATAATCTTTATAGATACTCTCCCAAAAGATACTTCAATACCAACTAAAGAAACAATAGTTTTCCCCTTGTATATCTCCATAATGTAAGACTGCTACTGAGTGTTACAGGAAGTTTTGTAAAAATATGTTGTTTTTACAGTTTTTAACTTCAGTCTGGACTTTAAAAAATACATATATCTGGAGAGCTTAGACTACTTATTGCTTTCCTCAAAGTCCTCTAATGGTGAAAATATAGGTAATTAATGAGACTATCATATATAAACCATAGATTTAATTGTATTACATCTCACGAAATTTACTTGTGGTAAAAGTTGTATATATCACCTCCAACAAAATCATAGTCTTTTATATTTGCTGAGATGTCCAGAATTTAAATTTTTAAAAGAATATATGTACCATTTCCAAACAATTAGTTCTATATTCCTTGAAAACTCAGATTTTTCTCTTTTATAAAAGTTAATTTTCAAAATAATTTTTTCTGGAATCTTTGCATTTTAGTGTAAATAATATTTTAGTATTCAAAATTTTCTAATTTGAATGTCAATCATATTATCCATAAAAATCTGTAAGAAAGTTTAACCTTTGTTTCTATCGATTTTATTATATTACTAATTTTACAAAATAATAAGTTTACTTATAAAGTACAATTTGAAAAAATGGTAAAATAAGGTAGAGAAAAAAGGAGAAATAATAAAATGTAAATGAGTAGAAATATACTTCTATAAAGTTCTATTAATTGTTATAGTTGAAATTCAAATTTAACTTTGAATTTCTTGGCAGCTGAAGTCATAGGGGGTACTGTGATTAGATTAATTGGAAGAATTAAATGATTAGACAGAAAAAATATATCAATTATTCCATAGAAAGAAGTGTTTCAAAGTAATTCTTTGAAAAACTTATACATGAAAGAGTTCATTTTGTGTACATCAGAGAAATGGCAGTGTGAGATACTCCCGACCTCTCCCCTTGAAATTTCAACAAATTTTACAACTATATGCAGAGAAAAACCCCAGATGAACCTGATATATACACACACCAGGTAGACAAATGTATGGTTGCACAACAAGACAGGCCAAAGATAGAATCTGCTCACAGACAAAAAAAAAAAAATGCCAGAGGACTGATCCTTTCTCTTTCCTCACGGACTTGAGGGAGGGAAGCACTGTTGGTGCGAGCTTTGTCTCGGAGCTGGAGCTCAGGGAAGAGGAGAGTCTGGGGGGGAGGAGCTGAGATAGGGGCGATGACCAAGACCCAGAGCTCGGTGGTTTCCCAGAGTCAGACGCCTACCAGTGATTGCAGGCGCTGGACGCACACAAAGCCGGTGGTGCGCTACCAAGAACTGCGTGTGAATAGCTCGTGGAGATCCATCCACGGAGCACTGGGGCTCGCTTAATCTGCCTGTGCGACTGGCAGAGTTTAGCTTTGTGGTGTGCATGCGCTTGATCTGCTCTTAAGCTCGAGCACTAGCTTGTGCCATGGAGTTTAGGAGTGTGTGTGTGTGTGTGTGTGTGCGTGTGTGTGTACTTGTACGTGTGTGTGTGTGTGTGTGTGTGTGTGTGTGTGTGTGTGAAACCCCTGATCTGTGCTCTTTGCTGCAACTGCTCCAGAAGCTCGCACACCAGCTTGTGGTGCGCAGCCCCTGCCTTGCCCAGGACTGCGCTTTGAGTGCTTAGAGTGGTATCAGAAGAAGGATGGGACTGTCACCCCAGCCTCCTGGTCCTGCACTGCTCCCTTTGCTGTGCTACCAGTGGTGGTGGTAGACACCCCTGAGCTGAGTTTCCAGACTGCTCTCTCCTGCGAGAGGCAGGGGTGCCGGGGTGCTTGATCCCCTGCTCTGTTAGAACATGGGGGGAGGGCCCTGAAGGACCCCTGGATGGCCACTGCTAGAGCCATAAAATTGCAAAGTTCTAACAATAAGCCCCTCTTACCAACATGGCCCTGCTTGCATCATTACCACAGCGACACCTCAGCACAGCTCTATCAAAAAATCTCGCAGAGGCAAACCTTGTAGTACAGCGCCTTCTACCGGAAAACGGAATGTTACCTCTCAAAAATGCTTTATTCCACTTTTTCTTCTTTCTTTTTTCTTCTTTCTCCTTTTCCCATGTGAGCTTTGTTATCCTTAGTTGTTATATTTTTTATTCTAGATTTTTGCAAGGGATTCATTCTGACACTTTCTCTTTTTCTTTCTCTCCTTCCTTGTCTCCTCCTTCTATCAGCATTTTTCCCCTTTTTTTTCTCTCTTTTTCCCCTCTCACCTGAACATCATTTTTCATCAAATTATTATATTTTAGACTCATACTTATTTTTCTGGCATTTTCCTTCATCTTTTTTTAAAATTTTTTTCTCAGTTTCTGCTTTTGATTATTTGTAGTTTCTGTTCTACTTATCATTATTTATAGAATTTTCATTTCTTCACTGTATTTTTTCAATTTTTACTATTATTACTTTTTATTTATTTCAATTATCTCTTGTTAGGGTTATTAACAATACACTTGAAAATGCCATCAAGGAAAAAGAAATCAAAGATGTATATACAAAACAGAGAGGTAGCTCACATAGATGATGAAAAATTTCGAGAAAAAAATCTCAATTACATGGAAGCCTTGGAGCTTAATGACAGAGAATTCAAAATAGAAGTTCTAAAAATACTCAATAAGATACAAGAAAACACTGAAAGGCAATTTAGTGTGCTCAAAAAACAAATTAATGAACAAAAAGAGTACTTCACCAAGGAGATTGAAACTATAAAAAAGAACCAAACAGAGATGAAAAACTCAATACATGAACTGAAAAATGAGGTAACAAGCTTAGCTAATAAAACAGGCCAGAGAGAGGAGACAATCAGTGACATTGAAGAGAGGCAACTAGAGATACTACAGAGAGAGACTCACGAATTTTAGAAAATGAGAAAGTCCTACAAGAATTGTCTGACTCCATCAGAAAGAGCAATAGAAGAATAAAAGGTATATTAGAAGAAGAAGAAGAGAAAAAAGGGAATGGAGAACATATTGAAATAAATAATTGATGAGAACTTCCCAAGCCTGTGGACAGAGTTAGAGCCTCGAATCCAAGAAGCAAACAGAATACTGAGTTACACAACCCAAACAGACCTACTCCAAAGCACATCGTAATGAAATGATCACAAATCAATGACAAAGAAAGAATCCTCAAGGCAGTTAGGGAGGAGAATATAACATATAAAGAAAGGCCCATTAGGCTATTGTCAGATTTCTAAGCAGAAACTCTAGAGCAAGAAGAGAGTGGATCCCAACATTTAAAGTCTGAAAGAAAGGAACTACCAGCCAAGAATACTAGATCCATCAAAACTATCCTTCATATATGAAGGGGAAATGAAAACATTTACAGACATACAGAAGCTGAGGGAATTTATCACCAGAAAACTCCCACTATGGGAAATACTAAAAGGGGTTATCCAATCAAATACAAAGAACAAAACAAAATTACAAGTAAAAATTTTAACAAAACCACATTAAAAACAAGGATAATCTGTGACAACAATAACATAAAAGGGGAAAGGATAAAGATCAGCAGTAGCAAAGGAGGATGAAATGCAGAAGCATTCATGAGATAATAAACTCTAACAAATATGATAATATTTCTTCTAATAACCTAATGGTAACCCCCTTTGAAAAGGCCACTACTAAAACACATAGCTTAAAAAAAGAAGAAACAGAAGATAGAAGTATCGAATACCACCAAACAAAAACAAAAGAAAAAAACAGAACCTAGCAAGACACAAAACTATCAGAAAACAGTATATAAAATGGCAAAAGAAAATCATCAAGTATCAATAATTACACTAAATGTAAATGGACTGAATTCACCAATAAAGAGGCACAGAGTAGCAGATTGGATCAAGAAGCAAAACCCAACAGTATGCTGCCTTCAAGAAACTCATCTAAGCTACAAGGATAAAAACAGATTCAAAGTGAAAGGTTGGAAAACAATTCTCCAAGCAAATAATATCCAAAAGAAGCAGGTGTAGCCATACTCATATGTGACAATGCTGACTACAAGACAACAAAAGTAACCAGAGACAAAGATGGACATTTCATAATTATAAAGGAGACATTATATCAAGAAAACATTACACTTCTTAATATATATGCACCAAACCAAGGAACACCAAAATATATGATAGCTACTAACTTATGTAAAAGTACAAACCGAAAAAAATATAATCAACTTGGAGACCTCAATACACCATTGATGGCTTTAGATCATTCATCCAAACAGAAAATCAATAAAGAAATATCGGCTTTAAATAAAACACTAGAACAAATGGACATAGTAGACATCTACAGGACATTTTATCCCAAAACGTCAGATATACATTTTTCTCCAGTGTACATGGAACGTTCTCAAGAATAGACTATATGCTGAGCCACAAAACTAACATCAACAAATTCAGAAAGACTGAAATTATACCAAGCATATTCTCTGACCATAAGGCTTTGAAATTAGAATTCAACTGCAAAAAAGAAGTAAACACACCCACAAAAATGTTAAAATTAAACAACATACTTCTAAAAAATGACTGGTTCAAAGAAGAAATAAAAGAAGAGACCAAAAGAAATATACAGACAAATGAAAATGACAACATGACATATCAGAATCTCTGGGATACAGTGAAAGCAGTAATAAGAAGGAAGTTCCTATCATTATAGGCTTATATGAAAAAACAAGAGAGAGCCCAAGTAAACAACCTAACATCACATCTTAAGGAACTAGTAAAAGAAGAACAAAGGCAACCCAAACCAGCAGAAGAAAGGAAATAATAAAAATCAGAGGAAAAATAAATGAAATAGAGAACAGAAAAAGTATAGAAAAAATTAATACAACAAAGAGCTGGTTCTTTGAAAAGATCAACAAAATTGACAAACCCCTGGCAAGACTCACTAAGGAAAAAAGAGAAAGGACTCACATAAACAAAATCCAAAATGAAAGAGGAGAAATCACCACAGATAGTATAGATATACAAAGAATTATCGTAGAATACTATGAAAAACTATATGCCACCAAATTTAATAATCTAGACGAAATGGATAAATTTCTAGAACAATACAATCTTCTTAGACTGAATCACAAAGAAGTAGCCTAAACCAGTGGTAGTCAACCTGGTCCCTACCTTCCACTAGTGGGCATTCCAACTTTCATGGTGGGCAGTAGTGGAGCAACCAAAGTATAAATAAAAAGATAGATTTAACTATAGTAAGTTGTTTTATAAAGATTTATTCTGCCAAACTTAGCAAAAATCTGACATAAAGTACTTGGTAAGTAATTATTGTTATATGCTTTAACTTGCTGTAACTCTGCTTTATAAATTTTATAAAGTAAAGTTACTTCCCTACTTTATAAATCACCATTACTGTGGAACCGGTGGGCGGTTAGAAAATTTTACTATTAACAGAGATACAAAAGTGGGCCATAGGTATAAAAAGGTTGAGTACCCCTGGCCTAAACAGATACATAAGCAGGGAGGAAATAGAAACAACTATTAAAAACTTCGCCCAAAAAATAAAAGTCCAGGGCCAGATGGCTATACTAGTAAATTCTATCAAACATTCAAAGAAGATTTGGTTCCTATTCTACTCAAAGTCTTCCAAAATATTGACAAAGAAGCAATACTTCCAAACACATTTTATGAAGCTAACATAACCCTCATACCAAAACCTGGCAAGGACAAACAAAGAAAACTACAGACCAATATCTCTAATGAATACACATGCTAAAATACTAAACAAAATACTAGCAAATCAAATATAACAACACATTAAAAAAGTAATTCATCATGATCAAGTGGGATTCATACCAGAAACACAAGTATGGTTCAACATACATAAAACAGTTAACGTAATACACCATATCAACAAAACAAAGAACAAAAACCATATGATCCTATCAATAGATGCAGAAAAGGCATTTGATAAAATACAACTTTCTTTTATGTTTAAAACACTCAACAAAATGGGTATAGAAGGAAAACACCTCAACATAATAAAGGCCATTTACGACAAACCCAGCTAACACCATACTAAATGTTAAAAAATTGAAAACTTTTCCTCTAAAATCAGGAACAAGACAAGGCTTTCCACTCTCTCCACTCCTCTTCAACATAGTGCTGGAAGTTCTAGCCAGCACAATCAGACAAGAGAAAGAAATAAAAGGCATCATATTGAGAAATAGGAAGTAAAGGTTTCGCTTTTTGCAGAGGATATGATCTTGTATATAGAAAACCCAAACGATAAACCAATACAGTAAGGTTGTAGGATACAAAATTAATATACAGAAGGCTATTGCTTTCTTATATGCCAACAATGAAACTTCAGAAAAAGAACTAAAAAAAAAAATCCCTTTTAGAGTTGCAACAAAAAAAATAAAATACCTAAGAATAAACATAACAAAGAATGTAAAGGACCTATATATTGAAAACTACAAAGCATTATTAAAGGAAATTGAAAAAGACACAATGAAATGGAAAAATATTCCTTGTTTGTGAATAGGAAGAATAAATATAGTTAAAATGGCCATATTACCTAAAGCAATATACAAATCTAATGCAACTTCCATCAAAATTCCAATGTCATTTTTTTTAAAGAAATGGAACAAAAAAATAATCAGATTTATATGGAACCATAAAAAAACCCAAATAACCAAAGTAATCCTAAGGAAAAAAAAAATGAAGCTGGAGGCATTACAATACCTGGTTTCAAGTTATACTACAGAGCCACAATCATCAAAACAGCACGGTACTGGGAGAAAGATAAGACACACAGACCAATGAAACAGAATAGAGAGCCCAGAAATAAAACCACATATATATTGTCAAATCATCTTTGTTAAAGGATCCCAAAACACACAATGGAGAAAAGAAACCCTCTTCAATAAATAGTGCTGGGAAAATTAGAAAGCCACATGCAAAAAAATGAAACTTGACTACAGTTTGTCTCTTTGCACAAAAATTAATTCAAAATGGATCAACGACTTAAATATCAGATCTGAAACAAATTACATAGAAGAAAACACAGGTACTAAACTCATGGACCTTGGCAGGAGAGAATATTTTATGAATTGGATCCCAAAGGCAAGGAAATTAAAGGCAAAGATAAATGAATGGGACTATATCAAACTAAGAAGCTTCTGCACAGCAAGAGAAACTGACAACAAAACAAACAGCCAACTAAATGGGAGATGATATTTTCAAACAGCTCAGATAAGGGACTAATATCCAAAATATATAAAGAACTCAGAAAACTCAGCAACAAACAAGCAAACAATCCAATAAAAAATGGCAAGAGGACATGAACAGACACTTCTCCCAAGAAGAAATACAAATGACCAATAGATATATGAAAAATTGCTCATCTTCACTAGCTGTTAGAGAAATGCAAATCAAAATGAGATAACACTTCACACCTGTTAGATTAGCTATTATCAATAAGACAGATAAGTGTTGGAGAGGTTGTGGAGAAAAAGGGACCCTCATCCACTGTTGGTGGGAATGTAAATTAGTACAACAATTATGGAAGAAAGTATGGTGGTTCCTCAAAAAATTAAGAATAGAACTAACATATGACACAGCAATCCCTCTACTCGTATACACCCCCAAAACTCAAAAACATGGGAACATAAAGACACATGCACCTCTATGTTCATCACAGCATTGTTCACGGTGGCCAAGACATGGAAACAGCCTAAATGCTCTTCAATAGATGATTGGATAAAGAGATGAGGTACAATGGAATACTACTCAGCCATAAGAAATTATGACATAATATCATTTACGACAACATGGATGGACCTTGATAACATTATACTGAGTGAAATAAGTAAATCAGAAAAAGCTAAGAACTGTATAATTCCATACATAGGTGGGACATTGAGACTCATGGACATAGATAAAAGTGCAGTGGTTACCAAAAGGAGGGGAAAGGAGGAGAGGGAGGGGAGTGTGGGGAGAGGGAGGGGCTTAAAAAAACAAAATACAGGGTGACGGAAAATGATTTGACTTTGGGTGATGGGTATACAGCATAGTCGACTGTCCAAATGATGTGGAGATGTTTTCTCTAAATCTATGTACTCTAGTTGACCATTGTCACTCTGTTAAATTTAATTGTCTAAATAAAAAAGAAAAGGAAAAAATATATTGTAATAAAAATTATTCATATATATATTTATATATAGTGTTCATTTTGTTCAGTTGTCCTCCATCAGACAGAATTGAGTATAAAGCAGAAAAAGGAACTTTCAATATATGCTAAGTTGTGGTTACTTCTGTGTTTTCATAGATTCATTTTTAATACCTTCATTTATTTCACTTTTTCTGAGGCTTAAAGGAAGAATGTGCTTTTAGCTGCAGCTCTGGAATATCTGCAGTCATTCCATGACTTATATTAAACAATCGTTAATATTTGTAAACTATAAAATACCTTCCCATACATTTTTACATTTGATCCTCATATTAAATCATTGAAATAGATTTTTACATTTTTAAAATTTTATTTATTCATTTTAGAGAGGAGAGACAGAGGGAGAGAGAGGAGAGAGAGACAGAGAGAGAGAAGGGGGGAGGAGCTGGAAGCATCAACTCCCATATGTGCCTTGACCAGGCAAGCCCAGGGTTTCGAACCGGCAACCTCAACATTTCCAGGTCGACGCTTTATCCACTGCACCACCACAGGTCAGGCCTGAAATAGATTTTATCTCCACTGTACAGATGAGGAAGCCAAGGCTCAAGAAAGTGCACATCTACAAAGTGGTAGGTTCTAAACCTGTGCTGCCCAAAGTGGCAGGCACAGCCGTATGTGGCAGCCGAGCACTTGGAATGCGGCTGGTCTGAACTGGGATGTGATATAGGTATAAAATAAACACGAGGTTTTCAAATACTTGGTACAAAAATTTAAATGTAAAATATCTCATTAAAATTTGTATGGATCACACATCGAAATAATATTTTGGATATAGTGGATTAAGTAAATATATTATTAAAATTGATTTCACCTGTTTTCTTTTAGTTTTAAAAATAGAGCCGTTAGATAAAGCGTCGACCTGGAAGTGCTGAGGTTGCTGGTTTGAAACCCTGGGCTTACCTGGTCAAGGCACATATGCAAGTTGATGCTTCCAGCTCCTCCCCACTTCTCTCTCTCTGTCTCTCCTCTCTCTCTCTCTCCTCTCTAAAATGAATAAATTTTTTTAAAAATAAAAAAAATAGGGCCATTAGAAAATTTATAGATGTGGCTCACATTATATTACTTTTGAATATTACTCAAATAGAGCCTTATTTGACTACCATTATCCTTTACACTTAATATGCATATCAATAATTTTACTTTGTAAATAAAATCTTTTTTTTTTGTAAAATTTTCTCAATTATCACATTTAGTAGTTGCAGCTTTCATCATCTGTGCTATAAATTTTACCCTGTGCCCTCAACCCTCACCCCCCTCTGTTGTATAAAAACATTAGGGACATTTGAAAATGATCGCAATGATCACACTATGTTTTATCATCATAATGTATTTCAAGCCTACAAGTATCCATTAATGCCACAGGTATCACTTTGTATTAGAGTAATTTATCTTTGGCTAGATCACTGCACCTTTATTGCCCTTAACTCTTTTTCTCTATCATTGCGTGTTTCCTCTTCCTACCAACCTCTCACCTTACCTGTTACCAACCAGCTAGTTCTGAATGGTGTCTCATGATTCAGTTAAATAATGGGTCAGGGATAAAGAAAACAGCCAAAAAGGCCATTTTAGTTCTTATTCAATCCATTTAATGAAAAATGCAACCAAAGATATGTAGCTAGATATTGAAATATACAACTGAACAATCAGAGAAAAGTGTTTTGTGTACTTTTCTAACTATATTTTCTTTTTTTGTGTGTGGCAGAGACAGAGAGAGTCAGAGAGAGGGACAGACAGACAGGAAGGGAGAGATGAGAAACATCAATTCTTCGTTGCGGCTCCTTAGTTGTTCATTGATTGATTTCTCATATATGCCTTGACCGGGGGGCTACAGCAGACCAAGTGACCCCTTGCTCAAGCCAGTGACATTGGACTCAAGCTGGTGAGCTTTGCTCAAACCAGATGAGCCCGCGCTCAAGCTAGCGACCTTGGGGTCTCGAACCTGGGTCCTCCGCATCCCAGTCCAATGGTCTATCCACTGCGCCACCACCTGGTCAGGCTCTATGTTTTCTTAAAAACGCATGATACAATTTAACTTTGAAGATGCTTAGGTATTTTCCAAAGTATTCCAAAAAATATTAATTCCAGGATATGCTTCATAGACAAAAGACTATTTGGTTAAAGTGAGTCAGGGAGACACTACATATTGTATTTTTCTTTTGATAAGTCATAAAGCACATAAACAAAATGAAGGACTTTATGAAGTCCTGCAATTTATCAAAACCCAGATATTAAAACTGTTTAACCCACATTTCTATACCTACTTGACTACAAAACACCATTTTTCTGTTTAACATCTGTTGGCATCTAAAGATTAATGGGATATACTTTGGGAAATGCTACTTTAGATGAAAAAACTTCCCATTTTTATGATGTTTGGTGATGTCTATATTAAATCGGAAAAACATTTAAATGAGAAATGTTAGAATGCAACAGGCATAAAAGCCCTTAATAAATACTGCTTCTGTCCTTGTTCCTGTCACTTTCCAAATTCATTTTTAAAATTTACCTTTCATGCTTTTGAAAATATTGATAGCTAGAAATAGATCTTAGGTTGGCAAAAGACCCAATGTCGTATAAATATATTAAATAGTGAAGTGACCTTAAAAAGCAATAAATCATAGATTAAAGTTTATGCTTCAAAGAACTACAGAGGATACAGTACAAATGAAAACAATCTTACTTTCTTATTTGACAACATGACTTATATAATGCAGATTTGGGGTCAGGAAGGAAAAAAATATCACTTCTCTTCTGTCCCTTTTTTAAAAAGCACAGTTCTACTGATCCATTCTCCGAAGCAGCAGGGAATGAACACAGTATCATTTCTGAACATATCTCAAACCATTGTTCCACTTAACCTGTGAGAGATCTGAGCCAGGCACACCTTGCAAGTACAGTTGCAGAAAGAGAAAGTTTCAGAAGATTTTAGGTTGTACTTAGAAAATCTAAAGGGAACACTAGTAGAATTAATAAGAAAAGAATGTATTAGAATTAATCAGAGGTCAGTAAGGTGGCCTCATACAAGACTTAAATCACTATTTAAATTAATAATTTAAATAAATATTAAAAATAACCAGTTAAAGCCTGACCAGTCTGTGACACAGTGGATAGAGCATTGGACTGGGATGCAAAGGACTCAGGTTCGAAACCCAGAGATTGCTGGCTTGAGCATAGGCTCATACGGCTTGAGCACAGGGTCACTGGCTTGAGTGTGGGATCATAGACATGACTCCATAGTCGCTCACTTGAGCCCAAAGGTCGCTGGCTTGAAGCCCAAGGTCACTGGCTTGAGCCCAAGGTCGCTGGCTTGAGCAAGGGGTCACTTGCTCTGCTGTAGCCCCCTGATCAAGGAACAAATGAAAAAGTAATCAATGAACAACTAAGGTGCCACAACAAAGAACTGATGCTTCTCATTTTTCTCTTTTCCTGTCTGTCTGTCCCTATCTGTCCCTCTCTCTGACTCACTCTCTGTCTCTTCCAAAAGTAGAAAATAAAAAATAACCAGTAAAAAAATGTAATAAAAATACATTTCCAATTGTAATACAAGTTACAAAAAACCTAAGAATAAAATGAACAACTACATCCAGAAGATATATGCTGAAAAGTACAAGATGTTACTGAAGGACATAAACTCGTGATGGTGAACCTTTTTATAAAAACTTCCCACTTTTGCCCTGGCCGGTTGGCTCAGCGGTAGAGCGTTGGCCTGGCATGTGGGGGACCCGGGTTTGATTCCCGGCCAGGGCACATAGGAGAAGCGCTCATTTGCTTCTCCACCCCCACCCCCTCCTTCCTCTCTGTCTCTCTCTTCCCCTCCCGCAGCCAAGGCTCCATTGGAGCAAAGATGGCCCGGGCGCTGGGGATGGCTCCTTGGCCTCGGCCCCAGGCGCTAGAGTGGCTCTGGTCGCAGCAGAGCGACCCCCCCCCAGGGGCAGAGCATCGCCCCCTGGTGGGCAGAGCGTCACCCCTGGTGGGCTTGCCGGGTGGATCCCGGTTGGGCGCATGTGGGAGTCTGTCTGACTGTCTCTCCCTGTTTCCAGCTTCAGAAAAAATACAAAAAAACACCAAAAAACAAAAAAAAAACTTCCCACTTTTGCAGGGCTGGTCAACCTGGTCCCTCCCGCCCACTAGTGGGTGTTCCAGCTTTCATGGTGGGCAGTAGAAGAGCAACCAAGCAGCGCCGCAATTGGCTCACCATGAAAGTGGGAACGCCCACTAGTGGGCAGGAGGGACCAGGTTGACCAGCACTGCAAAACTGGGTGGTCTTTATAAAAAGATTTGCCATCACAGACATAAAGGAAGGCCTGAATCAATAAAGAGACATACTATGAGTCTGAATAGAATGAATCAATATTACAAACATGCCAATTCTCCCAAAATTATTCTAAATGTTAATGCAATACTAACTTCATAGCTTTCCAAGAAAAGAAAATATAAGAATTTAGCCAAGAAAACTGTGAAGATGAATAATAAGAGTAGTCTTGACCTATGACAGTGATGGGGAACCTTTTTATAAAAACCACCCACTTTTGCAGTGCTGGTCAACCTGGTCCCTCCCACCCACTAGTGGGCGTTCCAGCTTTCATGATGAGCCAATCGCGGTGCTGGTTGGTTGCTCTGCTACCGCCCACCATGAAAGCTGGAATGCCTACTAATGGGTGAGAGGGATCAGGTTGACCAGCCCTGCAAAAGTGGGTGGTTTTTATAAAAGGGTTCGCCATCACGGATTTATGAGTTAGTAAAAAAAAAAATCCAAATTAGTATTTAAAACATTATGGTACTGTTTTAAATTCTCAAATTACTAGAACAGAATAAAAAATCCAGTACCAACAAAAATTAAAACAATTTAATATATACAAAGTATGGGATTTTATATAAATTAAATCTGGCTTATTTAATGAATTATCTAAGTCTAATTGTCTACTTACTTAGAAAAAATAAGTTTACATTTCTACTGTTCATCATCTACAAAAAATATTCTAGATGCATCAAAGATTTAAACTCATAAAAACCTTATACATATATCAGAATAAAATATAAAAATTTTAAGGTATTAGAGAGGGAATGGGTTACTAAATATGACACAAAACCAGAAAAATGGGCATACACTATAAACAAGTATTTCACGAAAAAAAGAAATAAAAATGATTAGTAAATGAATAAGTACATGGAAATATTCTTAACCTTTCCAGTAATCAAAGAATGTATTCAGTGTTTGTTGAGTAATGAATAAAATGAAAATGAAAATTTGTACTAGACTAGCAAAGATGAAAAGAAATGAACACTAATGAGGCCTAAAGTGGGTTAAAAAAAGCTCTCTTAGACACTCTTAGAATTACTGCTTTTATCTTGGCATTCTTTAGCAACTGCAAAGAGACTCATTCTCCTTAATAATGTAAAATCCCACGTTTCCCACGCTGTTCCTATTGTAAGAACTTCCACATGCAGACACATCCTAAGCATAGTTTCTCTTAGGATCCAAGAGCTTCTTTGAGATTTTTCTGCTAATTGCTGTTGCCACCACAAGGTTAGTACACTCCTCCTCTAACTGTTTTAAGTAAGCATGGTTGAGTGCGCAACCTTTTCCTTAATTCAAAGTCTGACTTGAGCAACTAGGTAGACAAGTGTTTTTGCTATTTATTGAGATAAGGGAACCAAATGAGCAGTGAGAACCATAAGGTTATACAAATGTATTCTGATGAATACAAATATGGATTAGTACTTGCTGAGTACCAGCTACTGTGTGCGCTAAGTACTTCCTTTGCACTGTCTTCAATACATTATCTGTCATCTTTAATGCATTGCTTAACTTAATTTTTGATAAATATTAACTTTTAAGATGTGAAGAAGGCTTAAGGAGGAAATAGGTGGTAGAAACTGGAGATACCAGCTATAGAGAAGCAAAGAGGTAAAGGCTCTGGTTTAGGGGATGGCAAACTATGGACCTCAGGCCAATTTGACCATGTTGTTTATTTTTTATTTTATTTTGGTAAATTTTTTATTTGATAAAGTTCTCTAGGAACATAGCCAAACTCATTTGTTTATGTATTGTTACTGTTGTGCTACAGTGGCTCAGCTCAGTAATTGCCAGAGAAAATATGGGACAGAATAAAGAGCCTATAGGGACGATTAATATATATATATATTTTTATTTCTTTCATTTATTTATTTATCAATTTTAGAGAAAGGGGGGGGGAGCAGGAAGCATCAACTCCCATATGTACCTTGACCTGGCAAGCCCAGGGCTTCGAACCAGCCACCTCAGCATTCCAGGTCGACACTTGATCTACTGCGCCACCACAGGTCAGGCCGACAATTAATATTTAACAAAGAAGGCAAGAACATACAATGGGGCAAAGACAGTCTATTCAAAATGGAGTTTCAAATATTCGACAGATACATGCAAAAAAGTGAAACTCGACCACCTTCTCACACCATACACAAGAATAAACTCAAAATGGATTAAAGACTTAAATATTAGACTCAAAAGAATATAAATCCTAGAAGAAAACATAGGCAGTAAAATCTTCCTCATAGCAGTATTTTTTCTGATGTATCTCCTTGGTCACAGGAAACAAGAGCAAAGATAAACAAATGAGACTACATCAAACTAAAATGTATTTGTACAGCAAAGAAACCATCAACAAAATGAAATTCATATTCACCAATACATCTGATAAGGGATTAATATGCAAAATTTATAAAGAACTTATAAAACTCAACATCAAAATAATCCAAACAATCCAATTAAAAAATGGGCCAAGGACCTGAATGGATACTTTTATAAACAGGAAAGATGGCGAATAGACACATGAAAAGATGTTCAACATCACTAAACATCAGAAAAATGCAAATTAAAACCACAATAAGCTATCACCTCACACCTGTCAGAATGGCTGCCATCAAGAAATCAACACAGGTTTGATTCTCAATCAGAGCACATACAAGGAGCAAAAAATGAATGCATGAATAAGCAAAACAACAATTCTCTCTCCCTCTCTCAAATCAATAAATAAAAATTTAAAAAAAGAAAGAAATCAACAAACAACAAGTGTTGGCGAGGGTGTGAAAAAAAGGGAACCCTCGTGCACCGTTGATGGGAATGCAGATAGGTGCAGCCTCTGTGGAAAGCAGTATGGAGTTATCTCAAAAATTTAAAAATGAAACTGCCTTTTGACTCTGTGACCTCACTTCTGGGAATACATCTCAAGAATCCTGAAACACTAATTTGAAAGAATATATGCACCCCTATGTTCACTGCAGTGTTATTTACAACAGCCAAGAACGGGAAACAGCCCAAGTGCCCATCAGCAGATGAATGGATAAAAAAGCTGTGGTACATTTACACAGTGAAATACTTAATGGCCATAAAAAATAAGGAAATATTACATTTTGTGACAGCATGAATGGACCTAGAGAATAGTATGCTATGTGAAATAAGCCAGTCAGAGAAAGACAAGTACCATATGATTTCACCCATGTGTGGAATCTAATGAACAAAATGAACTAACAAGCAAAATAGAGAAAGACTCATAGAGAGCAGGCTGACAGCTATTGGGTGGTAGGCAAGGGAGGTGGAGCAATAGAGGAAAAAAGGACAAAAAGCCCCTTATGGACAAGGACAATGGTGCAGTGATTGCCGGGAGGGAGTAGGTAGAGGAGGGTGTAGGGGGGATAAATGGTGATGGACAAGGACTTGACTTGGTGGGGGGGGGGTGGTGAATGTACAATACAGTGTCCAGAGAGATGTGTTGAAGAACCGGGCACCTGAACCCTGTATAATTATGTTAACTAGTGTAATCCTAAGAAATACTATTTTTAAAAAGAGCAGTAAATTCCTCACCTATCAGAACAACAGCAACAAAATACACTTTTTGGACTAAAAGATATGTAAGTTATATTCTTATGTCAGTGTCAAACTTTTATGCCTAAGTATACTAGATTCACTTTCCCATTATTTCAACCTCAAGCATGAAGGTTAAACCAGAATCTGTTGCTGTTGTCCCTCACAGTATATATATATACTGTGAAGTTGCCGGTTCAAAACCCTGGGCTTGCCTGGTCAAGGCACATATGGGAGTTGATGCTTCCTGCTCCTCCCCCCTTCTCTCTCTCTCTCTCTCTCTCTCTCTCTCTCTCTCTCTCCTCTCTATAATGAATAAATAAAAAAATCTTAAAAAAATTCAGATCCTATACAGTTGAATTTAAATCTCTTTTTAAAACATCATTTGGCTTTCAATTGTTTCTAACAGAAAACACACACACACACACACACACACACACACACACACACACACACACACTGAAAACACAGGGTGATTATTTGTGAACCATATTTATAAATATAGAAATTTCCACACAAACCAAACACAAAGACAGAAATGCACCTTATACTACGTGCAACATTTTATACCATTCAACAGGCATTTGCTGATACCCTACTGTGTACAAAGTATCCAACAAGAGTGGGGGTGGATGAGAAAATGAGCCAGACTGGGATAGTATCTCCCATGACACACTTTTAAGTCACTTTGCACTTTTCTATCAAGGCAAGCTTTGTGATTTTGACTAATTATGACTTTATTTGTTTAGTTCTGTCTCTCCTCACTGGAGCAGATACCCCATTAGGAGGATACCAGTTAACACACATCCTGGTATCTGTCACAGAGTAGAAATTAAGTAAATATTTACCGAGTTACAATATAATGTTATGTTAAGATGTTATAAGGTAGTAAACAAGAGTGTCAGTTAAAAAAAATTCACTTCGTTTAACATTAAAAAGTTAGAAGAAATTGTCCATTTAGAGCAGCATGAGAGAGGAAAGATGAATTCTGCCTTGTTTTTCATTCTACAAAGTCTTCAAGACCAAATAGCTTTCAAAACCCCAGGGAACAGTGAACCAACACTCATACCTTTTTCCATGTGTTGGCGGAAAGAGCTATCATTACTCTTGGTAGAATTTTATATTGTTCAACTAGGGCTTTATTAAATTTCCAACAAATACCTGCTACCGTCTCTTTGGAAGTCTTCCTAGAAACTAACTGGAACAGGACTCAACTGAATGAAAAGGACCTAGTAGCTCCATATACCTATTCAAAATGTATGGGAATTTCATTAAAGATGGCTTTTACCTTAAAATTGCATTTCTGTCTATAGGCTGATATTCAAAAACCCTGAAACACTTTATTTAAATAAAATTAAAAGACTTCTTTCCCTCCATATGTACATCTCAGCTTACAATTAAATTCTTTATGGTTTAGTGATTTACAGTTACTAGGCTGTTAGTGATTACTAGCAAGTAAAATGCCTTTGGTTATTTATGTCTTAAAATTTTGTCCAATTAAATTAAATAAAGCTTACATTAAATTAAAAGTAATTCCCTGAGAAATTTTTAATTTGAAAAGAAAGTGATTTTCTTCCTCATGATATGGAAAGAGATAATTATAAAAATAAAGTTAGCATCAGTGGTGTCCTAAAAAGAGTTCCAGCTTTGGGGTGTATCTGTCTATCATGAAACTTCTTCTGATTCTCAGTTTTCTGATAATTGAATGGGGATGACAACGCATACATATAAGGTAATGAAAATGAAAACGAACAATTCATGCTATTGCTAATTATGTTTTTTAATAACTGGTGAGCATATAGTGTAAATCGTAAAGATTTACTTTTAGTTCCATTCTGCAGTGACTCCCAGAAAACATAGAATGTAAGTAATAATTTTTATAAAATATCTACAATATTTCTTGAGTCCTCCCCCTTATCCTTCTCCTGCCACTATTATCATTATGGTAAGCAGAATGGCTCCCCAAGATGCCCATGCATCATTTTCTAGAATCTGAAAATATGTTATGCTATATGGCAAAAGGCACTTCGCAAATGTAATTAAAGTTAAGGACCTTAAAACAGGGAGATATCCTGGATCATCTCAGTGGGTCTGATTTAAAGATTCCTTAAAAGCAGAGAACTCTCTTGAACCAGAGGGCAGAAGAAACATAGCAAAATGGGAGCTCTCAGAGAGCTCAGAGCACAAGAAACATTCAGTGTGCTTTAAGATGAAGGGGGCCATGAGTCAAAAGGGGAGCTCAGTGCTACAAAAACAAGGAGTTGAATTCTGCAACCTCCTGAATAAGCCTGGAAATGGAGTCTTCCCTAGAGCCTTCAGATAAAAACCCTGCCTTGATAGCGCTGATTTTGTCTTGTGAGACACTGAGCAGCGAACCCAGCTGAGCTTACCCAGACTTCTGACAGATGGTGAATTTAAGTTGCTAAATTTGTGGAAATTTGCTATGGCAGCAATAAAAAACTAATTGACCAGGCAGGCTTTCATCATCTCTGCTCTGAACAAATAAAATCATCTCTTATTCTTGAACTCTAGATCCTTATTGACAGACTCTTTCTAGCTCTGATTGTCATGACCTGTTCCAAATCCTGAATAGCTCCCTATTGCCAACTCTATAGTTTTAACTACTTGGATTGATGTTATGTTATTTGTATCTGTCCCCAGCCACTATTGTTAGTCTCATCTCCCACTATGTCAAATACTTTCTTTTCTGCTCATACATAAACCACATTTTCGTATCTCTAAGTCTAATATTGTCCATGTCTGAAATGTCCATGCCTGTTCTCAGCATCCTCACTGTTTTAAACATTATCCACAATTCAAGGCTCAGATCAACTGTTATTTGGCATCAGTATTAGAAGTGATCATTTCTACTGTTACACTAATACAATAATATTAATAATAATAGCTAAGCTAATGGTAATATTAACAAAAGCAGATGCTATTTATTAAGAACTTAGTAAATGCTGGACAATGTTTTAAGTGCTTACATAAGTGCTCCTAACAACCTCATGAGGTTGAAAAATATGATTCCATTATTTTTATAGCTGAGGAAGTGGAGCATAGAGATGTTAAATAACTTGCCCATGTAGCAGTGCTGAGATCTGAACTCTGTAGCTCTAAAATCCGTTCTCCACCCTATTACACTTCCTTCCAGAATATTCTTTGTACCTCATGTTTGTCTTCATCATGCTCCACTTTGTTTTATATTTACTTAAGCCTTTTAGTGATTTGAAGACCCTTGAGTATAAAAGCTATGAGAAAGAAGGACTAAGTATTGTCTTCCACAGTATATACCAAAATGCTTTCTTTGCAAGTATTGTAGTTGATAAAAAAAATGTTATTTAAAAAAAAATTATGGCAATATTTGCATTTTAGGGAAATGATTTAAAAACCATAAGAATACATTAGCAAATTTTTAACAATCTGAATGAGTGTAATCTTTATGTTTGGGAAGGAATAATGCAAGATAATTTGCATGTATAGATGTAAGTGGTAGTTTCTTAATAGCTTTCAAGGGTCTATTTATTCTTTCTACAAATGATAACAAGACACTAGAATATGAGATAAATATTCAACATATTTATAAGATCATTTTTAAATTTTAAAACTTCAATGTACCAATTTAATATCTTGAGGAAAATAATTTTAAGTTACCTGTCTATAACAAAGGTGAATTAACTGGAATTGTCCATTCATTCATTCATTCATTCTAAAAAATACTGAATATTTAGTAAATATCAACTATTATCTTAGGTACCAGAGATATTAAAACGATAAAATATAGTTCCTCCCATCAAGGACTTTATAGACAAATAAATAATAATACAACATGTTATTAATACACAGATGATTCTTAAGAATCTGAAAACCAGGTTTATATTTTTCTATTATAAAAAACATTTTTCTTAACTCAACAATAAAAAAAAATCAAACGAGCCAATTAGAAAATGGACAAAGGAGCCCTGGCCAGTTGGCTCAGCGGTAGAGCGTTGGCCTGGCGTGCGGGGGACCCGGGTTCGATTCCCGGCCAGGGCACAGAGGAGAAGCGCCCATTTGCTTCTCCACCCCCCCCTCCTTCCTCTCTGTCTCTCTCTTCCCCTCCCGCAGCCAAGGCTCCATTGGAGCAAAGATGGCCCGGGCGCTGGGGATGGCTCCTTGGCCTCTGCCCCAGGCGCTAGAGTGGCTCTGGTCGCGGCAGAGAGATGCCCCGGAGGGGCAGAGCATCGCCCCCTGGTGGGCAGAGCGTTGCCCCTGGTGGGCGTGCCGGGTGGATCCCGGTCGGGTGCATGCGGGAGTCTGTCTGTCTCTCCCTGTTTCCAGCTTCAGAAAAATACAAAAAAAAAAAAAAAAAAAAAAGAAAGAAAGAAAGAAATGGGCAAAGGACTTGAATAATTTCCCTAAAAATATATACAAACAGCCAATGAGCACATAGAAAGATGCTCAATATCACTAATCATTAGGGAAATGTAAAATAAACTACACTGAGATACTACCTCATCCATTAGCCATAGGATGGCTATGATAAAAAATAAGTGTTGGCAAGGATAGGGAAAAAGTTGGACCCTTGTACACTGTTGGTGACAGGGTAAAATGATGCAGCTACTATGGTAAACAGTGTGGCAGTTCCTCAGAAAATTAAAATAAAATTACTATATGACCCAACCATTCATTCTACTGTGAATATATGCTCAAAAGAACTGAAAGCACGGTCTCAAAGAGATAAAGGTCATAGCAACCTTATTCACAACTGTTAGAAGGTGGGTATGACCCAAATATCCATTGAATAATAGTCATCCTTAAAAAAGAAAGATATTCTGACATGCTACAACATGTATACAACTCAAGGAAGTTATGATACGCGACACAAACCAGTCACAAAAGGACAAATACTGTGTAATTCCACTTATATGAGGTACACAGTGTAGTCAAATTTAAAGGAAATAAAATGTAGTTGGCAGAAGTTGGAGGAGGAGGTGGATGGAGAGTTGTTTAATGGACACAGTTTGAGTGCTGGAGATGAACAGAGGTGATGGTTGGATGAAAATGTGAAGGTCTTATTGTCACTAACTTGCACACTTAAAAATGGTTAAGGTGGTAAATTTCAAGTTATGTTTTACCCCAATTAAAAAAATCAAAATAAGGTTTTTTAAGAACAAATAATATGAAATCCAATTAAAACTTAAGAAATGCTGAATTAATTTTCATTAATAATAAAATTGCTTTCATTCTCAGGTACTTGCTGATCCTGCCTGGCTACAGAAGTTTTTTAACAGAATAATATGTTAATATAGCTTTCACTTATAAGAAATAGTTTGTTTATTCCAATTATATTACATACTTGAATCACTTGAACTTATTAGCAAATTACAAATAGTAGAATCACTATCAATAACTTTAATTAATGGCTGATAGTATTATAATTTCAAAAATGAAATATATAACTAAATTTAGTGTTAAAGGCACATTCTTTGTTAAATCTTTAGTATGTTAGATATCCCATGGTGTTAGTCTGATTTCTAATGACATGAAAAGACAATTCCAATACCACTACTTAACATTTCAATTCTTCATTTTCTTAATTTCTCTGTTAGTAGACCTGTGAATTCAGCAAACAATCCCTAAGAACTATTACATACCAGAACAGTGGTTTTGAGCCTTTTGGAATTACATTCTAGACCAGCTGTCTTAAATATTTTTAAATATCACCTTCCCTCCATTTCAATAAAAGTTATGTATAAATGCTACATATATTCTGTGATACTTTTACAATTCCTAAAACATACAAATACTTTTAAAGATTCAAATGCAATATATATTTGCAAATCATTATTTCTAATGGTAAAATAAGACCCTAAGCTCTCAGGAAAAATGTTTAAAGTAATGTGCTGGTAATTTTCAAAAATATGGGTTTTCTTACCAAACCTCTTTCTCTTTTTCCTGAGCACTCCCTGAACTACATTTCCCAACCACTTACTTTTTTTTCTTTTATTTTTCTTAAATGAGAAGTGGGGAGGTAGAGTGAAAGACTTCCACATGCACCCAGACCAGGATCCACCCAGCAAGCACCTTATTGGGGGATGCTCTGCCCATCTGGAGCCACTGCACTGTTACTTGGCAACCAAGCTATTTTAGTGCCTGAGGTGGAGGCCATGGAGCCATCATCAGTGCTCTGAGCCAACTTGCTCCAACTGAGCCATGGCTGTAGGAAGGGAAGAGAGAGATAGAAAGAGAGAAGAGAGAAGGGGAGGGGTGGAGAAGAAGATGGCACTTCTCTTATGTGCTCTGATTGGAAATTGAAGCCGGGATGTCCATGCACCAGGCCAATGCTCTACCATAGAGTGAACCTACCAGGATCCCAACCTCCTATTTTCTATCATTGGTCTTGTGATTGAGTTGAAGACAATGAAATACAAGCAGAAGTGACTTTGCTATTTCCATTTCTTGCTTATAAAAACTTCCCATACACTGGCTGAACAGAGAGGGCCCCAAGGCACCAAAGAGGGTAAAGCCACAGACAAAAAGAGCCCCAAACCATGAATGGCTGTAAGAAAAGCAACCTTCTCAACTAGGAATAATTGCATTGGGCTGATATTTGTCAATAAATAAACATCTTTTAAATTAAGTTTTCGAGGTTTATAGAACAGCTGGAATTATGCTAGTTAATAAATAGAGAAATTTGAAGGTCTGCTTCCAAATTCAGTTTTCTCATACTTACTTTTAATGATATCATAGTTGAAAAAGAAACTTAATAAAGACAGACCATACACAATATAAACTATAGATGCATGGTAAGGCTTATTATTAATAATATTAATGTAAATCTATATTTTATTAGTATTGCTGATAACTTTGAATTTTTTGGTGAGCTTCTTGTCAGATCTTAGAGTATCACTGTATTTATGTCATCAATGGCTGATGAAGAGCTTGACTAAGAGAAGTTTCAGATCTACTTTTTTGGTGTGTAATTGCAATATTAGATTATATTTGACTGGCAGTTTCATTTCAAGAAAATGACAGTTTCATTACCCTAAGTAATCCTAGCCAGTGCTATGGCATCACATGCTATCTGTTGATTACTCCCAAATTACATCCTTTGTCTTGAACTAATTAGCTTTAAATGCATATCCAACTAACCATATAACAACTGCATTTAAATGTCTTAATGTGCATCTCAAAATCAACATGTCTAAAATAAAATTCTTGATTCCTCTATGAGGCTGAATTGGCTATTGATGTCTTACATCTATAAAGTGATTTTTAAGTTTCAGACCATTTTCTTACATATTAAAATATTATATTTTTATTGAACTTATTGTGGGTGACATTGGTTAAGATAATTATATATGTTTCAGGTGTACATTTCTTTTTTTTTCAATTTTCTTTTTTTATTGATTTAAATGTATTGTGTTTACATAGATTCAAGTGTCCCACCAAATACATCCCCCTCCACTCCCATGTTCACTCAACATCCCCCTTGCCCCCTCCCCCCAATGCCCTCCTCCTTCCCTCCAGGATTTGCTTTTCTGCTTTCTATAATGCTGCATTATATGTATGTGTGTGTGTGTGTGTGTGTGTGTGTGTGTGTGTATAATATATCATCTGTATATTGAATTGTGGTGTTTATCACCCTAAGTCAAGTCTCCTTCCATTTCTATTTACCCCCTTTTACCCTCCTCTAGCTCCTTCCACTCCTTTTCCCTCTGGTAATCTCTATACTGTTATCTGTGTCTATGAGTTTTTTTCCTTAATCTCTTCACCTTTTTCACCAGTCCTCCAACCCTCCTCCCCTCTGACAGCTGTCAGTCTGTTCTCTGTATCTATGAGTATGTTTCTATTTTGTTTATTTTGTTCATTAAATTCCACATATAAGGGAATCATGTACTTGTCTTTCTCTGACTGGATTATTTCACTTAGCAGAATGCTCTCCAGGTCCATCTATGCTGCCCTGTTGAGAAAGCTGGCGTCAATTCCATCTGCCAGATGCACATTCTGTAACTCAGATTTGTTAAGTAGATTTTTAAAGAGGCCATAGTTGATAGTTTATATAATCCAGAGTAAGCAATAGATTCAAAGCCTCCTTATTCTTTCTATATGCTTTCTATTAGGTTATAATACCTAGTAAGTCATATTTAATCCATATTTAATCATTAGAAATGGTAAGTTTAAAGATGAGTTTCCAGTTAACAGGAAAAGGAACATATAAAATAGCATAGCAGAAGAGATATAACTTAGCTGCCATGTGTACTGGCCAACAACCTTTATAGATGGCTTCTCCCTTGCGAATTGTTCACCTGTGATTACTATATCATCCAGAATAATTTCACTATTCTTTAGTAAGATCTCATTTTGTTGAGTTTTTTACATTTCAGGAAGCAAGTAAGCAGTCTGTCTGGTCTTGTTTTGCAATGATATTTATTTATTTATTTATTTATTTTTATTCATTTTAGAGAGGAGAGGAAAAGACAGAGAGAGAGAAGGGGGGAGGAGGAGCTGGAAGCATCAACTCCCATATGTGCCTTGACCAGGCAAGCCCAGAGTTTCGAACCAGTGACCTCAGCATTTCCAGGTTGACGCTTTATCCACTGCGCCACCACAGGTCAGGCTATTATTCATTTTTAGAGAGGAGAGAGAGAGGGAGAGAGAGAAACAGAGAGAGAGAAGGGGGAGGAGCTGGAAGCATCAACTCCCATACTTGCCTTGACCAGGCAAGCCCAGGGTTTCAAACCGGTGACCTCAGCATTTCCAGGTCGACGCTTTATCCACTGCGCCACCACAGGCCAGGCCATGATATTTATTTTTTAAGGGATAAATATCATCTTAAAAATTTGAAAACTTTATTGTATATCATTCAGTAAATGATAACTCGAACTTAATTATAGGGAGGCCAGGAAAATCAAGAGAATGCTAAATGAATCTTTGAAAGTGTAAATATATTAGTTAAAAATTTATTTCAGTTACTCAGTATACACACACACACACACACACACACACACACACATATATGTCTAAACAAAGGATCTATTGTAAAATCCAATATCAAAAAAATTTATTATTTTAGTTATCACTATCACATAATCCAATAGTTTAGATATTAAACTTGAAGATTTCAGTTTTAAGTACCATTGGAGCTTTGATTATAATTTTTTTTATTAAGAAAACATAAACATCTTACTTAAAACAAATAGATGGCCCTGGCCAGGTTGCTCAGTGGATAGAGCATTGTCTCAGCACTCTGAGGTTGCACAAACGAGAAACAACCAATGAATGCACAACTAAATGGAACTCAGTGGAACAATGAGTTGATGCTTCTCTCTTCTTTTCCTTCTCTTTTTCTCTTTCCCTTCCTCTCTCTCTCCCTCTCAAATCAATGGGGGAAAGAAAGAGAAAGAAAGAAATATACATAGAGAATTTAGGAACCCATTGAAAATCTGGAGTCTAGTAACTAAAAAACAATTTCTGTTATTCTACAGGTACACGTAAGCTGGAAAATGTGCGATATTTTTAATTCGGTCTATAGGTTGAAGCCATAAGGTGGACAGGTAAAAATAATTGCACATTTTAAGAGCGATTAAAATCTTAGCTGTAAATTGTTACTGAGTATTAATTAAAGTGTTGAAATAGGAATACTTTATTTTCTGCTATACTCTAAGTAGAAAGAAGCTCTAAGCTATAATAAAGAACCAGACTACATTTCTTTTCTTTTTTTTTAACAGAGACAGAGAGAGAGAGTCAGAGAGAGGGACAGACAGAAACAGACAGACAGGAACAGAGAGATGAGAAGCATCAATCATTAGTTTTTCGTTGTGCATTGCGACACCTTAATTGTTCATTGATTGCTTTCTCATATGTGCCTTGACCGTGGGCCTTCAGCAGACCGAGTAACCCCTTGCTTGAGCCAGCGACCTTGGGTCCAAGCTGGTGAAAATTTTTGTTCAAACCAGATGAGCCCATGCTCAAGCTGGCGAGCTCGGGGTCTTGAACCTGGGTCCTCTGCATCCCAGTCTGATGCTCTATCCACTGCGCCACCACCTGGTCAGGCCAGACTACATTTCTTAAATCTTCCAATATCACAATGTGAAGATTAAAAACCTATAACTATTCATATGTAAAAACCAAATCAATGTTTTACAAAATCTCAGTTTATAGTTAATGGATATATACTTTTTCAATAAAAATGTTTTCAAGATAAGATATATGGGATATTTATGTCAAAACTATAAAGATATAAAATCGATCATTTAGAAACACTGATCATTCTCTTCTTGAAATCCTCTAGACTCCTAGCTTCTGTGACAGTACTTTCATAGTTCTTGTCCTTTCCTCATTATCATTCCTCTTGGTCTCCTTTATAAGCTCAGGAGTCATCGTTCTTCCTCTTCCCCTAACCTACCCTTTCTTTCATACTTCCAGTAGCCATTAATAATAGCACTATGACCATCTACCTACTGATGCAAGCCAGAAATACAAAAATCATCTTAGAATTCTCTCCTTCACTTCCCTATATTTAGAGTCACTAAATTAAATGGCTGACTACTAATTCCTTCTTTAATATTTCTCTGTAACTATCACTTCTATTTTTATGACAACTGACTTAATTTGATTCATTCAGACTCTTATCTGAATTATTGTACTACACTACTAATTCATTCTAAAGCACTCTTTACCAGATGCTGACTTAAGTTTACTTTTTCATTATAGCCCCACTAGAATATAAGCTCAAAGAGAAAGATCTCTTTTTTTGTTCATGTTTTCTTTAGGATACTTCCTGGCATATGGTAGATACTTTAAAAATATGTGTTAGAAAAATAAATGGCAGCCTGAATGTCCTACAAATTATGTAAATTATGTCCTATAAATTATGCAAATCTGACCAGATCTATCTTCTACTGATAACCTTTTAAAATTTCTTATAACCTATAAATTAATATTATCTACAGGATTCTCCACGATCTGGCCTCTAGTTCTCTACATCTCTAGCCACATTCAGTTCAGTCCAACATTTTCTAGTAAAATTACCTCACTATCATTCCTGTACATGTCATGCTTCTATGCCTTGGTTCATTATAATTTTTTATGGTTTCTATCTGGAACACCTTTCAAATTGTCCTATACTTGGTTAACATTTACTCTTCTTTCAGGCCTTAAATCAGGTATCATCTCCTTCAGGCATTTATTTCTGGAACTCCAGGTTGGATAAAGTGCACTTCCTCTGGGCACCCAGCACATTCCACCCAGTGGCAGTTTTACCGCTGACATATTACCTTGAAGCATTCTGTTTAAGTACCTATCTCCTACCAGATTATAAGCAAGTTGGGTTAGAAACTATTTCTTATTCATCCTTGTTCTCCATGTGCTTGGTACATAGTAAGTGCTCAATATGTATTTAAAAACCCTGAATAAATGGAATCAATTATTTGGTTTAGCATCACATACCCTCTTACTTGTAGTCTTAATGTCTGTTTTAGGTTCTTAGTTTTATTTAATCAATAGATTTTATTTTTTAGAGCAGTTATTGTTTATAGATATTTGTAAGTTTTAAAAGGAAAAGTATAATAAAATAAGTTCTAACTGCCAGAGAAATAGAAAAAAAATTTCTAAAAGCCAATGTTTATGATATTTGCATTGCATGGTTAATTATGCATGTATGTTAGCAATTAAAAATCATTTAAATACAATTTTTATGTTCATAAATCACATTTCTATTTCTATATTAAAATGCAAAACAACATTTTGAAACACTAAATGAAAAATCCCTATAACAATCATATTAAATATAGTGAGTAACAACCAGGTTATAAGTAATACCATCAAATAACTATTTCAATATTATTATTTTATAGTATTATATTATAACATATTATATATTATATTATATTATTATATATATTCAATAAAACTCAGATTCCAAAAATCACTGTCACAGTTAATAAAATCAAGATTAGCCAGGTCCAAGAAAGAATGTATCTTTAAATTCTTTTGTGTTGCACATTTAAGTCTTGACTTTTGTGTACAAGAACCCTAGTATTCAAACATAAATGAGATGTAATCCATTTGCCTATAATTTATTTGCTGTAAAAGAAACACCATATTATATGCTTTTGTTTGGTAAGTAGAAGATTTGCTATTATTTCCAAGATATCAGGGATTTAATGTTTAATTATCAACACCCATTTGAAAAAAAATACATTGTTTTGACTCACAGATTTTTTAATTGCTAGTAGTGGTTTTTCTGAGTAGGAGTGTTGTATCTAATCTATTTCGGCAGATGTGCTTTAGCAACTGAGTCTTAAATTAGTCAAGCCTTGAATATCTTCACTTCAGCAGATAATTGCTCCATCCCTGCTGCTGGAGAATGTTGTTGCTTGAAGTTTTAACGGAAATAAAACTGCTGTGAGAAAACTGATACTACTGGCAAACGCTGCTTACAAACTGAAAAAGAAGTTAGGTTGTCAGCAGTAAAAATATATTAGTCACACAGAGTCCGAGGTATCATCTTGGTCACCATAACTGCTGGGAATGAAATTGAATTTGGTTGGTTCTACCTTGAGAAATCTGCAGAAGAGCAAGTATGTCATAGATCAGAACATCTTTACAAAGGATCAGCAACTGGCAATCAGGGGGACCACAGCTTGGCTTTTTCCTGAGGAAGAAAGACTTTAAATGCATTTCAAGAACAGTAGCTGAGAGGTTCACTTTAGAGCAGTTTCACTCATCACTGAAAAACAAAGTCAGTTATATTTTCAGAAAAATTGACTAGTTTGGTGTTCTTTCTCTCTGGAACATGTCATCATCCACATATTACTGCAATAAAAAGAGTAAAAGGAAAAGAATATGTCTTTTAATTGTAACTCAAAGATAAAGTCGAAAGTAACATAAAAATGCCTACCCGTTTGGCTGAGCTGAGAAGCGCTGCGACTTTTCCGCGAGAGACCAACAATAGCTACCATTTTGGCCCCAATGCTAGAGCGCCGCTTTTGGCTGCTGGTGCCCAGGGCGCCCACCGCGGTGTCAGATTGGCTGCCGTCATTCTTCTCCAGCGAGCACATGTCTCCGCTGATGCTGGTGCTTTTAGTCATGTTCTTCCCTGAGATGCCCATTTGTCTGCTTTGCATTTTGGATGTAAAGACACTGCAGGCCGATGGATCATTAAAAGTGAAGACGAGTAAAAAGGAAAAGACAGAAAAGGTATTTTAGATGAAACATCTAAAATTTAATTAAATTATATCATTTACAGGATATAGTTTTCAAATTAAAATTTTTCAAATACCATCGTCTTGAAACTATATAGGATAACCTTAACTCAACTATGAAAGATCTGACTTGTGATTTCATTTCTGGTGTCAGAGAAGACACTAGTTTGCAAGGCCATAGGGAAAAATAATTCATGAAAAACCAGTGGGCTCACTGAAGAGACTGTGCTGTTCTGCAAATGCAGATATGCTGTGAGGCAGCTGTAGAGCATAAGGAAGAAGTTTCCCAAAGCATTCTTCTTCAATGTGATTCCCTATTGCCTTCAAAAAGAAATTAAATGAGTGAGAAAAGTTTTTTTAAATGGCAAAAATTACAGCATCCATTGCTAAGAGTGGCCTTTTAAAATAATTTTTTTCAATTTATGAAGAAAACTAATAAGGTTTACCTAACAATAACTAAATTTTCTAACAGGGATTGATGTTTTCATTAGCTTTGAATTAAAAAAATAATTTATTTCACTTTATATAATTTTGTATTTATTGATATCGTCTATATTAAAAATATTTTCCTCTTGCATTCATTTGACAGAAAGAAAAATCATTATCAGTTTTCTAGACAAGGGTCAGAAAGCAATCAATGTGTCAATGAAGCACGTGAGCTGATTGATGAGCTGCTACACTAACACTGTGAATGGGAGTGATCAGAGACGGACCCTGGACTTCTCTAGGATTACTGGCATGTGGTAGGAGGTTGGGTAAGGGAAAGAATCTGGAAGCGGGCTATCCAGCTGGCCCCATAAACCCGGAAGACTGTGAGGGAAGTAACCTGACTTGCAGACATAGGAGGACATATTTGTACATCACCAATTTTTAACTCAGTATTAGAAAGTCATAGTTTCTGCTTTACTTTGATTCTGATAAATCTGGATATGTAGCATATAATTATAGAAACAAAATAAAAAAACACATTAGAAATATTTTTATACATCATTTAAGAGATGAGAATTAGAAAACCGACCCATTAAGGATCTTATCTCTTATTTGTTGGTCATAGTAAAAAAATAATTTTTTTTCTCTCTATCCTAGAGTAAAATCTGCTGAAAGGATATGATAATTTGTTAATTTTATTAATGTATGTACATTTTCTCCAAGTATTTAAGAAGGGAAAGGCTCAATGTGAAGTAAAAAAAATACAGTAGAAGGCACTATTTTATCCTCTTTAGTTTCAAGGAGAAATGAGGCATAAATGGCAGAGAGAGAAGCAAGCAGAGAGAACAGTGTATATGCTTTTCTAAACTCCAAATCGATCATTTTCAAGCCTATTTGGTTTTGCTATTTGCAAACAGACATGGGCTTGAATCCCAACTTCGCTGCTACTTAAGTGACTTCCTCTAAAAAGAGTTCATTGGTCTACTCTGATTCCACTAATTCTACTCAGGTTCCACTAATTTATAAAATTGGAATATTTTTTTCTTCAAGAATATAGATAATATATCTGAAGTAAAAATTCAATAAATGTAAATTATAAAGTGGACAATAGATAAAATAAGGTTAAAGTCCTCCAACAAGTATTACATAAACACTTAACAGCATCAATAGAAACAATATTTATAATTATAAATTTAAAACTTTTTAGATTAAAATGTTTGAATGCTTCTCATTTACCACCAGCATTATATAATGGAGAGTAGACTATACTGAGTTAAGAATTCTGGGTTTGTTCTTTGGCTTAACTGACTGATTTTGGGAGTTGTTTCCCTTTCTGGAACTCAGTTTCCTTGTTTTATACGTGAGAAAACAGCAAGAAAGCACTAAGCAGAATGCCAGACACATAAGAGCTCCAAAACTTACTCTTTTCCTCTTTCTCATTATCACCATCATCCACTAAGCATCTATTAAATCCTAGAACTGAAATATTGATAGGGTTCCCTTTATCTATTAAATACTTTGCTCCTCTAGCTATCTCTTGTTCCAGGGATTCAGAGCAAATAAACATAGAGATGCAACATGAGATTTTCATAGTATGCTGTCATCAGAAAATGCATGGCATACCATAGAAAAATCAGTTTGCTTGTGATGAAGGCTTTGAAAATAATAAAATGTGCCTATACAGGCACAGTAACCTAGCATTCCTGTTATATAAGAATTTTTACCCCGAACATACATATATATACATGTTCATTGGCTGCTTTCTCATATGTGCCTTGACCAGGGGCTACAGCGGAGTGAGTAATCCCTTGTTCAAACCAGTGACCTTGGGCTCAAGTCAGCAACCTTGGGCTTCAAGCCAGTGACCTTGGACTTCAAGCCAGTGACCTTTGGGCTCAAGTCAGTGACCTTTGGGCTCAAGCCAGTGACCCTGCGCTCAAGCTGGTGAGCCTGTGCTCAAGCTGGATGAGCTCACAATTAAGCTGGCGACCTCGGGGTTTCGAAACTTGGGTACTCCACGTCCTAGTCTGATGCTCTCTATCCATTGCACTACTGCCTGGTCAGGCTGAACATATATTTCCTTAAAAAAACCACCTAATATATCATCTACCAAAGAGGTCAAAGATATACTCACAAAATATGGCTTATTGTACCTTGTGATTTTTGCATTTTAATTTTCATGGATGAATATAAAAGGCATAAAGAACTTGGGCAAAATCAAGGAGGATACGATAAATACTAACTGAAAGTGATAAATCAGTGGGTAGATTAGTATTTAATTATCATTTGATTTTAAAGAAGTACACTTCTCTTAAACCTAGCAACTTGGATAATGTATTATCTACAAAAAAAGGGGGTTATTACAATTTTTGTAAGAAGGATCTACTTCTCATCTCCTTGAAACTTTGAGCTCACCAGGTGAGTTTATAAATAGTTGCCCTGGTGCTGCGCTGTGAGGGGAGGGAGACTGTGAGGGAATCACAGTTGGTTTCCATCCTTTGCTCATTGGACTGTCACTTAAAACCACAAGGTAACAATGTTTCTAGAAAACAAGCTATCAACCAAAAATTTTAAAGTTTTGGGGCTCTTGATTTATGGAATAGTCTGCAAACATGTGTGATCATTTGGAATGCCCATTGTGGTCAAGAAAGCAAAGACCCATTACATTATCAATTACTTTTAAAAAGAAAATTTGTAAGGATCTGGTAATATAATACATTTTCATTGCTGCTGGTCATCTCAGTAATAGAATTCTGAAGAGCAATTTGGCAATACATATCGAAAACCTTACAAAAAAGCCTGCCTTTTAACCTATCAATTCTACTTTTAGGATTTAGCCTAATGAAAAACTTAGCAGTGTGTACAGATTTAGCAAGAATGATATATATTGAGAATTGATTACAACAGCAAAACATACACAAGAGAAAGTCCCATAAATCTCTAACAGTAGAGGGTGTCTGAATAAGTTATTTTCATAAATAAAATAGAATGTACCTTTGAAAATGCTGTTGTAAATAAATATTTATTGACATAAAATATGTTCTTGATATAAGAAAAAGAAGAGAAGAATCAAATATTTGCAGGTTGGTTGGCTGGCTGGCATACATACTAAATATGGATTTACCCTAATGCTAAAGAACACAGACAAATTCAGATGACAAAGGCTAGTCAGTGGCATAATTAGAAAGAAAAATTCACATTAAAAAAATAAAAAAATATTTCTTGCTAAAGTAGGTAGTTCGCGAAACCTAAATTCATGCTATGATCTACCAGTCACCTGCATAAGAGGGAGATAAAGGAAATATAAAGAAAAACAACTTATCTGTTGAGAAAGTTTTATACTCTTAAGAAAAAGTATAAATGCATATATAAAAGCCTAGAGGAATACACTGTGAACAGTGTCCTAAAAGTAGTTTTAATTTTTTCTGGTTGATAATTATGCTTAAAATTTTTTTTTTCTATTTAGTTTTTCCCAAAAAGGAGGGACTGGCAATAAGAAAATAAATTAAAATAGACAAATGAAACAGACAAAAAGAGCAAATTCTTCTTCCTTTTACATAGGTGAAAGTATTCAACCCACACAGTTCATTCCAGAGGCTAAAGGTATAATAGCATGACTTTCAAGCTAATCTTAAAATTTCTACACAATAACATCGGGTGTTGATATAGGATACTGAGTTTCAGAAAGAGACAGTGTTCTTACCTTTCTACATACTGCTTTATGCATGTTTTCTAATTTTTGCATTAGGAAAACAATGAAACACTAGATATTTGGTACTCTCAAAGTAAAAATATCTAAAATTGCCAATGCAAGTGATCTATTTCATGACATACACTCGTTGAAAGTTGTATTCTGAAGGATTTTTTAAAAGGTAAATCTAGCATTGTCAACCATTAGGAAAAAGGTACTGATTGAGAAGTAAAATATTTGTAAATATTCCCCCAAAATGTTATACAGCATCCCAAGGGTTACAGAAGTATGAGATTAAATGAAATGGAGGGTATGGCCATAGGGAGGAAAAAGTGTTAATGAAGAGATTTGAGTGAATAGAGCTAAGTGATTGGCTGTTAAGATGAAAGGTTTACTTCCTTTTTCCTTCCCTCTGTTGTGTTCTGGGGGCAGGTGCCAAGAGCTAATGAATACCTCTCACCACGATTAACTCATATTTGTTTACACAAGTTGATAGTCATTGGGCAGATGTCTGGATTATAAAATGTCATTTCTTGAATTCTGGCATATTCTCTGGTGTGTGTGTGTGTGTGTGTGTGTGTGTGTGTGTGTGTGTGTGTGTGTGATAGATAGATAGATAGAGAGAGAGAGAGAAACCCTGCTATTGTCTAATGTACCTCTAATTTAAACATTTATCTATATTAAATACTCTCCCTAAAATTTGGAACTTGAAATTATTATTATTATCCAAATTTATGATTTAGTAAGCTTTATTTCACTTACTCAAATGATAATCTAAATTTTAGGCAAGTAGTCTCCTTTTAACCAATGTTTATTGAACACACAAATATGGGATACAACATGTTATGACATAGTCTCTTAATTTACTGTCAAACAACATGCAAAATGCAAATATGGCTGCATAAGAGCATGGTCTTAACTTATAATTTAACTGAAATTCCAATGACCAACTCTAATATCAAGAAACCCTAATTGTTATACATTCAAGAAGACAGCTGTGAAGAGTATGTAAAAATTGGGTTTCTCATGTTAATTCTTTGATTTCTGGAAATGCCAAATTTAAAACAGTATTCTTAATGTTACTGCAGCCACTGTATATAAATGCATCCTATCAATATTCTATAATGTATTAGAATACCATCAAATTTCTTGGACAGTGTTGTGTGCCTATGCCACAAAGTTGATATCCAGCATTAGAAAAAAAATAGTTATCTAATTAATAAAGTATGTTTTTTCAAAAACATCTGCTTTGATTATAGCCATTAGTAATGAAGATCTGTGTCAGGTTCTTAGGTCTTGGGTCTCATGGTTGGAAGCAGTCAGAGCCTTGGTGGTTATAGGGAATGTCACTGTTTAGTTAGGATAATTTAAAAAGTACCAGGAAGGCATGTAACTTCCAAAATTCCTTTCCCAACAGCTTGCAAATGACTAAAATTCCACTATATTATCACAATGTCTAGATCCAAAACCAGATTGCTAATGGTTTACCAGCGAAGTTTCTTTTACTTATTTTCCTAACTTAGTGGATGTGGATGTTAGAGATCATTGTTATGGTACTTTTAACCTCCAAATTTGTGAGACTAAAATACTTGTGTTAATTTGTGCAGTAGACTATGTTCCCAGGCATCATTACTGAAGTTTAAGTTTGTTTTATGAGTCTCTCAGAAATCATCATGAATGAAAAGACAGTAATCTTTTTCAATGATTATAAGGACAGTAATATCTTGACAAGATGTCCTTCATCATATATACTGAGTCTTTTTTGGAACCATTTAAAAGAAGGCCTTCAGCTTGTTAGAAATCTAAACTGTTTTTCTTTCTCAGAGTCTAAGTCAGTCAGTCCTATACAGACTGTGACTGCTGTGGTATGATGTCTCAGCATGAGCAACACTAGTCGTTCACGGTTAGGAAGTCCACTGAAATTGGGGCTAACACTGGGAAGTTAAGTGAACCATTTTTTTTTAGTTTACTGCATGGTTTTTGGACTTTTCCTACTACTATTAGAAATGTGAGAGATTTTAAGAGTAGCAAGATAAAACCATGCATTATAAAAAAAAAAAGCACTGGCAGATTTTTCTGGAGCTAAAACATACGTTTCCCAATGTTCAGAATTTCTACAATGTATGTGAGACATTAAGTATTGCATTTTTTTTAACTCATTACATAAACAGAGCAAAATATACAGTGAGAATGTTGAGACTAAAGCTATGCTTCTCTAGGTATCAGCACTTCAATATTCTTTGGTTGGGGTAATCAACAAAATGAATCTATAGTTGTTTTGCATTGTTTGCCCCCCAAAAGGTGTTTTGAAAAGAGAATTGCTGATCAATATGCTTCATAGAGAAACAGATTTGAAATGGGCCTGATTCTTCATATTTAGATAATGAAATACAGCAGTCCTTTTATTCATGGGGGATATGTCCCAAAGACCCCAGTGGATGCCTGAAATCGTGGGTGTTATCAAGCCCTATATATACTACACTTCCTCCTGCCCCAGCACACCTTTCACTTAAAGGAAGCATCACTACTTATGCGCTTAGGGCCATTAGTCAGTGTAATAAGGATTACCTGAGCACAAGCACCTTCATACTATGACAGTGGATCTGATTAAGAAGTGCTACGAAATGACTAATGGGCAGGCAGGTCACATTATACAGCTAAGATACCCTGTAAAAAGAGATGATTCACATTCTGGGCAGGGCAGAGCAGGAAGGTGTAAAATTTCATCATGCACCTCAGGATGGCAAATAACTTAAAAATTATGAATTGCTTCAATCTAAAATATCCCATTAAATATTTCTGGACTGAGGTGGACTACAGGTAATAAACAGTTACAGTGAAACCATGGACAATGAGGCTGGGCAGGCAGCTACTGGAATTCTTCTATTTTTCAAGTTCTTTTAAGCTTAGGGCTTTAGTTTCTCATACAAAATATTTTATACTCAATTATTTGGTAGATAAGCAGTTCAACAATATTATGTGACTTACTAAAGGCAACAAGATCTGATAATTTTATCCAGAGGTAAAACCTAAATTTAGGTTCAAAGTCAAACAGAAATGGGTTTCTATCCTATTTCTATCATTTAATAGTTCATGACCTTGAGAATATTTCTTTACCTGTTCTGAGCATTAGTTTTCTCATCTATTTATTATATACATTTCCCCTTAAATGTAAGTTTCATGGGGCAAGGACATTACCTCTTTTGTTCACTGAGAAATCTTAGGTTTTAAAATAATGCCTGTCACATGGTGAGTATACAGTAAATATTTGTTGACTGAGTTAATTAATCTAACAAAAATAATAACTCTCACAAGGTTGTGACAAGGAATAAATGAAAAAATGTATACAGCATTTATTACACGTTAAATTTTTAGATCTAATTATTATATATATTTATAATTACACAAGGACATTGAGACTTAGTAAAAATATAAACTTAAACTTGCTAGATTTATTTGAAGCAGTTATTTTACATAAACAGAAAAGTTCCATGGCCTCAAAGAAATGACCCCTCAGACTTCATTTAGGTCAGTGGTCCCCAACCCCTGGGATGCGGACTGGTACTGGTCCGTGGGCCATTTGGTGCCGGTCCGCAGGGAAAGAATAAATAACTTACATTATTTCTGTTTTATTTATATTTAAGTCTGAACAATGTTTTATTTTTAAAAAATGACCAGATTCCCTCTGTTACATCCGCCTAAGACTCACTCTTGACACTTGTCTAGGTCACCTGATACATATTTCCGTCCCACCCTAAAGGCCGGTCCGTGAAAATATTTTCTGACATTAAACCGGTCCGTGGCCCAAAAAAGGTTGGGGACCACTGATTTAGGTGAATATGCCCATACTTTTTGTCATTTTAAACTTGAAAATATGTAATCCAATGAAAATATTTATGATTGTTACACATATGATTAATTAATAATGCATATACAAGTAAATGCAATTTAATGGACATTTATTATCTATAAAATGTCTTACTATGGTTGGTACTGAATAACAAGTTACACACCTTTGGCACTAGGTGAAATGCTACACACAATCCATGCAAATAAGGTTACTCTTCCGTTTTATTGATAAATAATGAGTAAAATGGGAAGTTCTCTTTATTTTACAGATTATCTTCCTGAAAACACTTCCAACCTCCAAAACTTTCTCATAAGCCCCTTTTTACAAAGAATGCCAATTTAAGTGCTGTATTGCTGCTTGTAGCTAAATGCTATTAAGACCGGACAAAAATGCCTAGTGAGATTAGAGACAAGGATAACTGAGAAGAGGTCATCAAGAAGGAGTCACCACTGCCACCTGGGCACACTTGGGAAAACTGTTCACATGAAATGTTAAAGTATTACTTTTTCAAGCTGTGTTGAGAACTAACAACAATATCCAAGAGTATTATTACTTTCATTATATTTATAATTAGCCACTCTATGAAACCAATACACTTCCATTTTCAAATGAACTCACTCATCATAATAAAATAATAAAGTTAAATAAAATTTAAGCAAATTGTAAATATTGTGTCTCAAACACGCTTCTTATAGTAAATTTATAGGCTACTTCTGCTTTTATGAATATTTATTGATAATAGGCTCTATTCCTTCTGCTACTTCTCTTAAATTCATGTTTGAATGAGTAAATAATGAATGAAATATATAAATGCAAATACAAAAACAAAATATTATTCACCTTAACATGTCTTTGAGTATTTAATTATAAGCATGAGTTGATATTATATTTTATATTACACTATTTATTTTATAATAAAATGTTGATTTAAAATTTTAAAAACAATAATGTTACTAATTGACAGTAAGTAAAAATCCTAAATTTTTAATTTAAAAATAAAAATTTTAAATGTAACATTTATTAAATTCTACATGATTAAATCCTTATATTTTAAAATTCTCGTGTTCCAAAATAAAACTTATAAACCCTCAGAACTTTTTGAATGATTATGTTATAGGTTATTATAGAATAAAACTATCATATTGCTCAAGATTTATTATCAGTTATTTAAAGTCAAATTTATATAAAAACAATTAGGCTGCATATATATTTTTACAAGTAGTCACATATGAAAGTTTAATGAAAAATTATGAATTTAAAAGATAGGATTACCAATCAGATTGTTATATTAGAAAAAGACCAGAACTTTGTACCAATTTGATAGTCTATTTAAAAAACAAACAAACAAAAAAAAACTACTTTCTTTCTTCTTTCCAACAAATCTGTATCTTTCCTAACCAAGATTTCTTAAACCATACTTCTCTCAGAAGAAACAAAGAGCTTGACTTTTTTTTTTTTTTTTGTATTTTTCTGAAGCTGGAAACGGGGAGAGACAGACAGACTCCCGCATGTGCCCGACCGGGATCCACCCGGCACACCCACCAGGGCTACGCTCTGCCCACCAGGGGGCGATGCTCTGCCCCTCCAGGGCGTCGCTCTGCCGTGACCAGAGCCACTCGAGTGCCTGGGGCAGAGGCCAAGGAGCCATCTCCAGCGCCCGGGCCATCTTTGCTCCAATGTAGCCTTGGCTGCGGGAGGGGAAGAGAGAGACAGAGAGGAAGGAGGGGGTGGGGGTGGAGAAGCAAATGGGCGCTTCTCCTATGTGCCCTGGCCGGGAATCGAACCCGGGTCCCCCGCACGCCAGGCCGACGCTCTACCGCTGAGTCAACCGGCCAGGGATTGACTTTTGAGTTCTTACTTTGTGGTATTATATTTTACGAAGTCTCTAGATCTGCATTGTCCAATACTAAAAGCTCTAACAACATGTGGCTGATAAACACTTGAAATGTGCCTCTGAGTGTAACATATACACCCCTACAAAAAGAATAAAATATACAGTATCACTAATCTTTTTATATAAATATTTGAAATAAAAACATTTTGGATATATTGGGTTACATTAAAAATATTCTTTTCGCCTGAGCAGGCGGTGGCGCAGTGGATAGAGCATCAGACTGGGATGCAGAGGACCCAGGTTTGAGACCCCGAAGTCGCCAGCATAAGCACAGGCTCATCTGGTTTGAGCAAAAGCTCACCAGCTTGGACCCAAGGTCGCTGGCTCGAGCAAGGGGTTACTCGGTCTGCTATAGCTCCATGGTCAAGGCACATATGAGAAAGCAATCAATGAACAACTAAGGTGTTGCAACAAAAAACTAATGATTGATGCTTCTCATTTCTCTCCCTTCCTGTCTGTCTGTCCTTATGTATCCCTCTCTCTGACTCTCTCTCTGTCTCTATAAAAAAAAAAAATCCTTTGTCTTTATTTTTTTATTGTGCTTACTAAAATATTTAAATACATATGTGGCTCATATTATATTGTTATTAGACAATGTTGCTCTTGATAACTAGTTTAAATGGTATAAATATTTGACAGCAAAATATATGAAGTAAAATTTATGTTCCTATGTAAATTATAATTTTCCTTTGAGGTTAATTATAAAATTAGTGTTGCTCTGTGAATAAAATGGATTAATGCAAAAACTTTAAAGAGGCAAACAGTATCATTGACAAAACATTAAGCTTAATATAAAAAATAACTGTAATACAATTGACACTCAAATAAAACAAAATAAGTACATTAAAAGTGAAAATATAAAGCAGTAAAGAATATTTAACAAATATTATAAAGATAAGGCAAACTCATGCTCTAAAATGAAAATTTTTTCTATTTTAATATTTATTTGCATGGATTTCCATTCTGTTTACAGCAATGACTCTTGAACAAAAAATATTTATGATTTGTGTATCTAGTAAGAAAGGTTATTATTATCTACTAGGAACTCAATTGAATTTAAGCAGGAGACTCACACCCACAATTCAGCTGCACCACTCACGCTGTAACTGAGTAATCTAATTAGTTATTCCTCAGTTGCCCTATTACATAAAATGGGGATAATATACCCAACTTTATTCAGAGAGTTGCTACCAGGCTATCTCATTTCTTTCTAGCTCATTTAATCAAATGTCTTTACCCTTCAATATTATAACTTTGAATCCCACACTTTTTCTCAAATTATCAGCACCCTCATCTTACTTAAAGTTATCTACCTCACTTAAGTTGAATTTCATAGCCCATCATTTCAATCACTCTTTAGCAAATACCCTCACATTTAGCAGTCCTTCTCATATGACATCCAAATGGCAGAACCCTTTGGTGAATCCTATTATTGCTTCTTCTATATCTATAGCTCAAGGTTTGAACATTATTGAAAATATCAGTAGGACAGTGATCCCGCAGTAATTCGCTGTCATTAGCCTTAAAGTTTCTCTACCCGCGCACATACCACTCTCCACACCAGCACTGCATTCCTTCTTCATGCTATTCAACCTCCTGCCTTTCGCTTTACTCTCAGCAGGAGAACCTTTCCTTATATTTCATAGGGAAAATGGAAGCTCTCAGAAGAAACTTCCTTATCTTTAAAATAATACATATATATATATATATATACACCATATTTATTTGAATGTACACACACACACACACACATCTCTAAGTTTAAGTTAGCTGACTCAGCTTCTTTTCTGAGCTCCAAACTGTCTACCTAGTACCCTACTGTCAACAACCACGCAGATGTCACTCAGGATTTCACAAATTTGATGTGTCCCAAACTGAACTTAATTTTTAAAATCAATTCTATTCCTTTGTACTCTTCCCTGTTTCAGTAGAGAGGATAACTTTTCCATCAAGTTGCTAAATTTGGAAATCCAAGAGGCACCCTTGGTTTCTCTTTTTACTTTATCTCCACACCCAATCTATCCTCAGTGCTTACAGATTCTACCCCTAAAATATATTTATATCCTCCCACCTCCCCATCCTGACTTCTACCACTCAAGTCCACGTCACTCTTGTCTACTTTAGTGCAACAGCATCCTAACTGCCCACGTTCCCTTTTCCATACAGCAGCCAGAATAATTTTTTTTCTGATACATAAATTGGGTTGTCACTCAACTGCTAAAAGTCTTCAAATGTCTTCTCATTGTACTTGGGGAAAACCCAAAATCTCTAAAATGGAAGTTATCCAAAACTTTTCTTATCTCCCAATTATCAGTCTATAAACCTAACTGCTTCTGTACCCTATTCTCTTCTTTTTCTTTCTATAGCAAACAAACAAACAAACATGCCCCTCTTTGCAAACACCAGTTCCTCTGCAGGAGCTGTGGGACCCCCACCCCATTCTCCAAGGTCCTGTAAGATGACATGAGTTGGCCCCTGTCCTTCTTTCACCTCATCTCATTTTTCTTTACAAACTACTTCTCAGCCTCTTTTAAATTCCTGGAAAATGTCAAGCACTTCACCTCAGGATCTTCCCATACATTGTACCTCACTTGAAAGACTCAGAATAACCTTATGAAATAGGGACTTACTCTAAGAACAGAAGACTAAAGCACAGAAAGGTTATGAAGTTTGCCAAGGGCTCACTGCTAGTAAGTCGTGCAGCTGGTATTTAAACCCAGTAGTCTGTTCTAAAATGCGTGCTCTTAGCCACCCCACTTCACTTGTGCTTCCAGATGAAAAAATTCCACTTAGCTTAAAGCAGGGCTGACAAACCTCAGACTGCATCAGAATAACCTGGGGCGCGTTTCAAAGATGGATTCTCTGCCCTATTTCCAGAGCTTTGATTCAGTAGACCTGGCGTGGTGCCTGAAAATGGGCATTCTAACAAGTTTCCAGGTGATGCTGATATTGCAGACCCAGCAACCATATTTTGAGACTTGCTGGCTGGGTCTTACATATTAGTACAACTACTGTATTTCCCCATGTAAAAGACACATCTTCATTTTGGGGCCCGAAATTTGGAAAAAAAATGTATTACATAAAGTTATTGACCTCAAATTTTATTCATCATAAAATTCATACAACTCCTCATCACTGTCAAACTCCCATCCATTAGCTTGTCCTCATCTGTGTCTGATGATGAGTCACTGTCTTCATATATTGTCTTGTCCTCAATTCTATCTATGGAAATGCAAACAAAAAAATCTACAAACACTGTTTAAGATGCACCCAGTTTTTAGTCCCCAATTTTTTCGAAAACAGGTGCATCTTATACATGGAGAAATACTGTATATCCCCTGTGAAAAGATGGTGAGCCTTCATTTGCCATTTGGTAAAAAAAAAGTCTCAAGTCACTCCCTTTGTTTTGCTCAATTCTTTCAAATATGCATTTATTACCTACTGACAACTCGCTGCTACTCTGCCTCAGCTCACAGGCATTCCGCTACACTGTGGTACCTGTGCTAATCCGTTCTCCTATGTGCCTTAGTCGGGCATTTTACAGTCCCCACGATCAGAGGTTTATTTAATCTCTGTCTATGCAGTCAGCATTTTCGTTTTCATATTCTCCTGTAACAATAGGTCAGAGAAAAGTTAGGATGGAAACTCAGGAATTTTGTCCATTAGAGGGTAGTTTTATGCTTTTAAATTATTAGCAAAATTAGGTTAATAAATAAGAACCTCGGCTTATGAAATTGGAGACTGGAGTTCTGACTAGATAACACAGGCCTTTAGACGAATGACTTGCTCTCTCTGGCCTCAGGTCTTCAACAGGAAACTTAAGGAAATGGATATTATGTAATATAATATAATTCTATGACAAAAGAAAAATTCTAAAATAACCCAAAGAGAAAGTGCAAAGCAGCCGTTATTTTTAATTAAGGCTAATACACTTAGAGTAATAGAGAACAAATATATCTCATTTAAGAAAGAAAATATACTAAAATGCATTTATCTTAGTTCTTATTTTATTAACATGCAAAGTGGAAAAAGAAAATGAATATCTTTCAAAATTCTTTAAATGTATATATGGATTTGACTGTCACTGAAAGAGAAATATACATCTTTATGAATTTAGAAAAGTAGCTACAAGCCTCTAGCCTGCCCTTCTAATCATTAATTTTAGTAATATTAATACTAATATAACAATACTAAAAGCTACATCTTACCTAACACTTACTTTGCAATAAACTCTATGCAAAATACTTCACATATTTTGTAACATACAGAATCCAACGAAGTATTATTATCTCTATTTTACAGATGAGAAAACTGAGTTTTATAGTGATCTTTAACAAATAAAATTCCTGCAAAAATGTCTTTAATGACTTTTTCATCTGTAGAGTGAGACAGAAAGTCTGTGGCCTGACCTGCAAAGTGAGTGATGTCTTAACCCATGCCCGACATTCCAATTCCATCTCCTCTCCCTCTGTTCTTAAACTTGACACTCCAGAAATACATAACATGCAGGTCCCTGGATACCTACATGCTTTCCATTTTCTGTGCCTTGACTTCTTCTTTTCTTCTCTCATAAACACCTTTCTTTCCACAAGCCCACATGGCCAACCACTATATTTCTTTTAAGTCTCTGCTTGAACAAGTCCCTCTGTGAAGACTTCCCTAAACTCCCTCCCACCAGCTTTCCAATTTCTCCCATTTTTCTGTCTAGCTCCTACTTGCAAACAGGGATGGGTAAGAAATCTCATTGTCTGTGATGGGGATGTGGTAAGAATGGCAAGCCTCTCAAGCCCATTTTAAGAAACTGCAAAGTGAAAGGTAGGCCCACCAATCCCCTGCCGTGGGGTGGGAAAACCCAACATGGGGATGCTTGGACTTGGCCACTGGACTGAAAGTCTCAGTCAGCCACAAATTCAGAATCACCTATATTTTGGTATTTTCACTAGAGTAGACAACTGCCATCAGGTAGCTCCGAAATGCAACTGGTACCTGGGCTGCTGGGCTCCTGTAGAGCCCAACCGCCAACTAGCTGCACAGGTTCACCAGGCCATTATAGGAACCTAACAATATGGCAACATTACATTTGGCGTCATGAATATTAGAATGCCAATTATAATGTGTTCAAGGTTCTATTATATCTCAATTATAGAAATTCTATTGCAATTGTTTGCTGTCTTCTCGTGGAACTTGGATAGTTCATTTCGTCAGTTCCTTCAGCAGCCTAGTACCTAATACTTGGCATTAAACAGATCTAACTAAAGAATTTATTGAATAAGTGAATTAAATAAATCCATTATATAAATGAATGCTCCTAGTAATGTAGGGATAATTAAATACTAATGATTAAGTTGTTTCATACTAATGATGCAGTATGTTTCAAATCATTTTGGCACTCAATAAATATATATTTGCTGATAAGAAAGACAAAACTTTCTCATGTTTTCGAAATATATACATAGATATCAACCAATTAACAAATATTTATTTGTACATCTACCATAGTTGAGACACTGGAGTCAGTGCTATACAAATTATAAGACATGGCATTTGTTCTGAAACCACTTACAATCCAGTTTGCTAAATAAAGTGTAAAGACAAAATAGAACCCAAGACAATACTTGGCATCAATGAACACTAAAGGCATCAAAGAATAAAGAACTTCAGATAATAAATTAAGAAACACCACGAATCTTCTCTGTCCAATTGTACATTTCACAACAGCCCTCCAGCCGTGTGGGCCGTGCAGCTGCCTGATGGCGTTCTCCACTGTGTTCCTAGTCTGAGACAGAAAGCATCACCCTAACATGGAGAAGCCTCCTCCTTTCTGCCATTTAGCTCATCCTTCCGTCTCCCAGGAAGCACACAGTATATTTAGGTTATACCTACAGCCATATGCGGTCAAAGCATACGGGGAGATGTCAGCAGTATTTTTATTGATTTCTGTTATAAAATCCATTCTTAAGCCTCAGTTCTGTCCCTACATAAAAATAATATCACTTTAGAGTACATTGCTGTGCTGTTCAGTTGCTTTAGAAAGTAGGGACAAAAGGCATAACAAGAAATTGTATTTCAATCTAGTCTGGAGTAACACTGAGGCATTGTTACATCAATTTGCATCTTAGCCCATCAAGGGTAAGATTCTGTAAGCAAAAATATTTTTTCCATAAATTTTAAAGATATTGAGCCACTCTATTTAAAACAGTTGAAAGAGGAAGGTTCTTCTGAATGTAATGAAGTGACAGCTCATGGTTCTCCTGGGGGAGATCCCCGGGTGTGCCAGTTTTACGAATGGGAATGATCTGGCACTAAATCTATCTTCTCCCAGGTACCATCTGATCAGCAGGATCACACAGCTAACATGGTCATGATGTGTTTATCCAGTTCTGTGGAGGATGTTTAGACATTCCTCTGTATTGGTGAGTTGCATATTTAAATATCAGACAATTTCTAAGGTAATGGTTTTTCAAAATGTTACCTAAACACTGACATTGGTCATAGATGAGTAAGATACTCATGTTTGTTGAATTAATGGTTTTACATAAACTTTGTTCCACTTTTGTGAATCCTTAGGTCACTTCTGAAGTAATTATTTCAATTAAAACAAGCGCAACCTTAAGAGGCAATATTTTAGAATAGCCAAGAGCCGACATATTTATAGAAAAAACCTGAAATAAGTAAATGCTCTAGAGTTAATGCAATTAAAATTTAAATAAATATGGTACTATATAATTTCCTACCTTTTACAAAAGTCATTGAAATAATATAACTTTTTCTTAATGACTAGGATAATAATTATAAATATAACGTGTTGAGTTTCAGATAATTTGGAACCTAAAACTGAACGGGCACTAGCTTCAGAGTGGCCATAATGAAAACTGGCGTGAGAACTTGCACTTCCTCTTTGATCCCTTATCTTTGGAGGCAGATGTAGCTGCATAAATTTTCTATTAAAATTATTGACAACATCAAAGATCAAAGAAGCTTTATTGAAGAAAATTTCTTTCTTTTTTTTTTGAAAAAAAATTGTAATTCTCACTAATGCCACTAATGTGCTTTGGGTTGCCAGTTCTATTCCAAATATCATCACACTACTTCAAAAGCAGCTTCTGCCATCACCTAGTGTATACTGAATGCTGATTCCATGTTGGCCATTTTGTTTAGCACCTCCAAGGTACTTTATCTCATTTTACATTCACAACAATCTCTAAAGTAGGTAATTATCCCCATGTTGCTGATAAAGAAACTGATTATATGGAAAGTAATTACCTCGTTCAAGGTCACAACCTGATGATGAGTAGTTTTGATTTAAACCCACATTTAGCCTGACCTGTGGTGGTGCAGTGGTTAAAGCACTGACTTGGAATGCTGAGGTCACTGGTTCGAAACCCCAGGCTTGCCCAGTCAAGGCACAGACGAGAAGCAATCACTACTAGTTGATGCTTCCCATGCCTCCTTTTTGCCCTCTTTCTAAAATCAATAAATAAAATCTTAAAAAAACAACCAAACCATGCTTACCTTGCTTTAGAGACCATTTGCTTGAGCGCTGTACTAATATACTTATCAACAAAACCTTCACACATTTCATTGCCTCATAGTTTATTTATTTTTTATTTTTTATTTTTTTTGTATTTTTCTGAAGCTGGAAACGGGGAGGCAGTCAGACAGACTCCCGCATGTGCCCGACTGGGATCCACCCGGCACGCCCACCAGGGGGCGATGCTCTGCCCATCTGGGGTGTCGCTCTGCTGCAACCAGAGCCATTCTATCGCCTGAGGCAGAGGCCATAGAGCCATCCTCAGTGCCCGGGCCAACTTTGCTCTAATGGAGCCTTGGCTGTGGAAGGGGAAGAGAGAGACAGAGAGGAAGGAGAAGGGGAGGGGTGGAGAAGCACATGGGCGCTTCTCCTGTGTGCCCTCGCCGGGAATCGAACCTGGTACTCCTGCACACCAGGCCGATGCTCTACCACTGAGCCAACCGGCCAGAGCCCATAGTTTATTTTTAAAATCAATTTGTACTCGTCACTTCATTGGCACTTCTTAAAAATCTAGCCATCAAAGAGTTTTGATACCTTCCAAGTAAGTTTGAGAATTATGTTTCATTAAAACATAAAAAGGTAAAGGAACCAGTAAAACATTATTTTACATTTATGCATTAACTTACTCTTTTTTTTTTTTGCATGTTGACAATAATTTCTCAGCTTCCATACTTATATTACTTTTCATGAAGTAAATAAAGTTTGGAGTAGGTTTGCTTTTCTCAAGCATAGTAAAACATAAGAAAAAGAATAAAAAAATGACACAAATTCTAATTCCATCCTGGCAGTGAGGAAGGCGCCTCTGGCTCTGAGGAGTTAGGTGTGTAAAAAGTTGGCTTCTATTAGAAAAACACTAGTGTTACAGCACTAAATAAATTTCATTGCCATCTAGTCCACATCCTAGTTACAGGCACAGGAATACCTAAATGAGCCAACATTAACCCTTGCTTCTGAGGAGAAACTTGACATAGAAACACAAAAAAGGACAGTGAAGATGAGACTCCACCCTCAGGATCAACAGCAATTCATTGACTCACACAATATTTTGGAGCTCTGATTGCTTCTGTCCACAGACATAAAGATTGAGCTTGCATTTTTAGAGAGGGTGATGTTTTAAAAGGTCTAGGATAATTTTCTGACACCAAGATGAACATACATTATTCATTTTCAAACTGGAGATGCCTAAGTTACTTACTGACTTGTATCATGGTGAAAGCTGGCCATCATTATATTTACAATAATAAATTTTATCAGTTCTCTAAGATTGTTTGGGGGATTTCCTGTGTTAATAGCTGTATTATTTGCAATGCCACAGCATCTTTCCAAAGCTTTGTGATTTGCTGAATTTTACTCATTATATATAAATAATTTTGTCTTAGTTTGAATAATCATAATAGTAACTATTTATTATGTGCTAGACATGATTCTAGGTACTTTACACATATTAACTAATTTAAACTTCATAAAGAATCTATGCTGTAAGTACTAGTATCATCCCAATTAAAGATAAGAAAAGTGAGAGGTCATAAAACTGGATGAGGGTGTTGGAGTCAAGGCTCAAAAAAGGCAGAATGACTCCAGAGGCTGTGCTGTCTCTCTCGAAGTAATGAAGCTCACCTTCTTAAAATACACATTGCTCAGTCAATTGGCATTTTGAAGTGTTTAACTTTTAGCTTGCCCAGAAGTAGAGACACTTTTATCCACCTCAATCACTCACAAAGAACATGGTCTAGGTGTCTTGACTTATGTGTGTGTAGAGCATGGTCCTTTACCGTGGGGAACACAACACAATTCCATGCGTTGTTTGGATTTCAGTCCTTCCTCCTCCGGGTGAGTCTGCCGCTTACACCCTCACTGCCTCTGGGTGGCTGCTGCAGCCACTGACTACTTGCTATCTTTTAATCCAGTCTCTCGTCCCATCACTTCTTGTTTTTCATATTTAGTGACAAAACACTTATGAAGATGACCAGTAAGTCAAAGTGTTCCTGTTCTCTGTGGGGGCAAACTGACAAATCACAGAATGTTAATCGTAACCTTTGATTTTTCAGCTCCTTTTATTGTGGGTTGGACAAGTAGCTTCTTTTTTTTTTTTTTTTCTATTTTCTGAAGCTGGAAACGGAGTGACAGACAGACTCCCGCATGCGCCTGACCGGGATCCACCCGGCACGCCCACCAGGGGCAATGCTCTGCCCACCAGGGGGTGATACTCTGCCCATCCTGGGCGTTGCCATGTTGCGACCAGAGCCACTCTAGCGCCTGGGGCAGAGGCCAAGGAGCCATCCCCAGCGCCCAGGCCATCTTTGCTTCAATGGAGCCTTGGCTGTGGGAGGGGAAGAGTGAGACAGAGAGGAAGGCGCGGCGGAGGGGTGGAGAAGCAAATGGGCGCTTCTCCTGTGTGCCCTGGCCGGGAATCAAACCCAGGTCCTCCGCACGCTAGGCCGATGCTCTACCGCTGAGCCAACAGGCCAGGGCCAAGTTGCTTCTTTTTTGACAGTGGTTTTGGGGATAATTCCAAAAACTTGAGAATTATGCAAAGCATCTAGGCAAAGAGTCAAGCTGTATATTTTGCCTTTGAATTATAATAGTTGTTTAATTGGAAGAGTACTGATGTACACAATTTCCAGATGAATTAGAACAGTAGTTCTCAAACTTTGGTGTTCACCAGAACTACTTGTAGAGCTTTTCAAGGATACAGTCTGCAGCCTTAGCCTCAGGGATTCCTATGTGCTATTCCTGGCATGAGAGTCAGATATTCACATTTGGAAGTTTCTCTTGTCACTCTAATGCAAGTGACACACAAAAATCAAGTAAAGAAATCTTTGATTAGTGCAGACTAATCAAAGATGACTTTATAAAAGCATCTCAATTAATTAGTTTTGCCTCTTCTTAGCTTAGATAAAATTTTATGGTTATATTTTGAAGTCTATCAGTAAGCAGAAAGCAGGTATTACTGGATATTCCTGCCATAGTTACTCACATTTTTGGAGCCATTTAGCTAAAGGATGATCTGTATTATCTTTAATTAATTCTTTATGAATCTGGAAATCTGTTAGATGCTTTTTTGTGTTATTGTTATTAGCATACATTTAAGAATGATTTGGGGGATAAGTGCTTTCTCTCAAGCATAGATATGATTATATATTATTAACTTTTATTTTTACATGGGTTGATTTTAAATTTTGAGAAAAATATAATGTTATTTTTCATCCAGAATTTGGTGTAATTGTACATGTACTGTGGTTGATAATTTCACTGTGGTTTATAGTCAACTTTGGAAATTTTTTCATGTGTATAAGTATGGAAATTTTATTTGGAAATTAAGTAATTGTGCTTTGTGTATCTTATTAAGTTTCTGACTTTACTCTTATTTTCCTGTAAAATTTAAAATAATTTTGCCCACAGAAAATTTTAAACATTTGGTCATTTTGTGTTCTGAGCTTTGAAAATAATTTTAAAGCACACTGAATTACCTTTGAGCCTATATATTAAAGTTGGTTTAAAAAATAAAATTAGCTATCATTTGCTTTTTTTTTTGTATTCCACAAATGTTTTACATTTGCCCATATCATGTTCTTTCTTACATGAGACCCATTTGGGAAATAAAAGAAAGATCAACTTTGCACAATAAACATGTAAATTTTAAAAACTCATCTACTGCTTCCCTCACTCTACTGTCCTCCCTTGATTCACATAATAAATATTTAGTGCAAATAATGCCGTCATATTCATCAATTCTTAAATACTATTTTACAACTAGTATAAATTTCAATCTTAGAGGTTTTTAATTTTTAAATGAGAGAAACACTGCCTAAGTAGAATGATCTGAGTCATTCCATACTAAGTTAAAGAATATATATGATTTTTTTGTGACCCAAACTTTTCAAAATTATTGACTATAATTAGAATGAGGATCTCCTTATTTCCTGTGAATCTACATGAACTAAAATCAAGACATATAACAGGTTGAATGAAAGCATAATAAAATAAACAAAATTTTAAAAGGTAAATATCTTCTTTCAGATGCCAAAAATCTAGACTCTCTCATATTAAAATGTAATATTTTCTTTGCTTAAAAATGTCACTCCACTGCACTTTGATTTATCAGACAGTTTTGGAAGATTACATTATACAAAAATAACATGGCAATAATGCAATAATCTTAGCAAGCTAAAAATTAAGATACCAAAAAAAGCGTCATTTGGTAAATGATATATTCTTTCCTTTATTTATTTAATAGTACAAGAAACTTTATCTAGATACATGTTTCTTGAGATTCTGAAAGGAAAAGAGAAATTTGGTAATTGCCAGGTACTCTATTCTGAAGTTATATAAGGCAGAAAATTTAAATGTCTGCCATGGAAACAGTTGATAATAATTTCAGGTAGTATAATTAATGTCTTATTTTTATTATATAATTTTAAAAACACAAAGTTAATATTGATTTTAATAACAATAATATGGATTGTTATTTCCTTTCAAAAAACTATAAGTATATATCTGAATAGAAATATGCAGATTCACTCTACAATTACCTTCATGTCAATTTTGTGCCTTATTTTTAAAAGCACAAAAATTTAATAATTTATTCTTCACCTGCTTAAAATTCATAACACTTTCAAATTCCCAATTTTTCTTTCAACAGTCATAATTACCAAAAATAGAAACATGGAAATTTGCCACCTCTTCTTTTCTCTTTGCTCCCTACATTCAGGTCAAGAAGGAAGCCCCGCACTTCAGAGGCTTTGTGTAAGACAGCCCTCCATCAGCATATGCCTGAAGGAAGTGGGCCCTAGAACTCATAGTGCTCTGGTGAGAACACCCTCTCCAGCAAACACTGACTCACTTCCATGATCAGCTCTGAGACTATCAGTACTAATTTCATTACCTATTCCCTTTATCTTTGTTAATTTCAGTCACTACACAAAGCTCAGAATTCTTATATCTCCATCCACCGACTTCATGGATTCAAAACCTCATCCTGCTCTCCGAGCAGCTAGGCCATGTTTCCATTCCCTTTGACTTTGTCACACACTATTGCCTTTTCTACTTGCATCATCTTATACCCAATATATTTTACTTGTCATTCTCCCCCACCAAATTAAAGAAGATATGGTAAATACATACTATGGAATACTACAAAGACATAAGAAAAGATGAAATACTGCCATTTTCAACATGTACGAATCTTGAGAATATTATGCTAGACAAAATGAGACAGAAAAAGTCAAGAACCACATAATTTCATTCATATGTGATATGTAATACTGAAAGTAACAAATGAACAAACAAGAAAAACAAAAACTCATAGACACAGACAACAGTATGGTGGTTATCAGAGGGAAGAATTTTCATGGTATTAAAAGCTAAAGGGGGTGAAATATAGTATATGATAATGGAAGACTACTTGACCTTGAGTGGTGGGCACACAATGTAATATACAGATGATGTACCATAGAATTGAAACCTATGTACACTTATTAAACAATATCACCCCAATAAATTTAATTAAAGTTGTCAAAAAAAACCTAACTAAAATAACTTAATTTCCAGATTAATTGGAATATTTAGTAACTCCCCCCAGATGGTATAGCAAATGCTGGAATGCTGGGATCAGGAATATGAAATTGGGCCTCAGAACTTAACTGTTACCTCCCAAGAGTCTTCCTTTTACATTTACTTCCTTACATGAGGAAACTGTGGAATCACTGATTGTAACTGTATATGTGAAACTACATAGCATTTAATATAACTATAAAATATTCAATTATTAAGTAAATCTTTATATTGGCACTTCAGTTATTGTATTACACTCATTTAAATGTCCATGGACTCCACTCACTCTGACTCCCACAAAACAAAAACTGTTTTTCATACATCTCAGTATCTCTCTAGAAACTATCACAATTATCCAAATTAGCAGTTGGAAATATAGTTAAAGATAGACAGGGAGGGAAAGAGGGAAAGAGAAAAGTGGATGTGGAAAGGAAGAAGGAAGAAAGCTAATTAGTTCATTTGCTTATCTAATACTGCTAAGGAGAGAGGCCACTTATCCTCATGTTCATTTCTTTATATATTTCAGTGGTGACTGACAGAGAAAACTGGATCTTTTTAAAAAATTTTTTTCTTTTACAGAGAGAGAGAGAGTCAGAGAGAGGGATAGACAGGGACAGACAGACAGGAACAGAGAGATGAGAAGCATCAATCATTAGTTTTTCATTGCACGTTGCAACACCTTAGTTGTTCATTGATTGCTTTCTCATATGTGCCTTGACCAGGGGCCTTCAGCAGACTGAGTAACCCCTTGCTTGAGCCAGTGACCTTGGGCTCAAGCTAGTGAGCTTTTGCTCAAACCAGATGAGCCCACGCTCAAGCTGGCGACCTCGGGGTCTCGAACCTGGGTCTTCTGCATCCCAGTCTGATGCTTTACCCACTGCGCCACTGCCTGGTCAGGCGAAAAACTGGATCTTTTGCACACCTATATACAGAGCAATGAAACTAATTATGTTTTTGTTTGTTTGTTATAGAAAGAGAGATAAAGAGAAAGAACAAGAGAAAGAGGGAGGAGAAGTAGGAAGCATCAACTCAATAGTAGCTGCTTCTCATATGTGTTCTGACTGGGTTTCGAACCAGCGACCTCAGCATTCCAGGTGGATGTTTTATCTACTGCATCACCACAGGTCAGAAATAATTATGTTTGACACTGAACAGGGTGACTTTTTAAGGTATTTTCCTTTTATCCTCATCTTTTTGTTTATTCTAGCTTTAATTATACTATTGCTGCCTGTTGTTAGTCTAAAATCCCCATATTTTTCCTAAAAAATGTTTTAAAAATTTTAAATAGCCTGATCTGTACTGGTGCAGTGGATAAAGCATCAACCTGGAATGCTGAGGTGGCTGGTTCTAAACCCTGGGCTTGCCTGGTCAAGGCACATATGGGAGTTGATGCTTCCTGCTCCTCCCTTCTCTCTCTTTCAACCTCTCTCTCTCTCTCCCCTCTTTCTGAAATAACGAATAAATAAAATCTTAATTTTTTTTAAGATTTAAATTATCTTTCGAGATATAAAAAAAGATTTAAATAAAAATCATTGCTTAATTTGATTATATACTATGTGCTATAAAATGAACCAAAATAGTAAGAATATCCTTTAACTTTTTAAGCTAATGAGGTATTTAATCTAAGAAAACAACATAATTTTCAATAAGAAAAAAAAAACAGTGTGGAAGTTCCTTAAAAAATAAAAATGGGGCATTGAATCAATATGTTAACTTGAGGAGAACTGACATCTTTGCAATCGAATTTTCCATAATTAAAAAATAACACAACTGAAAACTGGAGGCAGACAACACCAAGCTTAGACTCAACCAGATCTACAAACAATACACTCAAACACACAGACATAATGAGAAGACAGAGAAGTACAATCCAAATGAAACCACAAGAGAAACCTCCAGGAAATGAACTGAGTGATATGGAAATAACCAAACTTCCAGATGCAGAGTTTAAAATAATGATTATAAGGATGCTTATGGATTTCAGAACAACAATGGATGGTCATTACAAACACCTAAATAAAGAAAAAGCAAATATAAAAAAGAACATTGAAATATTAAAAAAGAATCAGTCGGAGATGACAAATACAATATCAGAAATTAAGACCACAATGAAAGGAATTAAAAACAGGATGGATGAAACTGAGGATCAAATCAGCGAGTTAGAGGACAAGTTAAAAGAAGGCATGGAAGCAGAGCAGAAAAAAAAGAGACTCAAAAACTCTGAGGAAACTCTTAGAGAGCTCTGTGACAACATGAAGAGAAATAATATCTGCATCATAGGGGTTCCTGATGAAGAAGAGAAAGAACAAAGGATAGAGACTTTGCTCAATCATATCATAACTGAAAACTTCTCTAAATTAATGCAGACAAGACTCTCACAAGTTCAAGAAGCACAGAGAACTCCATTAAAGAGAAACCCAAAGAAATCTACACCAAGACACATCATAATTAAAATACCAAAGCTAAGTGATAAAGAGAAAATATTAAAAGCTGCTAAATAAAAAAAGCTGCTATCACCTACAAAGGAGCCCCCATAAGGATGACATCTGACTTCTCACAGAAACACCTGAGGCAGAAAGGGAATGGCAAGAAATATTCAAAGTAATGCAGAACAAGAACCTACAACCAAGACTTCTTTATCCAGCAAGGCTATTGTTTAAGATTGAAGGAGAAATAAAAAGATTCCCAGACAAAAAAAAAAAACAAAAAACCCTCAAGGAATTCATTACAACCAAACCAATGCTGCAGAAAATGTTAAGAGGACTGTTGTAAACAGATCAAAGTGGGAAAAGAATATAGAAAAGAGGAATACAGTTTTAAAAAATAAAATAGCAATAAACAACTACATGTCAATAACCTTAAATGTAAATGGATTAAATAATCCACTCAAAAGACATAAGGTAGCTGCATGGATAAGAAAACAGAACCTGTACATATGCGGTCTACAAGAGACATACCTTAAAACAAAAGATGCACATAGACTGAAGGTAGAAGGATAGAAAAAAAATATTTCATGCAAATATAATTGAAATCTGGGGTAGCAATACTTATACCAGACAAAATGAACTTTAAAACAAAGGTTAAAAAAAAAAGAACAAAAAACAAAGGCTATGGTAAGAGATAAAGAAGGCCACTACATAATGATAAAGGGAGCAATCCAACAGGAAGATATAACCATTATAAATATCTACACACCTAATACAGAAGCACCTAAATATATAAAGCAGACTTTGATGGATATAAAGGTCAAGGTCAACAGCAATACTATAATAGTAGGGGATTTCAATACTCCACTAACATCACTAGATAGATCTTCAAGAAAGAAAATTAACAAAGAAACAGCAGACGTAAAGGACACACTAGATCAACTGGATTAAATAGATAACTTCAGAAGCTTTCACATTAAAGCAGCAGAATATACATTCTTTTCAAGTGCTCATGGTACATTCTCTAGGATAGACCACATGTTAGGGCATAAAATGAGTCTCAACAAATATAAGAAGATTGAAATCACATCAAGCATTTTCTCTGATCACAATGGCAGGGAACTAGAAATCAACAACAGAAAAACTCAAAAATTCTCAAACATATGGAAATTAAATAGCAGGTTGTTAAATAACAAATAGATTAAGAATGAGATCAAACAAGAAATAAAAAATACCTAAAAACGAATGATAATGAGCATACAACAACTCAAAATTTATGGGACACAGCAAAAGCAGTACTGAGAGGGAAATTCATAGCACTACATGTATACTTTAAGAAGCTAGAAAAACCTCAAATAAACAACTTAACCCTGCATCTAAAAGAACTAGATAAAGAATAGCAAGTAAAGCCTAGATATAGTAGAAGGAAGGAAATAATAAAGATCAGAGAGGAAATAAATGACATAGAGGCTAAAGAAACAATAAGGATCAATGAAACCAGGAGCTGGTTCTTTGAAAAGGTAAACAAGATCGATGAACCTTTAACTAGACTCACCAAGAAAAAAAGAGAGAGGACTCAAATAAATAAAATTAGAAATGAGAGTGGAGAAATAACAACGGACACAACAGAAATACAAAATATTGTAAGAAAATACTATGAAGAACTGTATGCCAAAAAACTAAACAACTTAGATGAAATGGATAAATTCCTTGAAACATACAATCTTCCAAATATCAATCTGGAAGAATCAGAAAACCTAAACAGACTGATTACAACAAATAAGATCGAAACAGTTATCAAAAAACTCCCAACAAAGAAAAGTCCTGGGCCTGATGGCTTCACAAGTGAATTCTACCAAATATTCAAAGAAGAACTAACTCCTATCTTTCTCAAGCTATTTCAAAAAATTCAAGAGGAAGGAAGACTTCCAAGCCCCTTTTATGAGGCGAGCATAATTCTGATTCCAAAACCAGGCAAAGACAACACAAAGAAAGGAAATTATAGGCCAATATCCCTGATGAATATAGATGCTAAAATCCTCAACAAAATATTAGCAAACCGAATCCAGAAATATATAAAAAAATCATACACCATGATCAATGTGATTCATCAGATAAACAAAAGGAAGGAGAAAAACTACATGATAATTTCAATAGATGCAGAAAAAGCATTTGATAAAATCTAGCACCCATTCATGATCAAAACTCTCAGCAAAATGGGAATACAGGGAACATACCTCAACATGATAAAGGCCATCTACAACAAACCCACAGCCAACATTATACTCAATGGGTAAAAATTAAAAGCAATCCCCTTAAGATCAGGAACAAGGCAGGGGTGCCCCCTTTCACCACTTTTATTCATCATAGTCCTGGAAGTCCTAGCCACAGCAATCAGACAAGAGGAAGAAATAAAAGGCATCCAAATTGGAAAAGAAGTAAAACTATCATTATTTGCAGATGATATGATATTGTATATCAAAAACCCTAAAGTCTCAGTCAAGAAACTACTGGACCTGATAAATGAATTCAGCAAAGTGGCAGGGTATAAAGTTAATACTCAGAAATCAGAAGTATTTTTATACACCAACAATGAACTGACAGAAAGAGAAATTAAGAAAACAATCCCCTTCACTATTGCAACCAAAAAAATAAAGTACCTAGGAGTAAATTTAACCAAGGAGATTAAAGACTTGTACTCGGAAAATTATAAAACATTGATAAAAGAAATCAAGAAAGATACAAACAAGTGGAAGCATATACCGTGTTTATGGTTAGGAAGAATAAACATCATTAAAATGTTTATATTACCCAAAGCAATTTATAAATTTATTGCAATACCAATTAAAATGCCAACAACATATTTCAAAGATATAGAACATATATTCCAAAAATTTATATGGAACTAGAAAAGAACACGAATAGCCTCAGCAATCTTGAAAAGTAAGAATAAAGTGGAAGGTATCACACTTCCTGATATCAAGTTATATTACAAGGCCATTGTACTCAAAACAGTCTGATGCTGGCATAAGAACAGGCATATAGATCAATGGAACAGAACAGAGAACCCAGAAATAAACCCACAGCTTTATGGACAACTGATATTTGACAAAGGAGGTAAGAGCATACAATGGAATAAAGACAGCCTCTTTAATAAATTGGTGTTGGGAAAATTTGTCATCTACCTGCAAAAAAAATGAAACTAGACCACGAGCTTACACCAGTCACAAAAATAAACTCAAAATGGATAAAAGACTTAAATGTAAGTCGTGAAACCATAAGCATCTTAGAAGAAAACATAGGCAATAAGCTCTCTGACATCTCGCAGCAATATATTTCCCGATTTATCTCCACAGACAAGTGAAATAAAAGATAGGATAAACAAATGGGACTATATCAAACTAAAAAGCTTTTGCACAGCTAAAGACAATAAGAACAGAATAAAAAGACAAACTACACAATGGGAGAACATATTTGATAATATGTCTAATAAGGGGTTAATAACCAAAATCTATAAAGAGCTTGTAAAACTCAACATCAGGAAGACAAACAATCCAATCAAAAACTGGGCAAAAGAAATGAATAGACACTTCTCCAAAGAGGACATACAGATGGCCAATAGGCAGATGAAAGGATGCTCAACATCACTAATCATTAGAGAAATGCAAATAAAAACCACAATGAGATATCACCTCACACCAGTCAGAATGGCACTCATCAACAAAACAACACAGAATAAGTGCTGGTGAGAATGTGGAGAAAAGGGAACCCTCCTGCACTGCTGGTGGGAATGCAGACTGGTGCAGCCACTGTGGAAAACAGTACAAAAAATCGAACTGTCTTTTGACCCAGCTATCCCACTTTTAGGAATATACCCTAAGAACACCATAGCACTGTTCCAAAAAGAGAAATGCACCCCCATGTTTATGGCAGCATTGTTCACAATAGCCAAGATCGGGAAAGAGCCCAAGTGTCCCTCAGTGGACGAGTGATTAAAAAGCTTTGGTACATATATACTATAGAATACTACTCAGCCATAAGAAATGATGATATCAGATCATTTACAATAACATGTATGGACCTTGATAACATTATACTGAGTGAAAGAAGTAAATCAGAAAAAACTAAGAACTGTATGATTCCATACATAGATGGGACATAAAAACAAGACTCAGAGACATGGACAAGAGTGTGATGGTTAAGGGGGGTGGGGGGCATGAGAGGGAGGGGGGAGGGGAGGGGAACAAAGAAAACCAGATAGAAGGTGACAGAAGACAATTTGACTTTGGGTGAGGGGTATGCAACATAATTAAATGTCAAAATAATCTGGAGATGTTTTCTCTGAACATATGTTCCCTGATTTATCAATGTCACCCCCCCATTAAAATAAAAAAATATATATATATTAATTGTTGCTCTATGTTACCAATAAGGCTTCCAATCAAGAGTAGGCGATTACTATAGTAGTTTAGCTTTTGGGAGTCAAAAGTTATATGCAGATTTTCAACTGTCAGCACCCCTAATTCCCATGTTGTTCAAAGGTCAACTGTACTCCACTTCTAGAGGACTTTACTCATCTTGGATATATTTCTTTTTATACAACCCTTTCTGTTCAGTGTAAGTATGGAGACTCTTACATTGGATATGTCAAGCTTTTCTGGCACAAAATAAATAAGACGGTACATAAATATCTAAGTGTTTTAAGGCATAGAAAAAAAAAATTGGAACTACCATTTGACCTAGCAATTTGAAATCTGGGAATATATTTTGAAAAATCCACAACACTAATCTGAAAAGTACATGTCCCCCTATGTTCGCTGCTGTATTATTTACAACAGCCATGATATGAAAGCAACACAATGGCCTATCAATATACAAATGGATAAAAAAAGTTATGGTGCATATAAGTAATAGAATATTACTCCAAAAGGAATGAAATTCCCATTTGTAACAACATGGATGGACCTAGACAGTATTATCTAAGTGAAATAAGTCAGATAGAGAAAAAACAAAGACCATATGATTTCACTTATATGTGGAATGTAAACAACAAAATAAACAAAATAGAAACATATTCAGTGATGCCCTGAGGGTTGCCACATGGGAGGCAGTGGAAGGGGTGGGTGAAAAAGGTGAAAGGAGTAAGAAGTTATGAAACAGTTTTGGAGATATAAAGTACAGGAAATATAGTCAATAGTACTGTAATAACTATGTATGGTACCAGATGGGTACTAAAATTATCAGGGAATCACTTTGTCATTTATATAATTGTCTAACCACTATGCTGTACGACTGAAACAAATATAAAAGAAAAAAAAGAATGAATTACTTTTTGGATTGATGGATAACGAAATGACTGACACGCTTTCACTGTCTTGAAGATCCCAGTCAAAAAGCACATTGCCAAATTACCCAGCGAAGGAAGAAAACACAAATGCAAAACGTTTGTAGATTGTTTTAAGAAATTGTTACTAAATAACTTGAGGAATTAAATAATAATTATAAATATATTTTATATTGTGTAAAAAGCAAAATTATTAAGCATTCATTTTTTTAAAGTTACAAATTATAATACAGCACATATTCTTTGGAGTTTAGATTAAAAGTTGAAAGTTGCTTAAATGTTAAAATTATCTAATAATCTAAATATGAATTGTATACATGAAAGAGACTTAAAGATAAACTAGTTTTCTCTATATATGTTTGAGAAACCAAAGAAATGAAAATACTTGCCCCACGTTTCACAAAGTGCTAACAGCCAAATGGAATTAGAATCTATCCAATTGAATGCTGTTTCCACTGTAACATATGGAAATATAGAAAGTTGTTGGACATTAATTCTGCTCATCACAATGTGCTCTATATTTGTCTAAAATACAAGAACTTTACTATGCTTAAGAAAAATTAGATCTCTGAAATATGTTATTAAACATGATAATCTCAATCAAGATTTCTATCCATACATGCATTTGCTTTTGCCATTCAACAGGTAAGGGTGTTTCACTTTCGCGGCTCTGGGACCCTGTAATTTTTCAGTCACCATGAGCTTTATTTTGAGTGAGACTGTAGTAATGTGACAGGCAAGAATGGACACATTGTTCTTTCTCAGCTTCACCTGGGAGCACTTGTTCACAGGCACCAGTCAGGTAGAACTTGATAATACACTGCCAGACCAAACATGCTTTATTTGTACTCTGAATTTCGTTTTGGAGAGAACACTGAGAAAATCTGGATTTACAGCATTCCTATAGACTAATCATAAAACAGTAATTAGAAATTTTATAATTATCAACTGAAAATAGAGTGAATCTTCACTTAAAAAATTTTACATTGATATGAGAGACAGAAATTGAATAAAAGAGAGAGAGAGAAGCATTGATTCATTGTTCCACTTAGTTATTCCACTTAATTGTGCGCTCACTGGTTGCTTCTTGTACGTTTCCTAACGGGGGCTGAATCTACGACCTTGGCACCAGAAGGATGCTCTATGCACTAAGCCACCTGGCCAGAGCCTAGAATGAATCTATATCAAGTATTTTTCTGATGACATTCCCATAAACATCCTTTCTTAAAAAATTCTTTGTAGTAATAATTATCTCTCATACTAAAGAATTCTAAAATTTTTATATTTATTTATCATAATATACAAGTGAAACTGGGTAAAAAAAATCTTCTATCATTGTAATAACTTTCTTAGTTATCAGAGGTATTTTTACTTCCTTATCATAATATATTTCCTCTGCTGAAACTTTAGTAGCCAATGCCAGTGCAAGCAAGGTCATAGCATATTCTGCCCAGAACTGCTTGCTGTCCATTTCTATTTACTGTGTCCCTGATAGAGTCTAAACAGTCTATGTAATCAAAATGTAAATGTCCTAAGAAAAAATCAGTTCAATGGTTTAAGAACTCCCGTAAACTAAATATGTAAGGTATACAAATATTGCGCAGCCTGAAAGTAACCAGAAATTTAATAAGGCTATTAGATATCTCACAATTCAGTACAAAAACAGAGAAGACAAAATTTCCCAAATAAGATAATAATTTTAAAATATTGCATTTTGTTGATTAAAGCAAAAGACAATACTACACATAACCAATCAATAGAAAATGTAATTATTTTGCTCATAATTACATTCTCTGAAAATTCTTTAAATTTTTTAAAATTTATTTATTTATTTATTTATTTATTACAGGTGTCAGGCTATCAATCATCCAGCGTCCACGGCCAGGACACCAGGCTAGCAGATACAAGCCTCTCTTCTCTCTGCCACCTGATGACACAGAGGAGCACCGCAGCCACATCTGCAACACCTCCAGGGGCCGCTCTCCTAAAATTCTTAAAGATAAATTATCTTTCAAAAGTATTCCCACAGAAACTTTTAAAGTTCTATTACTCTAAAAGTAAATATAAGTTTATTTGAATACATTAGATTATAAGATATCCATGAAATATTAAATATATGCCAACACACACACTTGTGCTGATATATAATTTATATAATTTTGTGTGATGAATTTTGGCCAGAGCTGAATTAAACTAGTATAAATAAAGTTGAGTTGCTAGATCAGAAGAAAGGTAAAGCATGAGCAGATTTCTAAAATATATTGATGTAACTCACTGTACACTGTGAGGCAAAAGTATGTTTACAGTTGTTCATATAGAAAATACAATAATTAAATAATAATACAAGAATTAGCTGTCTCATATACTAAGAACTGTAAACCTACTTTTGTCCCACCTTGTATATAGAATTATTGTAAATTTACACAATGCTTTACTATACTTAATGTAAGATAAGCATTTTATGATTTAAAAATCAATATAAAACATATATTATGACTACTATTTACACTTAAGTTAGACAGATAAACAAAGGTGTTTTTTAAATCTTATTCATCCTTACAAGTAATAATATCATAATGCCATGCTCATTTCATTTTAGACACACACTTGATCTGAGTTAAAAACAAAGTGGTAAATTAAATAGTATCTCCAAAATTCCAAAACTACTAGCTGAAAGTCATAAAATTCAATCTAACTCACTGTATTTTATGTAAACCCTAAAGCAATCAGCAATAGTATTTAATTTTGCATTGAAGAGCTGCTTTATTAAAACCAAATTAACTGTTTTCTATTTTCCAATAGAATTTAATAGAAATTTAATTTAATTTCTATTAAATTCCAATAAAACTTAATTTAATGTCCCCATAATCTAAGTAATCATATAGAATATAGAAAACAGTTTTCCAAATGAGCAACATAATTTACTTATACTCATTTAGCATTTCTATAATTTGTTTCACTCTTAGATACTTAAAGTCCTTCACAGCTCTTCTTTCTGTATCTGTTAAAGGCTTTATAATATTCTACACAAGTCCATGTAACATCTTATTATTTTGAGGCAAATAGCCAGAGTTTAATTGTTTATTTATTTCTAAGAAACATCTATCTATCTATCATCTTTCTAGATAATCATTAAGAAGAATATTTTAAAAAGACAATGTTCTGTCTAATATGTTGGTACTTACATTATTAAAAAATGTTCTAAAACATATGAACAGTTTGCTGACTTAGAATGATATAAAGAAAACTATTTATTCCTGTTTTGATCACGTGGAACTTTTAGTAATTCAGAGTAATCATTCCAACAATAATTATTATTTCAGCTGCCGACAGGTAGCCCACACAGTGGATCTGGCCCACGGATACACTCCCTTTAGACCAAGTTAACACAGGAATCAGAAGTTTTGGTTTCCTGAAACATCAGATCTGGCAACACTGTTTGCATTCCTGAGAGACAAGGACAGCTGAAGCTGAGCAGCAGTGTCTCTATAAGGGAGCAGGTGCTCTGCAGCTGGCCACAATCCCAGCATTGCTTCTTCCTTGAATCTGAATTATAATCACTAATATCACCTGCTTTGCACTTGAGTGCCCAGACTAGTGTAAGAACACTAACTAGAGGAGTCATAGAAATTAAATTTAATAAATCTGGAGAAAATTCTGTGAGAGCTGCCTTTAGAGCAAATCTGCTACCTTTGTGTAGGCAGTTTCTATGGCTAATTTCCTATTTCTGGTAAAGCGTGGGAGAAAATATGATTAATAATTTTATTTAGTTTGTTTCTAGTTGGTCAATACCAGATACAATAAACAATTGTTTCTGTATAGTTAGAAGGAACATTTAAGATATTATTCTAAGAAAGTTAAAAATCTTAGCCTCCTCACTGAACTATCTAAAGGATCATTAAGGTATTTGTTGTATGTGATTTTCATTATTATGCAAATACTAGAACCAGAGATAGTTAATGACTCAGTGAAGACATCAAGCATGCTATTGTCAATCTAGCACTAAAGAAACTTAATCCTTGGCTTGAACAAAACACCTTCTTGAATAGACATTTATTACTGAAATAAAAAGAAATGAGGGGTAGCTGTTATGCCTACGCAATTTATTTTGCTATGAATTTAAGAATGTAATCACTATTATTATCATTCTATGTTAGGATTTTGATAAATTGAATGCAAATTTAAACGCAGTTATAATCAGCACTCTATTAGTTTTTGTCATGGCATAAAAGTTATATAAGCTATTATGTAGTAATATTCTGAGACAAAGTATCTAATTATTTTTATTTAAATTTTTAATTAAATTTATAATGGTTACATTAATTAATAGGATTATATAAATTTCAACAGTACATTTCCATGATAGATGATATGTATATTGTATTGTGTGCCCACCACCCAAAGTCAAATTATCTTCCATTACCATATATCTGGCCCTCTTTACTACCTTCTCTTCCCTCTGTATTTTTTTTTTTCTAAAGTTGGAAACGGGGAGGCAGTCAGACAGACTCCCGCATGCACCCGACGGGATCCACCATGCATGCCCACCAGGGGGCGATGCTCTACCCATCTGGGGCGCCGCTCTGTTGCGACCAGAGCCATTCCAGCACCTGAGGCAGAGGCCATGGAGCCATCCTCAGTGCCTGGGCCAAACTTTGCTCCAATGGAGCCTTGGCTGCGGGAGCGGAAGAGAGAAACAGAGAGGAAGGAGAGGGGGAGGGGTGGAGAAGCAGATGGGCGCTTCTCCTGTGTGCCCTGGCCGGGAATCAAACCCGGGACTCCTGCATGCCAGGCTGATGCTCTACCACTGAGCCAACCGGCCAGGGCCCCTTCTCTTCCCTCTGGTAACCAACATATTGTCTGTTTTTTTTGTTTCAGTTTTATAACCCATGTGAGTGAAATCATATGGTTCCTAGATTTTTCTGTCTGACTTACTTCACTTAGCATTATATTTTCAAAGTCTATCCATGTTATCACAAATGGCAGTATTTCATCTTTTCTTATGGCTGAGCAGTATTACATAGTATATATGTACCATATCTTCTTTATTCAATCATCTATCAAAGAACACTTTGGTTGTTTCCCTGTCTTGAACACTGTGAATAATATTGCAATGAACATAGGAGTGAATATACCTTTGAGAATAAATGTTTTCAAACTTTTTGGGTAGATAACCAGAAGGGGGGTTTGTGGGTCATATGGTAACTCTATTCTTAAATCTTTGAGGAATCTCCCTACTGTTTTTCATAGTCGTTTACCAGTTTTTATTTCCACCAGCAGTGAATGAGGGTTCCTTTTTCTCCACAACCTCTCCAACACTTCTTATTAGCTGACTTGTTGAGAACAGCCATGCTAACAAGTGTGAGGTGATATCTCATTGTAGTTTAGATTTGCAATTCCTTAATAACTAGTGAAGATGAGCATCTTCTCATGTATCTGTTGGCCAACTTGTATGTCTTCTTGGAAAAGGTGTCTGTTCAGGTCCTCTGCCAATTTTTAAAATTGGATAGTTTGTTTTGCATTGATATCTATGATCTATATAATTTTGTTATTAACCCCTTGTTGGAGTTTTGTTGCAAATATCATTAGGTGGGTTGCCTTTTTTTTTTTTTTTTTTTTTTACAGAGACAGAGAGAGAGTCAGAGAGAGGGATAGATAGGGACAGATAGGAATGGAGAGAGATGAGAAGCATCAATCATCAGTTTTTCGTTGCAACACCTTTAGTTGTTCATTGTTGCTTTCTCATATGTCCCTTGACTGTGGGCCTTCAGCAGACCGAGTAACCCCTTGCTCAAGCCAGTGACCTTGGGTCCAAGCTGGTGAGCTTTGCTAAACCAGATGAGCCCGCACTCAAGCTGGTCTCGAACTTGGGTCCTCTGCATCCCAGTCCGATGCTCTATTCATTGCTCCACCGCCTGGTCAGGTGCCTTTTTGCTTTGATGGTGGGTTTTTTTTGCTGTGCAGCTTTTCAGTTTGATGTAATCCCATTCATTTATTTTTATCTTTATTTCCTTTGCCTTTGGGGTCAAATTCATAAAATGTTCTCTCTGACCAAGGTCTGTAAGTTTAGTACTTATGTTTTCTTCTATGTAATTTGTTGTTTCAGATCTTATATTTAGGTTTTCAGTTTTTAGTGTATAGATCATTCACATCCTTTGTTAAGTTTATTCCCAAGTATTTAATTATTTTCTTGCAATTGTAAAAGGAATTACTTTTTCATTTCTTTTTCTGAAGTTTTATTGTTAATATATAGGAAAACCGTGGGTTTTTGTACATTAACTTTGTATCTTGCAACTGTACTGTATTTGCTTATTGTTTCTAATAATGCTTTTTTGGAGTCTTTAAGGTTTTCTATATAAAGAATTATGTCATCTGCAAAAAGTGACACTTATACTTTTTCTTTCCCAATTTGGATGCTTTTTATTGCTTTGTCTTGCCTAATAGCTCTGGCTAGGAGTTTCAGAACTATGTTGAAATAGAGTGGCGAGAGTGGGCATCCTTGTCCTGATCCTGATTTTAGAGGAAAATCTTTTAGTATTTCACCATGGAGTATGATATTGGCTAGGGATTTGTCATGTATGACTTTTAGTATGTTGAGGTTCTTTTCTTTTATTGAATGTTTTAATTATAAATGGATGTTGTATCTTATCACTTGTTTTTTCACAAATATTGATAAAATCATGTGATTTTTATCCTCTTTTTGGTTTATGTGGTATATTACATTGATTGATTTCCATATGTTGAACCATCCTTGTGCTTCTGGAATGAACCCCACTTGGTCATAATGCATTACTTTTTTTAAGGTGTATTGTTGTATTTGATTTGCTAGTATTTTGCATCTGTATTCATCAGAGATACTGGTCTGTAGATTTTTTATTTTGTTTTATCCTTGCCAGGTTTTGGTATCAAACCTCATAAAATGTGTCAGGAAGTATTACTTCTTCAATTTTTTTGATAAAGGTTAAGAAATATAGATATGAAATCCTCTTTGAATGTTTGGTGGAATTCACTCACAAAGCCATCTGGTCCTGTCCACATTACACTATGAGTAATATGAGTCTTTTCTCTTTTTCCTTAGTGAGTCTAGCCAGGAGTTTGTCAATTTTATTAACCTTTTCAAAAAACCAGGTCTTCATTGTATTAATTTTTTGTATAGTCTTTGTTTTCTATTTCATTCATTTCTGCTCTAATTTTTATTATTTCCTTTCTTCTGCTCACTTTTGTTTGCTTTTGTTCTTATTTTCCTCATTGTTTAATATGTAATGTTAGGTTGTTTACTTGAGATTTTCCTTGTTTTTTAAGATAGGTCTGTAATTCCATAAACTTCCCTCTTATTACCACTTTCATTGCATCCCAGATGTTTTTATATGTCCTATTATGATTCTCATATGTTTCTATATACCTTTTGATCTCACCTTTTAGCTCTTCTTTGACTCAATCATTTTTTTGGTAGTCTGTTGTTTAACCTCTACATATTTGGGGGTTTCTTTATTTCCTTTTTGTTCAGTTGATTTCTAGTTTCAAAGCATTGTGGTCAGAGAATATGCTTAGTATAATTTCAATCTTCTTGGATTTGTTGAAGTTAGTTTTGTGAATCAACATACAGTTTATCCTCGAGAAGTGCCATGTGCACTGGGGAAGAATGTATAATGTGATATTCTAGAATGAAAGGCTCTGTAAATGTCAATTATGTCCACTTAGTGTAATGTGTCATTTAAGGCCTGTATTTCTTTATTAATTTTCTTTTGGATGATCTATCTAGAGCTGTCACTGGAGTACTATGATCACCAATTCTGCTGTGTTTTTGTCTGTTTCTCCCTTTAGTTCTGCTAGTTGTTGCTTTGTGTATCTCCCTGATTGGATGCATATACATATATTAAGAAGTGCTATGTCTTCTTGGTATAATGTCTCCTTTATCACTTTAAAATGTCCATTTTTGTTTCTTGCTACCTTTGTTATCTTGAAATCTATTTTTTCAGAAATAAGTATGGCTCTACCTGCTTTTCTGTGAATGTTATATGCTTGGAGAATCATTTTCCACCCTTTCACTTTGAGTCTAACTTTGTATTTTGCATTTAGATGTATCTCCTGAAGGCAGCATAAGGATAGGTTTTGTTTTTGACCCAATCTGCTACTCTGTGCTTCTTCATTAGTGAATTTGGTTCACTTACATTTAAGGTAATTATTGGTGTATGAGGATTTTCTTTCTTTCTTTCTTTCTTTTTTTTTTGTATTTTTCTGAAGTTGGAAACGGGGAGGCAGTCAGACAGACTCCTGCATGCACCCAACTGGGATCCACCTGGTATGCCCACCAGGGGGCGATGCTCTGCCCATCCGGGGCTTCACTCTGTTGCGACCAGAGCCACTCTAGCGCCTGGGGCAGAGGCCACAGAGCCATCCCCAGCGCCCGGGCCATCTTTTGCTCCAGTGGAGCCTCGGCTGCAGGAGGGGAAGAGAGAGACAGAGAGGAAGGAGAGGGGGAGGGGTGGAGAAGCAGATGGGTGCTTCTCCTGTGTGCCCTGGCCGGAAATCGAACCCGGGACTCCTGCACTCCAGGCCGACGCTCTACCACTGAGCCAACCAGCCAGGGCCGATGTATGAGGATTTTCTATAGTCATTTTATCTTTTGTTTTCTTGTAGCTCTGTGGCTCCATTAGGTTCACAGTTATTTTAATTCTTAAAGAAAAGTTGATTCACTGATGTTCCCATTGTTATTGAAGTTACAAACTATAATACTCAATACAGCTTAAAAGCTATGAGGGTTAGAAAGTTTTCTTATAAATTTATGTAAGTGAAAAATTTAAATAATGAAAAAAAGAAAATCAAAATTAAAAAAACATTGAAGGAATATAGAGATTTTAGTTTATCATCATTCTTTACAGTAACTGTGCTGATGATTAAGGTCTTGATATCTGTTGCATTAAATCAGAAAAAAAGGAAATTGTTATATTTTTTCAATATAAATAATTTGGTTCTAGAAACTTACTACGGCTAATAGAAATATTAGCTATTTACATTTTATGAACAAGTCTCTAGGTGATTTATATACTCATAGTGACTAGATTTTATTTTATTCCAAAGACTAATAAAAATGCTTTATAGCACAATTTATATAGTATTTCTTTAAGAAAATATATTAACTAACCATTTCAATATCATTTTGTTCTTTTCTCTATCATTTAAATCCTTTCCTTTTCCATAGCATTGTTAGAAACTTACAATGTTTTAAAATTGTGCTGAAGTGGTAAATTTTTACTATTTGAAGCTCTTTGCAAACTTTCAATACAAGATGTATGATGTATTGATTTAATATCAAATTGTATGATAACCTCAATGGAAGAAAAATTATATATAGCGGTGAAATGCATATATAAATACAAATGTAGTAGAGATAAATAAGATATGTGGAAATAAACACTATTCAAATGCCAAGACAGAATTTCTCCTGGGTATGTATTGTTTTTGTGGTAAAGGTAAATAATTCTTTAAAAATAACAGTAAGAGTAGTTTAAACACATTTGGAGAATATGAAAATTACTTTTTAGTAGAAGTATAATTTGACCATAAATTAGAAACTATAGTATCAGAACAATTTATTTCCTAGATACAAATTCAGAACTATAAAACTGCAGAAAAGAAAATGTCTACAATACATCATAAAATGACATTTTTCTTACTTGTCTTAATTTTATTTTTTAGGTTTTTATTTCATTATTGTAAATAACATTGTGGTAGAAAGACTAAGAACTCTAATACTTTTTAAAAAGATAATCACTTAATTGCTTAAAAATCTTGTAGTGACTCTCAATAAAATTGGATAGTGATAGCGTTTTGTTCTATTGAAAGAAAAAGCCCTCCACATATATTAAAGCAGTATGAAAAACACAAGTAACAGTACCAAAAAAGAATTATGTGTATATATATTAATATTATTATATATTATATTATGTTGTTAATATTAATGTATTTATTTATATATTAACACTGTGGATATATATATATATATATATATGGGTTAAATATTACTTGTTCCATTCTGAGATGATAGTTACTGCACAACTCTCCCTTCCAATCCTTCTTTCACATTCTTAAAGTTGTGAAATATATCTTAAATACAAAGGTGTGCATTAGATATGTTTAATTAAAAGATAATTAAAACTCAATCTTTATAATCACTCTCAAGTTAAGTCATTAAACTATTTTAAAAGGTATAGGCAGTTAAGATTTGGCTCAATTGAGATGTCTTTTTAAAAATATTTTTAAGAAAACAGTTTAAATATTTTATTTAAATATAGTTGACAGTCTTATATGAGTTTTAGGTGTACAATATTGTTATTCAACATTTATATACCTTATGACATGATCACCATGGTATAGTTCTAAATGTCCAAGAATATCAAGAACTTCTCCATAAGGTTGAGAGCTCTGAATTCTTCAGGCAGATTGGAAAATCAACTATCAGTGATATTGTATAGGGTTATGAACTATCATGTCTAGATACACTGGGATAAAATTCTAATGTCAAGGACAGAGATTTTGTATTTTTAAAATGCTCCCCCAGGCCCTGGCTGGTTGGCTCAATAGAAGAGCGTCAACCTGGCATGCAGGAGTCCTGGGTTGGATTCCCGGCCAGGGCACACAAGAGAAGCACCCATCTGCTTCTCCACCTCTCCCTTCTCCGTCCTCTCTGTTTCTCTCTTCCCCTCCCGCAGCCAAGGCTCCATTGGAGCAAAGTTGGCCCCGGCACTGAGGTTGGCTCTATGGCCTCTGCCTCAGGTGCTAGAATGGCTCTGGATGCAACAGAGCAGCGCCCCTGATGAGCAGAGCATTGCCCCCTGGTGGGCATGTCTGGTGGATCCCGGTCGGGCGCATGTGGGAGTCTGTCTGACTGCCTCCCCAGTCAGAAAAATACAAAAAAACCCAAAACAAAACAAAAAAAATGCTCCCCCAGTGATTTATGATCTTGGTTTGGTAGTCACAGATATCGAAAGAGTCCTACTTTACCTCAGAGTGTTAGATAATTTCTAAAGTCCCTTCCAAATCATGGTTTATGGTTTTCTGTGTTTAATAGTCTGACCATGAGAGAGAAGCATTATATTAAAATTTTAAGAGTGAATTATTACCAAGAAAACTTACAACCAAGGAGAGAAAACATGATAATTACAATTTTTCCATGGCAGATAAAGGATTAGTGAATAGTATCTTTCCAATCCATTTCTAAGTTTAGCTATTCTAATATTAAAAAAACAAAAAACATTTAAAATAAGTTACTGAAATAGGTATTCATCCATCCATTCATTATTCACCAGTATTTGTTGAGGACCTATGATACACTTCACAATGTTCTAGACACTGGCAATAAAGCAGAGCCAGAACTGATGAAGAGTGTGCTCCCAGAAAACAAAAATTTCAGTACTCCTTAAATAACATTGTTTTCTGAGAGGAGACAGCTTAAATTACAGGTTCTTTTTATTTTTGTACTTATAACTACTTGTACAGATTGAACCTAAATTCTAAATTTATTTCCTTAGAGAAGAATCTTTTTTTTTTTTTTTTTTTTTTTTTTTTTTTTTTACAGAGACAGAGAGAGTCAGAGAGAGGGATAGGAACAGACAGACAGGAATGGAGAGAGATGAGAAGCATCAATCATCAGTTTTTCATTGCGACACCTTAGTTGTTCATTGATTGCTCTTTCATATGTGCCTTGACCATGGGCCTTCAGCAGACCGATTAACCCCTTGCTCGAGCCAGCGACCTTGGGTCCAAGCTGTTGAGCTTTTGCTCAAACCAGATGAGCCCACGCTCAAGCTGGCGACCTCAGGGTCTTGAATCTGGGTCTTGCGCATCCCAGTCCAGCGCTCTATCCACTGCGCCACCACCTGGTCAGGCTAGAGCAGAATCTTGATATATAATACCATTTTTTCAACGAATAAAGCACTGAACAAAGATGGTACTAAGATTACTACGTTATATTAAAACTATAACAAAAATAAAGTGAAGATTTTGAAAGAATAAAAGGACAATGAAATAGCTATATATTGATTAAGTCTATAGATATCTCACTTATAATACTCACTCATTATACTGATAGACCTTGATAGATACTTTATATATTCTTAAATATAAGAAAAATTGCTTGTTTCTTCTACATAATATGTAAAAATTTTTCATTTTATTTTTTTTTAGTGAGAGGAGGGGAGGCAGAGAGATAGACTCCTTCACGAGTCCCGACTGGGATCCACCCGGCAAACCCATTAGGGGGTGATGTTCTGCCCCTCTGGGGAAATTGCTCCATTGCAACAGGAGCCATTATTTTGTAGCACCTGAGGTGGAGGCCACTGAACCATTCTCAGCGACCAAAGCCAACTTGCATAAACCAATGAGCCATGGCTGAGGGAGAGGAGGAAGAGAGAAAGAGAGAAGAAGAAGGGTGGAGAAGCAGGCACTTCTCCTGTGTGCCCTGACTGGGAACTGAACCTGGGACATTCACATGTCAGGCCAATGCTCTACCACTGAGTCAACTGTCCAGGGCATAATTTTTTTTTATTCTTTGAATAAACAGTGAGTATTCCAACAAATGATAGATATAGTAAAGTTTAATGATTTTTTAAAATATTAGATATTAGACTTACGGCTTACATAACCATTAAGTGAAAATGTAAAACTAACCCTGGAAGTCTAGATAATTAGAAATAAGAAAGTATTAAATTAGAGGAAAATGAGAAATAGAGACTCTCCTACTAGGCACATGATAGAGTATGGTGCACATGAACACACACACACACACACACACACACACACACACAAAACATAAATGGAGCTCGAGAACTGTAAATTCCATTGATCTCAGCAACAAAGATCCAAAGCCAATGTATTACTGGAGTACAGAAAAAGATAGAAATGATAGAAAATGGGTCATCATCAACATCTCTTTACACTGTGGTTTTATGGCTTTGTTTGAAGTGATTCCCTGGACAGAGTGAAAGAAAATTTAAAATAAAATGAAAAGTTAGCAAAAATTATTAATGATCATGATATTTGTTGAATTATAAGCTATTTTTAGAAGCTATTTTTATGTCCCCTCTAATAGTGTTATCACTTGAAAGATAAATCTTCATATATTCCTTGGATAATATGCTTCTCTCCTTTTCAGACTTGATCATTTCAATTTGATTTTACAATTCTTTTCCTAGTTCCAACTGTCATTTTTTTTTAAAAAAAGGACAGAATCAATTTCTATAGTTAATTTTCTTAGCTCCTAGGATCTCTTCGGGACAACCTCAAATTTTACATAGCAATTTTATACTTAAACTCAGCAAGATAAAACCTTTTATTTCTCTGAGAGAATAAAAGCCAAAGTTAGAAATGGAAAATTAAACTATGTCATTGAGTTTAAAGCACACTTCCCAGATAAAATTTGAAAGTATTACACTAAAAGAGTCCATCATAAAGTTTGCAAATTGCTGGTTTAAACAAAACTTCATTACAGGACTTCTCAGAGTGCTGATGTATACTATGAATCATAAAGGGAGACAATATTTGTAGTAGTTTTCAAATTTATTGACATAAAACCATTTATTTTGAAGCATCAGGTCATGGGATTAAGTTTCTGGAAATGCACTTAAAAAGCACTGATTTAAAAAATTCAATTTTATATTTCTAAGTATTCACACTTCATTGTCTTACCGTGACTGATTTTGGCTAAAGACCCTTTCAGATTCACGTAACTGGAAGATTTTAAATAGACTAAACAGGAGCATCTAGGACCCTCAAGTGCAAAAGAATATGTATTGTTTTAATTATTGTATTCTTTTATTTAAAAAAATCTTATGCTTAGTTTGCATAAAGCTAAGAACAACTGCTTAAGAATGCTTCTCAAATACTTTCGTTGCTATTAAATCAGAAAAATACTTTTTGATGGTTAGAGGCTATAAGAAATCATGAATTATCTTCTGAGAATGCATTGCTACCTTCTACAATGCTGAGAGTCACTTGTCTTTTCTTATCTCAGTTTATTTCAAGGCATTCTACAGAGAAGTAGGAGGAACCCTGGACTTGAGGGTCAAAAGATTCCTATCGTAACTTTGACACTTAAATTATTTAATATTGGGCAATTTAGATAACTTGATGTAACTTCAGTTTTCTATACACCTGCATTTCAATTAGTAGAGAACTTTAAATGATATAATTGAAGTGATTCATTAAAATGTTGCACTAAAGGGAAGTATTCTTATTGAATCAACATACCATAATTACTTTTTACACTTTCACTGTATATTGCAATCACTTATTTACTTCTCTATCTTCCTTCTAGACTTTAAGCTGCTTGAGGGAGGAGACCAGATCTTGTTCAGCACCATTTCCCCTATTTTAGCATAGGGTTATGCCTAAAAAATATGTTCAAAAATTTTTGCTGAATAAGTAAAGGCAATTTAAGGAATAAAATGATTTTAATTACAAGATCATTAAAAGTCAACCATATCAAACTAGGATATAAACCTTATAAACGTTTCCCAGAATCTCTACTATATTACTTTGCAAAATTTTAATAAAATATTTTTGATATTTTGGAAATTATTTGTCTTAATCTGAATTGTCATCTGGCAAAATATAATAAGAAAGTTTCTATGAAATATTCAGTTCTAAAAAGTTAAACAGAAAGTGAAAATTTTATGAATTTATTTTCCTTCTTTATCAATCTTTACTACTTATCAAATCCTTATCATTTTCCAGGAACAGTGTTAAGAGCCTTAAGGATATAGCCTCATTGAATTTTCAAGACAACCCTGTAAAAAAGTTACTTTATTATCCCAAATATATAGGCAGTTTTTATTGTTAGAACTGGCAGAACCAGGGTTCAATCTAGTTCTGCCTGAATGCAGAGCTAACTTTTAAACATTATACAATATTATCTCTAATGCATAATTTGGAAGACTTAGGCATTATTCTTGGTAATGTTAAAAATAAATTTTGGATAGTGATATATGATATTATTATGCTTACTATGAGTTAGTGTAACATGGCACCAAGTTCTTTTTCACAACTTTGTTAAGCAAGCCAGCTGGAAGGCTAAGTCTCTACACTTGACAGGTGAACCATGTAAGGCAGTATTTCATTACTGATGATAAACAGTAAAACAAAGCTGTTCCTGATAATATGCAGTTGTTGTCACCTATTCAAAATATTTTGAAAAAAGTTTCAGAAGGCTGATTTACAAATTTTCTTACTTTTGCCAGCTCTAAATTATTTTATATGTAAAACTGCTGTATGAAGTCTCCAATAGTGAGAGAATTCATAGTAACAAAAGGGCTCATTAGTCAGTGTATAGGTTCAAACTCGTACCAATTTATTGTGCCCCAAAAGATTAATGTAAAATGAATTCTAAAATTCTAATGAAAGGTTTAAAAATGAGAGAAATAACTATTCGCCATACATTAAATCAGAAAACCAATCAATCTAACCAGCTAACCAACCAACTAAATCATTCTTAAACAAAATACACGTGGGTCATAAAACAAATTCCTATGAAGTAAATTACATGATTTCTGAAATAAATAGATTTATTTCCATCAGGAAAAAAATGATCTCAACTATTTAAAAATTTTTATCAAAGAAGACTGAGATGAGCATATTTTGTGTTGCACTATGTTGGAAGCAATGTTAGAAGCTCTTCTAAACTTCCACTGCTTTCGTATTATCCCACTTATCCACATATTCATATATTGATACTGACCTTTTACTCAGAGAATATGTGTGAGATATTGTAGATATTGGGAGGTAAGATTATAATAAGATAAAAATGATAGATGCCTTACATCAAAAGGCTAATGTCAACCATGGTAGATTAAACATATACTTCAAGAACTATATACCACAGGGGAGAGAAAAGAATGCTACAGAGAAACTGTTATTGTAAGAGAATATTAGATAGATAAATTGTGAAAAAAATAAAAGAGTGGTGTTTCTTGGATGGATTTATATTTGAGTTGGGTACTAATAGATGGGTAGGCACTATACTGATAAAGAGAAAGAAACACCAGACACAAGTATCAATATGAACACACACAGCAGAATAAAAACAAGAGCATGTAAAAAGAAGGGTCAGCATGTGTGATAGGCTGAAGTTAAGATAAGGTTAAACATAAAGACTGTAATTATATCATAAAGTTCTACAGTTGGAGGCTAGGCGTTTGTAGATTTTTTATCCCTTGCCTATTGCTTCCTTAAGATTGAACCCCATGTCTCTGCATGGAGAATCAGATGCATTTGAAAAACTGATGTCATATGACAGTACCAGACTATACTGATATACTAGCATCTAACACAATAATGCTCAAGCACAAAAATTTTTTGACTTCAAAATTAACCTTATTTTACTATTTCTATAAAATCCAACCTTTATATATTAAATTTATTCATCATGAGAAATACTTAGTTCTACTGGAGTCACTGTTAGAATACTGCACTTAGTTTAGAATGACAGCTATAGGTTAATTGTCCTTATCAGCTTATAAAAGTAGATATTAAATGCAATGAAAACTACTACAGCAGTTTTTTTCTACTGCTATTATTTTCTATGGCAAAAATCAGTCCAATTTAATTATTTCTCTGCTTGTATACTAAATTTATTTTAATTTCTAACATACAACCAGTGGGGAAAACATTAGAAATAAATACAAAAAAGAACAAAAAACAACTTTTACCAATTATATCGGACAAGTATATAGAAACGCTATTTAGTTATGTATTGACCAGTAGTAGTAATGCTAGAAAACAAAAGTTCAATATATAAATACTGTATTTCCCCATGTAGAAGATGCTCCCATGTATAAGATGCACCTTAATTTTAGGGTCTGAAATTTGAAAAAAAGTGTACTACATAAAGTTATTCAACTCAAGTTTTATTCATCATAAAATTCATACTACTCATCACTGTCAAAACTCCCATCCATTAGCCTGTCCTCATCTGTGTCTGATGACGAATCACTGTCTTCAACAATGAGTGCAGAAACAAGTATGAAAAAAGGGGAAATGCAAGTAAAAAAACCTACAACCATTGTAAAAGACGCACCCAGTTTTTAGACCCCCATTTTTTCCAGAAAAGGGTGCGTCTTATACATGGAGAAATACGGTAAATGCTAATGGGCATTTTAAATCTAGATAGTCATAAACTGCTATTTTATCCATAACAAAATTAATTTAGCAATAAAAATGAACCTGTGTAGTCATCTCTAAATAAGACTTTCTGTATGATAACATGATAGAATGAGTCACCAAATAAACACAAGTTAACAGAAAATGCTAATAATGACTACAAGGTCAATTAAATTGTATAAATACTTTAAATTTGTGTAAGAGGTGGTACTGAAGAAGAAATATTATCATTTTGCTAAAAAGACCACCCTGAAAGCATGGTGACACCAATAGCAAAGCAAAAGCTCTATTACAAAGCTATACTCTACTCCTCATCATTCCGAACCCTTTTTACCTCAATAAAATAATCTATATCTTGTCTTCATTAAAACCTAGTAGGGACTCGAACATAATACTTCCCGCTGAAGTCCTCTCTAGTGACAAATCTAACTCTTCATAAGTTGCAATATATATATATATATTGCAGGTAGACAGACAGACAGGAAGGGAGAGAGATGATAAGCATCAGCTCACAGTTGTGGCACCTCAGTTGTTCAGTGATTGAACATGTTTTGACTGGGGGGGGGGGGTGATCCAGCTGGGCAAATGATCTCTTGCTCAAGTCAAAGACTTTGGGCTTAAACCAATGACCTTGGGCTTCAAGCCAGTGACCTTTGGGCTCAAACCAGCGACCATGGGGTCATATCTATGATCCCACACTCAAGCCAGCAACACTGTGCTCAAGCTGGCGACCTTAGGGTTTCAAACCTGGGTCCTCAGCATCCCAGGTCAACTGTCTACCCACTGTGCTACCACCTGGTCAATATTTCTGACTACTGGCTACATTTTCTTAAATATTATTCTCTTACCTTTACTGAAAAGTTGAAATATCTTTACAGCTTATGGCTGTGTCTATGCTAACATGCACTTCTCCTTCTCCCTTTTCCTGTCATTGATGACTTCATGATCACTGACTGATTCACTGAAGTCTTTTGGAGCTGGTTTAATCTTCTTTTCAATTCTCAATCTTACCACAATCTTATGAGACTTAAGTATTAAGAAAACCTATCCAACAGTCCAGTAACTCCAAAATTTATATATCTCCTGTTACCTTTATATTTATTCTCTAAATCCATTTTACTCACTCCAATGCTCATGTCTTAGAATTTGTGAACTAATAGAAGAACTCCACCACAAAATCTTGAATTCTAATGCCACTAACTAAAACCTCTTATACTTCCTACACCCCAAACTAGCTTTGTTACTACATCATATAGCAGGGGTCCCCAAACTATGGCCCGCGGGCGGCATGCAGCCCCCTGAGGCCATTTATCCAGCCCCTACCGCACTTCCGGAAGGGGCACCTCTTTCATTGGTGGTCAGTGAGAGGAGCATAGTTCCTATTGAAATACCGGTCAGTTTGTTGATTTAAATTTACTTGTTCTTTATTTTAAATATTGTATTTGTTCCCGTTTTGTTTTTTTACTTTAAAATAAGATATGTGCAGTGTGCATAGGGATTTGTTCATAGTTTTTTTTATAGTCCGGCCCTCCAATGGTCTGAGGGACAGTGAACTGGCCCCCTGTGTAAAAAGTTTGGAGACCCCTGTCATATAGTTTTCCAATTCTTGAATTGTCTCTATATTTTCCTAGTCTATCAGTTCCTGTATGGACTGTTCTTTCTTCTTATTCATAATTGACATTTAAACAAGCATTCTCAAATTTTTCCACTAATGTATTTCTAACAACCCACACATCCATCAAAACTCTTACTCCTCAATAAATGCTACAATCTGACTTCTCTGTGTCTATGCTTGGATTGACTCAGTACTGCTGGAAATGATCACACTGCTCTTACACATTGGTGTGTCTTGAAATGGTTGGTCTCTAAACTTTAGATGGATCTGTAGAACTATCACCAACCCTTTAATTTGTCCTTGGTCAGCTATTTTTTCTATTTCCTTCATTGATTATTCCAAATCTTCAAAGCAAGTCTCTAATTCAACTTCCAAACTCTCATATTCTTGCCTCTTTTGTGTTTAACAAAATTAAGGCCATCATGCAGAGACAACCAATCTCCTAAATCTATGTCTAATAACATATCTATTTTCTCTGGTTTGAGATAATCCATCTACCTATACTTGATTCTAGCTCCTCCTCCACCTTCAAGTTCATATTTTAGTAACTGTGCCTTTACAGTACTCTATCTTCAAATATCCCGTCTCTTCAGACCATATATATAATCAAATCTCAAATCTCTCACTTTCAGTGATCTCCTAAAAAATGTGAAGTCACAAGCATAGTCTACCACACATAGATAATATGATAGAGAATAAATACTTGATCCAGTACCCTTCCTAAATTTTTTTTATGAAAATAGCTTGTTTAATTATAAACTCATAACATTCAATATATAGAGAGTTTACAGTTTTAGGCCAAAAATTATTTTCTCTGCAAAGAATAAATTTTGGACTAAAAAAATGAAAAGAAAATCATCACATTTTCATGAGAAAAAGACCTGTACTTTATTATTTAATCCTAGTGATATTAAAAATGTATGAAAAAAGTTTTAGTAAAGAGATAAATAAACATTTTAGGAAAAAGTGGCTTTTCAGAAGTATAAGAATAGAAGAAATGATGCTTGATAAACTAAACCATAAAATATCATTTACATTTATCAATACTATTATCATAATATTTATTGGAGAAGCAACACAAAGTACAGATTCCCCCTTTTTTACAAAGACTTTCTTTTGAGCAATTTAAAAGATAAATATCACATACTATAACATTTGCCATTTAATGAGTAAAGTGGAAATAACTATGTACCTATTAATAATCACTTTAAATGTAAATGAATCAAATGCTCCAATCAAAAGACACAGAGTAGCTGAAAGGATAAGAAAATAAGATCCATATATACAAGAGATCTACTTCAATCAAAAGACACATACATTCTAAAATTAAAGAAATGAAAAAAAATTTTCATTAAAATAAAAATAAAAAAAGTTGGGGCAGCAATACTGTATCAGACAAAATACATTTTAAAACAAAGTTTATAATAAGAGACAAAGAAGGACATTACATAATAATAAAAGAAGCATTCCAACAGGAGGATATAACCCTTGTAAATATTTACACATCCAACACAGGATACCCTGTGCTTTAAATATATAAAGCAAATATTAATAGACATAAAGGGAGAGATTGATGGTAATACAGTCATGGTAGGGGATTTAACACCCCACTGACATCAAAGGATAGATCTTCCAGACAAAAAATCAACAAGGCAACAGCAACCTTAAATGCATATTAGACCAGATGGATTTAATTAATATTTTCAGAGCATTCAACAGACAGCAGAGTAAATATTTTTTTCCAAGTGCAGATGGAACATTTTCTATGATAGACCACATATTAGGACATAAAATAAGCCTCAATAAATTTAAGAAAACTGAAATCATATCAAGCATCTACTCCCACCACAATGATGTTGAACTAAAAATCAATTTCAAGAAAAAAACTGAAATATAGTATGAGTTAACAAGATCAAGAAAGAAATAAAAAAAAACCCCAAAACCTCAAGACAAATGAAAATGAAAATAGAAAACTATCTAAAATCTCTGGGATATAGTGAAAGCCATCCTAAGAAAGAATCATAGCAACTCAGGCCTACCTCAAGAAACAAAAAAAATCTTAAATAAACAATTTAATCTTCTACCTAAAGGAATTAGAAAAAGAACAAATAAACCCCAAAGTGAGTAGAAGAAAGGAAATAATATCAGAGAGGAAATGAATAAAATAGAGTCTTAAAAAACAATATAAGAGATCAATGAAATCAAGAGCTGATTCTTTGAAAAGATAAACAATATTGAAAAACCTTTAACCAGATTCATCAAGAAAGAGAAAGGAAATGAAAAATGATAAGTAATTACCGACACTACAGAAAATAATATGAATAATTATATGCCAACAAATTGGACAATCTGGAAGAAATGGATAACTTCCTAAAAACATACAATTTTCCAAGACTGAATTTTAAAAAACCCAGAAATTGCAACCAACAAATTGAAGTAGTAATCAAAAAACTCTCAACAAACAAAAGACCTGGACCAGATGGTTTTCCTTAAGAGCAGGAACAATAAAGGAATGTCCACTTTCACCATTTGTATTCAACATAGTACTGAATGTCCTGGCCACAGAAATTAGACAAAAAAAAAAAAAAATAATAATAAGGGTTATCCAAATTGAAAAGGAAGATATAAAAATGTCATTATTTTCAGATGACATGATACTGTATATTGAGAACCCTGAAGATTCCACTAAAAACTACTAGAACTGATAAATTCAGGAAAGTAGCAGGATATAAAATATATATGCAGAAATCGGTTGCATTTATATACACCAATAATGAACTATCAGAAACAGAAAGAAACTAAGAGGACAATCCATTTACAATTGCATCAAAAAATACCTAGGAATAAATTAAATCAATGGTAAAAGACCTATATTCACAAAATTATAAGATATTGAGGTAAGAAATCTAAGAAGATGTTAATAAATAAAAACATATACCATGCTCATGGATAGGAAGACTTAACATCATTAAAATGTCTACACTACACAAAACAATCTATAAATTCAATGCAATTCCTATCAAAATACCAATGGCATTTTTCACAGAACTAGAACAAAAATCTGTATGGAAACAAAGAAGACCCTGAATAGCCAGAGCAATCTTAAAAAGAATAACAAAGTGGAAGGTATCCACTACTTGATACCAAACTATATTATAAAGCTATAGTAATCAAAACAGCATGTGACAGGCTTAAAAACAGACCAATGGAATCAAACAAAAATCCCAGAGATAAACCCATGCCTATATGGTCAATTAATCTTTGACAAAAAAGCAAGGACATAAATGGGGTAAATATAGTTTATTCAATAAATGATGTTAAGAAAATTAGACAGATATATGCAAAAAATTAAAACTAGACCACCTTCTTATACTATATATAAAAATAATCTCAATATGGATCAAAGATTTAAATGCAAGACCTGAAACCATAAAAGTTCTGGAAGAAAATTTAGGCAGTAAAATCTTGAACATTTGTTTTAGTAATATTTTTTTTCTGACATATCTCCTCAGGCAAGGGAAACAAAAGAACAATCAACAAATGGGATTATATTAAACTAAAAAGGGTGATTTTTTTTTTTTTCACAGCAAGAGAAACCATCAATAGAACAAAAAGACCACCTATTATATGAGACAAGATATTTGCCAGATCCGATAAGCGGTTAAAATCCAAAATTTACAAAGAACTCAAACAACTCATTACTAAAAAACTCACAATCCAATTAAAAAATGGGCATAGACATCTCTCCAAAGAGGACATACAGATGTCTCATAGAAACATGAAAAGATGCTCAACATCACTAATCATCAGATAAATGCAAAATAAAACCACACTGTGATACCAGATCAAACATGTCAGAAAAGCTATCATAAATAAGTGAATAAACAAGTGTTGATAAGGATGTGGAGAAGAGGGAACCTTCATGCACTGTTGATGAGAATACAGATTGGTGTCAATGCTATGAAAAACAGTGTCAAGATTCCTCAAAAATCTGAAACTAGCCTGACCTGTGGTGGAGCAGTGGATCAAGTGTCAACCTGGAACTCTGAGGTCGCTGGGTTGAAACCCTGGGCTTGCCTGGTCAAGGCACATATAGGGGTTGATGCTTCCTGCTCCTCCCCACCCTTCTCTCCTTCTCTTTCCCTCTCTCTCTTTCTCTCTCCCTCCCTCTCTCCCACCTCTCTAAACTGAATAAATAAAATAAAATAAAATAAATTGAAACTAGAACTGCTTTATGACCCAGCAGTTCCTCTTCTGAGTATACATCTGACAAACCCTAAACACTAATTTGAAAAAATATATGCACCTCCATGTTCACTGCAACATTATTTATAATAGCCAAGTTATGGAAGCAACCCAAATGCCCATCAATAGACGAATGGGTAAAAAAAGTGGTTGTATATATACAATGGACTATTACTCAGCCATAAAAAAGAATGAAGTTTTACTGTTTGTGACAGCATGGATGCACCTAAAAGATACTATACTAAGTAAAATAAGTCAGACAGAGAAAGACAAATACTATATGATTTCACAAACAAAATTGAAGTAGACTTTCAGATACTGAGAACAAACTAATGAAGTCAGAAGGGAGAGGTGTGGGGGAGTGAAATAAGGTGATGGTATTAAAAAGTACTAACTGGTACTTACAAAATAGGCATTGGGATGTAAGGTAATGTAAGGGAATAGTTAACAATATTGTAATAACTATCTATGGTGCCAGTTGGGCACCTGAATTACCAGAGGAAACACTTTGGAACCTATAGGAATGTCTATCTGGTGTGTTGTACACCTGACTAGTACAAAATAGTGTTGAATACAAACTGTAATAAAAATTTGTTTTAATGTAAAAGAAGAGTAGTTGGTAGGGTCCTTTCCATGAATCTTACTTTTGCAAAAGCATCAGAGTAAAACAATAACTGTCTGTAAGTAACAAAAGACTTAAATGTGCCAATTGTTAATTATCTGATAAATGGAATTGACATAGAAATTTGGTTAATTCTGTGACTGGTAATATTTTAAGATAACTGGAATTATGACTAATAACATTATACCCAGACACATTGCAATTCTAGAAGTTCCATACAATTTCTAAAATACGTGTACTTACATTAATAACATGCCTTCAATCAAATATTACCTAAGAAGGTTTAGCATCACTTTTTATTTGATAATTCTTCCCATGTAATTTAGCATATCAAATAAATCTAATCAGTTTAACATTTGAAAAAAATTCACCCTTTTAAAGTATACAATTTATAAATGAGCTACTCTGGAGAATTTGACCACTAATTTTTTATGCTATTATGATATTGAGTTTGTATTTATGAATCATTATTTTTAAACATAAGAATTTCCTATTAATCTCTGTAAGAGATAAATTATGAAAGTAGAAATGAAGTTAAGGAAGAATGGACATAATTCAGAAATAATTAAGCATTAGATTCAATAAGACTTGGTGACTGGAAGGAGGGGATTGTGCTCAGTGGAGAAGGACAAGAGTGATGCTCCTATTTTTGGTTTGGGCAAGTGTGAGGACAACGATGCCATCCACTATAAAAGAGAGTATCCGAGGGAAAGCAGGTTATTAATTCTGGTTGTTTGTTTGGTAAGGGGTATGGTGAATTAAAATTTACATGCTGAGTTTGTGACAGAACAATTATTTTTTGAAGTCATGATAATAATCATGAGTATAACAGAAGACACTTACTTATTATCTGTGTTCTACATGCATCTAAACTACAAAAGTGTGACATCCATTCCTCTATTCAACAAGCAAAAAGCCAGAAAGATAAAGTAAGTAGGTACATGTAAAAGAATTAAGACGGGAATCCATACATTATAGATATCTAATCCACAATTATTTTCATGTTACATAATGCTTCCCTTTAAAGCTGTAACATAGGCATACATTTACCATATTCATCAGGTTATAGTACACAGTCATAAACATAAGTTTTCTAAAAATATGCTAGCAGCAATAAATATTTTATTAACAATTATTCTGCTTGCCATTTTAAGGTAAGAACTTTTCACTAGATAATTTAGATAGATTAAGCCTCTTAAAAATAGCTACTCATGAAAATTTGAACTGATGGTATCTTTTTCCTTTAAAAAGCTTCCCATCTCAAGGATATTCTCTTCTGAAAGACAAATTATATTAATTCCATAGCATTTGAAACACCTTAGAACTAAAAGTTTATAGAGAATGAATTTCTTGAACTTTTTTCTTTTGTCTTACATCTCCAGAACATTCTGGAAGAGTGAATAAGTGCCCAGTTTGATGGCAAAGCAACTAATATTGTTGGTTTTGACAATGCCATACTTTTCAGTATTTGTTTTTTTCTATCACCCTATGCAAACTATTTAAAATCTTCCCTTTCATTGCCAGATTCTTTTGTCAAAAATCTTTGTGAATTTGTTTAGGTATCTTGATGAGCTTTTTGGATGTGAAACTATCCTTAAACATCCAACCACCCAAGGCTAAGAAACTGCTTCACTCTCAGGCTCAAAAGTATGAAAATATTTAATTTCATTTCTATTTCCAATTTTAAGTACAGTGTCTAAAAACTTTCTAAATAAATTTTGGCTGAATGAATGAGTTCTCTCCACCCTTAGCACCTTTTTTTCTGGGTCAGCTATAGTTGGTTTATAACCAGTAAATGCAAATAGGTACAAAATTTAAAATGCAGACATGTACACAGAGTGAGAAAAATATTTTAAATGGCAAATATAATTTCAGATTTTCTAGAGTCGGACATATCATCATTAATGATATAGGGGCAATTTACTAGACCTATCGACATGTTTACAAATATAAATAGCTAAATACAAATATATTATTAATCAATTAAGAAAATATTGTATTCAAACATTTAATGAACTCTCCTGAATTTATTTTTTGCTATTTGTACATTCAGAAGATATATGTTAATTTGACTTACTATAACACACTTTTAAAAAACTGACATGTGGATATTGTAATGAAAATAGCAATATAAGTAAATGTTCATTGTAGTCATTATGTTAACATTAAGTGGTAACACTACTACAAATATTTATACTCTGAAGTCAGAAAAATTTTTTGTTTATAAAACTTGAATTACAACTAAAAGGCATAAAACGTCAATGTTGTATTATAGAATATGATTATTTCCAATAATGTTGTATAAGTTGTTTTTTAGCATTTAAACAATGTATAATTGTTTTTAATCAATGACCAAAACAAAATGACCCTGGGAGTGCTTGAGCACTTCTCTCAGAATAAATATTGTTAGTTTTATTTTAAGAAGTGAAAGCCAATTCAAGATCCTAGGTTACAACACCACCATTTTCTTACAAAAGTTGCAGTTGACACTCTTGCCATTCTATGTAATATATGTTTCCTGGAGAGATCAGCCTGTCCTCCTTCAGATTATAGTACCAGAAATATTCTACAGTTACTTAAGCTGAACACAATGCCTTGATGACTCAGATTGCTAGGAATAAACCATTTTTCCCTTTTTCTCTGTAAAGTAATGTGCTTTTTTCCTGAAGAACATGATGAAGAAGGTAATATTAAAAATTAGAAACTCAAGGTTATAAACTTTTCTACAACTCTCCATGCCAGGTATGTCAGCAGAGGCTTTTGTCTCTAGGTAAACATCAATGGACTCACGTGTTCTCATTTATACACTATATTCAAAAGAAAACATATTCGAGACTCACATTTTGCTCTGCTTTTGGAAGAAAAAGTCTATCTCTTTCCAAGATAAAATTAAAAAGCATTTCTCTGAATTAATGACAAAATGATCCTATGCTCAACGAATCAGAAAAATCATCTTAACTAATAAACTAATATAAATACCAAAAGTTACATAAAAAACAAAGACAGACTAAAATTAATAGTTTAGACTCAAATCATAAAATATGTTTAACTTAATTTTCACTATTAGGTTTAAAATCTGTTATACAAAAACTTTCATAGAGCAGAAATATAGCTAAATATATCAAGCTAAGACAAAAAGTAAAGTATCATAGACTAAACCACTGAATTGTATACCCAAAGGTAAAGAAACATCTGTCTCAATTATCTTTCTCATCAATTATAAGTAAAACACAAACTGAGATGGAATTTAGACACATCAATGCAAAGTTTGGTTTATAATAAATAGAGTCACCTATAAAACAGACTTTGTCCTAATACAAAATCAAATTCTGGACTGAATACTAGAAACCCCAATTCCTCCAAAATGTGCATGATATGCAATCCTCAGTTCTAGAAAAATTAATGGGAGAAACCTCATCTCCTCAGGCAGAAGGTGGAAGTCTTTCTTTGTACTTGTTTGATTTCTAGTACAGCACTATAAAGATAGCTTCATACTTACTACCTTGGGTTATGAAAATGAAAGCGTAGAGGCTTTATGTCTTGCTGCTTGTGTTTTTCCCCTGCATTTGTCCCCTGTTCCCATTTCCTTCTCTAGTGGTTTCTCTAGCTGAATGAATTTTGAGAGGAGCCTAACCCATTATGCCTGGCTTCTAGTGAGCCCTGAGGCATCTACCCTTTCTTTGCAGCTGTTCTGCTCCGCAATCTTCCTCGGGACTCAAAACTGCACCAGAACCCACCAGAAAACCGAGGCAAGAGACCCCAGAGACTGAATAAAGCTTACTTGTTGCTAGTTATTTTGCTACTTATTTTCAAAGTTCATTTCTGATATATAATTTTTCTTAAAGAGTAGGTTCAATTTTTTCAGCCCTTTTAGAACTTAACTTCAAAGGTTTTGACTCTACAAATGGGGAAGACATACAGTAATTCATGCTAAAAAAAATTAAGAGAAATTTAAGTTTGATCCAGCTTGTCCTAAATAACTTGAAAACCAAATAAATCACACTCTCAGAACTAGTGGATACAAATCAAAGACTATTGAATAAATCAATCTAATTGATAACAACTTGCCAACACATTAATTAGTTGTATTAGAATATAAATAGGTAAACCACAGGAAAAGAAACCAAATGCAAACAGTAAAATAGTATTTATGGGTAGGAAAAAGGACTACATTACTAATGGGAAATGTCTACAAAAATAAGCATATTTTACCTGTCATCGTCTTGTGATAATCGCCTTTGTGAATCCTCTTTAATCCACTGTTCTTTTTCTTTCCCTTGCTCAGGTATATCTTGTGTTTTTTCCTCATCTCCCGATTCTCTATTTTTCTCATTATTAGACGTTTTTATCTCTTTCCCTTTCTCATTCTCATTAATTCTTTCTTCCTTTACTTTGTCCTCCTCACGAACTACCTCTTCATGCTTATCCCCTTCTGTCCCTCCCTCTTCTACTCCCTTTGGCCTTTGAAAGCAACACAAATTGAAGGAAGGCATGCAAATAAACACAAAAAAGAAAGAAAAAGTAAGGAAAATGCATACAAAATTAAACAGAAAGGAAATGAAAACTTCTAAAACATAAATAAAAATTACATCTTTTAAATGTTGAAACTTGTATAACAGAGAAGCACTTGTGTAAGCAACACTTCATCATAGATGTTTTTAAAATCATATTTTCCTGTTACAGAGTTGCATGAAAACGTTGTGGTCTCTACATTATGGATTATTATAGAAGTAAAAAAAAAAAAATTGAGCTCCAGTGCCCATAAAATCTACTGGTCTGGTGATAAATGCAAACTATACAAACATATATATTAGATTTATAAATTTTGAGAAGCTGAGGATTTTTCCTATGCATTTATAAAACTTTCACAAAGATAAGGAGCATCCAAATAAAAAAAGTAATATTCGTACATTTTCTGAATCATTAAAATAAATTGATCTAGGAAAAAAAAACCTCCAAATAGTATTTTCATATTCCTTAGAACAAAAAAATTCAAGTCTTCACAAAACAGTCACTTTAATCTTAATAAAAATATAATAATAACAGAATTAATTTTTAAAATAGAAAACTTTAAAAAATAACATATTATTTCAAGTAATGTAATAAGAAAATGGTTTTAAGTTCTATAAAACTTTCTTGTGCAATAGTTTGAAAGGTAAACCAAATTCAATAAAAAAAATACTTACAGAAGTTCTTATTGCCTTAATGAATACCTGAACCTTTAGAAATAAAGGATTTTATGTTTACCCAAAGAAAAAGAATGACCTTCTAATGTATATTTAGAAGAGTTTCCTGTGAAAGCCCTCTTACTCACCTGATTTTCTTGTTTCCTCTTGGCCGTTCTGATTGGACAGACATGTAGCTTGTGCTGCTGAAACGAGAAGCACTACTAGTCCTTGAAACCGCAGATATATCACTTACATCACTGTCCGAAGATTTAGTGGAAATATTATCTGCCCCTCTATGAGGATCCCATCCTGATCGATACTGTTAACACAGATTGACAAATACGCAGAAGTTGTCAGTATTACCACACAAAGCAATTATTAGCTTCTCCTATTTCAGCACTTTATTGTCCACAGAGAATACTGCAAAATCCCCACTCAGTTGCATATAAAACAAAAGTGAATGGCAATTATCCTAAAAGAAAAATTCAATTTACATGAAACCTTTGTTTTTAGCAAAGGCAATTAGAGCATTTTCACCACATCCCAAAGAAGGCCATTAAAATAGTTTCACAACAGCAATGGCCTCAGGGAAGAACATTTAGGTTAAATCTGGGAAATAAACATTTGGCTTAATATTAGAAAGTAGAATGTTTTTATTTCTGAATAAAATTTGAAAAAATATATAATAAAGTTGCCATTGTAACTTATAAGAACCAATTTTAGTAGTCATCCATTCTCTCCTTAATCCATTATGCTTCACTGAAAACCTAGAGATAATACAAAATCTAATTATTAAAACATGGATTTTTTTTTTTTAGAAAAGCCAAGAGAAAAGAGAAAGTGTAATTTTTTAATGATTTCTGGAATTTTGATGAATCCTGGAAATACTAAAAAAAGTCATTATTATTTACAATAGTTCAAATTTCCTGGAATTGAAATATTCAGATAGTTATCTGGCACAGCCAGGTTCAGGGTGTTCTGGGTGTTCAAATATTCTGGTAAATCAAAAATCATTATAAATGGTTTATGTTAATGAAATTGGGATGTAAAAATTAATAGACTTATTTTTAAAATAATAAGGATTTTAATATCTTTTTTGCAGGGTTGTTTTGAAAATTAAAAATACAGTTGACCTTTGAAAAACAGGGAGATTAGGAGAGTTGACTCCCCCAAGCAATTAAAAATCATATAACTTTTTGATTTTTTCATAATTTAACTAACAGCCTACTGTTAACTGGAAGCCTTATTAACTATGTAAACAACATAGTTTGTATGTTCAATGTATGCTATATTCTTACAATAAAGGAAGCTAGAGAAAATAAAATATTATTAGAAAAATAATAAGAAAGAGAATATGCTTACTGTAGTCACTGAAAGAAATCCATGTGGAAGTGGACCTTCACAGTTCAAACCACTGTTGTTCAAGGGTCAAATGTAATACATGTCTGGTATTTGACATAATGTTTAACAAATTCAGCCTGTATTATTACTGTCCTGATGGCTATTGGTGGGTTAAGAGAACATATGCTAAAAGATTTTTAATTATGTTCATTTCAAATATACTACTATAATATCATTATTTGTTAATTTTGCAACAGATTTTTCTAGTTATAGACAGTGGTAAATTTCACAAAACCTTAGAAAATAATTATCTTTTGGAAACCATTTAGTGCAACTTGAAGAATCATTGCCTAATAAATAGGTCTATGTGCATAACAATTCACTGCAAATGTTAGATATAAATATTTTGACCAAGATAAAACAAATTGTACTAGGGTATAATATAAATATTAGATTGACCGTTTGTTTTTATTTTTTCTCCAGGATCTTCCAGTATTTAGTTGAGGGAAAAACTGATTCTTTTCTTCAAATGTAAAATAGATTATTTCTAAGGTTTCATAAAATCTTTATAATCATATCCTTAATTTAAAAATAAAGTAAAATATTGGCCTATCTTAGTCTACTTTAACTTTCCACTTTGTTGAATATATTCTCAATTAACACAAATAATATAATGAAATTCTTGAAAAATATTGTTGCTTTTTTTATCCAGGAAGTATTCAAGTAAATAGAACCCTCATGTTTTATTTTAAAAGAAAGATTATTTATTTAAAATAGATTTATATGTAGAACATTTAGACTATGATATTCTTTTTTCAAACTAAAGATATTTTAAAATATTGAAAAAAATTTAAGTGAAAATGTCCTCAGCTAAGGCTGTTGCCTAAAATAGCATTTCAATAAGTGGGCCAACATTATCTATCTTAGCTCATATATATAAGCACATACACACATATACATCTATATATTGTATATGTATGTTTCATCAAATGTATTAACAGTAAATTTGATCTCAAGATGAGATATATATAAAAAATTTTCATTTTATTTATATATTTTTTTGGATATTTTATTTATGTGGAAAATGAGTGTTTTAAGAAAAAATTTAAGACTATTAAACTATACATACTGTACCATTTTGGGGGCCTTTATCTTTCTCATTTTTGTTATTTATAATAAAAAAGAGAAGCAGTCTGATAATATCTTTTAAAATAATTTAACGTTGGCAAGATAACCAGTTTTGGTATTATAATTTGCTTGCTTTAGTTCATGGGATTATTGTATCATCTAAATTCAGCTGAATAGTTCTAAATTTTAACTCTAGGAGGCAATAAGGGTAATACTATAACCAATATGAGCACATGTTCTGGAGTGAGACTGAATCAGTGGTTTGAATCCTGACTACATAAACTATGAGTTATGTAATCTCAAAATAACTGTTTCTATGATTCCAGTTTTTTATCTGTTATAAAGTGTATAACAATTATATTCATCTCCTAGACTTGCTACAAGAATTAAATAAGATAACGCATAAAAAGAAGCACTTAGAATAATATCTGACGCATAACAAGTGTTCCACAAATGACAAATGATGATAACGATGATGATGATGACGACTAGATAGTAGCTAAATACTGGCTTAGTATCAATTCTAGGAATACCTTTAATCAAAAGAAGTACTAGGTAGAAATGCCCAGCAATAAATATATTACTCTGACTGTTCAAAGTCACAATAAAAATATAACTATTTCTACATATATCCAATAGATTTGTTTCAGAAAGTATTTTTATAAAGCAAAATTTAGATATTAAAACAAACTTTCCCACTAACTTCCAGTATGTCCTCAGGCTTCCCCTTCACCTCTGGACAGTCATCCATGCCTATTACCTTACAGGGAGTTCCTCTTTCCCAACTGCAGGGTGAGGAAGAGATCTAGCTCAGTAGGAAATACCTGAATTTCTTGGCTGACACAAAGGCTTTATTTTTTATTTTTCTCTCTGCTTCTTTATCTTGACATCCAAGGCCACCTGATACTTGTGCATCCCTTATCTTCCAGATTGATTCTTGCTCAGTTTGTTCTGAATCCTAACTCCTTATTTGACTTATGAATTTCAGTGATCAGGATCTGACTTTGCACACTCTAGCCTTTGTCTTTGTAGGTAGCCATGACTTTTGATCCTGTTGCTGTAATACAAGCTTAGACTAAAGCATAAGAATTAGTTTTGTTTTGTTAAAATATACCAGTTGTACATTGCACATATCTTTGTCAAAGACCTCTCAGATAATCTAATTTGCTGAGCTAAAATTTTGCATATGCAAAAGTTAAAGAAAGATAAAATTTCACATACTATAGTTTTATCACTTTTATATAATTCATCACATGATACCTATTGTTATAGGTATTTGTGAATAAAGTGTTCATGTTTAATTTTATAACTCTCTATTAGAATAAAAGCTTCTAACGGTCAGGGCAACATCTTTCTTATCTCTGTAGCTCTCTTAGCACCAAAGAGTCAGAAATTTAATTTAACTTAATTTAAACTCAGATGTAGCCTTTGAAACAGTAAGATAAGAATAAATCCCATTTTAAGGGTCCTGGTCATTTGGCTCAGTGATAGAGTGTTGGCCCGGTGTGTGGATGTCCCAGGTTCGATTCCCAGCCAGGGCACACAGGAGAGGCGTCCACCTGCTTCTCCACCCATCTCCCTCTCACTTCTCTCTTTTACTCTCTCTTTCTTCTCCTCCTCCCATGCACCCATGGCTCAACTGGAGCAAGTTGGCCCTGGGCACTGGTGATGGCTCCACTGCCTCTGCCTCAGGTGCTAAAAGATGGCTTTGGCTGCAACAAAGCAAGGGCCCCAGATGGGCAGAGCATTGCCCCCTATTAGGTTTGCCGGGTGGATCTCTGTTGGGTGCATGCAGGAGTCTGTCTCTGCCTCCCCTCCTCTCACTAAAAATATTTAAAAAAAAATAAAAATAAAAGAATAAATCCCATTTTAAGGATTATTGTGAAGAATAAGAGAAATAAGATACTCAAAATTCCCAATAGTGTGCTTAGCACATAGCAGTGCCTAAAAAGTGAGTCATTCGTTAAAAAGACACCGAGTAGAAAAATTCATATAAAGAAATAATAAAAATTAGTCAAAATCTCTTGTTTGATGATTCTACTATCTACTCAAGGCTTGCACCTAGTTCATTTCTCTAAGTACTGCTAAGGAACTAAGCCTGTTTCCCTTTGTAATATAGCTCAGGTTTTCACTACAAGTACACACATGACCAATAGAATGAGAAATTTGGAAAGTGAGAAATAATAAGAAATATATATATATATATTTGTTTGTTTGTTTTTTGTTTTTTGGGTTGTTTTTTTTTGTATTTTTCTGAAGCTGGAAACGGAGAGAGACAGTCAGACAGACTCCCGCATGCGCCCAACTGGGATCCACCTGGCACGCCCACCAGGGGCAACGCTCTGCCCACCAGGGGGCGATGCTCTGCCCCTCTGGGGCGTCGCTCTGTTGCGACCAGAGCCACTCTAGTGCCTGGGGCAGTGGCCAAGGAGCCATCCCCAGCGCCCGGGCCATCTTTGCTCCAATGGAGCCTTGGCTGCGGGAGAGGAAGAGAGAAACAGAGAGGAAGGAGAGGGGGAGGGGTGGAGAAGCAGATGGGCGCTTCTCTTGTGTGCCCTGGCCGGGAATCCAACTCGGGACCTCTGCACGCCAGGCCGACGCTCTACCCCTGAGCCAACCAGCCAGGGCCGAAGAAATATATTTTTATAAATAAAACTTCAGGACATATTTTAAAAATTTTTAGAATACAACATCTTCATATATACAACTTGCAAAAAGTCCAGAAATCAATGTAATAAATGACCCAATACTGGAGTTTACTTTTAAAATAGTTAATTTCTTTTGTGTTTCCTAAATGTATTTTTGCTTGTCCTAAAGTATAATAAACAAAACATTTTTTCACAGTGAGATAGAAGCAGCGAGATTATTACTGTACTAAGGTAATGTGAATAAGTTCATTTATTTAGGAAATTGTTGGTGTTGTCTTGGCAATATACAATAAACATTTTTTTAAAGAATTAGCATGTATTAGTTTCTAGCTGACAGATGAACAATGAATGATATGTTCATCATTCTCTTTAATGGAAAAAAAAAACCAAAGGAGATTTATTGCATAGGATTACATAACCCCAGCTGAAAATTATGCTCTGACTGAAGGTAATTAAAATCTTATAAGAATGAAGAAGCTTTTTCCCAACAACATTTTGATGTTTTGTGCATGACTATTAAGCAGATCATGAACTAGAAAAATTTACAGGAAATTCTTCTTCTTCAGGATGTTCCAGACAGTAAGGAGTTTCTAAGTGGTCAGGAAAAGTTAATGTTCTCCTTGATTACCTAACGTTAGTGGAAATAACAGCATATAGGCAAAGCTCTATTGAAAGGAAAGTTTTTTTTTTGTTTTGTTTTGTTTTTTTGCATTTTTCTGAAGCTGGAAACAGGGAGAGACAGTCAGACAGACTCCCGCATGCGCCCGACCGGGATCCACCCGGCATGCCCACCAGGGGCGACGCTCTGCCCACCAGGGGGCGATGCTCTGCCCATCCTGGGCGTCGCCATGTTGCGACCAGAGCCACTCTAGTGCCTGAGGCAGAGGCCACAGAGCCATCCCCAGCGCCCGGGCCATCTTTGCTCCAATGGAGCCTTGGCTGTGGGAGGGGAAGAGAGAGACAGAGAGGAAGGCGCGGCGGAGGGGTGGAGAAGCAAATGGGCGTTTCTCCTGTGTGCCCTGGCCGGGAATCGAACCCAGGTCCTCCGCACGCTAGGCCGACGCTCTACCACTGAGCCAACCGGCCAGGGCTGAAAGGAAAGTTTTAACTAAAATTTTAGAACAGTCCTGAAAATAAGTATAGCCAAATTTCTAAAATAAAGTTTTTGTTTTCTCTAATATACTCATTTGAAGTTTTTAATTAGGTTATTTCCTAGTGATTGCTTTACAGCATCTCAGCAACTCAGGTGGTCTGAGCTTTGTACATGAACTTTTCAGATGAAATATGAGAGTGGAACTATAAGAGTTCCCTTAAGCAGTGCTAGTCTTCGATTTAAAAAATCTCATCAGGAAACTGTAATTTGTTATCTAAAACTCCAGTTTAAGAATTGATTATTGCCCAATATTGGGCAGTAAGAAAGTCCAAATTTGAAGAAAAACAAGTTTTATGCCATCAGTAAGTACTTGTAGGACTATTCACATCAGGTTCAGAAAGAAAACACAATGGATAGATAAAAATATGGGGGGGGGGCAATTAGGGCAAACAATCTTTGGAAGAGAGGAGAGGCTGAAGTTCTGGGCAGGGCTTTGCTATCAGTGGGTGGGTGCAGAGGAGATATGAACAGATCAGAGGAAGTCTTCGCACTGCAGTCATTTAAAGAATCATGTGAGCGAAAAGATATTCTCTTTTGTCCTCTAATTTTTTTATTTTATATTGTAATTCAAAGACAGTAGCTGCTGTTTCTTGATAGTACCACAACTGTAGATAGTATTTCTGCTGAGTTCATCCTGATAATCATTTTTTCTGTCTTAGCCACAGCTCTTATCAGTACCTGATCTGAATGCTGCACTGTGCAAAAATCTGTCAGAGATCAATTTGTTCAGATAGGGCTTTTAAAGTGGGTGCTGTGTGATAAGGTCTCTGCTTGGGAGACAGCAAACAGGAAAGGCCACAGAAAATGGAGGACTAATTTAAGTTATATTCTTATAAATGGTATTCTGTAAATGAAATCCCAGCCAGGAAAGTCTTCTTTAATTCCTTTAAGGAGAATTAATCACCACCTTGAGTATTCCTAAACTACTTTATTCATGCCTTTCTTATACTTTTATCATATATTTGTCTCTGTCCCTTTATCTATCTATCTATCTACCTATCTATCCACTGATCCATCCATCCATCCTGCTAAATTATAAGCTTCCTGAGGATAATTAATTTTAGCATTCCCATTTGTCTAGATCAGTGTCTGGCATGTAGTAGAAACCCAATGAATAGCGAATGAATAAAAATGAATGGGATGCTTGTTTTATCTGGGTTATATACTGTAATATGATCTCCAGTACAAAGATACAAATTAGAATATGAAATATTGTGATGAGAGTTGAATAGCTTTTAGTCATTTAATTATTTCACTCTCCTTGGAGGGTACAGGCAGTGGCTTGCTAGTATATGTTTAACAACCAGATATCCAAAGAAAAAAAGTTCTGATTTACAGTTTCCTGAATTCCAAAGAATAAATACTCCCATCACGGCTGATTTCAGATGTGAGGTTTAGGAATACAATTGATTGCAGGACTCACTCAGACTCCTTAGGGCACAATGAGTAAAAGAAAATATTTGATATCCATAAATTACTCATCCAGTGAAATCTTGTGAAAGGTGGACCAGCAAGAACAGCTTACAGTAAAAAACAATTGTAGAAAATGTAGCCATTAACCTAGAGGCCAATACTTTTGTCTCTTGGTCTGAAGAAAATTTATAAGGTTTATTATTTTTCCTGGAGCATTTGTAGAGGAAGAATTCTTGCTAGTAGTTGATTATGACTTTCCCAAAGGCTTGGCTCAGTGAGAGCTCTATGCCTATTATTAATAAGCAGTTCCTTGAGAAATGTCATCCTTTATTGATTTCTCAGAAGTTTCGGAAATGGAAATGCCAGTCTGCAAAGAAATCTCAGGCTTAGAGATCTCAGGTAGCTGCAGAGCTCATGCTTTCGCCTTTAACAAGTAAATTTACCACTTTTTCCTCAGAATCCATAACTTTTCACCCATTCAATTCTACCATTTATTGCAACTGTTCTCAAAAACAAACAAAAAACACCAATAATATCCTAATTTACCAGCCAGTACTGTCTTTTTAGATTTCTTCTTTCTTGATTTTGTTATTATATCTAAGGTTGTTGAAGTCCTCTCTCTTCTTGAAACTTTTCCATAATGGCTTCTCAGACAACATCATTCATAGTTTCTCCCTTGTCTCTCGGATTATTCTTAATCTCTTTGCTGGCTTTGCTTTCTCTAACCTGATTTTAAATTATATTTTCCAAAAATTTCAATCTTTAGTCCTCTTTCATTATATATATTCCTCCAGGTGATCTAATCCATTATCAATCCATCTTAACTATCATATAATGACTAGAAAATCCTTATCTTTGGCCTTCGCCTTTCTCCAAAGCTTCGACCTGCATTTTCATATTCTACCAGGACATCTCCCAGATGTTATCTTTGCTGGTACATGGAATACAATGTGGCCAAAACCAAATTTATTGTCTCTCACCCCAAGCTAGCTATTATTGTATTGCCTATATTTCCTGCACTACTTAACAGGCTCAATATCCAATTAAAACCTAGACTATTTGTGAGTTATCTTTGACTTCCCTTCCAATGTTCTCCATTTTAATCAGTCAAGAAATATTTCTCACTCATTTTATAGGAATAAATATCTAAATTTTTAGCAATTTTAGACTCATGAATGGTTCTTGGACTTTCATGTTGGTAATCAGAGTGTATTATACTTATTTATCACAGTTGCTGCTGAATGCCTACCAATATTCTTTCTCCCTTTTTGTTTTTTACTAAAAGAATCCAGATTTATTGTGAGGGTCTAACAACAACAACAAAACAACTACATTTTCTAATATCCCTTGCAACTAGGGTGATCATTTTACTTGAATCTTGATCATTTAACTGAGATATAAGCAGGCATCCAGGGGGTGGCGTTTGGACAGAGCTATTATTTTTCTGAATACATTGGGCTGACCTATCTGCTATGGCCATTTGCCTTTCTCTCTTGTCTTTTCTCTAGAATTGGAGTTTAAACATGAGCTTAGGGATGCAGTAGTCATTCTGACAAAATGGGGATGAATGTCTTACTCTAACTACTGGGAGCAGGAAGACAAGCTCTAAAAACAGGGTGTTGCCTGACCTGTGGTGGCACAGTGGGTAAAGCGTCGACCTGGAACGCTGAGGTCGCCGGTTCAAAACCCTAGGCTTGCCGGGTCAAGGCACATATGGGAGTTGATGCTTCCTGTTCCTCCCTCCCTCTCTCTTTCTCTCTCTCTCTCTCTCTCTCTTTCTTTCTTTCTCTCTCTCTCTCCTCTAAAATAAATAAATAAATAAAAATAATTAAAAAAAAACAGGGTGTCATGCCAGCTGATTCCTTGTTATTAAAAACAAAATTCTGTATTTATTCAGATAATTCTGCAAGCTTTTTTTTTGTGAACATCTGTATGTAAACCATGATATGCTACTCATTCTGTTTTGTGTCATAAAAATATTTTCTTCCTTCATGGTATAAGGGAACAATCTTTAACCACCAATATTGATGAAAACTATAATATAGTCACCTAATTTTAATGCTAACAGTCAGTATATAATGACCATAGATAATGAGGCATAGTCCATGATGAAACTAAAAAAGCTTTAGAGTGTAACATTCAATTTTCATCATCATTTGGCTACAATTTCAAATATTTTATCTTGACTTGAAAAAAATTATGAAAATGTCATAATCCCCTATCTAATTCCATATCCCATTTAAAAAATAGATCATTGTTCTTTGCTACCATATTTGTTTATTACACCAACCTTCATTTGGTAATACATATTTTTTTAATTCTTTTTAAATCTGTTAAGCTGGGTTAATTTTTATAATTATGTTTATAAATGGTATCAAGAAAGTTAAATCAAGAAATGTAACAATCCATGACTGTAACACTAATAATTATTAAAAGTTGATTAATTTTTATAGTTTACAACTTACAAATATTTTGCAAATCATTTCTTTTACTCAACATCTAAGACAGCTGTTGTTTTTAAAATTTACAAATAATATGTATTAACACAGCAATTTATTTATTTAGATGTATCCATATAACAATCTTTTTTCTTTTTCAACTTTAGTGAGTCTTAGCTTCATTTTTTAAAATTTATTTATCTTTTAATTTTTAAATTAGTTTACTTTCTTTATTATTTTGTATTGATTTCAGGTGTTAGATTCATTTTTATGCCCTTTATTGTTCCTGAAATTTTTGTCTCAGTCAAGAAGTATTCTCATAGTTTGTTCTTCCTAGAACCTTTAAATGTATTAATAACAGTATCTTATTCTGATACATATAACATTTCATTTACATCTAAGCCCAGAGAGAGTAGAAAAGACTGTTTGCTGCTAGTCCAAATTAATGAGCCCTTTATTTTTCCAAAAGAGAAAAAAGTCACTGTTAAAAAACTTACTTAAAACTATTAATATGACTAAAAGCTTCTCCAACCCTTCAAATTGGAAACCTGTAATATCTAGCTAGAATTAAGAAATATACCTGTAATATCTAGCTAGAATTAAGAAATATAATATAAAAAGCTCTTTTTAGCCATAAGAATTCCTGATATTTGGTCTTCCATAAATATTTAAAAATGTTATATGGCTTATCATATGATTTTTGCATTTTTAGAATATATTTATATATTTTATTAGACTATAGGGTAGCAATATTATGGATATTGAATGGCAAGCTAGCATGCCAAAAGTAGCAACAAGTTCTTGAAAATGTGAAGTAGATAAAAATAAAACAAAAATTAATGGATTGGGAATATAAAGTGGGATTTCCTTTCCAATATTAATACTTAAGAAAATAATAAAGTAACTCAAGGTACTTGTATTTAAGAGAATCAGGGTTAAATATAATAATAGCTGATTAATCACATAGAGTTGAAAACTTGAAAGGGTCTGAGAATTACAATGACCCATCAAAATTAGGATAGGGTAGTCTGCTGAAAATCTGGAAGAGGCCCACTACTCTCATTCCTTTTTTGAGAAGATAAGGTGGCAACAGTAGGGTCTGTATTAAGACCATTTGGGAGGAAGCCAAAAGTCAAAACATGGCAAGGAATAACAATTATGTCTTGGTTGGACTACAGCAATAGCTTCTGAATGGATTCCTTATCTTTAATCTCCTTTTCAAATGCATCTCAAGTATACCACTAAAGTTATCTTCTAAAGGCACAAATTTGTTTATACTGGTGACTTCTTTAAAGCCCATGAGTATAAAAAGAACACTGTAGATTTTTAACTGAGTGATGAAGCCCTCCATAATCTTGTCCCAGCCAACTAATCCACTGTTATCTTCTAATATGTATCCCAGTTTGTTGTTTATTTCCATTTTAAAGAACCACTAGTTAGCTGTTCCTTAAACATGGCTTGTGCTCATATGTTTCGATAACTTTGCTTAAGATTTTTCCTCTGCCTGATATGTCCTTCACCTCATGTATTATTTACAGATTTCTCCAAGCAAAATGAATACTTCTTACTCTTTCTTAACAGAGTTTATTTTATTGTACCACTTAACACGGCCTATTATGTATGAGCATTACTTATGTACATGTCTCCCTAATTTGATTCTGAACTCTTATACTGGAAGAATTATACCTCCTTTCCTATCATCCTCCTTCCTTTCTTTTATCTTCTCGCTCTTTTTTTCATTTCTCCCTCTCTTCCTTATTCCTTTCTCATTCACTCAGTTCTTTGTTTTACTGTTATTCATTTGATTGTTTCTCTGGCAAGTTTTTTCTTGTAATGTTGTAGAACCACTCTCCAGAATTATAGCTGATCAGCTTCAGAGACACCCCAGGTATGCAGTTCTGAGTTACAGGAAAGAGAAAGCTACTAAATGTCCCTTTAGATTACAAAGTATGTGTATGTGCAGATATAAAAAGGGGGGCTCATATAACAATGCTTTAAAAATAACCAGGAAAGTTATTTGGTGTTGAAAATACTTTTAGTTATTTGTTCATCACTGAGTCATTCAAAAAACCATTAGTATTTTAAGGGTGGAAATGACATCCTCATTGGCTTCTCATTTTATAGGTAAGAAAATTGAGAGAAAAGAAAAGTTAAGTGAATTGACTTATATTATACAACTTGTTAGTATAAAAATATTTCTTTTCATTAAAAATTTTTGTGAACTATAATTCACTTTTACTGGGATACTAGGCAAGCCTATCTAGAACCTAAGTCATTTCTTTTTAAAAATATTCACATATTGTTTTCTATTTTGGGTATATCCTTTACAATACAGATTTTATTCCTTATGTAGAATTTTAAAAATTTTACCTAAAATGTATAATTAGAATATAAAAACATCATGAAAATAACACTATAGTACTACTTATAACTACAGATAGATTTTAAACAAGTGAAACTTTAAAATGATAAAAATATATAAACTAATTTGAATAAAAAGATGCTTTCAATCCTATTGAACTAACCTGTTCATATTTAATTTAAAATTCAAGTATTCTTCTATTCATTTACTTTTGGTGTGGGGAGAAAATAGAAATGCACTTAAATAACATGTTCTTATATGACTGGACCCTTTAAGCCTATGTGAGATTTCTGAAAGGGCCAATAATAAAATCATAGCCATTTTCTTTGTTACTCAGGAAGTTGTATGGAGTTGGTGCGTTTTAATTCATCCATCAGAAGGGAATTCAGTTGTCAGTGTTTCTTTTTATTTTATAATCCCTACTTCACATGATAAATAATAAATTAACAACCCTGACTGGGGACTCCCATGTGCCAGGCCGAGTTTCATACTCTGTACACACATATTTCTACCTCCTGAAGTTAGCACCAGCCAAAAATCCTTTTTACATATGAGATATATTGTAAGGTTAATTATATTATTTCCAGATTGGAGTAGTATTTTACAGTTTCCAAAATTGATGAAATAGAAATAATCACAATTCCATGTTTAGGAAAATATTAGTAAATTCACTTTGCTGATAAATATATGTAACCTTTCCAATTGAAGAAAAGTTACAACAAATTTCTGTGCTCATGAATGAAACTATCACATAATGAAACTGTGATATGTTTAAATTACAATAGAAACACCCAATGTAGACAGCTCCAAACTGTCTTAGTCGACTAATTCTAATTGACTAAAGGGTTTGACTTAAGTGATGATTTAAACTTAATTACCAATTTTTTCAAGTAAAGTAATAGAAAAAAACATTATACATATAAATATATTCTCTAAATCATAATTTTTATGCCATAAATTAATTTTAAAATGTATAGACTCTAATCAGGGATTACTGAATCAATAAATGAAATATTAGATGAAGAAAATGAAACACGAAAAATCTAGTTCAAACCTAATTTTAAAGATTAGGCGACAAGATCAAATTGTTTGCTTAATTAATGATGAAACTGCCTAAAACCCAAGTGTTAACAGCAATTTTTTTCAATGGTGCCTCCAAAATACTCTATATTTGTGTAGCGCTTGATAGATTACAGAGTTCCCTCAATTTGTACACAAAAAAGTTGGGCTGTGAAACTTTAACACAAAAGATAAGAAATAAGCAAATAATCACTGTATAAGACAGAATATATGTATTTTAGAAGGTGATAGATGTCATTGGTTCAGAAGGTCTATAAGTTTTCACATTTTCATTGTTTTAAATATTATTATATTTATTTTTTATGTCTGTCCTTTTTTTTTTTTAGATTATATGGAATTTGAGTTAGAATATTTGTGTCTTATTCATCACATTTTCTTCCTTCTTATTTCCCATACTGTCTTTGATTCTATAAAGCAGCAATTTTCTACCTTTTTCATCTCATGGCATACATAAACTAATTATGAAAATTCTGAGGCACATCAATAATATATATTATTATATTTTTTACTGATCTGACAGGGAAAAAAAAGGTATAATTCTGATTACCAGAGGGCTATTGTTGTGTTGGCTGTTGTCATTAAATTTGACGATTTAAGGGAAAAGAAGTCAGTGCTCCTAAGTAGTCAGGTATTGCATGTTTTAAAAATTCTTGCAGCACACTGGTTGAAAATCACTGCTATACAGCAACATCTCGCTCCCCTTGGTGACCAATATCATTCATCCCTTTTATTCTCTGTAGGTAGTCCAGTAACTCTGGAAGCCTGATGATAGCAAAGATGAATATATAAATTTCCTTCTTGCCACAGGTAAAATAAAATTGTTTCCTCTGTATGTTCTTAGGCAATATACAAAAAGAAACTATTGCTCTTGGCAATAGCAGCTCTTGTCCATAGATTGACTCTTTTATCAGCAGGTAGCTGAATGCAACTTCTTTAAAATTCTTTCTTTTGTATTTACTAAAAAAGGAGAAATTAAAATTTTATCTGTACTGTTATAATGTTCTATAAGTTGTTGTCTTACTTTTCTCAAATGACTTCTTAATAATTAATAGATATCATTTTGTATTTCTTGGTCTGATATGTGGTTGCACATCAGGAGGAGGTAGCTATTCAAAATACATGCAAAGAAAAAGCAACAAAGCTTAAATGTCAGCATAAAATTATGAAGAAGAAAACTGTATTTTAATTTAAGCGTGGTTTTATGATTAAGAAAAATAATTTTAAAAATAAACATGCAAACACAAAACTAAATATATTTCGTCTGCTAGAATGTGAATGTACCATATTTGGAATAATACTACTCTGTAGTCAACATTTAACCTTAATCACTAAAAATAAACTGAAGAGCGATTAACAAAAGTGCCTATATATTTCTATTACTGTCATCTAGATTTCAGAAGTTATGCTGTGACTATGACTGCCGCTATGGTTACAATAATGCACATCAAGAACAAGAAGTTATACTGGCAACAGCTACTTCTCCCTTGATATATTGATCATGCATTCCTTTATTATCTCAAAGATAAAGCAAGAAATTATATAAATATACATGGAAAAATTTTAGTTGCTTTTTAATTCTAGTTTTGTGAGTTTTAATATAATGTGAACGAGAAATCTACCTTCACAAGCATAAACAAGAAAAAACCATGCAAGAGAAAATAGGATATAAAGTCTTATAAAATAAAATTTTATCTAGTTTCTTGTTCATTTCAATTTATGACTCACTTTTAATTAGGCTATGCAGACATTGGTCAATTTTGTATGTGGGACTAACAATATTTTAAACAGACTTTGATAAAGATTACCACTAATATCTCTTGCACTTCTAAGGCCATAGTGTATATTGCTGCTCTTACTTAATAGTTTTAATTATCTAGAATTTAAAATCTAGTTTTATTTCTCTTCATAGGTACACTTGGTAATGAAACAACCTTGGAATGATGTAAAAGAAATAAAAAAGTACACAGCAGGTGACTAATTAAAGGCTGGGAGGCTGGCTGGCTGGGATAAGCAGCTAGACAGACAGTCTAGAGGAGAACAGGCTCTCTTGGGGCCAGGAAACAATCTAAAGTGTGAAATTCTTTATCAGAATATACCCTCAGATGGTGAAGAGGTGGGCAATGAAGGAGATGGTAGCATCCCAGGTGGAGTCTGCTTGACTCCAAGACTCCAAGCTGTGTTCTCATCTACCACACTACACTCATGTACTGTTGCCACATATTGATACCAGAGTATTAAAGTACTCCTGACTTAGAAACATCATACTTTAAATAGAGACTCCCACCTCCTTTCCCCTCTGCTGGGTCCCTATTGCTTGTGTCTTAAAAGTCAATTTAACCCTTTGAGTAGTATGAATGTTCATGTACGTCCTCATGCCTCCTGACCATCCAGAGTACGATCGTACCAGTGTAAGGCAACATTAAAAAAAGCAAATGTATGTTCTTGTTTCCATAAATTGGTTATCAAACAAACATGATTTTAAGTTAGTAACACTGTAACTGGAACTAATTTCATTTTTTGTAAAAAAACAAAACAAAACCCTCACTCCCGGGGGTCAGTGAGCATGAGAAAAAGTCACTACTCAAAGGGTTATAGCTCATAAATTTGGCACTGAATGTGTATTCTCAGCACTGAGAAAAGAATAAGCTCTAATAAAGGGAACAGCTTAGTTAACAGCAGCTCCCTGCTTGCCAAAAGTACTGTCTTTACTTGTTTGAATTTCTTCTTTTTATATTGATCGATAGAACCTAAATAAAATTCAATCACATGAGTTTTATTTCTATTTAAGGACTTTTTTTTGAATGAAACTATTTGTGTGTTGTGTTATCCATATTTTAATGTAAATTAGTTTAATTTCTTTCCTGCTAATATGTCTCTTTGAAATTGGCCAATAGTTACTTAAGAGACAGAGAACCTAGGTGAAAGGTTACAGAGCCTAGGGACAGGCTTGCACAATGAAAGAAGACAAACTCTCTTTCTTTTGACATGATACTCTGATCCCACAGCATTGTCAGTCTATTAGATTATGGGTTAAATGGATTAGTATGGATTTATGGTCCACATTTGAAAAGTTCTGAGCAATTTATGGACTATATTACTCAATTCTAAAGAGGTAAATAAGAACATAGAAAATTATAATATAATTACTATAATAGGATAAGATACTTTTGTGATGATTTTGTGGGAACATAAGTGCCATTTTGAAAAGAACATTGTTTCTACAAAGAAATAAGCTTTGAGTTCCAAATAAATACTAATCAGTGAACTGTACAGCATTGAAATGTTATGGACTACCCTTTTAAAAATATATTCTGGGATAATTTTAAAATATTAAATATGGCTAATTTTAAAGATAAAAATAATATTTAAATAAAATTATGAAAGTCCCCATATTAATTTTTAGATATACTATATACATTGGTTGATTTTCAACTATTGCTATTTAAATTAATCATCATATAACTCCCAGGATAGTTGATCTATGGTGAATTATAACTTACTCTGTTAAATTTGATAGACAAATCACATCTTTCTGAACCAATGAAGAGCAGAGAGTATTGTTTTTATAGAGAAAATAGAAGTTGACCTTTAAACTTCTACCCAGAGTAGAATAGATGAATTACATTTAAACTGGAAGAGGGGGAATGCCAATAGGCAGGAAAGGATATACTGGCTACACAGTTCAATTTTGAGGGGGAGAAAACCAAGAAATTATCCATTGATTAAATAGGAATGATATCTGCACATGACTTTCGCTGCTCTTATTAAATATAGACTCTCTGCTTTTATATTTCCTAAGATACTTAAAATATTCTTAGAAAAACAGTAGCAATAGGCATTTCTCTGTAGATGCTTTCAAAGTGAATTACTAAAAAAGATTTTTTTAATTAGTAAGAATTGTTTACAAACTATTGGTGCAGAAGGCTCAAAAATTTCACGAAGGCAATGCCATTTAAAATTGGAATGTGTAGTTAAAAAGGAAACTTCACTAACACTTGATTACACCACATCAAAGCTTAATAGCTTCACTGGGATTTTGGGAATAGAGCTTATGCTCTATACATCTGAGGCTTTGGATGTAATATCAGGTAGCTCAAATTTGAAAACCAGATTAGCTACAAATAATACTTCTCATGACTTAGTGGCTATGTAAATTTGAATAGATTATATAAACTTTCTATATATTTATTCCCTCTGCTGTTAAATGTGTTTTTTAGATCTAATGTAGTAAAGTAGATAGCTCAATGGCAAGCCTTTAATTGGCAGTTATCAAAATAAGGAAGAATGGAAATATAAGCTAAATATCTCTAATTAAATAGAGAAATGGTGTAGAAAATTTTAATCTAAAGAAGTGTTAGTATGAAAATTAATAATAACTGAATCTATATATTCCCTTGACTGATGAAGCACTCTCTATAATATATTTTTTGATCTATGAGAGGAATATCAAGATATGAATGATGAGGAGATAGATGACCCAACAAAGATAGTTCCAATCTGGAAATAATTTGTAATGAAAGAAAAGAGAGTTGTTTTTTGGACCCTTTTAAAAAGTTGTACCTTATGACATAATTACATTTTTGGTTAATCTGAAAGCATAATTTCAGCAATAGAAAAGAGAATAATAAGTATTTGATAGTCAGGTGAGAGGATTTGTTAGAAACTATGAGAAACCTATAAAGGTTTCAGATAATCTGTTCTCAAAACAAAAAAAGGTCTCCATTTTTTAATGGCATCGTTCATCACTGACTTCTAGCTAAAAGCCTAATAGTGGAAGTCAACTCATTCAAGTTCCCTATGAGTAAATTTTATAAGCAGTTCACCTTAGCAGTAGCTCTTAAACCTTAGTTGATATCAGAATCACCTGATAGGCTCATTAAACTTCAGGTACATTACACCTAGGGTTTTGCCTAAGTAGGTCTAGAGGGGGCCAGAGATTTACATTCTAAAAGTCCTCAGGTGATGTGGATGCCTCTGGAAAAGCATTTGAAAATGACTGCCTTAGAGAATGTTTAGGAAATTATATTGCTTAGTATAATTAGTCCTTTGCCAAGACTTAAATTTTTCCTAACCTAAATTAAATAGCATCAAAGTTATATAATTATGAAGCATTCATTTAATTATGAATTGGAATGAAATAAAAACTTGTTTTTTCTGAAAAATACTCTGAGTCATGCCTATAGAATTCTTTAGTCAATCCTCCTGTAAGAAATTTCTGTTGTGTATCCACAGGAAGGATCATCGCTATTGCTTCTTAAGGAACTTGCTTTTATTGTATGAATTATGTAAATCATACAACCGACTCAGTTTCTCTTTCAGTCTTCGCTGCTTGTTAGGAAGCTCATGGTCAAAGTATAGGCCCCATATACAACAGGCATATAGGATCTCATTACACATTTTGCTCACAAACTTGACCTTGTTTTCTCTTGACTTCATTTTCCCTTGATACACATTTCTTCTTTGACGATATTATTGAGAGTATTATACGTATCTTACAAAGTTATCTACCTTCCTTCCTGAAGTATAGTGGGATATATACAAGCAAGTAAAATAAGTTTGTGTTACCTGAAAATATGTTTACAAAAGTTTTAATATCCTATTTTTTTAGGGCTCATGCCTTGGTCTTTGAATTATAGAAAATGAATCAATGAGAGATAACAGCATAATAGAGGCCACATAAAATCAGGTCTATCTTAATAGCCCAAGGCAGATATTGAAAAAGTACCTGGGAATGCATAGATATCATTTCTGATACCAAGGACAAAAGGGGAGGGATGTATCTGAAAAATTTATTGATACACAATGATTTTCCATGAAATTCATAAAACTATTTGAATTTACTCATATTTTCATTTTAGAGAACAAAATCTAGAAGTTTAAAACCTGGTGAGGAAAGGCAAGGCTATTTTTGTCTTAAATTTACCTGTCTTGGCTTTAGGCCTGTGCCATTTCTTTCTTTTTTCTTTTTTTTTTTTTTTCTCGTATTTTTCTGAAGCTAGAAACGGGGAGAGACAATTAGACAGACTCCCGCATGCGCCCGACCGGGATCCACCCGGCACGCCCACCAGGGGGCGATGCTCTGCCCCTCCGGGGCGTCGCTCTGTTGCAACCAGAGCCACTCTAGCGCCTGGGGCAGAGGGCAAGGAGCCATCCCCAGTGCCCGGGCCATCTTTGCTCCAATGGAGCCTCGCTGCGAGAGGGGGAAGAGAGAGACAGAGAGGAAGGAGAGGGGGAGGGGTGGAGAAGCAGATGAGCGCTTCTCCTGTGTGCCCTGGCCGGGAATTGAACCCGGGACTTCTGCACGCCAGGCTGACGCCCTACCACTGAGCCAACTGGCCAGGGCAGGCCTGTGCCATTTCTAGCATACCAGCATTCTGTGATGAACAATCCCATATTCACCATGTTAGAAGTCAGTGGGGAAGAGATTGGTGGTTTGAAAGATGATGCTGATAAAAGAATCTCACCCTCCTCTCGCTTATACAGTGAAGAAATTAGAAACCTGTGCTACCTATCACATATGCATATCCAATATAGCCAGTTATGCTTTATTAAAGTCTTGACTTTACCAAAGAAAGGGGTATAATGGGGAGGAACTGAAGGTTTAGTAGGTAAGGATAAAATATACCTAAGTATATAAAAATCCAAACTACTTTTCTCTAACACACAGATAAATAGACCACACATATTACATGACAGAAGGAAAAAAATTACTAAGTCAAAGCTGTATATAACTAAATGTTATGAGTAAGGTTCGTGATTTTCATACTTTTATTAAATCTTAAATAGGTACGTTAGAAGCAAAATTTCTGCATGACTGGCCATGAATAATATCGTGAACATTAAAATGTTCTGAAAATATAAAAGCAGTAAAGAGCAATGTATAATACTTTTTCCTACCTTGGTAAACCTCATTACCTCAACTAATTTCCAAAATATTGTTTAAAATGATTCTCACTAAGATACCATTTGAACTTCTTACAATAATTTCTCATGAGTATGTATTTTGTGCTAATACCTCATTTAGTAAACTAGATTCAGTTAAAATACTGTATAATCAAAAAATTCTATGTGTAAGAAAATCATAGGAAGATAATAGTTCTTAAACATTTTGAGGGTGTGAAGAGCCTTTATAGGTTTTATAAAACTTAAAATTCTGAAAGATTTGTTTTTTAGATCATTTATGAGTTTCATTTTAATCTCCTACATTATATACTGATTTTTAAAAATATGGCACATTTTATACCTAAATAATGGTAAACAAATACAGTATAAATTTGATCAGTTAATATCGTGGGGCCATTGCGTTATATGTTGGTGTCTGACTAATCTGCAATCAGCTGTTTAAGAGAATCTAATGGTTTCATATGATTGACTATTTTACAATTTTTAAAAAGAAAAATGTCTTGCCTTTGAATGGTAATCTTGTTCCAGTCTGGGATCTGATCCGGCTACCTGTTTGTATTTGTTAATTTTCATTTGGCGATTTCTCTCCTCTATATCCATAGCACCTATCGAGTAGAAAAAAATCCATAAAATTAATGTTCAGTTCTTATTTGTAATCCTTACTTACAGGATGTATAAAAGAAGAAATGCTAGGCTGATATATTACTTTCATTCAAGGTAGTACATACAAATTAAATGTATTATTTTTAGATATATTTAAAGTATGCAATATGGCAAATAAAAGCATGGTTATTAAATATGTAAAATAATTTTAATCTGAATAAGATGTAAATTAAATGAATTTAAACAAAAAACAACACATCTAACACTTTCTATCTAGTAAATGTAATCAAGGAATATATATTTGACAACACATAAATTTCACAATTATATTATAAAAACTTTGGCTTGTAATGCATCAAGACTTGATTAATTTACTGGAGAAAAGTTGTAAGTTTAATTGGTTTCAAATACAATTTTACAATTGCATTTAGAAAATTTTTCATGAAGTTAGCCCATATATTAAAACAGTTTGCCCTAGCATACATGTGAATGCAGTTATCACGATGTTTTGAACCTGAACTTTCTGGAAGTGGGATAAAAAATGAAGCACTTAGAATAATACTACTCAGAAGACACCATGCCAGTAAAGGCCAGTGTATTACTGAAGTCATTTCAGGAAAAAAAAGTAAGGATATGAGAAAGTGAGATGGTAAACATATTAAAAATGAGATTAATGCTCTCTATAAATAGGTGCCACCTCAAAACACATCAATTATAGATATCAGGAGAGTCTTTGAAAACTTTGGTTGGAATAAGAACTAAATTCTGTTAGTAAATCTTAGCAAACATAAAAATGCTTTAAAAGTATATTTATGATTATTAAAGAAATTGTATAGGAAAATTCAATTTCTCATAAATGAGAAAAAAATGAAAACAAAATCTTAATTGTACACTACAAATCTTCAAACTGGAAAAAATAATCAATAGCTTAGTAGGCTTGGGTGGGTATCTATAATAAAATGTTGTCATGTAAATGCAGAAGCACTGAAAGCAGGTAGGAATGTAAATGTACTCATTCCTCTTACTTAAGATCATAACTTTAATACTGCAATAAAGATATCTGTATAAAAATGTGCCTGTTTAAAGACAGGTATTTTAGTATTTACTCTAAAAAAATCATTGTATATCTGATAATTCTCTCTAGTAACAAAGTTTAAGTAGAAATCAATTAAATAGTATAAACAAGAAAGAAAAAGTTTAAAGAGTAAGAAAATCTTGAATAAAATAATATATAAAGACCTTACATTATATGACCCCTAGTGTTAACAGCAAATATAAATCAACTATTCAATAAAGCGAGGCAATCATTTCCGTGTAACAGAAACATTTTAATATAATTTGATTAGTCGATTAGGATTATGTCAAATTATAAAATGGGGAATACACATATCATGTGAATAGCAATTGAATGATACATAAAATCAATTGAGTGCCTACATGATACGAATGGGAAATATATTCAAGTATCATATCTACTTGGAATTACTGTATATACCTCAAGAGATATTCTCAAGTAAATATGTCTATTTTATCCAAGAACAAGGGAAAAAACCAATCTTGGCATCAAAAAATATGTACATTGAAAGAATATTAGCTGAATTTAGATTCTGGGGAATTTTTTTAATAAAGTTTCATTCTGATGTCATAGTTTGAAAATAGTATACACCAATTGACAAAAGTTTAAATTCATTTTATATATACATATATACACACATATACATACATATAGATCTATACACATACATACATATATAGGTATTTTCTAATATTTAAACTATTTTCAGAACATTAACCTCTTATAAAGCTACATTAGATTCTTCCTGAGTACTATGTAGTATGGGATATATACTGGCAGGAATTAGGAAACATTTTCTGTAAAGAGCCCAATAGTAAATATCCTAGGCTTTGCAGACCATATGGTTTCTCCAAACCTCTGACATTGTAACATAAAAATGCTACAGACAATGCATACACAAATGAGTGCAGCAGTACTCTAATAAAACCTTATTTTCAAAACCAGCAGCAGGCTGTGGGCCATAGTTTTGGCCAACTCCTGAGTTAAAGTATAAATATATTGGTTTACTTTCCATTGAAAAAAAAGCCCTTCTTCTTATTAATGGTTTAGAGATTTTGTAGAAACAAATTTATGATTCTCTTTCAGAACATCATTTTAACAGATAACTAAGGGAGGGGTCTAAGAAAGATATTAATCTGTATTTGCTATAAGCAAATAAAATTTTCATTTTACCCATTTAAATATGTTATCAACTAAATTCTAATTTCAAACATGGCTCTCAATTCCAGACTCAATCATCATCTATACATGGTTCGTAAATGGAAAAATACTATGTTAGAGTCTTAACCAATGAAATCTCAAGGGACTGCCTTATATAATATATAGACAACAACTTGGCTAAACCTACTTACAACTTAAAATTCTCCTATGAGGCTAATCCTTAGGAGAGGAACTCAACATGCCTCTCTTCAAAATTATTTAGTTCATATGAAGTTTTCCAATCCTTTCTATATTTTATCAACCTAGTCTCATGAAGAAAACAATCCACAAACAATAACATCTTTTAATAATAAAGTATCCTATTGATAAAGAGATCTATTATAAAATTTTTTTACCAGCAAGTTAATTTTTCTTTGCTGGTCAATTCTTTCTAATGAAAGTAACCTAGAAATAATATTTTCAATATCATTATTTTGGTTTCAACAAAACTCAGTCTTCTTTTTTTCTTTATCTGAGGAATGAAAAACAATTTAGAGAAATCATTGCAAGTGGAAGAGCTGTTTACCCTCTGTTGGGAAATAAAATACATAATTTCTAAATTTTCGACTCTGATGTCCAATGCTGTACTTATATAAAAAGAAAATAAGTGAAATTGTTAAAGAGGCAAGTTTTTGTTCAATCTCCTATCTTTCAGTTTTGCACTGGAAATTTGCATGTAAATGGTCCTGTAAATTGTACAATAAAGTAATCATTTGATCACAGAAATCTACCCTCCCCAATTATCTGTTAATCTTGCTACAATAATGTAAAAAATGCATTGTGGGAAATACTGGCTTATAGGTTAAGAGGGTAAATTTACCTAAGAGTTTCTAAAATTCATATTATTATATGGGATGACACTATGCTTATTACAAAAGACATTTTAGTGATTTGATTTTGTAATATATGCACACTAAAAATTAGTCATTATATGTTCAAAATCAAATTAAATATCAAAGTATTTTCAAATTATAATAAAAAGTGACTAAGATGTTAATGGAACAATCATAGTTCTTGGACAAACACATTTACAACAAAAGTCTGCATATATTTGTGTCTATTTTTTGAAAAATTAATTTAAATATATTAAACTGTAGTATTCAAATTGTCTGATTGGCTTTCCTAATAATGCATTTAAATTATACAAGGCTTTGTTTTTTCTACTTTTAATATTTTATGGCAGAGAACAAAAGGAAAAGTGGAATGTAGATATGTTAAAATTATAATTATCTCAAAATATTTGCATTTCTCAAATTGGAAACTCCTGGTCCATTCTCTGTCACTTAATTTTAAAAGTCCAATTTTTTTTGAGCCTGATTTAATTTGTTTTCTAAAATCATTTCACATATTTTGTAAGCAATTTATTTTTATATAAGTCATTGAAGAGTTTTACTTGTTCTCAAATCGATAAGTTTAAATCAATCAATGGTTATTTTAAGCTTAAAAAGACTATGTAACCTGTCCAGAAGGTTAAATGTATAATGCTGGTAAGATAATAAAGTTAAGAACTTAAGTTGTAGGTGGATTCTGTATCTAGACATGTAGTAGAAAATGGTCAGATTAACGAGCAGAAATACAGTGGTTGCTTTGGTTTCACTAGTTACATGTGTGCTATAAGAGTCATCAGCACACCTCTGTGATTTCTGTATTATACTTCAAACAGGATTAGTTTCATTTGCTATACCAATACACACATACACACACATACACACACACACAGCTTTTGGGGGTCTCAAAGCAGCTTTATACCCCAAACTTCTTTGAAGTAGGGACATAGATTTGGCAGTAATGTAATGAAATTTTCAACTCTGGGGATTGTAAGAGAAAAATCTCTTAACAATATCAAAGATCCAAGAAAGAACTCAAAATTCAGAAAAATATGAGTAAACCTAAAATTAACAAAAATCATGGAAGTCTAAGATTATTAATCTTATTGAAATCCAGAAACTACATCAGTTAGTACCCCAAATTTTCATAGATAATTTAATAATTTTTAAACATCCTTCATCCTCCCTCTCTTTCTATCTCTATTGTGAATATTTGGTTTCAGCTAAAAAAAAAAAAAGTTTTCACTAAATTGAGATTTTAAAAGTTATCATGACGGTTTCTCATAAAAATAATCACATCTGTAAATCCTTTTTCTTTGATTATTGATGGTCTTCACAAAATAAGATATTCCTCTAGACCAGGGGTCTCAAACTTGCGGCCTGCGGGCCGCATGCGGCCCACCGAACAATTTTGTGCGGCCCGCAGACTAATCCACGAAGTTCAAAATATTTTGGATAAAATTAAGTAAGCCTAGGGGCCTACTTGTACTTTTCATTTCTCTAGCATCCTAGCTAGATATTAGCTTAGTTAACAGCAGTTGTGATGCGAACTACAGTTTCTGGTCGTTTTGTGACACTGAAAAGTGTTGCATAACAGTTGCCTTTTGTAGACCTAGTGCGGCCCGCCGAACGACTGTGATCTTGCTCTGCGGCTCACATGCTGAGTTGAGTTTGAGACCCCTGCTCTAGACAATCTGAGGTTAGAAAACAAATTTATATTGTTCATTAAAAAGTGTATCAAGAACTTGTGAAATGGTCATTAAAAATTAACATTTTATAATTGGATTTTTTATGAATTTTAACCTTTAAAAGGTACATGTTAAATCTGTTTTCTTGTTAAGTATAAGAATTAAAGGCACTGGTGTAATATTGTTAAAACAGTGAAAGATTTCCAACAAAATCTGTTTTCTGTTGAATTATCCAAATAATTGGTAACAATATAAAGTATAGCTTTAACAAATCTAATTGATTTTCATAAAATACATATATAATAAATGTAATCTGATGTAAAACAAAATATTATCTAAAGCATTTTTCTTACTGAAGCTACAAAAGTGTATTACATAGGCCCTGAAAGGGTGGCTCAGTGGATAAAGCATTGTACTGGTGCATGGAGGTCATGAGTTCCATCCTGGGTTCAGGTGCATTTGAAAGGCAATCAATGAGTACACAACTAGATGGAGTAACTAAGTGGAACAAGTTGATACTTCTCTGTCTCTCTCTCTCCCTACCCTGCATCTCTCCCTCAAATCAATGGGGGAAAACTTAAATATATTACTTGTCTAGTAGAAATATTTTAAAAATTAACTATTGTTGCCAAACAATTGGGGAGATGTATAAATTACATTTGATAATTATCCTATTGAATCTTAGTTTACAAACTTTTAAGATAATACAGACAATGTGGAAGAGGCACAAAACAAAACAAAATTCCAGATGATAATAATGAGATTGATAGAAATAATATATTCCAAATGAACAAAGTTAAAGGGGCCAAATTCTTGTAATCACCATTTAAGTATGTACCAAATTAAATGCAATAAAAAAAAACTGTATAATCAGTGTATGCTGCTAGTTGCTCATTTTGAGGTGATAATTACACAGGCCAAAGCACAGCTATTTATGTTAATGTTCTAGATTCAGTAATATATACTATAAAAACAACTTACTGATGTCTTTCAATAGTAGAAAAGTAAGAATAGAAATTGTTGAAATGACTCAACAAGTAATCTATTTTTGTCATGGTATAATTTTATTTTCAAAGGTAGTACAATTCAAAAAGAAAATACTGTCCTTGATTTTATGAAATATTTTAACTTTTTTTCAATATCCAATAAATGAAAAATTATTTTTCAGGTTGACAGTAATATACTAGCTTTTGACCAAAAATTTATGGTTATTTATATGCATGTTTCCCGAGTACCTGATGTAGAATTATAAAACACAAACTATTTTAAAATACAACATATCTGGTATTGTGTATCAAAAGACTTTACAATGGTCATATTTTTTAACCTGAAATTTTACTCAACAGGATCTTTCTTAAAGAAATTAATCAATGTGCAAAGAGGAACACAGAGTAAATTCATTGCACCATTGTTTGATAATTATGAAGGTCTGGAAAAAGAACCTCTAAATGTCCAAGAAGAAGAGTTCATTGCAGTTATGGTATATCTACAGAATACTATGTATCCATGAAGAATGATGAGTAAAGTTTGCATGTGCATTCACATATTAAAATTATATAAATTAAAGATATTGTAATTAATAATTATAAAACATATTATACGGTAGGTATAATAGTATAGTTTATAAACCATAACTTAAAAACTATTCATAAAACATATATATACACATAACCTATACAAAAGACAAAGAGATGAAATGAAAACGGCTTATGATTTAAACACCAGTGTTAGCATTTCTCACTGGTTACTGGAAGTATAAATTCTATTGTTGTTTTTTTTAAATTTGGGTTAAAATAGGGTTTATACAATATCCACAACAGCTATACCTAATTTAGGAAAAATATGTTTAAAATGATCACAAAATGTCATGTTTATGTAAAATAGGACGAATTATCCAGTTTGAAAAACATATTTTTGTTATAATTTGATAATAATACTTTGAAAATAAATGTTGGTCTGACCTGTGGTGGCACAGTGGATAAAGCATTGACCTGGAACGCTGAGGTCGCTGGTTCGAGGCCCTGGGCTTGCCTCGTCAAGGCACATATAGGAGTTGATGCTTCCTGCTCCTTCCCTCCCATTTCTCTTTCTCCCCAGCCATCTCTCTTCTCTTTAAAATAAATAAATAAAGTCTTAAATTTTTTTAAAAAATTAAAAAAAGAAAAGAAATGTTAGGTCCTGGCTGGTTGGCTCAGCAGTAGAGCATCGAGCATCAGCCCAGCATGTGGAAGTACCAGGTTCAATTCCTGGTCAAGGCACACTAGAGAAGAGACAATCTGCTTCCCCCACCTCATTTCTCTCTCTTCCCCTCCTGCAGCCATGGCTCAAATGGTTCAAGTAAAGTTGATTCCATGGCCTTAGCCTCAGGCACTAAAATAGCCCAGTTGCTGAGCAACGGAGCTGCGGCTCAGCTAGGCAGAGCATAGCCTGGTAGAAGCTTGCTGGGTGGACCCGTCAGGGCACATGTTGAAGTCAGTCTCTGCCTCCCTGCCTCTCACTTTATTAAAATAAATAAGTAAATGAATATTAAATAATTTTAAAAATGCAAATGTGCAATCATTCATTCTTATGTTAAAGACATATTTATTTGTAAATAAAAGCATTTTAGTATTGATTGAAAATGGTATGTAATAAATATTTCCAAATGCAAAAAGAAATGTATAGATCTTTTCAATTTTTATGAGTACAAAGAGTGATCTGACATGCTATAAGATTTTCTATATTAGTATTTTCAGATGTGGCACTTAAAAAAATACACAAATTTTTTAAAAGTTACTTTAAAATTATTTCTTCACAATCACTTGCCTTTAATGAATTTTATATTTTATTCTAACACTGTATTATATATACTCTAACTTCATAAAAAGTACATATTGTTAGCTAAATTATTTGTTAAAAACAGATATAATGCAGAGAATAACAATATTGGAACAAGTAAAATAGAGAAAAAGTATGGAAATAAGTGTGAAAAATTAGATACTAATTATATCCAGATCAGTAGTAGGCAAACAGAAGCCTTTTTAAAATGAGTGGACAATCTTAACTGTGCAACTAAGATACACAACTTTTGAGGGATATTTATTTCCAAATCATACAATTTTGAGGATTTTTTACTGTAGTCATTAAGAACTGATATATTTGGAATGAGAGAAAATATCATTTGATTTTTAAATAATGTGTTTACTTATAAAATGATCTTTCTTAGATCCCAGGCATGTATGAAAACTGAACTTCATATGTGCCTAAGTGAAACATGAAATTAAATGGAACATAAAAGCTCTAGAAACTTACAGAGCTGTTGCACTACCTTGAGGCTCATAGTTATGAGTTCTAGTCCTTTGAATTTATGTTCTAAACCTTAACAACCTATTTAAAATATTTAGTTTGCTTGTTATTCTTTGTACCTGTCTGCTGTTTCTCTATTAACTCCCTGCTGTAGACAAATTTCAGACTACTTTCACTAGACAGAGTAAAAAGAAAGTGATATTCAAACTACTTTATGACCTAAGTTATTGGGAGTGATCAAGTGATCTAAAGGAAATAGATGATGTCTGTTTTTGACATTTAAATTCAGTGAACACACTTACTGAAACTTGATTTTTCAGAGGTTGCATGAAATGTCTGAAAGGATCATAATAAAGAAATTTAAATGCATCTTTATATTTCTGTTAATTTAGAAATTTAAGTATACTTAGAAATGTTGACAATGTTTAAAAATCACAGAAAATAAAAATATCCATCATATAAAAACTGAGATAAGACCTATGCTGAAAAAAAGGCCCATATAATTTTTCTTGTGTATATTAGAATCTTATAGAGAATACTTCTTGTGCTATAATTAAAAACTTATCAAAGTCTGCCTTATGTAGCAATAGTGTGATTAAAAAGAAAAAGTAGGCCCTGGCCGGTTGGCTCAGCGGTAGAGCGTCGGCCTGGCATGCGGGGGACCCGGGTTCGATTCCCGGCCAGGGCACACAGGAGAAGCGCCCATTTGCTTCTCCACCCCCTTCTCCTTCCTCTCTGTCTCTCTCTTCCCCTCCCGCAGCCAAGGCTCCATTGGAGCAAAGATGGTCCGGGCGCTGGGGATGGCTCCTTGGCCTCTGCCCCAGGCGCTGGAGTGGCTCTGGTCGCAGCAGAGCAACGCCCCGGAGGGGCAGAGCATCGCCCCCTGGTGGGCAGAGCGTTGCCCCTTGGTGGGCATGCCGGGTGGATCCCGGTCGGGCGCATGCGGGAGTCTGTCTGTCTCTCCCTGTTTTCAGCTTCAGAGAGGTACAAAAAAAAAAAAAAAAGAAAAAGTACATTTTATCTTTTATTATGTAATTTTATCCATGTTGGCTAAATAAATATTACAAAATGATACTAAACTTTTTCATTTAATTAGTATCATCCTTAAGTTAGGGATAATTATTTATAATGAGAAAAGGAAATTACTTAGCTATATGGATTTTAAATGGTATTTATGTGTGATATCAAGCTGTACTGATTGCTCCACATATTCATCCAAAGATGATCATTGTTATTGGTCAAAGGTATGAGAATGACTACAGAGTGACTAATGTCGTATAGTCTAACACTTCCCCAGAATTCAAAGGAATACATTCTAAATGTTTCACTAATAGAATCATCTCATGAAATATTTCTGTTCAATGCTGAGAAGGAAGAGAAATAAAAATTATGGGATCACTCTCAGGGAAAGGATAGGATTAGATGAAGAGACATTAGGAAAGAGTAGCCTAAGTGAGAGGCTGTACTAAATTTCACTCAACTTTCCAAATACCCACATGATTTAGGCTATTACACTAGGAAGCCTAAATAAAACTGCAGACTAGATTGAGTTGGTCTCCACTGACATTAAGTCTCCCTTTCTGAACTCTTCGCATCACACTCTCCTCTGTGACCTCTAGGATTGTTTTCTCATGTTGTTCTCTCCTGCATTCAGATTCTACCTTTCCTGCAAGCTTAAGGCTCACATTTCTAGTTGTCTCCTAGCCATCCCCAATCAGTTACCTCTTCAGCACCTGGAACTAAGCTTGTCCAAAACGAGTTAAAATTACTTCTCATATCAGTACTTCTGCCTTTAGTTCTCATCAGTGAATATCCAAAACATCCTGGATATATTTCTTTGTTGGCTGCCTTACCTTACCTATTCTTAAAACTATCAAGCCTAAATTCTTTCCTTGATATTTCATGGTTAACCACTATTTTACCTCAAAATTTTATTCCTTTCTTTGTCTTCTAGCTTACTCACTGTAATCTTCTCTCTGTGTTTTGAAGCTATAGGCAAATCCCACTCATTACCAGGTCTCCCGGAGCCTGATTTTGGGAGAGGGGTTTGCTTTTAATTGCTTGGGATGTGTCAGAGGAGGTAAAATTTTCTAGTAGTATATATTCAGTACCACTTGGTAATATATAAAAATAATTCATTTTAATTTTGTGTATTTTCAGTATCAAAAGTCAGATGTATAGAGGCATAATTAACATAAACCAAAATTCATATTATTTAGGTGCAAAGTTCTATGACATTTGACAAATGTATATAGTCATGCAACTTTGCCACAATCAAGATACAGTGTATTTCTGTCACCTTAAAATTTTTTCTGGTGCTGCTTTGTTGCCAATCCTCTCCTGCCTGCTAGCCCGGATAACCACTGACCATCAGATTCTGCCTGCTTTTTTCTTTCCCTTCAATAATGTTTTCAGACCAAAATTTTACTTAAGTGAGGCATGGGAAAGGAAACATAACAAAGCTTTAAAAAGTACATAGTTAAAATCTTACATTGTAGAATTCAATACTAAATGTCCCTCCACAATTAAGTTCTTAACAACCATAAAACCTTCTACATGCCAGGAGTTGTACTAAGAACTTTGTATGTATTGTGATAATATCACTTAATCAGCCAAACTGTATGTGATAAGACTTATTATTTTCTCAATTATAATTAGAAAGTGTGTTCAAGGTCATATTAAATAATAGATGGCTATGAATGGTCTGTCTTACAAAATTTATAATCTGAAATAATTATCTATGATATAACTCACCTCTCTTCTCTCATAGACACACACACACACAATGCCACACTGAACTCTCACTTCTTTCTCTTTTTCTAATGTCCTCTTCGGACTTTTTCTGTTGGTAATGCATCAACTTATTTAACTTACTTCCCTGAGCCCAAACTTAAGACTGTATTATGGCTGTTTTTAATCTTTAATTTTCTTTTTAGAGGTTCCTTCTGATTCTCATTTCTTTACTCTGATTGGTCTATTAACCTCCTTCACATTCTGCATGACCTTATAATTTATAATATTTCTCATTAATCCAATTACTTTCACTTATTGTTTTGTTTTCCATTAAACTTTACCTTTCTCATAATTAGTCCCACTCCTCACCTTTACTCACATCCTGTATGTCAGGGGTCCCCAAACTACGGCCAGCGGGCCACATGCGGCCCCCTGAGGCCATCTATCCGGCCCCCGCCGCACTTCCGGAAGGGGCACCTCTTTCATTGGTGGTCAGTGAGAGGAGCCTAGTTCCTATTGAAATACTGGTCAGTTTGTTGATTTAAATTTACTTGGTCTTTATTTTAAATATTGTATTTGTTCCCGTTTTGTTTTTGTTTTGTTTTTTTACTTTAAAATAAGATATGTACAGTGTGCATAGGGATTTATTCATAGTTTTTTTTTATAGTCCGGCCCTCCAACGGTCTGAGTGACAGTGAACTGGCTCCCTGTGTAAAAAGTTTGGGGACCCCTGCTGTATGCCAACCTCTCAAACCTTCACACAGGCTGATAGGAAGAAACTATCACCTATAGAATAATGTTCTATTCAGTTAAATTATAACTTAATTTAAATTCCCTTGACAATTTTCTCCAAGGTAGCATTATTCATGCCAACTTACTGTCTTTCATATGAAATTTATCTTTCATGACAACCTGTTTTCTTTATAAATACAAGCGTACAAAGCTTTAAATGGAAAAAGAGGAAGAAAGTGATCCAAAACCAGTCATGTTATTTTTACCATGTTTTGTTTTTTTTTCCCCATTTTTCCGAAGCTGGAAACGGGTAGGCAGTCAGATAGACTCCCGCATGCACCCGACCAGGATCCACCCAGTATGCCCACCAGGGGGCGATGTTCTGCTCCTCTGGGGCGTCACTCGGTTGCATCCAGAGCCATTCTAGCGCCTGAGGCAGAGGCCACAGAGCCATCCTCAGCGCCCGGGCCATCTCTGCTCCAATGGAGCCTCGGCTGCGGTAGGGGAAGAGAGAGACAGAGAGGAAGGAGAGGGGGAGGGGTGGAGAAGCAGATGGGCGCTTCCCCTGTGTGCCCTGGCCGGGAATCGAACCCGGTACTCCCGCACGCCAGGTCGACGCTCTATCACTGAGCAAACCGGCCAGGGCCAATTTTTACCATGTTTTAATGAGTACTTAGTAAGTATTGTGTACATGTTAATACTTACTGAAATAAGTTGATTACTAACGACATTTTATATATGTAACTGATCCTTTCAGGTCAAAGAGTTAAAAATGTATTTTTATCATAACTACCATCCAGAGCTATATTTTATTTATTAATTTCTCTACAAATCTTAAATATTTAAAACTCTTATCTGTCACCAACACTTAAATATCTTTTCAGAAAAAAAAATTTAGAGCAAAATTTATTTTCCTTTTTTGAGTGTTAATGCCCTTACTTTATCTTCTATTGATCGTTACGGATCCTCAACATCTCTGGTTTTTTCCTTTGGCTTAGTTAAAATATCATCTCTCTAGAAAAAATTCCTAGATTACTCTATTTAAAATAACTCCTTTCCCACTAAAGTCATACTAGGTTACATAGGAATTTCTAATAGCGCTTATAACTATATAAACTTACCTTGTTCAGTGACTATTTTCTTTCCTAAGAATATAGTTTTATACGATGAGAAAGACCTGTGTGTCTTTGTCACTGTGCTTTCCTCAGCACCTAGAATAAGGTGAGGCTGTAGATATTTGTTGAACAAATGAATTTTTAAGATGTGAAGTACTTTTATATCACTGAAATAAAAATTTCAAGAATAACCTATTTATATAAGCCAATAATGTTATATAATAGCTTAGTATGCCATTATGATACCTAGAGAAGACTTGAGTCTAGCATAACCAAGATTACTTGGGTACTTTATAAAGATATTTTAATAGACTCTACTTTAGATTTTTATTGTCATCTTTTCATTTCATTATTTCAAAGACTCATTTTCATTATTTACACATTAAACTTGGAATTTACTATAATTCTGATGTGTGTGTTAGAAATACTTTTTTTTTTTTAAGTGTGAGGAGGGGAGATAGAGACAGACTCCCACATGTGCCCCAACTGGGATCCGCCTGGCAACCCCATCTGGGGCTGATGCTTGGACCAACCGAGCTAACCCTCAGTGCCTGGGGCTGCTGCTTAAACCAACTGAGCCACTGGCTGTGAGAGGAGAAGAGAAAAAGAAGGGGGAGGGAGAGAGAAGCAGATGGTCACTTCTCCTGTGTGCCTTGACAGGGGGATAGAACCCATAATGTCTGCCCACAGGGCTGACACTCTATCCATTGAGCAAACCATCCAGGGGCTAGAAATATCTTTACAAGAAGAAATTTGAATAGCCTGAATGAATCATAACATGTAAAAAATGTTATTTTGAATATCTGCCAGACACTTTATAAAATATATCTCTAATCTTTAAAATAGCATTTCAGTCCTATATGACAAAAATGGTAGCTCACTTTTTTCTTTTTTAGGCATTTTTGATTGTTTGTTTTTGCTTTCTTGTGAAATAGAATTTTTTTATCTTGGCAGATCATTTGTTTTTATTCTTCTGTTGACTGAAAGTAAACACATATATACACATACACAAATTATTAATTCTCTTTTACTAATGAATACACTGAAACTTGAAGAAATTAAGAATACTTAAGATTACAGAGGGCTTCAAATCTCATACTTTACTGCTCATCAAAATGCTTCTTTATCAGGCAATAGAGAAAAAACATTACTTGTTTGATTATTCTTCAAAAGAAGCATAATTCTTTTTAAAAAAATAATGTCTTGTTTCTCGTGCTATAAATAACTTGTTAATAAGTATAGTCCAATGCTCAGCTCTACCATAAAAATGTTTTTTTCTGTAATTTTAAACAATCCTCTAGATGGGTTGATTATCTGAACTCCTCAGTAGTTCACTGTTTATAGATTATTGTTGCTATATTGAATTTTAATTCAAAACTATTGCAAAACCTATAATTTTGCTAAAAACAAGCATAAATCGTAAGTAAAAAGCTAACTGAGTATATCTGCTTACTATAATAAACTTTTGGTGTATTTTTAATAGTAATTAATAAAGAATTAACATATTTTGATTATCTAGTCTGGAGAAAACTCTAATAAATTCTTTACAAATATTATTTTCATTTTTTTCAAAATTACAAAACATATAGAAATAATTATTTCTAATTTCCATGTAAATAAAATTATTCAATAATATGGTTGTATATGTATCATTTATTTAGCCACTTCCCCATTATTTAACATTCACGGCAGCATTCTCTTCATTGCTACAAAAAATGCTTTAGTGAAATTTTATCTATATACTTTTATCTGAATCTCTATGTCCACCAGGACAAAAGTCTGTGAATATTTTTAAAGCTCTAGATTAATATCGAAAAATTGCTTTAAAAATTAAATTAAAAAATTCATTTTTTTTTACCATACTCTTACCATCATTAAAATGTTTTTTAATAGGTAAAACACAGTATCTCATTTTAGGAAAAGTTGTTTATTTGATCATTAAAATAAATTTTAATATAGTTACTGACCACTACATTTCTTATTTAATAAAATGTCTGTACGTACATGTGTTTTCCCATTCTTCTATTAGAGATTTGTAGGATATAGATTCTGTTTGTCAGAGTGATGCAGGTCCTAAGACTCTGAATACTCTGAGTTATTGCAGATATGTTTCCCAATGTGTTGTTTGCCCTATAGATTTTGATGCCAATTTTCATATTCTGAAGTCTATACCTGCTACATTGTAGTCAAGATTTTCTTTAATATATATATATATATATTTCTTTCATTGCTTTTACTCTTAAGCTTTTTTTTTTTTCAGAGAAAAGCTCTTTTCTGCTTTCTTTAAAACATAATTAACCCCTTAATCTAACTTACTGGATGTTAACTTATTGTGGTAATCATTTCACAATATATACATATTCAAATCATTATGTTGTAACCTTAAACTAATAAAATGTTATATGTTAATTTTGTCTCAAAAACTAAAACAAGATTTTTAATTAAAAATTTTTTAAAGCATTATAATTACAACACAAAGATATGCTACTTTTTTCTCATTGTATTTTTACTGTTTGAAATCTATTCAATTTGTGTTGTTAAGCTTTTAAAATTAACATTACTACCAGGCAGACTAATCGATTATTCTGAAAAATTAGTTTTCTTAACATATTTCATAAACCTTTGATGTAGCACAGAGCCAGCTATAATAATACTGTAATAATTAATTAACATAATAACAATAATTTATATTTAATAATTTATGTCAGGGATTACTAAGATAAAATATCTTTAATTTTTGAGATCTCCTTATGAATAAAACTTATTCATTTGCAGAAGCACTTTTAAGATCATCAGATACTCTCAACCAGGTTAGTAAGTAATTCTGAAAATTTGCATAGTTGAAATCTGAATTTAAAAACATGAGCAGTTGTTGTTTTCTAACTTACCAAATAGTATAAAGTCTACTGGAAAGTTCTGTCCATTTCTATAACAACAAGTTTCGACACATAAGCACATGTTTGTTTATTTGGCACATGTGTGCCTCTCTATTTTATCACTTAATGTATACATTTTATCACTTAATGTATACATACTGATGTAGCAAATTAACTAAAACAAAGTTGATTCACGTTAGTCTTATGTGTGAAGCGATAGTGTACCCATGGCTACTAATAAAGTTCATTTACGCCACTGTAATTTTTACAAATTTCAACAAGGAAGAAATGCTACAGAAGCATGTAGAAATTTATTGAAAGTGTTTGGTGAAGGAATAATACTGACTATCACTTGTTTTTGTCCTAACAAAATTTTTTGAAGTGCAAAAAATTCAAAAATGAAGAAGATATCAAACAAGCACTGGTTCAATTTTTCGCATCAAAAGATAAAACATTTTTCAAAAATGGGATATACAAATTGCCCTCATACTGGCAAGAAATGATTAACAATAATGGCAATTATATTATTTAATAAAGTTTATTGACAGTAAGAAAAATTTGTATTTTGTTTTATTCCAAAAATGGACAGGACTTTCCGGTAGACCTTATATTAAAACAAATCTCTTTTGTATTATTAGCTCTCTTTCAAATGGTCTCTAAAATTTGTTTTATAATTACCTAAGAAAATGAAATTGTCATATATAATTTCCTAAGAGTAAGAAAAGGAAGTGTAAACCTTAATAAAGCTCACTACTTCTCACTTAAAAAAAACTTGACTATAATTTGCAACATTGACTAAAATCAATGTTTTGTTGCTTCAAAATGTGTGATCTACTCCATTCCTCCAGTCATTTTGTAGAATTATGTTGCAGTGACTATACTGGGACATTTTCACACAAATGAAGATCCTATAATTGTGGTGTAAAACATAAACATATATTTCCATCCAATATGTCGGGGAAAAGACTAGGCTAAGTTTCCACCACAATTCAGCTAAATTATTAATAGATTGTGCTAACAGAAAAAAATACCAACTTACATATTCATTAGAAATGTGAACGCTTAAGAAAGGTATTACATTTTATTGGTCACATACTCCAGTGATTTTTGCAAAGCTTAACTTCATGTAACTTATTAAACAAGTGAAATCCATTCTGATTTGCCTGCTATAAAATTTACTGCTTTCTCTTCTAAAATTAGTTTCTTTTTTTCCAGAAGCTTTTATTAATTCTCTACCATTCTTTCTCTACTCTTATGTCCTTTGAAACAGACTGTAGTGGCACAGTGAATAGAGCATTGACCTGGAATGCTGCAGTTGCTGAGGTGGATGGTTCAAAACCCTAGGCTTGCCCGGTCAAGGCACATACAAGAAACAATCAATGAACAACTAAAGTGAAGCTATTATACAAGTTGATGCTTCTCTCTCTCACTCTTTCTCTCTCAATGAAAAAAAGGAGAAAAGAAAGCAAACCTCACTCTGAAAGAGAATGCACTCATCTTCATTTATCTCTGGGTTTAGGGGAGTGTGTGGAATCCTAAATCAGTGTTAGTTAATACAGACCAAGTCCCAACTTAACAGTATTAAAGGTCTGCAATGAGAACTAAGAAAACTCACTCTCCAGCTTCCTCATGCCAGGGAAAAGGATTATAGAGCTATAACTACAACTACACTTTTAAACTTTACACTAAGAAAGGCTTCAAATTATGTTTAGTTAACAATTAAAAATAATTTAGACCTAACAGTTGAATACCATAAAGTTACCTTCCCTCCATAAATTTAACCAGTTCACATACATCTTAGGTACCATTTATTCTTTTTTGTAAGAAAGCTTGCTTCTTCTATAATCTTCTCTTTCAATCTTCAAACTCCCTCCACTACTTTCCCTTAAGCTTTATGCACTTGTCTAACCTGTTGAACTCCTTCTCCCCAAACTTAGCTTAAATTCCTTATTTTTCTTCCTTTTCCTAGCATCTGTCCTTTTATCTTAAACATTTCCAATCTGTACTGTTAACTGATTTTTCCAACATTACCTACAGACACATATCCTCATTTTTTCCACTGTGGATTCTAAAACCCGATTCCTTTCACTTAAATCTTTTATGTCTTCGGTGTTATCACCACAGAATGCTCACTTCATCCCTAAGCTGCATGAAAATTTGATCCTTCAAGAACACTACCTCTTACAGAGACATTTTCAGGGGAAACTTCTCAAAATTCTCTACCTTAAATACTACAGAAGACTGAAAGAAGTTTTAAGCATTCTTCCAGGTCTGCATAGCTGCTTCCCCATGTTTGCCTTTTTAATTTCATGTAAAATCTACTCCTTTAGGTTCATACTATTAAACTTCCTTGGACAAGAGTGTGGTGTTTACCGGGGGTGGGGAGGGGAAGGGAGGAAGTGGGGGGAGAGGAGAGGCACAAAGAAAACCAGATAGAAGGTGATGAAAGATTATATGACTTTGGGTGACGGGTATGCAACATAATCAAATGTCAAAATAACCTGGAGATGTTTTCTCTGAACCTATGTACCCTGATTGGTTAATGTCACCCCATTAAAATTAATTAAAAAAAGCTTCCTTGCTGTTATTGTCTACTTCCTAGAATTTTCTTCTTTGCTTTTCTGTCAACGTTACGCCTCCAGTGACTTCAATGCTTATACAGTATAAAAATCCTAGCATCAAAGTGTGCTGCTTTCCTTTCCTTCCCAAACTGTAATCCATGCTCCATCTCAGAAACTCATTCCCAAGACCAAATCCTGTGTCTTTAAATTATTTGGACTCACCTAGTATCTGAGAATTCTAAACTTCATTAAATCAGTCTCTGGAAATAACCTTCTCCATTTGCTTCCATGAGCATTCAATCTCTACAAATTCCAGTTCTTTCCTTGAAGCCCTTCTCTTCTAGTTCAAGGAAAACCCTGAATCTAAATAATATTTAACAAGACAGCATGATTTAACATGACAAGCATCTTCCCTAATCTATCTTGAAAATCATGTAAACCACTTTCCTTGCCAGACACAATAAACATTCCCATCCTCTGTTTCTTACTACTGTAACTGCCCATAAACATCCAACCTTAGTTCCCAAGGATTAATTGGCTACTAAGCCAATTACACAATCTTAGAGAATCAATGCCATCACAAATTTAAGTTTTTCACTTAAGTTGTCACCATTCTATGCATCTTTGGCGAACTTCCTGTTCCCTCCCCCATAGTGCCCACTCTTAATTTTATAATTTCTCCAAGCCATCAGGAAACCTTCATTTTTTTAAAGATCTCCCTTACCTTCTCTTCAATGTGGCTTCCTGCCTCCATAACTTTACTAAAATCAATCAAGCAAAGATCGTTATTGATTAGTTTTATCATGTAACAACATATTTGTCTTCCTCTGGGATTTTTATATGTTGAGTATACCCTTCTTGAGACACTTCACTTCTTTAAATTGTGTTCTTTTTCCGATATCTTATTGTCTTTGAATGGTTCTTTTCAACCTTGTTTTCTGGCTCTTGTTCTTTCATTCACTCCTTCAACGTAAATAAATGTTGATGGCCCCTGAATTATGATTCTTGGCATTCTCCTTATGCTTCATATGATTCTGGCAATTCCATCACTCCTATGGAATTGGTTAAATGCTGATACTCTAATTTCTGTTTTTAGTCCAGACTTCTCTCCTGAGTTGAGACCAAACATCCAATTAACTCCATTAGATATTTACACCTGATTTTCCTACAGGAAACTCAACTCATCAGCAAACTACATTGTTTATTTATTATTTTATTTATTTATATTTCCCAATTACAGTTTACATTCAATATTATTTTGTGTTAGTTTCGGTGTACTGCATAGTGGTTAGGCAATCATTTACTTTACAAAGTGTCCCCTTGATATTGCCGTACCCAAATAGCCCCATTACAATATTATTGACTATATTTCTTATGCTCTACTTTACATCCCCATGACTATTTTGTAAGTATCAATCTTTTAATTTGCCCACTAAAACTTATATTCCCTATCTTGATAAAACATATCACCATCTATCCAAATATTTCAGTGACCTGCGATTATCTTATTCCTCCTTTTCCTGCATCGATGATATCTAATTTGTAACTAAGCCTTATAGATTCTACATCTTTGAATAACTTTTCCATGTACCAACTGCTTCTATTGCTACCTTGATTTAGCCCATTACCATCTCTTAACTGATAGATGCAATATCCTCACAAATGATCTTTCTCCATATGTGGCTCAAATATACACATTTTTATATAGCTTCTAATCTTTCAGAAACAAATACCCGATCTTATTCCTCCCCTACTTTACATGCTTCAGTAATCTACATCGTTTTCAGAAACCTTCTCTGTTTTTTTAAAAATGCTTCTGAATCATTTTGCCTATGTTGTTTCCTCTGCCTGAAATATTCTCTACACATGAGGCCAACATCTTTCTAGTTTTTAACATTCAACTCAAGGGTCATCTCTTCCTTGAAGTCTTTTTTGATCTAATATCCACTCTTTTCAGGTAAAAATGATCAAATTTTGTGATTTCATGGAAATATATATATTTTTCTCATAGTAGCTGTAATATTATTGTTTACTTGTTAACTCACACTAGAATATCCCACAAAGATGGGAGCTATTTTGTGCCCTGTTATTTCGAGCACCTAGGACAGTACCACACAGCATGTGCCTAATAAATGAGTGTTGAATGAAGGTTCAAATTTTAGTTCAAGTGTTACTTCTTCCATGAAGACTTTCTGACCATCTAGTTAAAACAAATTTTATTTGGCTTTATCTTTGTTAGAGTCATCCATATTGGCACACAAACATAGTATGTTTCCTACATATTTTAACTCATTGATGTAGATAGCTTGTTTAGGGCATGTATTAGGTCTTTAGTATTTTCTACAGTCCAGCACATTGCTGAACTCATGATAGAAATACTTTTTTTATCATGAAAAAAACATTGGAATCAAGTTTTAAGTAGAAAATATACTGAGGAATGAATTATAATTAAATTAATATAATCTATCTGGTTGACACTCTGTACCCTGTTATGGTAAAATACATAAATACATATTATATAAAGTTTAATCGTTTTATTTTCATCCATTTAATTGGAGCAGTTATTGTTAAAAGCTGACTACACAACTACCTAAAATGAAAATGCCTGCAAGATTTACATTTGTTATATTAGAGGAGAATAAAAAATTAAATAGAGATAGTAGAAAATTTCTAAGACAAGTCAAGTCAGATAAATGAAAGAAAACCACAAAGAGAAGCAGTAGAAGAGACAGACCTGCATGTCTTCTCCTTGTGGAGTCCACTTCTTCTGTGGTCACATCGTGTAATGGACAGACATAGACAAAGGAGATGGGTGTGAGTGCATGTACTCAAAAGGTAAAAAGTGACACTGAAGGAAAGAGCCCCATTCATTTTGAGAAAGAATCCTGTGTATAATGGTAGGGAAGATAAAATCAAACACAAACCATATTTTAAGAAAGAAACAACAGAAGAACTGATGGTGAATTGGTTAAGCTACTATGGGTTAGAAGAACAAGAAAAATAAAGTTAGTATAGAAAAAAAAGAGAATTCAAAAGTTTTGAATTATTTTTGGACAGCTCATCCTGAACACTGGTGCTGAAGGAAAATACCATTAGTAAAAAGTTCTGTTCCTCGGTCCATTTAAGACCTGTGAAAATGCTTTCAGGATTTTTAGTTATCATAAAGAATAAAATTTAATTGAAACATCTTCAAAAGGGCAATAAAAGTAGTTCCAACAGATTTTATGCTTTTTAAATCCCCCAATTTGATCAGTGTGTACATAAAACTAAAGTATGGCCATCAGGCCAATATTTCACTAAATTACTTCAGTACAGCAAAATATTATCATAAAATATTACAAAGAGAAACAAATATAATAAAATTCATATAAAAAGAGTAGCTGAAAGAGATGGTTTTATTTACTTATTAAAAATTGAAATTAACCTTCAACTTAAGCAAATTTTCTTTGATCAGATTCCCTTATAATGCTTATTTATTAAGAACATTTTTATAGACAACACATAACAGGTCATTGATGTTTCTATTCAAATTTGCCCATCCTAATCCAACATCTACTATAACTGACATGGCACACAGTTTGGAAACATTATTTCCCCATTGCCAGTAGAAAAGTTCAAAGACAATTTACACAGTAATTGAAAGCAGGAAATGTCTGCTAAATTCAGCATCCAAAATTTTTTTATCCAAAGAAATTAGTGTGTTAGTTATTAGTATGATTGACATAGATAAATAATGTAGTAAAAAACTGAAATCTCTTATTTTAATTACCTACTTAACTTTGAATAAAGAATCACAAAATTTTTAAATGAAAATTCCACATTCACTTTTGCAATAGTTGTATCACAGTTATTAAATGATTTATAGAAAACCATATTCTACCAAAGTATACTTGAAATATTGAAATTAAAACTTTTGAGAGCATTCTTTCCTATAAGAAATAAATCTATTTTCTTTGAATAGTGAGAAAATGAGAACTTTCTACTAAGAAAAAAATAGGATAAGTATGGACAATTTTTTTTTCTTAGAAAAAAGAAATATTAGTATGAATTATGGAGAACTGTAAAAGGAGGATACATTTTGAAACTTAACAATGTAATTTTGATTATTATACAAGCATATCTTTGATCTATCAAAATTAGACACTAAATCCCATAATTATAGTACAACCTAAACTCTGCTCATAGGATTAACTACTAGAAAAGTACTGTCCTCCTGAAAGGTACTCAAGCATTAATATGATATATGCCATATTTTCTTTTCAATCCCCAGTCCACCCATTCTCAAAGAAAAGATAGAAAAACCACAAGATATATATCTATATGTAGATATATTTCTATACCTATTTCTATATATTTAGTTGACATCATAGGTTAGCTGAATTGTATCATATTTTGCATTATTTCTTCTATGCAAAATTTCCCTGCAGACATATTTATCATACTGCTAAAATAGTTTGCTCACATGTTAAAAAAATATTATAAATTGGATAAAATAACTACTTAAACATATTCCATCTCTAAGGAAACTTTTTTTTCCCCAGAAAACATAAAACAACAAATAAATGAAGTTTCTTTCCCTACCTAGTATTTTCCTGTACCTTGGATTATTTTATAACGGCACTGCAGCAGCAATATTTTCCATATTATACAAATTCAAAACATTCAAAATTCTTTCAACCTATTCATTAATTTATTATAGAGAGTAAATGAGACACATAGAGTTCAAGTGACTTACCCAAGGTCACAAAACAAGTTCAGTGGCAGAACCAGAAATAGAACAGAGGTCTCCTGATTACCAGGTCAATTTTCTTTCTACTAGATGCTAGATGACCCAATAAAAACATGTGAAATAAAAAGTCAACCAAGGAAAAAACAAAAAATCTCTCCCGGTGATACCTGAATTTGACATTTTATTATATAGTATTTAATTAGAATATTTTTTAAAAAAGGTACATGCTAAAGTGTGCAAGTAAATTCACCAGTGCATTTACTCTTGTGAGGAATATGGTAACACTTAGCATCAATACTTTAATATTTTTTAAAATTATAAAAAATTTTTGTTATATAAAAATATTAGTGTGAAATACTTGGCAATGATCTCACTACCAACAGAAAGTGCCTATTAAATCATTTTTATCATTTATGTGAATATAATCCATTAATAAATCTTAACTAATTTTATACAAAATAATTGAACTTTAATTAGCAAATAAAACATTCATTTAAATCATAAAATCCCAACATATAACTTAGTTATACCAAAAATATTAAAATATTTTTTGTCTTTCTGTGGTTGCAGTATTTTATTAGAAGTATTAAAACAGCTTTTTTTTTAAAAAAAAAAATTAACTAATATCATTTAAAGAGCCATATTTTATTTAAATGGTAATATAAATAAAATGTAAAGGCTTATTTCACATAAATTACTATAATGAATCACAGAATTAAGAAGCTAAAAGTACCCCCTCCACTCTTCCTATCACCCTATTTTTCCTTTAATCATCACTTTGCCACATTCATTCTACTTTTCAGTGCTATTAAAGGCACTTTAATGGTTTATTTACCCAATAACTTATTAGAGTGATTAAGAATAGTAAAAGTATATCCTGTCTTAGGTGTCAATTACTGTCACAACTATGGCTGGATCTTAGTTTTAGACTTAGGAATTATAAAGACTTTGTAAAGAAAATGCACAGTATTTTTTTTGTTTATTCTACCAAATAAAATATAAAAAAGAAATAAAATATTTTCATATAAAATATTGAAACAGATTATATGAACATAATAAATAATTCAAGCAGTATTTCATTACTTATAGTAAGTTATTTTTGAACAAATAGTATTAAATTAAAGGTATCATCAAGGTGTAAGTTATGAAAAAATTGGCTTTTAAAGAAGTAAAGTAGTATAACATATTTATGCATATAAAAGTTGTCTGTACTAGTCCTTAAAATAGAAATAATCTACTGAAGATAAACTGATACATAAAATAATCATTTCTATAATTATTTGGTTAGTTCATGAGAATAACATAATAGATTTTATGTAAAATTTTATGTGAACCAAAATTTTTCCCTTGCCAATATAACATATTAACTATTATATTTCAACTGAAAATATCAATTCAAAGAAAAACAATAGTCAGTAATCAATTTAATTTAAAAAGTCACATACAAGGGGCACAAATACAGTTTTTAACAAGGGTGTATGATACTATTTGAAACTTTGTTGATTGGCTAATGTTTCCATTTACCAACATTTAGAACAGGAGAAACAATTTGTTTAAAAGATTCCTGACAATGAAAGAGAATCCTCCTGACTCTAAGCACATATTAGAACTTTCATAAAATTAAAAGCTGATCATATTATGAAGGCTTTTTAAAGGTCACAGAAGTCTTAGAATATTTACGTGGAGGCAGGAAAGAAACCTTTCAAAATGAACCCTAAATAAGCATCTACTTAGTAGGAGAAATTCAATAATACAAAGATCAGGATAGACTTAGAATATAAAAACAAATTTTTACCAAGTTTACTGATTTCAAACAAAAACTTCTTTACTGTGACAAAAAGTTGAAAGACGTATCAATCCAAGTATTTGAATTTATTTTTAAAACTAATTATAACTTCCCATAATTTGTCAGCACATAAAATTATTGAATATTTACAATAATTTTATCTATTAAAATAAGCAAGGAACAATACTTCAAAACATTTTTCTATTTTTAAAGCTCACTAAAAAAGTTTCTTTTAAATGTCTTCTTTCTTATTCCTAGATGTTCTTTCTTGTTTTTCTTGATTCTATCCTTGAAGTCTGATATGTAATGAAATTTTAAACACAGACGAAAAGAGTATGTTTGAGAAAGTTTAAAATAATTGATTTTCAAACTATAGTATACAATTTATTATTTAAAAAACTGTCACTAAAGTATAAAATTTTGGTCTAAAAAACTTATCTGCATGTTCAGAAAAAACTAAATCAACTTTATAAAATTCCATTAGTTAATTGGTGTTGTATAAAATACTTACTTGGTATTACATCACTTTTTTTCTATTTAAAGTAAAAGACATTAATTTTACAACAATCCAGAAATAATTAGAAATGACCAACCTGCTCATATTGATCAGGAGCAACCTTAATTCTTTTTTTCCAAGCTAAAAGGTTTAGATTGCACCTAATTAGAAGACTAGTTTAGAATACAGATTGAAACTGTAGTAAATTGTTTTTACTTTTAAAACATTTCAAACTGGGCAACAATTACATCAAAATACTCAAGAAAAAAAAATAAAAAAATAAAATTCACTAATAAAATACGTACATCTTTGAATATTTACTTTTTCTTTAGTTAAATTTTATAAAACATAACTTCAAAGGTAGAACTAGTAAAAAAGTCTTTATCTTCACTACAGTTACAGATCCGTAAAGAAAGTCCTCGTTGAAAAAAATTAAAGTACCGGTAGTAACTAACCTCTATAGTATAGTCTATACTATACGTATAATATAGTAATTAATAAAAGCTCACTAGGTCCTGGACAGTTTGCTCATTGGTAGAGTGCTGGCCTGGTATGTGGATGTTCTGGTTTGATTCCCAATCAGGGCACACAGGAGAAGCGCCTGCTTCTCCACCCCTGTCCCTCTTGTTTCTCTCTCCCCCTCTCTCTTTTCCCCTCCACAGCCATGGCTCAATTGGAGTGAGTTGGCCCAGGGCACTGAGGATGGCTCCATGGCCTCTACCTCAGGAATTAAAACGATCTCAGTTGCTGAGCAACGGACCAATGCCCAATGCCCCAGATGGGCAGAGTATCGCCACTTATTGGGCTTGCCTGGTTGATCCCAGTCTGGGTGAATGGGGGAGAGTCTGTCTCTGCCTTCCCTCTTCCCATTGAATCATAATAATAAAAAAGATTGATATAGTGTAAGTCATATAATGTTAAATCTAGGGGCTTCTGCACACAAGATGTTATAGTAAGTAGTAGATCATAACTCATTACTTTGAATATTTTCAATTTCAAAAAAAACATACAATCGCATAGTAAGTAATTCAGCAGTGTTTCACTGCCCTCAGTTTTCCAGAGAAACACATTTTGCAGATAAGAGCAAGATATGTAGCATTGTCATGGCTTCAGGGTAACTACACTAAGGGTAGTAGCTATATCAATCCAAGAATTTCCTAAATATAGCATAATTTACACTTAGATAACAACAAAGCAAGGAGGATAATCCTTTCATAAATAGAAGCAATTAATCATTAATCATCAAACATTAGAAATCATTTAAATTATATCTCAAAGTAGATTCTGAACAATTTAGTTCCAAGAGTTTCTTGTTTTAGAAGAACTGAGAAACTATCAGTTCTAAAACATTCATTCAGTCTAACTGAAGTTAGCTTTCCTACCAGACTTTTTTGTAGGATGAGTTTAAGAAGAATATGAAATAAAATATTTTATGTACAAATATGTTTTTTTCTCAGAAGTATTTTCATTTACTATAAGAACAGGTAAACTCTAAGTGAAAATTATAATAAAAATTCAATAGATTAAACATGTTTTTTATGTTTAATAACAATGCATTATTATAGACTACAGTATTCTAGTTTAGAATTAGATTGCTCATTGAAAAAAATAAACACCAAATTTGCCATGTGCATATATCACTGATTTGCATTAAGAATGTATTGTTAATTTATGGCCTAAACTAAATTTAATCCACATTCCACATCAGGAAGACATTTACTGGTTCACGCTAAACATTATCTATAAAACCTGGATTTTAAAATCACTTGATTTTAAGTAAACCTGTATTTTAAGCTCACACCAAAGATATTAATCTGATAAATACCATTCTTTTTCCCAGAGATCTTCATCTATCCTACTGTCAATCCAGTTAGCAATACTAAAAGTAAGTCCTCTTTTAGTGATTATTTTCTTAGGATAGCCTAGTTCAGATATGTAAGATTTTTTTTTTTTGCAAAATAAGCAGATACTAGACCATACTACTTAAAGTTCATAAAAATATTAATTAACTCATTTTTCAAGTCTATATAATGCCGCTTACCCTTTCTGTTCTATTGTGTTCTATTTAAAACAAAAATTACAGATGATTTAATTTAATTTTTTTACTGCTAGTATAAGCCTTAAAATGGCAGCATTCCCAGATATTACTCTTGCATATATTTTCATAACAGCAATAGAAAAATGTAAATATATATGCTACTGATATATAGCCAACTTTGCACCTCATGTCTGGGTTAAGTACTTCCAGACTTTTTCTAATACCACAGGTTCACTATAATAGACTTCTAGTGGAAACTCTTTGACAATTAAGGAAAGAGAATCTGTTAGGTTGCACTGAATAAAAATTGTTTGAAACACTGACTACAATTAATAGATTTTCAATATCATAGACATACTTAAATATAAATTAAATAATGCCTCCAAACATATCTCTGTAAAGCCCAAGCTCATAAATGTTACTGAAATGTAATTAGCCCTACTTGATGTCCCACTATTTTCCTCCCATTTCATCACTCCAAAGTTTTAGTAATTAAGAATATTCTCTTCATAACCTACCTTTATTTTAGAAATAAAATATTTATGGAAAACTGAAAGTTAACATGGCATTTACAGCCTTAATGTATTACATACTTACTCATGATATTAAGGGTTTGAATATCCAGGAATTTCCTAGTCTATAGGAAAATGCACAATTGCCAAAAGAGAAAAATCTATAAAATTTTAAACCATAACATTAAGGTAGCCTAATTACATTAATTTTCTTCTGTTGCACACATACTTTATATTCAGTTAGAGGGCTTAAGTAATAAAAAATATATATGCTCTATATAAGAATACAGAAATTAACTTTATGTAAAGATCTTTAAGTTTTTGTAAGATTTAAAAATGTTTTAGATAAACACTGCATTTTTTCATGATTTTAATACACAATATAACCTATTTACATAGATCTATATGGCCACAAACATAATCATGTAATCAGACATGAGGGCAAACAGGATAAATAGATAAGAGTTCAGGACCAGGGATAGTCCCATTGCACAATACAGAGAGAAGAGATTTTTATAGTAATATTATTTGTTATATAAATCACATTATATATACTTTATTTTTTAAATCACCTCAAACATACTTATGCATAATATATAATAATATGCTGCTTTTTTCCAAATGAACAAAGTGATTTTTAATTAAAGATTTAAAAAAAATAAGATATTTTCTTATAATTTTATGAATATATTTAAATTCTCAAATCAAAATCTAATTTATTTTATTAAATTTTCAGTATGTAACTATTTTACTCCAAGAGAATTCACAGATTAAGTCATTTGCACTGTGGCAGTTTTCCTCGCTTTCCAGACTTATATAATGTACTACTTTTGTCAAAGCACCCTAGTCTCCTTAATAGCTCTATCACAGTTACAATACCTTAATCATTAGTATGATCTTTTTAATTACGCATTTTTGCAGAATGTAAACTGTACGAGGATAATTGCTGGATCTATCTTGTCTACCCCAATAGCTCAGTGCCAACGACAATGCCTGGCATACAACAGGAGAGCAATATAATATCGAATAATAAGCTATTATACATTGACAGATTTTAAAATATAGGTTTTAAAGATCAAACAGAAAATGAGTTACCACATAAAATACATTAACACTGTTACTATAAATACACAATCATTTTAATGATTTTATAAAAAAACCACTTGTAGTCTAAAATTTGAATAAAATTTTTAATGTACTCTTTCTCCTTCTATTACTAATTAATACTGAGAATTCATTTGATTATCTTTGCACTTTGATTCTCTTCCTTTTACTCTTGGTTCAAGTTATCTTCAACTAATCATCTCTCTCTAAAAGTAGAATTAATGGTTTGAAGCGACTCTTTATTTAATTTACATATTATTCTATTATACTAATATTCCTTATTGTTGGCAATATTTTTAGCTTCAGAAGTTGTAAATGAATCATTACCAATGTGGGCTATATACCTCAATAGCATTTGCAATGAGAGATAAGGACTGGCTTACAAACACAATTTAAATAATATATTGAGCTTACTATAGAACTTTTCAGAAAAGCAACAGTCTCTTTCTTAATTTAGGTACTTATGATTCAAAAGATCAAATGTATAAATGATCATTTGTGCTTATATTTGTCAATTTTTTCTCTAAATAAGTATTCTTAATAATAAAATAATTGGTCTTTTTTTCTAAAGAAATCTTGAAATAAAGTGTTTACCACTCTAATCTAAATTGGCTCTACAAACTATAAAGTTCACACCAAAATGAGAAAAGTGAGGTACAAGCACACACGTATTTAAAAGCATGAAATGCAATGCTATTCTCTCATGCTTTCAGTGGTTTTCCAAACCCTGACAAACCTGGCTCAGACTGGTGTTTCTTTTTCGGCAATGGTATGTCATCAATTATTGTACCATTCACCTTTTTCTGTTGGTCTTCCCATGTAACTTCTAGTACAAATAATAAAAAAAAAATAACCAGAGCTTGTCAGAAACATTCATGTTCATAATGAGAAGCTAAAAATACTTCAGAGATCTTGTTTTTAAAAGATATTTCCTCTAAATTCTCCCATAAAATTTCAGTGATATGAAATTAATGGTTTAAATACACAGGTGTGACATTTGAATTTTTAAAAATATATTTCAAAAATTCAAAGCACTAATATACATTTCTAATAAAATTAATGGGCAAAGATGAAGAAAATAATAGTTAAACTGATTTGACAAATTAGTTTTTTCTTAGTTTATATTAATAATATTAATTTGTTTTAGAAATGAACATTCAGCTAAATGTTTTTTTCTGTGGTGAAATGAAATATATATATAAAATTAAAATGCATACACTTTATACATATCAAGAGAAATTTGAATTTAATATATGATAAAATGAGTATTTTTTTTTACTACCACATTTAGTACTTACATTAAACAGCCAAAAATGATATGCTATAGTATATGATTCAATAAAATTTAGTAACAGTTTGGTATATCGCTGAATATGAGTTACCTGGTTTATTTAAGATTATTTAGAATTATTTGTAGTGTGGCATAATATTCATTCATTCAACAATATATAGTCAGCACCTATAATAATCCAGGCATATCTAGGTACTGGGGATATAACAACAAACAAAAAAGACAAAAATCCATGTTCTCATAAAGTTATATTGTAGTAGAAGAAACAGATTATAAACAAAATAAATGAGTAAAATATTTTGTGGCTTAGATATTAAGTGTTAAGAGGACAAATAGGAAGTACATAAGAAGGAATAAAATATTCAGGGTGTGATAAAAGTCTGAACAGGGTAGTCATGGAAACCCCCTCTAAGGAGGATAATTTTGAGTAAGGAACTTAGGGAAGTAAGGAAGTTAGCTGTATATTTATTGGGGGAGAGGGCAGTATAGGCAGAACAGCACTTGCAAATATCTTGAGGTGGGAGCATGTCAGAAATGTTCTAAGAAAGCATCATGGATTTAATTGGTAGGTCTCCATGGCTAATGCAGAATGAACAAAGAAGGTGGTAGAAGATGAAGAAAAGGCAGTGAAATGGGAAGAATAAGGAGTACAGATCATATAGGGTCTCATAGATCATGTATCACAAGATTCACTGGTCACCATTTAATCTTATCCACATAGTAGTAGTATTCATAAACATTTACAGATCATATAGGGTCTCGTAGATCATGTATCACAAGATTCACTGGTCACCATTTAATCTTATCCACATAGTAGTATTCATAAACATTTAAGTATACATTTGTCTATCTTTTTTTCTCATGTTTCTAAAGCTATATTCTTCGGCAAGTAGTTACTATCTATGCACATTTTAATCCCTGCTACTTTACCCTCCTCCTTTGACCATAAATAGTGAAATGCTAACATTTTAATATGTTAAGCTAAAAAACATAATTAGGAAGATGAAATCATTGTCAATATGGAAAAATATACTATATTGCAACATCAAATATAAGTGGATTAGGGATACAGTATTATTTTTTTAAGTAAAAAAAAACCTTTTTATTAAAACCTAACTAATCCCACCACCATACTTATTAAACTAGAAGATACAGAAATTAGGGTGACTGGAAGCAGCATGCACCAATTTGATATCCAAAGGCTCAGTGGGCCCCCAAGAGTGTGGAGAGTAGAAACTTACATCACCCAGCTTAGTCACTATCTAGTTGACTTAGAGTGCAGTTTAGAAATGAATAAAAAAGATAGGCAAGTGTATAACATGTTTGGTCACATCTATAATATATTTCACCTCTGGTATATACTATCATTTTTAATTACTTACACATGTACTGCTAACATTGACTGTGGCAAATACAGTATAAGGTTTCCCCTTTCCTAGACTTTAAATAAATTCTATTAAGAATAAGACACTACACTGGTCCAACATCAATCAGCTACTCCAAGTAAACTTCTTGCTTTGGAAGTTACACCTGGGGGTGTAGCTGACACATTAATTTTCTAATTAGTAAGTAATCTGATAAAGATGAAAAAAAAAAAAAAAAGGATTCCCAGATGGTAACCAATCTGGACAAAAATGCTATATTTTAATCAACTGCTAGTGGACATAGAAACCATAAAACCTTTAAAGAATATACAAATTGTCTGATAAATCAAGACTCTAGTAGCCTTTTTTAGTTATAATAACAAAGGAATTGCCTGTTCCTTAATCACAGATAATCTGTAGTAACAACAACAAAAATCCCTAATTTTCTCATATTAGGGAAAATAATAAGCTCATTAGTAATAAAATATTTTCAAATTTTGAATGACTTTCACTTTTGTTTTACCTACCAAAATAAACAAAACAACCCAAAAGATTTTATAAGCATCACAGAGTTGTCATTTTGAAAAGCTTTTTCACCTTTCATCAGGAGATAGTTTGTGATATTCTAAAAATAGAAGGCATACTACCTGTTGAAATAAGATTAACCAATGTCAACCCAATAAATCCAATTTAAAAATAAATAAAAAATATTGAGTGTGTAGAAGTAGAAATGGCTTGTTTTGAAATAATTCAGCCCATCTGTGAGTTGGTAGAAAGCATCTTCTGAAGTGTGAAGAAAAATTTCTTAACACATAACATTTTCAATTTTTAAACCTGTTCCTTGAATTGACAATTTATTTGAAGATAAATTCTTCATAGAGTCACTTGTCTTGTGGTGACAGTGAAATTATTAATTCTTAATAAAAAATATTATATGCAAGTGACAAAAACATCCCATAGCCATAAATTTATAAATACCAGCCAATACAACAAAGAAAGAAGACCAAGACGAAGGTTGTCTATGATTGATAAAAAGAAGTAATTGATATATTACTGGCCTCAGTCAGAAATGGTGAATTTCAGCAATATTTCTGATTTTAACTAGGTGCATGCCTTGGGCAAATTGCATAGCCTTTCTGGCCTCTACTCTGTTATATCTTAAATGATAAATTTGACCTTGAAAATTTCTAAGGTTATTTCTGCCCTGACTATAGAAAGTTGCTCTTGTTTCTTATGATTACAGTCAGATTTTATGGAAAAAGACCTATACCACAGATGATGAGATTAAGACACTTAGAATTTAGAAAATTTCCCAGACATTCTAAATGTGGGTATATCAATACCCAAGTACCTATTTTAAAACAGAATTAAAGTAATAAAAAGAACAGAACTGAACTGACTACTGAATCATTCATTCATTTATCACCCTAAAAACAATGTCAAGATCTACCCATATTTATTCCTCTCTGAATTTATAGGTCATATAATTAAAATGAAACATTTAAAGTAATTAAAAGCAACCTAGTATTACATCAGAAAAATGTTCAAATGTTTACAAATTGCTTTAGTTACATTAGACAAAAAGAGCAAAAACATCACTGAGTATGCAACAGCTTAAGAAAAATTTTTTTTGTGTGTGCTAGAAATAGAGAGAGACAGAAAGAGGGACAGATAGGGACAGACAAGAAGGGAGATGAGAAGCATCAATTCTTCACTGAGGCACCTTAGTAGTTCATTGGTTGTTTTCTCAAATGTTCCTTGACTGGGGAGCTACAGCAGACTGAGTGACCCCTTGCTCAAGTCAGCAACCTTAGGCTCAAGATGGTGAGCTGTGCTCAAACCAGATAAACCCACGCAAAAGTCGGTGACCTCAGGGTTTCAAACCTGGGTCTTCTGCGTCCTAGTCCTATGCTCTATCTACTGCACCAATGCCTGGTCAGGCAGGACAGTTTTTTCTATTAAATAACTATTGTGGTAATTTAAAAAATGAAAGTCTTCTTAATATTAAATAATAAAGATATTAAATTAAAATTTAAGTATAAAGTGTTAGTTCATGAGACTTGTGTATTTATTACCAGAGGAGAAAAAGTAAAAATCAGAGATGTAAAATGCAATTTGATTGGTAAATTGTTTTGGAAAAAAAAAAATATTATTTATATATATTTAGTTCCCCCCCGCCCCAGGTGCAAACAATGAATCCATTCAAGTACAGAAAAACATTTGTTCTGGGGGATAATCATTTTTAACACATATTTTTAGAGAGTATTTTTAAAATGCATGTACTAAATGTTCAGTTGTAAATTTGATTTGTAAATGGAAAAACTTAAAGGTTGAATTTAATACATACTAGATAATTTAAAGAATAATTTTACTCATTAAGACTTAAGTTTGAGGTGAGCTTTTTAAGCAACATTTTAAAACCCACATTTCTACAAAATAACTATATTCTAGCTAGTCATTACACCATGTAGCCAACACTATGATTTAAAAAGTACAAAATTCTTGTATTAGCAAGATTATATTTGTATAACACTATATGTTTCAATGTGTTTTTACATACGGCATAATATTTGACCCTGGTTTCTACAGGGAAGAATACAGAGAGCTGATTAATCAGGGTAAGGACTGAATGGCCATCCTAGTTTACAAACAGTTTCACAGATGAACTAACTTGGATTAAGAGCCTAAAGTCACACAGTTGGTACATAGTAAAGGCAAGCTCTGAGCTAAGATTCTAAAACCTGTGTACTTTGTCTAGTACCATATCACCTTCTTCAGTCTCTGTTATTTTCAACAACAAACAGAAAATAGTTTACAATTGTATTTAGCAAGTTAACAATGATATGGCTTGAACAATGGCTAAAGCTTGCAGAAAGGAAGGAGGAAGGACATTTTTTTCCCCTAAAACAATCAATTAAGGCTTTGAAGTAAAGAAGAAATAAAATGAGCAAAAGGGGGGAAAAGGTAAAATCAGAAGGAATGGACTCCAGGAAAGAAAGGAAAGGTTAGGCAAAGAAATTAGAAACTATTTGTTTAACAAGAACTTAACTTCTACAACCGATTTTCTCAGGCTTTTGGATTTGAATGGAGACTGAAAATTTTAAATGTCTTTATTCCTCTTTATTAAGTCTGCTTTAGCTCAGGCCCTCATTTGTTGAACTACTGAAATACCCAACGATCACATGCCCTCAGTCTCCTCTCTTTCAAGTCCTTCTTGCTCACTGGCATCAAGTTACTCTTCCATAATACAGATGTCACTAAATGCTTGTCAGGCTCAAAAACATACGATAAATCCCTTGCTATTTTAAAGGATCTCTGAATCTTGTCTAGATTTATTTTGGTCAAATGGTCATTCATCTAAGTTGTTAGGGGATTCTGTATTTAAGAAACATCCACCAATGCCACTATAAAATCCATTCTTATCAAGATATTCAAATTTGGAAATTAAGACATGGGTACTGGTGCTCTCCTCACTCTAGGAGCATCCACGTTAATACGGAAGCAGCAGCAAAACAAAGCTAGTACATATTCTATACCCTTAACTGTATCCAACTCCTAGAATGCCTAAAGAAGCAAACACCCATTATAAAGACTGTCAAAATTACTTCTGTACTTTTGGTTTCTTTGTAACCTGTTTTTTTCTCCCTCTTCTTCCACCCTTCCTTCCTTCCTCTCTTCCTCTCTTTCTTATTTATAGGTCAGCTATATTTGAAATAATGTTCATAGCCACACACTTAGGCTTAAAGAAAGGAAATATTTTTCCTTTAGTCTCATTATATATCATTAGGGACGTAACTTTGTAATAGGCAGTATCGTAGGATTTAGTCTATAATCTCAACAGTGTTGACTCATGAACAGAAATTAGGAGGTTGTATTTGTTAAGTTTCTAAACCAAACAATAAGTTAGAAACAAAACGATTTGAGATCATAGACATTATCAGCCACATATTTAACACTTTTAGAAGTGTTAAAATCCTTATGAAATACTTTACTTACAGAAGAGGAAACTGAGGTCCACAGAAATGAAAAGCCTTGCCAAAGGCCATAAACTTAGTAGACCTGAGCTCTTGCCCCAAGCACTGACTTCCAATGTATTGCTCTAGGTGCTATGAAACTTGAAAAGTCCTAATTATTTAAACCAACAATTTACGATCTTTTTCGTCTCACAGCACACATAAACTAATTACTAAAATTCTGTGGCACACCAAAAAATATATTTCTTGCTAATCTGACCAAAACAATAGGTGTAATTTTGATTCATTCACAACGGATGGGTATGGTTTTATTGGCTGTTGTCATTTTTTAATTTTAAAATCTAAGGGAAAAGACTAAAAAGTCAGGTACTGCATGTTTTAAAAATTGTTGTGGCACACTGGTTGAAAATTGCTGATATAAACAGTTCTCTGATTTAAAGAAAAGTACTCTAAATATTTTCATATTGATTTTTATACATGTACTGAAATAAGTACAAGTGTATTAACACATTATACAATATCTTATATTGTCATCCAATTCAATTTATTTCCCCTAGTTATTATTTTTTATGAAAGCTATTTGATCAAGAGTACTAATTTCCTAAAAATTACTAAACAATTTATATTGAATAACTGGTTCAGGATGATGATCATAATCAGGTCTAATCTCATGTTAAATCAAAACTTTTCAGACTATGTGCTGAAAATACAAAATTATGGAAAGACATCACAGAGAAATAATAGTAATAATAGCTAACATTTATATAGTACTTATTATGTTACGAGTATTGTTCTAAGCAATTTAAGTACACCAGGTTACTTGAAAAAGTAAACTTATTAGCATATCTACACAGCAAGTAATGTTATTTACAGTAAACTTGGGGCTAATTCAGGGCAGAGTCTGCCTTTCAACCCTCCAAGGTACCTACTGTTCTATCACAGTTTTAGCATACCTCTCCCTCCATCTAACTTTCTCCACTCACAAGCTCTGACTTGAATTTTCTTTAAAGGTGTATGTGATAACAGCTCAGGTCAATTCCCTCAGAAATATTTACATTTTAGTTCCCTGGAAAGTTTCAAACTTTATACTATTAAAGTAAGCTACTAGAGAATAGCAAAATATAAAGTATATATTATAGCAAGTAGAGGGAGAAATATTTGGGGCTGAACATGTACCCAGACTCCCCTCAAAACTTACCTGCTCTTTATAATGTTGGGTCTGAATATATATCACAATGTTAAAACATTTTATATAAGTGTCATGTTTTAAAATAATTTTATCAGCTATGTTTTACTTATCAATATAGTTTTATTGTTGTTTTTTTCTTGGGAACTCTCCCAAAGCAGGGAATATATCTTATTCATAATATCATCTTCAATTATTATCCAGTACAATACAATGAAAATAGCAGATAATAGTTGAAATGAACTAACACCATTAGCGAATATCTAAAATTTGAAGAGGCATGATATATAAATGCATGACATAAACGCATGAGATTGGGAGTCAAGACTAGAGATCTGCTACTATGTGGATCAGAGGAAGTTGATTATCCTCTAAAATTCTATTCCTTATCAGTAAAGAAAAGCAGTTTTATTAAAATATTCATAAGGTTTCTTCCAAATCTGAAAGTCTTGATCCTAAATCTAGTAGTTAAGCCACAGAACACATATGATATCTTGGTAAATCACAGACTGATGGCTCAGGTCTACATGGCTCAACATAGTAAACTGGCAGATCTGAATTTAGAAGAGCAAGACACAATATAGTTTCCTTCACATATTCTGTTCCCCTGACCTTCCACCTCAAATCTAGATTTTTATTTCTGTTCTTCCTCTTACAGCCTAACTTTCAAAGGTGTTTAAACTCACTGTCTCCATTTCTCTCCTCGTCCTTCAAATCCACTCTAATCGGCCTTTTACATCATCTGACTCCACCAAAATTGTTCTTAGTTCAGGTTAACGCGATGACTTCCTCCTTTCTAAATCTAGTGATCATTTCACACTCCTGAATATTCTCTCCTGCTGCAAGTACTTTCTTTTGTTGTACTCATCAGATAAAATCATTAACTTAGTGACTTCATTTGAAGCAGATAGTAGATTGATATGTTTAAATGCATTTTATATTTATAAAATGTCATTAAATGTTTTCAAGAGTTTTGCACCCTAATAATTGACTGAACATTTAATATACATTTGCTCTTTTAGACCACTGACACATATGTAAGTACATATGAACATTCTAAGCAATATCACAGAGGTCAAGAAACAGATAAAAATGACAAATATGTATGGCCCTGGCCAGTTGGCTCAGCGGTAGAGCGTCAGCCCAGTGTGTGGAAGTCCTGGGTTAGATTCCCGACCAGGGCACAAAGGAGAAGTGAGCATCTGCTTCTTCACACCTCCCCCTCTCCTTTTTCTCTATCTCTTCCCCTCCCACAGACAAGGCTCCACTGGAGCAAAGTTGGCCCGGGCGCTGACAATGGCTCCATGGCCTCTGCCTCAGGTGCTAGAATGGCTCTGATTGCCATGGAGCAACACCCCAGAGGAGCCAAGCATAGCCCCCTGGTGGGCGTGCCGGGTGGATCCCGGTCAGGCATATGTGGGAGTCTATCTCTCTGCCTCCCAGTTTCTGACTTCAGAAAAATACAAAAAAAAAAAAAAAAAGAAAGAAAGAAAGAAAAAAAGACAAATATGTAAACACACATTGAGAGCTCATTAAATATTTTTGTTTTATAGAGAATATTCATATTTTATAATACTTGATTTAATTTTATTTGTTTTGTTACATTATTTTTGTCTTTTTATAATATCTTAGCTAGTTTTAAGGTTTTTATACATAGAGGAGTATTAATGAATAATTAACACTCCACAATCAGAATTATGAAATTATTTTATTGTTAATCAGATCTTACATGTAATTTTATAAGCATTATATATAAAAGATAAAAACAAGAAAAAAATATATTCAAGAGTGAAAGATATTTCAGCTACATTACTGAAGCACAAAGCTATTTATTTCTTGATTTGGCCTAAAACAAGGGCAAACTGTTAATATAAAGAAGTTTTAGAATGATGATTTTTTTTATGTAACAATTTTATTTTTTTATTAATTTTCAATTTTTTTTATTTTTTATTGAATTTATTTACCAAAAATATTTACTATAAAAATTTTAAATGCTGACATTCTAAATCAATATGTGTAGCTATATTTCTTTATCAATCACTATAAAACATATATAGTCCTACAGATTTAAGCCATCAATAGTTATAAAAAAATTAATTCTAAGTATATATTAAAATCAATCATCTTTTTCACTCACCTACACAATACATTAATTCATGTATATAGAACTGTGAAAAATCTACAAATGTTATAAATATTTGTTTAATGCTGTTGAACTCAAAGTTCATTTTCTTATCTACTTCAAAATTCTGCTTTAAAATATTTTTAAATTATTTTAATTTTAAAACAATTTCTGGGTATAAAAAATCTACTTTGCATGTTTCTAAATCCATGGTAAAATGATTATTAGAATCAGAATTTTATTCCTTAACATGATCAGCAAAACAAAACTTCTCATTTTAATGCTATAAATTTAAATAAAATAGGATTTTACCATAATTTAATAATAAGATACTTTAAAGACAAATTTCATATTCAGAAATATACTTTAAAAACAGCAGAAACATTAAATATTGGATAACTTATATTGGGACTAATACTTGTATTTATGCTTATTTAATTTAAGAAAGCATATTCATGCACATCACATAAGTCAATACCGAGTGTTTAGTATATAGAAAGGCACTATTCATATTAGACTTGCCTTTTTTCCCATTATTAGGTGGGCTTGGTGTTTCTCCCTCATTGTCTTTATAACATTGAAAAACAGACAATATTGATTAATTATTAATGTCATTAACAACCCAAACAAAAATCAAGCACACCACAAAAGATGATCACACACTGGGGAAACAAACCCATGCACTAAACATGACACTTCACATTAGCGAACTCAAGAATAAGGTATATCCTTTCTATCCTATAAGAAAAGTAATAAAAATAAAATGAGGAACAATGTGTCATTTTATAAAGTTGGGAAGATCGTAGTTATGGTTTTATGCTAATTTAAAAATTGATATAATTTACTACCTTAATCTTGATAAGAGTATAGACAACAAACATTCAACAAATGAGCTTCTTTATCTTAGTTCAGTTTAAAAAAAATTAAAGCAATATTACTACTGTTGAAGTTCCCAAACTAATATTATCCTAAAAAAATGACTTGACTGTGGAAGGTAGTTTATGAACAGTGTGAAAATGAAAGCCTTTCCCTATTCATATGAACCAGTATAAGATATCTAGAAATAAGTAATACAAAGTATTAACTGTACAGCTCAATTAAAGTTCACAAAAATGTTATTTCTATAACATTTTGGGAAAATGATAGATGTGGGACATTTTAGTAGTCAGTATTCTAGAAATTAATAACAGAGATAGTTATATATTTCTACAAACATGCATCTAAACTTGCCTTTGTTTTCATTATCAGAAGTACTCTGACTTTTCTCATCTGTATGACATTAGAAATAGTTACTGTTAATTAGCAACTGCAGCTTAAGATGTCTTTTGTCTTAAACTACATATACCATTGAAAAACACATCCATGAAAACACATCTCATGCATAACTTACATAATGGCCTTGCTTTCACACAATGTTAAAGGTCAGAATAAAAGAGGTATAAAAGACACTCTACTATTAATGAACGAAATATTATTTTGAGTTAAAGATGATAAAATTAGACCTAAAGTTATACTGCATTGTTTAAAGAAATTTAAATTTAAAAAATGACTGCTTAAATAAGATTAGGATTCTACTCAGTTTCAAACTAAAATAGTAAAAACTGGATAAAAAAAGTAATAAATATATTTGATGATTAGATAATATTATAAGTTTTAAAATCCTTTCAAGAACATTCTGACAAAGAAAATGGTAAGAATTATGATATGTACATATGATAGGGACTTAAAACACCACAGTGAAGTTTTCCTTATAACCATTTAGAAGTAGGACTCTTGGGAGAGAAATTACGATGGTCAATAAATATTAAAGCAATATTGAGCCGGGATGAAGAAAAAGAACCTATAGTTAACTGTTCTTATTACAAGGAAAAACTTTTATAGATAAAGTGATGATCGTCTCTAAAAGTTTTAAAATTAAAATTTGAAATTTATATCCTGCTCTATGTTTAACTCATAATTTGCCTTTACAAAATCAAAAGTCTTGAAAGAGTAGGCTAGGACTTCAGTGTACCTTTACTCAGTGTAACACACACACACAAAATATAGCATTTTAGTAGGTACTCAATTCACATTTTTTAAATAAATAAATGAATTGAATATAAAGCTGGGGTAAAAAATATGTGTAAATTGTGATTAGAAGCACTGTCTATTATTTTAGCTTGATTAAACATTAGGAAAATGTTTGAATGGGTAAGTTAAATATTTACTTACATTATCTACATAGCTTATATAATATCTCCCCACTAAAAACTAGGTAATTTATTTTAAAATTAGTACTGAAAAACAATCTGTTCTTTTTTGTAAACTTATAAATTTAAAATTAAAAAGTCATACTTCTAAAGGCTCAATTGTTTATTTTAAACACACAGTAGACAGACCTGCCTTGACCTCTTCGCCCTGCTTTTCTGCCCCCTGCGCTTCCACATGCCCAGTTTCTTCATGAACTTCTGTATTTGCACAAGTAACAAATGACAAGACCAAATATGTATGTTTGTTACTCTTAGGTGAAACAAAACAAAAAATTTCAAATTATGATATATTAGTGATTATTAAAAGACTGACATTGTTTATAACAAGTTTCTGACATGTTGTAGAAGCAAGTAAGTATACCTGTAATAAATGATCACATTATTGCCTTTTATAATGACTTTGATTTTTAAAAGAGAAATTCTGGTCTAAAATATTTGCAATATGTGATAAATGTGTAAAGCATGCTAAAATCTTTGATATTAACTGGTATGTCCTTTTAAAAATAAAATTATACACCTCTTCTTCTAAGAAAACAAGAATGATATTATAAACTTTTATTTTTACAAAATGCCACTACATCAAAGTAAGGGGAAAAATATTAATAATGCCTTACATTTAGTTTGGTATGTTGTACTCTCATTGTATTGGTCTTATTTTTTCTAGTTCTCTATGCCATCATCAAGATCAACATATAGAATATAAGTTTTTAAAATAATTTAATTAACAAGCTAAGAACATAGCCAAAATAAAAAGGAATTAAATTAGGACTTGTTCATTTTTTAGCTGTTGAACAGGATTAGAAAATAAACATCATTATTTTTATTCCAAAATAATGCAATTAAATTACATCTTCTGACAACTCTTCAGAGATAATCCAAACGTGATTTGATTTAGACTTTAACTTTTCAATGTAAAGGTACTTTTCAATGTACCTTTAACTTCAGTTAGAAGTTGAAGACTTCTAAAGAGATATTATAGTGCTCATTTCAACAGCACATATACTAAAATTACAACTAAAGAGCTATTATATATTTCCTTTAAAGCTAAAGAAAATTACATAATCATGTATCTATTTGGTCTTCATGTCAACATTTATAAAAACTGCTAAAATCATTCATACTTTTAAGCAGAACAAAACAAAGAAAAACCAAAAAATGCTTTCATTTCAAACTGGAAAAGTTAAGAGAGGTTTTGGCTCTCCTCTCTTAGTTATAAAAATGGAAAAGTAACAATTAGGGACATTAAAGGAAATCTGTGGTTTTAATAGATTTTATAGGGCAGAAAACAGGGTAAATAGAATGTTTGTTGAGAAGCCCATTAAAAATTTCCTCTGTCCTGATTTTCAGTATCAGTTCTATGTCAGTTTTCCAGTATATTTATTATTATAAATAATGTAGCTATTCATATTACAATAGATTGCTATAAAAATATCAAAATTGAATTTACAAAAATTGTCACATAAACTATGTTTCTGACTCTATATGCTACAAATAACATCAGAATTCTATTTTGGAGTGACAAAAGTTCCAGGCATACTATAGAACTATCCTTATGGAAAGTACTATTACAATTATATAACCCTTTCTTATGAAAATAATTGAGAAGTATAAGAATCCTGCTAAAATCTTTTTTCCTTCTTTCTTTTTTTTTTATAATTTTATTTTTTTTAATGGGGCGACATCAATAAATCAGGATACATATATTCAAAGATAACAAGTCCAGGTTATCTTGTCGTTCAATTATGTTGCATACCCATCACCCAAAGTCAGATTGTCCTCTGTCACCTTCTATCTAGTTTTCTTTGTGCCCCTCCCCCTCCCCCTTTCCCTCTCCCTCTCCCCCCTCCCCCCCGTAACCACCACACTCTTATCAATGTCTCTTAGATGACATCGGATCATTTACAGCAAAATGGTGGGATCTTGATAACATTATACGAAGTGAAATAAATAAATCAGAAAAAACCAGGAACTGCATTATTCCATACGTAGGTGGGACATAAAAGTAAAAGTGAAGCTAAAATCTTTTTATCAGACTGCTCAGAAGACCATTAGTCACAATAGCATTGAGTTGTTTAAAATCATGGCACATAGCAAACAAAAATAACCACAAAATAGAAGTTGCTAAATCAGTCAACTACAAATGAAAATAAAACTTGTTCCAAGTTATACAATGCAATAAAAGAATGCTGCCCAACTGCAGTGTAGTTGAAAATTTGTTACAAATAGGTGATAGAATATAAATTTGAATATAATATATATAGAATGACAAGATTATTTTAGTGGTGCTTTATATACTATTTGAAATAGTTTTTCAGTTTTTAAATAAATATTTCATGCATTCATTCAATACATGTTGTTTGAGGACCTACAATTTGCCAGGCATTATTCTATGTGCTAGAGATTATTCAATAAATAAAGCTGTTAATTCTTCAAAGTTACAAAGTCAATTTCAGAATTGTATAATTAGCAGAGAAATTCTTATTGTCCTAGTAAATGTAAGACACAACATACAGCATGACTAAATATATTCTCTTGAGTCATAATGTATTGAACAAATTTGCATGTATTTAACTTCGACATACTGTAAGTAAGCAGTCTTGCTACAACATGAAAAATGATAGAGAAAGTACAAACCACAATCACTACCTAATTCAACAACTTCTTCTAGAAAGCCAAATTTAATCATTAAAAAATTATCATAAATACAAAACAAACTATATGATAACTATAACTAGACTAGGTGTACATCCTCCATGACATAAACACAGACTGCAATTGATACCTTTGGTTAAAGTCTTACACAAAATATAGAATTCTGTTTAAAAAGAAAATTAAATTGAAGAATGGAAATTTTATTTTGCCATTTAAAAGAAGTTAAATTCTTTGCATTCTTACCTGACTGGTTCAAAGACATTTAACTCCTTGGCATAATTTCCAAGTAAAGCAAAAGTCAAATATTTTATCAGAAATCATAAAACAAAATAATTTTATCATGTATAAAAGTCTACATAATAGAAGGACATCAATTGCAATTGGGTTTATTTTTGCTTACAAAGCCCCCCAAAAAGGCTGTCAGCACAAAACAAACCCTCCTTTACGTACAGACCTTCAAAAGGTTCTATCTCCTTGACTCCATTGTCTAGGAAAAACAAAATAAAAGCAAAACAAAAAAGGGAACCAAAGCACAGGGATTAAAAAACAACAGAAATTTCCAAAGGCACAGAATGCATCATCCATTAAAAAAGAGTTAAAGGTAATTTAAACAATTTGGGAGTGGGTACAACACATCTAGTTACCATATAAAGGAACCACTTAAAAAAACAGTAATCATTTTTTATATTCTGCCATCCCATGCTTTTAGAGGTCTTTAAAACAAGAATTTATAGATGTTTGGGGAGTATGTTCATCTGTGTGTAAGCAAATAATGCATCTTATGCAAAAATTTGAAAGTATTAAAAATATCAGTACAACATGCATCTTTCTTTGTATATTAATGATTACCTTTTTCTGGCACTCCAGTTTTGAGAAGGATCACCATTGTTGTGCATCAGCTAACCAGTCCTTTGCAGTGTGTGAAAATTGATTTGACTAGTTACTAATAAACTTTATGTAACTATCAACAATTACATAAACTTAGTTGTAGCAAAGAAATATCATCCAACTGTTTATTAAATAAGAGCAATTATTTTTTTATGCATTAATTCAAATTTGTAAAATGTGAAAGAGCAATAATGGTAGTTTATTTTACCTTCAAATATTACAAATTTTAAATGCAAAATATATAATATTAATTAGTAGCAAATGCAGCTAAGGCTTTCAATTAACAAAAGAAGAAAGGTAGTAAAAAAAATCTTGATTCACCTTAGCTTCCATGTGTATTTCCTATATGACATAATTAGAAATAAAACTTACTTCTCTCCAGTGTTCCCTTTGGTGGAAGTTGTGGAAGTTGCCGGCCCCTTCGTCCTGCCACTGGAGTACTTGATGGGCTTGTTTGGACAGACCCAGTACGAGGATGAGACCTATAAGATACACCATTAATATTCACTTTCAATAGAATGAGTGAAATACTTTTAATACATTGGTTCATATGATAGCTGTATAAGTGCAATTTTAAAAGAGGTTTAGCTGCTGATTAAAAGGTTAGGAAAGCAGGACACAACATGGATATTTGAATGATTAAGTAGCCAAAGATGTTTAAACTTTTGTGTAATATGCATACATACACAGATACATGCAGAGAAAATCCTATAGTAAAATCCATGGAATTATTAATGTAAACTAATATTCTATCCATACAAAAGCAAGAAGAAAATTCTGCAGCTCAAAAAATAAAAGGTAATGCTTTACATTTCTTTCTACCAGATTTCAAACTCTTAACTCTAACCTCTCTCCCTTGATCCAAAGAGATATTTACTTGGGCTTATAATAGGGACCCCTTTTGTTAGAGAAAACCTGATGAAACTACAAACAAAACCCAAACAACTCAAAATTCAGCTAAAGAAGATAATGGTCGATACATGATATTAGTATTGATAAAAGGAAACTAAAAATCTAGTTTTATTTTTTGTTATGATGATTATTCCAACAGAGATGTCTAATGAACACAAACAATTTCTCATTCTGTAGGAGAAGAACATGATAGTTATGAGGTGCATTATGTGGGTATTTACCCAGGACTCCTGATAAATGAGAAATCACAAAACAAATGCAGTCAGGACAGTTAATAAACATTTTACAATGGTAGCCACACACTATTATATCTTCTGAATATAAATAGTGTGCTTACACTGAAAGGGTTAGTATTGACTATTATTAGTGATCAGCCAAAGATGATAGAAAAGACCATTTAGTTGTTGGGAAAATAAAATGGTGTGCTGGTGGGGCAAAGGGAAGTTAGTCTGATTGATGTGTCTTTCACCTCGATAAGGCAGGTGAAGGAGGGGCAGATCTTCCAGTCATTAATGAAGGCATCGACCTCATGAGGTTTGTATCAGGACGTTCAGTGGATCTGGAGCGGGTGGTGGTCCGCTCTAGGAGAGGCCGCTGTTCTGTTGATCTGGATCTGTGATATGGCTGTCTATCTGCTGCTTCACAATCCCTGAAACGTTAGTCAAAAAGCAGCTCAGTTGATCTTTAGTGCCCTCTGCTATTTGGTTATGATGCATCAAACTGATTTTGAAAAAGGTAATTGTTTATAATCACTGAGTATGTAAGAAAAATTCTATTCCCCAACATACTCTGATCAAATTCTCACTAACTTTAAGATTTCTAAGCAACCAAAATCTGCCTTTAATAGCAATTCTTAGTGAAGATAATAGGAGTTGCTCATTTACAACAATGACAAAACTTCCTGTTTTCTAAAATGAATTCCCTTTTAGAACATGTGAAATATGTATTCTATTTTAAAAGACTTCAAGTTCTTTTTCTAACATTTTCAAAAAAGTGAAAAACCATATATATAAGCACTGTTTTCAAACCTGTTATTATACCAAATGAGATATAAAAAGGCTTTCAACAATCATAGAACTGGTACCAACAGCACCTGAACATTCATACAGAAGAATCAAAATGTGATAAGAAAACAGAGCTACTCTGCAGCCTGTAGCCATATTTAAACATGATCCACAAGAAAAACTACTGTATAGAAAACTGCTTAGTCAGCCAATCTATGCCTTGTCTCAGTGCACCTTAGGGATGCAATCAATAAATTCAGAATGCGTATTAACTTATTGAAATAATAATAGTTCAGAAACAATGTAATCTCTTTGACAAATAAGCCAATGTCAAATCCTACTTCTTGTTGAAAGAAGCATACTTAAATTTAAGTAATCTATCATTATTAATTTTTTTTTAACCCTAGAGTCTAGCATAATATTTTTACATCTAACATGTGGTAAACAAATGTTTTCTAAAAGAAGACCCATTACCAATGAGACAACTCTAAAAATATTAGCTTTGACTCTAGAACTACAAAGTAAAACATAAACCAAAGTATACTTCAAATCCAATTATTACCTTCCCATCTAGTTGTAACCACAGAAGTATTAATAGAAATGCTTATGTATTGAAGATGGTAAAGCAAGCATTGATCTCCCTCAAAACTAATGTACCAAGGATGTCCATTTTACCTTTAAATTATCTCAATCTGATTTTTCATAATAAAAATGCAAACAAAAATAATAAAAGAAAGAAAAGTTTCCCATATGTAATTAATTATATGGCATACAATTTCAGACCAGTAGACTAAATGACATTAGGTAGTGAATACTGGGTTTATTCTACAACATATCTTATCATCATTATCTTTTACTTTAAATTCATAAGGTAATATATGTCAAAGAATTTTTAAATATTTTTAAGCCCATGTATGATTTTAAGTCCATGTATGATTGATTTCCTAAGATAATTTTAGTATTTTTATATAAGTATATCCAGAATATGCCAAAAAGCTGAGATTAAATTTAAATCCATATATAATATTCAACTATTCCTTAAAGAAAAAGAAAAAGGCAACTTGATAGTTTAAAATTTTATAATCCTATTTTAGTCTCAAAAAAACTATTTTAGAGAAAACACTTTTCTTTAGAAATAAATATGCTCAATAATTTGTTAAATGTTCTTAATGCACATATAAATGTCTTCATCATCATAGAGAAACTGAATCAAAATTATATCTTTTCCTTAAAACCTATTTTTAGAGACTATTAGTATTTTTATTGTTTTCAGATCTTATTATCTTAAGTTAATAATTGACTTATCTCATTACAGAACATATAGTAACAAAACTTTATGGAATATCTAGGATTTTCTAAACAAAAATTGAGAGTATTTCATTTACTTATACAAATTTTTATTTATTCTGATTCCATCAAGCAATTTTTCCAAGTGGAAAGTGAAACGTTAGGATATACACTTTTACTTTTTTGACATTATAGTTTTAATAACTGAAATATATAATTGTGAGTAGAATCCAGAGAATCATTTGAAATATGTTGCTATGTTCTATGTCTGTTAAAAGGTACAGTTATTTATAAAGCGAACAGGTTACTTCTTAGGAAATATCCTTTAAAAAATATCTCTTTTAGTGGAAAAGTTGTTTGAAGACAATAGTCAGTTTTAAAATTTTACTTATCTTGTCTCTCCATTTAATAAATCATATAAGTTACATGATTTCCATAGTGTGAAATAAAAATCTGTTACTATGTAAACATCAAAAGAACCACAAAAAGAGGCAGAAACTTCCAGAAATGCTACACCACAGGTAAGTAGAATAGAAAGCTACCATAGTTTAAATTTTGATTACACAATAGAAGGTCAAGATAGTTCCTGCTCCCACAATTGGGTAAGCATAGGTCTTACTATAATAGATAAGAATTAAGATAATTAGAGATAATTGAAAGCAACAAACAAAGCCTAAGTCTCACATATATATTGTCCAGGCTCATAGCAGGTTTTTTAAGGGATTGCGATATGAAACTTGACAACTTAAACCTAATTTCTCAGTGAATTTTAATTTTAAAATAAAATAAATAACTAAACCTGAATACCGTAGTAGCAACTGAGATGTGGGGAAAAATAACCATTTACAATGCATAAAATATTTTAGTGCCTACCTAGAGTTCTTAACTTGGGATCTACATATATTTCAGTATTAGTAATTTCCTACTTATTTATTTTATTTTACTTTATGCATTTTAAAACATTATTCAAAAAAGGTGGCCTTAGATTTTACATGATCACCAAAGGGCAAGGTATTTGAAAGATTAGGAATCACTCACCTATAAATTTAAATCTTAAGTAATTTGGTTGTCTTTCAAAAAGTGATTTAATATATGACATGGTTCTATCTTTTTAATAAATAGTTTATATTTTCTAATATATGTTTAAAGTAATTCATTTTTATGTGTCATTTACCTAGATTATTGCTCTGCCATAATTAGTGGCCACTATTCCAAACTGCAAGCATTTGGAATGGATACAGTTGAATCACTTGTCTACAAATAAAGCTAATTCATACTGACAGAATTGTTACAAAAACCAGTGCTTGTTACAGCCAGCTTTGTATCATTTTTAATAAGATTTTATTTATTGATTATAGAGTCAGGAGAGAGTGGGGGAGGGGGGAGGAACAGGAAGTATCTACTCGTAGTAGTTTCTTCTCAGACCTGGCAAGCCCGGGGTTTTGAACTGGCGACCTCAGTATTGTGCCACCACAAATCAGGCTACACCCAGCTAAAAATATGTAATAGCACATAATTTTGAGATGAGGATTTCCAAAGAAAAAATAATTTTATAATCATTCAGTGACATTGTCCATTTTGAGTCATTTTTCCTCTTAGTATAGTTGCTCCTAAAAGATTTAAATTTTTTCCAAGTATCTGACAAAACTTCCAACTTATTTCATCATTTTTGCTATTTATTTACTCTATTTTAAATCAAACAACAAGGAAGTTATGCATATAACAACAGGAAGGATAGGGTAGTGGACAGTCTTTTCTATAACCACTTATATAAATAATCACAATGATACAATTCCAAATCATAAACTCAACACAGTATCTTTCTAGATATGATAGAATATTAATAGTAATCAAAAACTGAAAAAAACCCTCGCACAGTGTAAAGTAATACTCAGATGTATTAATGAAAATTGCCCTAGATATAACTCAGACCTTGCAGTCTATGTTAAATCAGTCTTATTTCATGTTTACATTGTAAAGGTGCCATAAATAAATCTAATAAAAATCTTGAAAATAATCCTGTAAAAAGTAAAGCTGTTTAGGAATTAATTATTATTATTTCTCTTATAAAGAAATTATTTTGTTGTAAAGCTGAAATCTTTAAAAAATGGGTGCATCTATGAAGGACAAGAAGTATATTCTCAGGTTTGGGGTAAGAAATGTCTTCCTTATATCCACATAGTATAATATACAGTAAACTGATTAACAGCAGAAGCATTATACTTTCAGTAAAATAAACAGAATGTCTAGAGATTCTCTGAACATCAGTTGCATAATCTGAGAAATAAATACATAATAAAATTTTAAATGAGACATTTTAGGGTAATTAATAAAACATATTTGTGTACTGTAACAAATAATTTAAAGTAATTATATCACTCAATGATATAATTTTCATGTTAATCATAATGTGAGAGGTACAAGTTTAACTTTGAAAGAAAACAGTTAAAAGAATTGCAAGATAAAATATTTGCCATGGATATCACAGTAAATAAGTGTTGTGTACAAATAAGAACATTTTATTATTTTGGTGGAAGATAGATTAATTTATTCTTGGGGACAATTGCATTTTTCCACAGAACATTTCTGTTCAGTTACACAGAAATTCTGTGTTTGTTAAAAGTAAATAAGCTTATTAAAAAAATAAGAGCAATAACTAGAGTCAGCCAAGTTAATAACAATATAAACTGTGATAACGGTAATAATCCATATAGCAATGAGAGAAAGCAAGACAGCATTAATGTAGAAAAACATATTAACATTACCCATAAGCCTAAATTATCATCAAAAAAATGTATACACAGAAACATATATGATATAAATATACTGAACATATTTTGAGTATCTTATGAAACATTTATAATTTTGTTATTTAATTTTTACTTAAAAAGGAAACAAATAAGCAGGATTGTTTACCCAGCAACAATTAACATGCAGCAAATGCACACATCTTTAAAATATCTATTTTCAAAATCTTGAGAGAAAATATTTTACTACCTTCTATTCTTAAAATTTTTATTTTACTAAATTAGTTTTCTATTTTCAGTGGATGTTAAAGTTTAATAACATATGTCAATTGTAAGAAATTCAAGTTATTCCACCAAGATATTGGCTCTATGTTTTCCCTTCGTAGGTCCATAAGTACCACTTTAAAAATATTTATTCAAGAACTGAATTACACACTGTCATTCTTTATATGAGCAAATATGCTGAAGCATTGTCCTCACACTAGAATATCTGAGTGCTATGTTCAACAGTTTCACTGATCAACATTAGCCTTCCTTTTGTTTTGTTAGCTTTACACTAATAGTGAAATGAGAATAGTGCAAATTCTCATATACACTGCTGTCTGCTGCCTTTAGCTGCTATTTCGTGATATCAGTCCAAATCATATACATAGTATACATAGAGGTAGCAGTATGAAGTTTGATTAATCCTTCCAACACACACAGTTTAACAGAACAGAAATGCTCATTTTTAAGCATGTATACTAGCTGCCATAGTCACTACTGATTACATGATGCCCAACAGTCAATAAAAAATTACAAAAGCACCAGAAAGCAATAAGGTATGCTGTCAAGAGACAAAGCAATGAACAAAATCAGACTCAGAGATGACACAGATGTTGTAACTACCAAGGAATTTAAAATAAGTATGATTGATGTTAAAGACTATATATAAAAGATGGAAAACACATAAAAAGCTGGAGAAATTTCAGCAGAGACATGGAGATCATAAGAAAGAATCAAATGGAGGCCTGTGGTGGAGAAGATGTAATGTGCTGAAGGGTCCTGGGCCAGAGCGAACAGTGGGCAGGATGGAGGTGACTTCAGAGCAACACTTGGAGGACACAATGAAGAATCTGTCCATTGTTGGAGTTCTGTGCCCTGTACACAGGTCCAAAGGAACTTAATCTGGCTGCCATGCACCTAAACTAACCTCTGACCCCACTGATATTTCTGTGGTGTTTCTAGATTAAGATAAGGGGAATATTATTATCCAGAAACATGCTGGTGTCATGGTTGCAGTACCCAAAATGGCCTGTTGATGTCTTCTATCAGTGCTCCAATAGCCAGCCACACATAGGGATTCGATCCTACCTATATCAATTATCTTAAAGAGCTACACAAGTTTGAGCATTTAATGTGCATTGCATACTTTTCTATTAATTTTGGAGTAAGATACTTTTTGACACTGTGGGCTGACTTATCAAAATAGGAGTAAGAAAGCTCATGTATCGAAGCAGCAGGTCCGGTTCACTTTGTATATAAAATGTGTTGTTTTTGGTAAATCTGATTGGAAGAAAAAAATGTCAAATAGTAATGCTAGAAATAACAGAAAATAGAATACAGCAAAATGTTAGTTAGACAATTAGCTTGAGTCATTTTATAGAGATCTGAAATGCCCAGTTAAGATGTTTAGTCATTTATTTAGTTAAAAGAAATTAAATTCACTTAGTTTCAATTAAAAGTGACCAAGAGCTTCTACACAAAGATAATTTTAAAGTAATGAATTCAGCTATAGCCATAGTATATAAATTAGAGTAGGAAAGAAGGGTAGAAATAAAGAAGGGATGAATGACATATTACAAATCACAATGTACAAAACAAAATATACAATTTACAGTATTAAAATATATACAATGTATAGAACTATATAAACAGAATGTTAGGTTTAGAAGGAATGTCAGAAGTTAAATAAACCACTCTTTTATTTCAGAAATAAACAATGTACATCTCACAGAAACACAATTTCTCAGTTACACAATTAGATATTTTCTGGGCTAGAACTTGAATTGAACTTTGTTTCTATACCCTGCTAACTTCTTTGATAGCAAAAATGTTTTTTCCCTCTCAATAGTGTTTAACAAATCGCCATATAAATTGAATGTAGAAATGAATAAACCAAAGAAAAAATCTAAAATTCTCTATCTCCAAAATAAAATGATAATCTATTATCAGAAACAGAATATTTGAAAGGGAATGACAGTAGCTTGAATGTCACTTAGAAAAATTAGATAGTTGAAAAGCAACTGTATAGTATTAATATTTAATTATTCATTCTTTTAATATTATTTATTTCATTCATATCATGTGCCAGGCACTATACTAGGCATTAGTAGTTTAGGTCAGTGTTGATAGGATATAAGATAACATACAGTCACAAAGTTGGGGACATGGGAAATAAGGAAGGTAGGGAGACAAAAGCAGTCAAGGGGTAGAATGGGAATCAGAATAGTACTTCATTAAAGAAACAAGGTAATTAATAATGGTAGATTCAACAAGGCAACAAGGAAAACATACATAAAATACCTGGTAAATAATAATCACAGATAAAATCATTTTTAAAAACGTGCTAGAGAAAAGGTCAAACTACAGATGGTTGAAGCTCAGGAACTGATGGAGTGAAGGATGCATATGTAAAAATACATACCCAGGAAACATAACGAGAATGAGAGAGAAAGAGAAATACCATGCTCAAGGTAGCTTAAATAAAAGTGTAGCAAGATAGAAAGAAAGTTTTTTAAAAAACACTTCAACAGTAATTTGAGGAGAAACAAAATAATTAAAGTGAGATTAAAATGCCAGAGAAACATGAAAAATTAATGAAGGAAAATTCCAGAGATATTAATAGAGGTTACAGTCAGAAACACAAATAGGTTAGTTGTGAAAATACTAACAGGAGAAAAGGAGAAGATTAGTAATAATGCAATGAAATAAGACAATAAAGAAGATATTTCATAAAATGTGACTTGAATTTGATCACATTTATTAAGGGCTCTCAGTAATACTTCCTACATAGGACACCTGTAAGAAAACATTCCATGCAGGGATCTCATCCTTCTGTGACTTCATCACCTTTGTCAGAGGCCTTTCTCTAATCAGGGTCCTAGTCATGACCCCAAATACCTTGAGGTAAGACCATTCACTGCCTCTTTTCAAACTCCATGGAGTCCCTCAGTAATACTCTAGATCTAGATCAGACCTTTCCCAGAACCATACTCAGTTCTAGTTCCAAAACAATTCCCATTTTGACACAAAACAACTTATGATAAACATAGGATATTTCAGGTAAATCACTTTTACTCAAAGATCTTGTCTCTGTAATTCTTAGTTATCAGGTAAAAGGTAGAGACAATTTGTCCCTTAATTATCTTCTCTCTAAATTCTTCATCTCCTGCACTCTCTTCTGTGCCATTTTAATCTCTAATTCTTTAGCTGTATTTTCAAGAATTCTTTGTTAACAAACTTCTATATATCATCAGCCTTTCTGTAGAATATCTATCTTAAATAACATTTAGCTCAAATTTGCAGACTCACAGTGCAGCTCTTATCTACAAGGTAACTGATTTCTTTCACATTTCATAGTCCATGGGTTGAGGAGAGGGTGCCTCCCAGGAGACAGACAAGCCATTATCCTCCCACAATAATGTACATGTCCTTATTTCAATTAAGCATGCCACTTAGCTGTAACATCCATTATTAATTCAAGTTGGTAATATCTATCCAACTTCTAATCACTATCCCTTAGTCATTGATAATTTGGGTAACTGGTTGTCATCTTCTTTATCCTAATTCTTATGGTAATGCTAGACTTCAACACACATGCAGATAACTGTTTAGGAATCTTGAACCACAAGATATTCGAACTTCAATGATCAACTCTTTTTTTCTGTAACAACTCCCCTCCCCCACCACACAACACTACTGGGGAAATACTATGGATCTTAGAAACCAATAAAACAATTCAAATTCAGATATACTAAACTCCAGTATCTCAAGCCCTGATTATAATAATTAATTCTGTCAGATATCTCAGAATCTCACTCCCACTTCACTTGATCTTCATTTGATACCGTCCATTCATTGGTCCATGAATTCTTGCCAATACACATGACCTTCTTTGCCTTTTTCCTTCATTCCCATCCAAGACTCCATGATGATCATCTAAACCATTCCCATACCAACACTCAGATTCCATTCTAACCCAAATATTCCAATCTCTATTTTACTTTAATGTAAATATTAATGATAGTGTTTACTGACCATATCCAAATCATGGCACAAGAAAAAAACTACTCAGAAATACTTCCTACAAAGTAGACCAGCTAGTTTGAAAATTTGTAAGTATTATAAAATTAATAACCAAACAACAGCTGATCAAGAATTGATTCTATCCACATTGATTTTGTGAAAGAATAAGCAATATGAAGCAGACAATCTAACTTACATTGAAATGAAGAGATACCAGGGAAAGTAGAATGAGCTTGTAATCAGTAATGTCTCATTCATGTCACTCATTTTAAGAAAGGTCTTGGCTAATTATCAGGATAGTTATATAACAACTTTTTCAAATGGTCTGAATGTTATATATAGTCACAGTAAAAATAAAAGATATAACAACAAAGTAAGAATCATTTAGTATTGAAGCAAAATGACAGAAAAGAGACTGAGAAAGGCCAAAGAAAATTAAATATAATAACCACTATCATACAATAAACTGAAAGGCATTAAATTTCAATTGCATTTATTCAAAGACATCACAAAACTTGAATTATTAAGAATACATTGTTAATGGTATCTCTATGTTTCCCCCCACAATTTTCTACATTATTTCAATCCTTAGAAATTTACTCATTGTTTTTGATTATTTTTTCTAAACTATTATATTATTAACTCTTAATTAACTAAAGCAATAGGATAAAAGTAGTCACACATAACTCAAATCACTTTGAAATGACAGAGTGAGTAAAGCATTTAATTCCTTACTTATTCCAGCTGAACCCAACACATTATCACTGCCATTCTCTTCTCTGCCTACAGGACCTCAAAATGTCACTGAACTGGCTTAAGTCCCCCTAAAGCCACATATAGGCCTTCTTTCCCTTCTTTTTGTAGTTAATCCTCCCTTCTGTTAAATGCCATGTAATTGATATTTCCCTTAATATAAGGGGAATGGTGGTGGATAAAAAATGAACAAAGATTTTCCCACAGACCTAGTATTCTCCATGGACCCAAAATCATCTGTAATAATGACTAAGGAGTACATCACAGTCACCTTTGACAAGGTAATTATAAACCGATCAGTTCAATCTAAGCACTTCAAGTACTCTCTTCTCAACTGTGTAGGGAGGTAGGGACATGGGGTGTTGAGATATGCACAAATCAACCAGTTCTGTGTAAATACCTATTATGAACTCTGTTGAGGAAAGTGGGCAGTCAAATGTAATTAAACTTATTCTATCCTTCTAAGCAATCAAGAGTTAATTTAATTCCTGGAGAACTAAATATTTAGAATCACTGAAGAGGTAATCCTAACCCATTAAAAGGAAACTATTTTTGACATCCTACTATAATTAAGAGTTTATATATGCTTTATTTCCTACTATTTTATAAAGATAACGTATCCACATTTCATTATAACCATATGTATTTATAAGAAAACAGAAATAGAATTAGATTATATCATATCGATAGACAGGCACATGCAATTCTACAAACAGACTCAATTGTAAGAAAAATATACCTGCCATCCCTGTGATGACGTTCAATGGTCTGACTGTTTCTGGAGCGAGGTAGAGTAAGAAAATGACTGCAAGCATGGCAGAAACAAGAATATAAATGAGATTCAGGAAAGAAATGAAAAAGTATAGTTTAATTTAAAAAAGTGAGATTTAAAAAAAGATAAGCAGATAGTAAGTAAAGCAAAATGAAAATTGTTATTGGAAAGCTTGCTCCTTCCACCCGATATCCATTATACTATGTCAGTGATAAAGAATAAGCTTCTCTAAGTATCCTAAAATGTAACACAACAAAATATAACAAATTGAGATTTGAACAAATTATATTCCAAAATAAATTCTTATAAATTATGACTCAAACTCTTTCACATAATGTATAAAATATTACACAATAGAAATGCTTTCCAAATTTTTTAGTAAGAAAAGTGAGAAGAGAAAACAAACAAAAAACCAGAAAGCTTAAGAAGAAAGTAAGAGGCAGATTCTAAATCTTGTCATACTAAGGAGATTTTATAAAGTAATTATTTCTTCTTCAATCACTAATAATTAAAAATAACTAAAAGGATTTAATAAATTCCATTTAGAAAAGAACAAATTCAAAATATTTCTGATTATTAATTTTATATATTAAATTTATTCAAAATTCTCCATTTTTCCATTTGCTATTTTTATTATGTTAGTTACATGCTCTTGGCTCTGCTGCATTTCACACCTAATGACCACCAGAGCCATTAAAGTGGTACACTGACCTTTTCATCCATCTGTAGTTGATTGTCTTTTTTGCACAGCACTAATTTAAAATATTTCTATTTTCTTAAAACCTGCATTGCCAAAACACATCATTTTGGCAGATGATCATTATTTTTCAGCAAAAAGTGAAAACCAACCTTTAACTCAACTGTCATTATTCTACCTCTAAACACAAATAGATATTTATATCTTCACTTGTCCTTTTCTTCTATACCAAAGTAAGAAATTCTTTTTCTTATCATTCTACTTCCCACATGATCTTGCTTCAGTCATTATTGTCTAGTGCCTCAAGTACGCTTAAACCTAAAAAGAAAACCTTTAACTAAACTTGCCTTCCTCTCCATCCATTGTATCTCTCTGACTTTCCTAGAATTCTGCCTCTACAATTCTCTTGAAGCTATTCTGTGAATGTTATCTGTGAAATTCTAAAAAATCTTTTAATCTTTTCTTGGTCTTCATCATACTAGATGTATCTATGGTATTATTAGATAGACATTGATTTTCAATCTCTGTTTCTTGAAATCTCCTCTCTTTTTCTGAAACACTATTTTTTTTCCTGGCTATAAAAAAATAGTATTTATTTAACACTTAACTATGTGCCAAGTACCCTATTAAAACTTTGCCTACTTTTTCTCAGTTACTTCTCATAACAACTTTATGAGGTAGGTTCTACTGTTCCCACAGACACTGAAGCTATGACTATTTGCCCATATTCATTTAGTAAGTAGCAGGACTGAGTTTCAAACTCAGGACTTCCTTAATCCAAAATTTTGGATATTAATTTTATACACTTGGTCTATTGCCTAACTAATTGCTTTTTTGCCCATTTCATTTTCTGGATGCTCTTTTTCTGTACTCCTTAGATGCACTGGTTTCCCAAGATTTAATCCTCAATCTTCCTTATATGCCAACACATTCTTTCTGGATAATATTATTTGTTTTTATAGTGTAAACTCTCACTTGCTTTAGCCTTAATTTGGGGTGGGGGTATCACAGCATATTTACAGCTGTTTTCTGGGATCTCCACATAGCTGCTGGAGTAGACTCTAGAAAAAACACATGCTAATTGTGAGGTTAGCGCAAGACATTTGTCTATTTGGACACCTGATGTTACATTTGCGATATGAGGGGGTTAGAACAGTAGTTTTCAAATTTTTGAGCAGAGGACCACTTGTTTTTAGAAACAAAATTTTATGTAAAACCAATGTGTGTGTGTGTGTGTGTGTGTGTGTGTGTGTGTGTGTGTGTGTATAAATGCAGTAACATCAGAATGACTCTGGGTATAGAGAAAATGAGAATCCTAAACCCCTCCCATTGGCTTCATCCTACCTACAACAGCAAACTTTCAAGTGCCTTTTCAGAAGCTGGGCTCCATGATCTCTAAAGGCCCTTCTAGTTTCTTATATAATTCTTTAATCCCCCTTTGGAACTTAGTATAATACTTCACCTATTCCTCTTCTTGGAATCTCAGTTTCAACTAAGGATTTAAATATTTATTTAATAAACCAAGTTTTTTAAAATCTCAGAATTAACATCTCTATCTTCCTCATTTTCCACATTCAATTGATTTATGAATCTTGCTGGTTTAACTCAGTTTATTCTTTCTTTCCCCTTTCTTCTGCCATTGCTGTAAATCAGGCTTACTGTGTCTATGGAAATACCTTCTCTTAGGCCTCCCTTCCTGCAGACCCCAACCCTCTTCTGATCCACACCATTCTCCATCCTGTCTAGAGAAGTATATTTGCAAATTATGCTTCTGCCTTGCTCAAATTCCTTCAGTGGCTTTCCATATCAAAAAACAAGTTCATATTCTTTAAAATAGTATTCAAATTGAGTTCTAAATTACTCTGGATCTTCGTCTCCCATACCACATTTTTTTTGTTTCAATACACCAGACTACCTAAGATTCTCTAAATATATCCCATGTTTTCCTGACTCCAAGATTTTGTTCATGCTCACATCAATCTGCTGAGAATGCCTATCATCCCCTCTGTCTCCACTTCATTAACTTTCAAAATTATCCCGAATTTTTGAAGTCCAACTTTTTTTAAAACTGTTCCCATAGACCCAACAAATAATTTTCTTTCTAATCTCTTTCAATATTGTAATTTTGTCTTACATTCCTCTATGCTTTATATTATAACATGTTGGCATATTGTATAATTATTTAGTATATATCAGATGCTTTCATTAGTTGGATCATCTAATTATCTAGGCCAGGATAATGTCTTTTTTAAATTTTGTGCACAATGGCTGACCCACTCAATACATTCATTTTGGATTGAACTAAGAAGTAAAACAGAATTACACTATTTTCATGATAAACCTACTCTCCAAAGATAGCTGTGGTTCACACAATCATGGAAACATTCTATAAATGTAAAGAGAAAATTATAAACCTATGTAGCATAAGAAAAAAAAAACATTCAGAAATAGGCGTTCCTGGTTTCAGAGGGTGGACATTATACCCAACATATGTGATGTTGGGATTATTGCATTAAAAAGAAATAGATTTTCTATGAACATTCCTTAAGAGTAATGAAAATGTGTAAACTTCTAAGTGTCTTAAAATTTTAAAATTCATAGAACATATACATCATTTAATTTCTAATATATTCCTTGAAGAGCCTTATAATTCATTTTGTCTCTATATCAAAGAAAACATTAATGAGAATCACCTTCATCGAGCATCAGTTGTGTTATTTTCCTTTTAGTGTTGGTTAATTTTTTGCATCAACTTAACTAGCCAAGGAGTGACCACATTATGTTATTTCTGGGTGTGTCTCTAAGGGTATGTCCAGATGAAATGAGGATTTGAGTCAGTGCACGGAGTAAACTGCTCTACTTGTGGTTGTACATCATGCAGTCTGGTGAGGGCCTGAATAGAAGACAGGTAGGAGGAAGGAGGAATTCTTCCCCTTTTTACCGATTCACTGTTGAATTGGACATCTCACATCTCTCTAGCCCTCAGACTGGGATTTACACCATCAGTTAGTTCCCCTGGTTCTCAGACCTTCAGACTTGGACTTAATTACACCACAATTTCATGTGTCTCAGCTTTTAGAGAGAACATTGTAGGTTATTTCAGCTTCCATAATTGTGTGAGCCAATTCCTTACAATCTCTCTCTCTCTCTCTCTCTCTCTCTCTCTCTCTCTCTCTCTCTTTCTCTCTCTCTATCCATCTTACTGGTTCTGTGTCTTTGGAAAACCCTTATTATATGCTTTTCCATAGTCTGCTATACCTCATAACCTAAATGGGTCATAAGATCTCCTTGAGATTCTGTTGAAAACTATAAAAATGTACATACAAATATTACACAAAATTATCCATACTATTTTAATATGCCTCCTAAAATCCATCCAGGATTCAGAGATGCATCCAAGGTCTTTTGCTACATTGCAGCACTTAGTACAAATTTTTTAAAAATCTTATTTACATTTTTCCATTAACCCATGCTTATTTTTCTTCCAAAATTAAAGGATTTAGTAATATCTAAGCTATAAATACAGTCTTAAATATACATAATGAGTTAAACAAATAAAGTAAGTTATATTAAAAATAGCATTTAACCCAATCTGTTCTAAATTTCTAAAAATTTGAGCCCAGCAGTAATTTATTGTGGAAAAAACCCCGGAAAACTAAAATATTACATTTTAAAAAGCAAAATAATAAAGTTACACATTCTAAAATCATGATAAAAGTATCACTATTCAAAGAATTGAACAAGCTCACTGAGGCAATCTAGAAGCACCTTGATTTTTATTAAGTAAACTTGAAAGATAAAACAAAATCATATTTATAATGAATTATTCTTCTATTTTTAAATTACCCCAAATGTCCCCTTTTAGAAACCACTAGACACACAGAAAGGAATATAAAATGAGGAGATAAAATATAACATCCATAAGTAGTACTCTTTGAAAACTAACTTTCCAACAATCTCAACTTAATATAAATAAAATGTTCCATTATTTTTGTAAAGTGAATTTTCTTTTCCTTTATTTTCTCTATATTTTCAAACTTTCAGAGATGTATTTCACCTCAGAGTTGATAACGAAGAGCCAAAAGGCTGCGAGTAGTTCTGGGTTTGACACTTCTGATAGATGGTTTCCTAATAAAGAATATCAGGTATCTCAGATATCCATATAATAGTAGGGCTTTATTCTTTTTAAGATATAAATGAATTAATTGAATGCACAGAAGAAAGTTTATAAACTAATATATCTTCTGACAGTGTTAATTATATTTTTCCTTCTTATGTTAATTTTTTTTAAAATCTACATTTAATTATATTAAATTACAGTGGGTTGGGGAGTAAGAGAAAGAGACAAGAGTATGCAATCCATTAATAGCTGTGGGCCTATGAAGAGACTGTTTACATTCCTGAATATATTTATATGTTGGAGCTCTGAGTCAACTTCTGTATGACTAGCAGATGTCACAGCATCCTGCTTATGCATGAACTTTCTGGACTGTTTCCCACAACCAATCAAAAGTAGTAAATATCATTTCCTTACTGAGTGTGCACCTGTCCTAGAACTGCCCCCGCCATACTTCTTCCCACCATCTTATCTACAGGCAATGTAAGTACTTTCAAAACAACTTACATCTTTCTTCTCTAAAACATAAAACCACTGTCAGCTCCAGCACAGAAAATATGTTTGTCCTTTCTACATTGCCATGCGGCTGGTGGTTTAGACTTCATACTGCAGGACCTGGTCCCTTTCTGGGTAGTATTTGGCTCAATAAAATGAATCTTTTCTTTCAGATGAAAGTTTTTTTCTTTAACTCTATGCACCCAAAATATTCTGGCCCTCTAGGATAAAAATAAAAATTCTCACTGCAATTTATCTCTGATATGATATAGGAATAGTATATAGTACTCAATACTTATTCTAACAGCAAAATAAGTTATGTAAAGAAATAAGCTCTTTTTTAAAATTTATTGAATTGAAGGTTTGGACCTTGATTTGTTTATTTATGCATTCACTGCTTGATTCCGGTACGTGTCCTGACCAGGGATGAAGCCTGCAACCTTGGCTATCAGGGATGATGCTCTAAACCAGTGGTCCCCAACCCCCGGGCCATGGACCGGTACCGGTCCGGGGGCCATTTGGTACCGGTCCACAGAGAAAGAATAAATAACTTACATTATTTCCATTTTATTTATATTTAAGTCTAAACGATGTTTTATTTTTAAAAAAATGACTAGATTCCCTCTGTTAAATCCGTCCAAGACTCACTCTTGACGCTTGTCTCAGTCACGTGATACATTTATCTGTCCCACCCTAAAGGCCGGTCCGTGAAAATATTTTCTGACATTAAACCGGTCCGTGGCCCAAAGAAGGTTGGGGACCACTGCTCTAAAAAACTGAGCTACCCAGCCAGGCCACAAATGACCTCTTGAAATGATTTCTAATACTAAAGCCACGTAGTTTGCCACAGGAAAATTACATTCTTAGTTGTAGTAGATACCACAATTTACCAGAGAAACAGTGATACAAAAAGTAATAGTAGGTGGAGGAAGATGAAAGATATCTTTTGCAATTAATCAATTTAACTAATATCCCTGCACCCACATATTTAAATTACTTAAAATGAACCTCTTTTCTTTTCAAAACAAAATAGGATTTAGATTAATGATAAAAGAGTGAGATATACAAAAAATAAAGATCCAATCAAATTTTGATGTATGACTTTTAGGTGACCTGAAAGAAAAGAATATGAACTCTCTATTCCCTTATACTTCTTAAATTTAACCAGGTACTATACATTAATGTCAAATAGTATCATTTCTCACCAAATACAGACAATGTAAAAGCCATTATCTTCCTGTATAACTTTCCAAAATGTTGCCAAGACCTTCATCCTTCATATTGGGCCTTTATTTTGCCTCCATATCTTTGCTCTTGTTCTCACCTTATGAATAAGCATGTTTATTTTTCAGGTTCCAACTCATGTCCTACATTTTCTATACAGCTTTTTAAAAAACATTTAAATTGATGGATTTCTCTTTTGTATGCTCAATTGATAAGCACATAAAATATAAATTATTTGTAAGACAAAGATCTTTTAAAAATACCAAGGGTGCCCTGGCCGATTGGTTCAGTGGTAGAGCGTTGGCCTGGCATGCAGGAGTTCCGGGTTCAATTCCCGGCCAGCACACACAGGAGAAGCACCCATCTGCTTCTCCACCCCCCCCCCTCCTTCCTCTCTGTCTCTCTCTTCCCCTCCCGCAGCCAAGGCTCCATTGGAGCAAAGTTGGCCCGGGCGCTGGGGATGGCTCTATGACCTCTGCCTCAGGCGCTAGGATGGCTCTGGATGCAACAAGCAACGCCAGATGGGCAGAGCATCACCCCCTGGTGGGCATGCCAGGTGGATCCCAGTGGGGCGCATATGGTTGTCTGTCTGACTGCCTCCCCGTTTCCAACTTCAGAAAAATACAAAAAAAATAAAATAAAAAAATAAAACACATTTTCTCAGTATATGCTGTGCAACTGGAGGTGCTATGTCAGTCAATGCACCCAACAACCCTATAAAATTGGTTGGTCCTAATGTTATAATTACATGGATAGGGATATAAAATTCCAAAGAGCTTAATTTCCCCAAAGATAGATGGTTATAAAGTAGTAAAAAGCCAAATTCAAACACAAATACATTTGATTCCAAAACCTATTAAAATATTCAATAAAATACTGTCCTAGCCCAGTGCATCAATTCTTACTGAAAAGAAAGGTTACTGTACCATGCAAAATACTTAACTTTACTATTTCTTTTTTAAATTGTTTTAAAATTTTTAATTTATTGTGTTAACATGGACTCAAATGTCCCACTCAATATAACACCCTCATTCTGTAACCACAGACCCCCTATTACAACCCCTTTGTCCACCCTCCACCCTCCCTGTAACTCTCTCCCTTCCTCTTTCTCTCTGGGATTTGCTCTCCTGTTATCTGTATCTTTGTGTTATTTATTTATTTATTTATTTATTTGGCATTTTTCTGAAGCTGGAAATGGGGAGGCAGTCAGATAGACTCCCGCATGCGCCCGACCGGGATCCACCCGGCATGCCCACTAGAGGGCGATGCTCTGCCCCCCTGGGGCATCGCTCTATTGCATCTAGAGCCATTCTAGCCCCTGAGGCAGAGGCCACAGAGCCAACCCCAGCGCCCAGGCCAATTTTGCTCCAATGGAGCCTCGACTTCGGGAGGGGAAGAGAGAGACAGAGAGGAAGGAGAGGGGGAGGGGTGGAGAAGCAGATGGGCGCTTCTCCTTTGTGCCCTGGCCAGGAATCGAACCTAGGACTCCTGCACGCCAAGCCGACGCTCTACCACTGAGCCAACCGGCCAGGGCTCTATGTGTTATTTATATATAATTAAAGTAATCCCTTCACCTTCTCTGATCCCATCACCTCACCCCCCTTCCCTCTGACAGCTGTCCCTCTGGTCTCCATGACCCCACCTCTGCCTGTATTCCATTCCTCAGTTCACCATGTCCATTAGATTCAATATATAAGTGAGATCATATGATATTTTTCCTTTTCTGCCTGGCTTATTTCATTTAGCATAATAATCTCCAGGTCCATCCATGCCATCGTAAAAGGTAAGAATTCCTTCTTTTTCAAAGCTGCATAGTATTACATAGTATATATGTATTACTGCTTTTTTATCCAATGATCCACCGACAGACACTTAGACTGTTTCCAAATCTAGGCTGTTGTAAATAATGCTGCAATAAACATGAGAATGCATATCTTCTTTTGAATCAGTGTTTTGGGATTCTTAGGATATATTCCTAAAAGTAGGATAACTGGGTCAAAAGGCAGTTTCATTTTTAATTTTTTGAGGAAACTCCATACTGTTTTTCACAGTGGTTGCAAAAGACTGCATTCCCACCAGCAGTGCAGAGGGTTCCTTTTTGAAGACACCATTGCCAGCACTTGCTGTGTGTTTATTTGTTAATGAGCACCATTCTGACAGGTGTGAGGTTGTATCTCATTATGGTTTAATTTTCACTTCTTTGATGCTTAGTGACATTGAACCTTTTTTTTTATGTCTATTGGTCATCTGTATGTCCTCTTTGGAGAAGTGTCTATTCAGTTCCTTTGTACATTTTTTAATTGGATTATTTGCCTTCTTGGTGTTGAGTTTTAGAAGTTCTCTATAAATTTTGGTCATTAACCCTTATCGGATGTACTAGCAAATATATTCTCCCATTCTGTGGGTAGTCTTTTAATTTTGTTCATGGTGTCTTTTGCTATGCAAAAGCTTTTTAGTTTGATATAGTTCCTTTTGTTTATTTTGTCCTTTATTTCACTTGCCTGTGGAGGTAAATCAGCAAAAATATTGCTACAAGAAATATCAGAGAGTTTACTGCCTATGTTTTCTTCCAAGATGTTTATGGTTTTGCGACTTACATTTAAGTCTATTATTCATTTTGAGTTTATTTCTATGAATGGTGTAAGTTGGTCAAGTTTCACTTTTTTGCATGTGCCTGTCCAATTTTTTCAACACCATCTGTTAAAGAGATTGTCTTTATTCCACTGTATGCTCTTACCTCCTTTGTAAAATATCAATTGAAAGTAAAGGCGTGGGTTTATTTCTGGGTTCTCTGTTCTGTTCCATTGATCTGGATACCTGTTCTTATGCCAGTACCAAGCTGTTTTTATTACTATGGCCTTGTAGTATAACTTGATATCAGGAAGTATGATACTTCTCACTTTATTCCTCATTTGCAAGATTGTTGAGGCTATTCATGTTATTTTTTGGTTCCATATTAATTTTTGGAATATTTGTTCCATATCTTTGAAGTATGTCATTGGTATTTTAATAGGAATTGCACTGAATTTATAGATTCCTTTTGGTAATATAGACATTTTAATGATGTTTACTCTTCCTATCCATAAACACAGTATATGCTTCCACTTGTTTGCATTTTCCTTGATTTCTTTTTTCAATGTTTTATAATTTTCTGAGTACAAGTCTTACCTCCTTGGTTAAATTTGTTCCTAGATACTTTTTTTTCATAGTGAAGGGGATTGTTTCCTTAATTTCTCTTTCAGACAGTTTATTGTTGGTGTATAAAAATGCCACCGATTTCTGAATATTAATTTTATATCCTGTCACCTTGTCAAATTCATTTATCAGATATAATAGTTTTTTGACTGAGAAAATGTTCAATATCATGCCATCAGCAAATAATGATAGTTTTACTTCTTCTTTTCCAATTTGGATGCCGTTTATTTCTTCTTCTTGTCTGATTGCTGTAGTTGGGACGTCCTGAACTATGTTGAATAAGAGTGGTGAAAGGGGGCACCCCTGCCTTGTTCCTGATCTCAAGGGGATTGCTTTTAATTTTTGCTCATTGAGTATGATGTTGGCTGTCAGTTTGTCATAGATGGCCTTTATTATGTTGAGGTATGTTCCCTGTATTCCCACTTTGCTGTGAGTTTTGATCATAAATGGGTTCTGGATTTTAGCAAATGCCGTTTCTGCATCTTTTAATAAAATCATGTGATTTTTATCCTTCATTTTGTTTATGTGATGAATCCCATTTTGATTTGCGAATATTGTACTGGCCTTGCCTCCCTGGAATAAATCACATTTGATCATGACGTATGAGTTTTTAATATATTGCTGGATCCAGTCTGTCAACATTTTGTTGAGAATTTTAGCATCTATGTTCATCAGGGATATTGGTCTATAGTTTTCTTTCTTTGTAGTTTCTTTACCTGGTTTTGGAATGAGAATAATGCTTGCCTCATAAAATGAGCTTGGTAGTCTTCCCTCCTCTTGAGTTTTTTTGAAATAGCTTGAGAAGGATAGGAGTTAGTTCTTCTTTGAATAGTTGGTAATATTTGCCTGTGAAGCCATCTGGTCCAGGACTTTTGTTTCATGGGAATGTTTTGATAACTGTTTCAATTTCATTTGTTATAATAGGTCTGTTTTGGTTTTCTGATTTTTCCTCATTGAATTTTGGAACATTGTATGTTTCTAAAAATTTATCCATTTTGCCTAGGTCATCCAATTTTTTGGCATATAGATCTTTACAGTATTTTTTTTTTTTACAATCTTTTGTATTTCTATCATGTCAATTGTTACTTCTCCACTTTCATTTCTAATTTTATTTATTTGGGTCATCTCTCTTTTTTTCTTGATGAGTCTGGTTACCGGTTCATTTATCTTGTTCACTTTTTCAAGGAACCAGCTCTTGGTTTCATTGAACTTTTTGCATATATATTTTTTTTAGTCTCCATGTCATTTATTTCCACTCTGATCTTTATTATTTCCTTCTTTCTACTTCCTCTGGGCTTTATTTGTTCTTCATTTTCTAGTTCTTTTAGGTGCAGGCTTTGGTTGTTTATTTCAGCTTTTTCTTGCTTCTTAAGATATGCTTGTAATGCTATGAACTTCCCTCTCAGGACTGCTTTTGCTGTGTCCCATAAATTTTGAGTTGTTGTACATTCATTTTCATTTGTTTCAAGGAAGTCTTTTATTTCTTCCTTGATCTCATTTGTTATTTAATAGCATGCTATTTAGCCTCCAAATGTTTGAATGTTTTTCAGTTTTTCTATTGTAGTTGGTTTCTAGTTTCATGCTATTGTGATCAGAGAAGATGCTTGACATGATTTTAATCTTCTTAAATATATTGAGACATGTTTTGTTTCCTAACGTGTGGTCTATCCTAGAAAATGTACCATGAGCACTTGAAAAGCATGTATATTCTGCTTTGGGGTGAAAGGTTCTAACGATATCAATTAAATCTAGTTGATCTAGTGTGTCATTTAAGGCCAGTTTCTTCATTAGTTTTCTGTCTGGAAAACATCCCATTATGTTAATGGGGTATTAAAATCCCCTACTGTTATAGTATTGCTCTCTATCTCACCCTTCATGTCCATCAAAAGCTGCTTTATATATATATGAGGCCCATAAATATTTCAATGGTTATTATCCTTCTGTTGGATTGCCCCCTTTATCATTATGTACTGACCTTCTTTATCCTTTACTATAGCCTTCGTTTTAAAGGCTATTTTGTCAGATACAAGTATTGCTACCCCAGCTTTCATTTCATTTCTATTTGCATGAAATACTTTTTTCATCCTTCACTTTCAGTCTCATGTGTATCTTTTGTTCTGAGGTGTGTCTCTTATAGACAGTATATATATGGGTCCTGTTTTCTTATCCATGCAGCTGCCCTACGTCTTTTCATTGGAGCATTTGAACCATTTACATTTAAGGTTATAGTTGATATGTACTTATTTATTGCCATTTTATTCTTTAATCTACAATCATCTTTTTCTCAATTTTTTTTTCCCTTTGCTCTTTTTACAGCAGGCCCCTTAACAATGCAGTACTGGTTTGGTTGTAATGAATTCCTTGAATTTTTTGTCTGGGAAGCTTTTTATTTCTCCTTCTATTTTAAATGACAGCCTTACTGGATAAAATAGTCTTGGTTGTAGGTTCTTGTTTTGCATTACTTTGAATATTTCTTGCCAATCCCTTCTGGCCTCAAGTCTTTCTGTTGAGAAGTCAGATGTCATCCTTATGGGGGCTCCTCTGTAGGTAATTAACTGACTTTCTCTTGCAGCTTTTAGTATTCTTTCTTTGTCTCTTAACTTAGGCATTTTAAATATGATATGTCTTGGTGTAGGCCTCCTTGGGTTCCTCTCTAATGGGACTCTCTGTGCTTCTCAAACTTGTGTAACTTTTACCTTCACTAATTCAGGAAAATTTTCAGCTATGATTTATTCAAACAGGTTTTCTATCCCTTGTTTTTTCTCTTCTCCTTCAGGAACCCCTATGATGTAGATGTCTTTTCTCTTCATGTTGTCACATAGCTCTGAGTTTCCTCAGTTTTTTTCTGAGTCTCTTCTTTTTGCTGCTCTGCTTCTGTGCTTTTCTTTATCTTGTCCTCTAAATTGCTGGTTGAAATGTCCACTTTCATCCAGCCTACTATTGATTCTTTCTAGTGCAGTCTCCATTTCTGATATTGTCCTTGTCATTTCTAACTGGTTCTTTTTTATGATTTCTGTGTCCTTTTTGATGCTTGCTATCTCTTTGTTTAATTTCTCATTGTGACCATCCACTGTTGCTTTAAGTTCCTTGAGCAGCCTGATAATTTGGTTACTTCCACTTCATTTAGTTATTTCTTTGGGGATTTCTCTTGTTGATTTATTTGGGTCATATTTTTTTGTCCATTTTATCTGTGTATTTGGTAGTGCTTTCTGACTTTGAAATTTGTGTGGTGTCTCTATGAGGAAGATGAGCTTGGTGGTACTCTTTCTTTGCTTTAGGAAGGCTTATTGAGGGTAGTATTTATCCTCCTGTTGTATGTGAGTATTGAATGCAGTTGGTCCTTTCATGGGTCCAGTTATCCCTCCAGGCTGGCTAGCTCTAAGGGTCAACCTTGATCATGTGTATTAGACACTGTGCAGTGTCTGTCCTGTTGGGGGCAAATTTTTTTTCCAGAGTCTGGTGACTGCTTGACTCCTTTGGGTGTGCTGCTTGTGTAGCTAGCTGAGTCCAGCATTGGTGCTGTTTGCCACCCACTACTGGTTGTGTTGGTTGGAGGTTGCCTTGGGTTGGCATCAGCTGTTGTTTGTAACCTGCCCTGGACTACCTGTCTGGAGCTACTGCTCTGTTTACTGTCTGTGTCTGTGTTTTCTGTGCCTGGGTAGTGTGGGAGAGGCCAATCTGTGTACAATGAACAGCTTCTTCCTGCTTACAGATGACAGCAGCTCCATAAATGCCTCAAGCTCCATAAAATTTGCCTCCACATTACAGCTGCTCTACCTCCTCTTGCAGCTGCCTGGTCTTCCCACAGAGTCTTCTGTAGAAAGTCTGTAGTGAGGGCTCAGACTGGCTTTACCCAAACAACATCTCTACAGGTTGCAAGCTTGGTGGGTTTAGGGCAATTGAGGGTGTGCATACAATATTAGTGGGTTACCCTATTTCAGGGGTCTCTTGGTCAAGAGCTTGGTATGGGGAAAGTGGCCCCTCTTTTAGAGCTTAATCCCTCAGTCACTGCTTGATACTCAAATTTTATTTCTCCTCAGCAAGGTAGGAAGCTAGTTCAGAGTGAGTGGGGCTGACAGTCCCCTTTGAAGAAGTTTGTCCAGCTGGTGACCCAGGTCTTAGAGAGGAAGATTGAGAAAGTCCTTCCCCGGGGCTGACTGTATCCCCCCCAGAAAGTAGCTAAGCCCTTCAACCAACCCAACAATAGGCTTGCCAGACCCACATTTTAAGTGTCCATGCTCTAAGCCTCTCTCTTCCCTGTGAAACCTAGCCCAGTATGGCAGGATATCCAGCACCCAGGCCAGCTGACTGTGAAGGTCTAATCTGCTCAATGTGCATGAGCCACTGTGCTGGCAGTGACCACAGAGAATGGAACTCGCTTCAGCTGGGCCAGGTGTGAGGAACCCTTCCTTAGGACATGCCACCAGCAAGGGTTGTTAGGTCCTGAACCAATGCTCTCTGCAGCTGGCCCCTGGATGTGCCAGCTGTGGAGGGAACCCAGCACAGACTAGTGAGGGAAACTGCCTGTGACTGGCCTTCAGCAACCTTCTTGGAGCTACAAGCAATCTGGAGTTTGTGGCTGCCTCTGCTGGACCCAGGTGCACCTGGAAATACCAAGCCACACACCTAGGCTGGCTTTTACCTACACTGGACCTGGGGGAAGGTCTAGAAAAGGTCAAGGTTCCCTGTGTCCCGCCTCTAGCAGCCTCTCTCTGCTGGCTACTTGTTGGGCACGGCTACTGAAAAAACCTCTGGCAGAGTCTAGAGCAGGGGTAGTCAACCTTTTTATACCCACCGCCCACTTTTGTATCTCTGTTAGTAGTAACATTTTCTAACCGCCCACCGGTTCCACAGTAATGGTGATTTATAAAGTAGGGAAGTAACCCTACTTTATAAAATTTATAAAGCAGAGTTATAGCAAGTTAAAGCATATAATAATAATTACTTACCAAGTACTTTATGTCAGATTTTCGCTATGTTTTGTAGAATAAATATTTATAAAACAACATACTATAGTTAAATCTATATTTTTATTTATACTTTGGTTGCTCCGCTACCGCCCACCATTAAAGCTGGAACACCCACTAGTGGGCGGTAGGGACCAGGTTGACTACCACTGGTCTAGAGCCTGGGGCAATTCAGGATTAGGAAGGTTAGTGGGTGTGGCTTGCCCCTTGGCCCCAGGTGTCAGTCTGTCCAGACTTTCTTCACAGACCTCAGTAGGGTGTGGACCCAGGAGTCCAGTGTGTTTGGCCTCTGAAACCTAGAGATGTGGTCTGTCCATTCTCCAGACAGTTTCTGCTGAGTCTCCCCTGAGACAGAATACCAGTCATAGACTCAGGAGCGTGTGTGGGAAAGCTCCGGCCTCAACACCAGAAAACTGAGTCACTGATGCAGCCCCTGCTTCTTGGCTTCTCAGAAAGGCCCACTGTACATGGGTGGGGCAGGAGGGATTCTTGAGGGCAGGCAGTTGCTTTCTCTCAGGTTGATGCAGCTCAGAAGTGACTGCTCCACCCAAGATAGATGGCAACTGTGGTACCGGAAAACGACTCAGCACAGGAGCTCTTGGGGCCGTCCCCACAGTGTCCTTGGGCCACCGACTTTACTCTCTCCTCTGCAACTCTAATCCTCTCAGCCCTCCCCCACCAGAGCCCTAGGTAAGTGGCTATGAACAAGATTTTTGGCACTAGACCTTTAAGATGGAGCCTGCGTCTCCGAGAGTTCCCGGTCTCTTTTTTACAGACAGAAAGCTTGGCTCTTTTCCCCTCCAAATTGTGTGCAGGTACTTCCTCTAGCTCTGGGGCTCTAGGCTGGGGTGTCCTGCCTGGGGCTGAGGACCCACGCCTCTCAGGGTGACCCTCCCCTCTAGCTCTGGGGCTCTAGGCTGGGGTGTCCTGCCTGGGGCTGAGGACCCACGCCTCTCAGGGTGACCCTCCCCTCTAGCTCTGGGGCTCTAGGCTGGGGTGTCCTGCCTGGGGCTGAGGACCCACGCCTCTCAGGGTGACCCTCCCCACTGCGAGAGTCCATCCGAACCCTCCACCGCTCATTCCTGGGAGCGAAGCAGCCCTTTCCGAGTCTCTGCTCTGCCTACCTACCCATCCTGATGTGGCTTCTTCTGTGATTCTTGGCTATAGACTCCTCTTCATTTAGTCCAAAGTTGATTTTTCAAGATGATGGTTCTTAAATTAAATTATAATCAAATTTGGTCATGGGAGGTGGTAGTTGGAAGGTCCACCTACTCTGTTGCCATCTTGGAATCTCCCTAAAGCTCTTTACTTACTATTTCAAAGGAAATTTTCTTCTGGATTTTAAATTAACAATATGATTGATTAACTTTATAAAATGCTGTTCATGAAAATTTGTTGTAAGAGTTCTAGAGTATTCTTACCAATTAAATAAAATACATAAAAATTACAATGCCTTCACTTACATTCTATTATTGAAAATATTTTAGAACATTAGTATAAACAGAAAGTAAGAACCCACTGTTTAATATTGTGATAGGCTACATGAACAATAGTGCACATTTTTATTTTTGACTCTTCATGTTACTGAATAATGACTGTACAGAAAACTCAGGAATAATATATCAGAAATAGCTTTATACTCCCATTTAAATAAAATTCTATTTACTTATTTCAAAAATGATTTAAAACAGCTCACAATGACAGTAGTTATGATCTGGTAATATATGGTATTCTAGGAGAGTAATAAAACCAGATAGATCAATTTCACTGAAACTTTGAATTACTTGAAAATTTTTGCTAACCTAGATAACTCATAAAGTTATAAACAAGAAAAATATAATGGCATTTCAATTATGACTATATCCGGTGATACCAAGGCTTAGTCAATTTTTTTGTCATTAACCCTAGGACCTTAAAATATATTATGTAATATTATGTGTTTGCATGATAGTGACATTTTTTATATGTGAGTATAATTCTAGAGGCTAATTTTATTCCATTCTTCTCTGCAAGATTTAGATAATACTGTCTTCAAAGAAAATATCAAGTCCATTTTTCAATAAAAGGAAAACTTAACAAACTTGAGAATTTAAAGTTATTTTAGACTTTTCTGTCTCACCATTCCCTTAACTTTCAATAAACAAGGAGTCTGTGAATCACTATATAGTTTCCAGAAATGATCAAACTCATTATAATTCTATTAAGTAACAAAAGTGCTCACTCACATACTCTAATACTATGTCTTCCAACTCCTAATCATGCCAATGTAGTTATCATCCACTATTATTGTTCTTGATAAGCATAAATTTCTATAGGTAGCATACCTATAATTATACCTTAAAGATATTACTAGTTATAAAAAACTTAGACAAATTAAAAATAAGTAATACACTACATTAACTTTCATTCAACACTGATAAAGATATGAATTTAATAACTTCCTAATTTCTTCTTAGAGCTCAGACTCAAAAGCCAATAGCTGTTTAACACTACTAAAAAGTGTTAAAAACTACAGTATATTAAAAATATTAAAAACTACAGTATTTGGCTCTAGCCAGTTGGCTCAGAGGTAGAGTGTCGACCAGGATGTGAGAGACCTGGGTTCAATTCCTGGTCAGGGCACATGGAAGAGGTGACCATTTGTTTCTCTCTCCTCTTCTCTCTCTCTCTTCTCTTCCTGTAGCCATGGCTCAATTGATTCAAGCTCATCGGCCCTGGGTGCTGAGGATGGCTCCGTGAAGCCTCTGCCTCAGGCACTAAAGATAGCTCAGTTGTGAGCATGGCCCCAGGTGGGCAGAGCATTGGCCCCAGACAGGGATTGCTGGGTAGATCCCAGAGTGCATATGGGAGTCTGTTTCTATATCTTCCTACTCTCACTATAAAGCAAACAACAACAAAAAAAACCTAGGCCCTGGTTGGTTGGCTCAGTGGTAGAGCATCAGCCTGGTGTGTGGAAGTCTAGGATTCAATTCCCAGCCAGGGCACACAAGAGAAGCGCCCATCTGCTTCACTACCCTTACCCTTCTCCTTTCTCTCTCTCTCTCTCTCTTCCCCTCCCACAGCCAAGGCTCCCTTGGAGCAAAGTTGGCCCAGGTGCTGAAGATGGCTCCATGGCCTCCACCTCAGGCACTAGAATGGTTCTTGTTGCAGTGGAGCAATGGCCCAGATGGGCAGAGCATCGCCCCCTGGTGGATATGCCGGGTGGATCCCGGTTGGGCACATGAGGGAGTCTGTCTGTCTGCCACCCCCTGCTTCTCACTTTAGGAAAACAAAAAACAAAACAAAACAAAAAACCCCTAAAATATTCCATATCTTTTCTTTTGAAATAATATGCTAAATGATAATAAAGTTATAAACATGATCTAAATATAACCCTAGATTTGGATGTAACAATTAAATTTATGGATATTGACAGTAACATCTCATGTCAATTGATTTTAAAGCTCCCTAGTACTTCTACTAAAATTATTTTAAAATGCATGTAAAGAGACCTCGGAGTTCCCTTGTTATTTTATGATTATGTTCTTTGAATGGTAAATTTCCTTATCTTAAACTCATTGATAGTTTTAGGGAAATATCATAGCATTTTTCATTATATGTACAATCAAACCATGAGTTAGTTAATTTGTTTAACTTAAAAAATTTGTAGTAATTAATGTATGTATTGAAATAAACCATGTTACTTCCAAGTATGTCACATTTAAAAGAGGCAATTCAGAGAAATCTTCCAAATATAGCAATCAACATCATGATTCTCTGAGACACTTAAAATGTTGACTGACAGCCATGAGGTAAAACCTCTTCGTGAATCAGTTTTTAGGTTTGTTTCCAGACTTATCTTAATATATATATATATATATATATATATATATATATATATATATCATGTCACATTGATTTCCCTGATGAACTTCACAGATTAAAATCTGTTGTCATGAAAGTATTTTTATATATAATAATAATGATAAGGTAAAAATAATAAAACATTTTGTTTTCACTATGACTATCATTATAACCTCATGTGAAAATTTACTGACCTACCACTGGTTTGATTTAATAAATGAGCAAAATTGCAAGAGCAAAATGATTTTTTTTTTCTTACCAAAGAACATTTTGTGGAGCTTTTTGTGCTTTACTTTTTTAAAAATGATACAGGGGTCATAAGAATGAATGTAGGCTCTGTAATAAAACAGGGTTTTAGAAACTAAAATAAAAAATACAGAAGTTCAGATAAAAACATTTTATGGTAACACCTTTTTCCTGAAGTCATCAATTATAGCAAGGTATAATAGTATTTAATCATATTCACCTGTCTCTATCTGGAGAATAATGGTCATCCATGACACGATGTCTATCCATTCGGCTAATTGTATTATAATGGCCAGTAGTAGAGCGTGTTCCTCGAGGTCCCTGTTCCATATTCCGACTGGAATAGCAAGATCATTAAATATTTTAATACCATAATCATATATTATACTAACAAATGAGGTTTATTAATAAAGATAGTAGAAAAAGACACAAATTATTATAGTGTCAACTCTAAGATTTTTGTTTTGTTTTAACTAATTGTACCTCTGGTTAATATATAATATAAATATCCACTGGAGGCTGACAGTGAAGTTAGGCATTTAGTTCTAGAACAAAGATATGATATAAAATTAAGATAATATCAATGGAGAGGGAGATAAGGACTATCAAAACTATTAATATATGACTCTCAGATATCTAGTAGTGATACTCACCAATACTGAAATACAGCCGGAGGAACGGATTTGTGTGGAAAAAATGAGTTCTGCATGTTGCTTATACGCAACATACTGTTAGATCCTATTTTAGGGATAATGACTATTTGTTTTTTAAAATCTAAGCTGAAGTCTTTACAACTGCTCAATGATGATTTTTTAAGATACTAGTCCTAGCCTGGATTGTCTACTTCTTTTTCATGATAGAATAAACATTTAATATAAGCTTCTAATCTTGCTATTCTATTGATAGGTCTACTACATTTAAGAAATTACTTTTCAGAAAACTCAGTAATTTTAGTCCTGTCGACAAGCTTAGTTAAGTCAACATATTCATTTTTTTAAGAAATCTTTTTTGTTGTTATATTTATTTACTGATTTTAATGAGAGGCAGAAAGAGAGAGAGAGAGAGACTGGAACAGTGATCTGTTTCTGTATGTGCCCTGACTGGAGATCAAACTGGCAACCTCTGTGTTTTAAGACAATGCTCTAACCAACTGAGGTATCCGGCCAGGGCTATACATTTTAAACTATGTTTATAAATTAAATAAATTATGTTTTGTTTTTAATTTCTTCAATATCTAAATTAAGTAAATACTTTTTAGGTGTTTAATATCCCTATAAATTAAATAAGTTAAATTAAAAAATATAATACATCTCAAGTTCTCTTAGATGGTCCAATACTATGCATAAAATTAAGATTACAAGTAAAAATTCCAAGACCAAAATGAACTCAATTATTCATTTATAATAGGCATTATAAGGTTATCATTCTAAGAGTTCAAATTTCTTAAACTTTACAGATATATACATTGTGAATTATACACATATTTCTTATTAGCAAACATATTCTTTCCATGGCTCTTACTCCATTAGGCCTTTTTGTACTTAACTGGATTGATCGGTTTTCCACTGGGCATAAGACCTGGAGCTACAGATTTAAAAGGCCTTTCTCTCACTGCCTGTGCATTCCTTTTCATTCTCTGTATGATTGTTCCTAATTTTAAATCTCCATCATATGTTTATTTTTTCCTATTTCTTAAATTATTAGTACCTCTATTATTGTAAGTATAATTAGTTGGTTATCACTAAATGTGTTCAATATTGATGAGTGATTTGACTCTAGATCCTGTTTATCATTTTCAGCTCTTATAATAAAATAATAAATAGGACATCCAAAGTTATAAAGTAGCCTATGTTGTATATTACTCTCATTGTGTAGGTTATCCAATAGTATCTTTGTTCTTCTTAAAATAACCTTTTCCACAGGAATTTATTACTTTTAGAGGTTATTAATGGTATTTTATGATAAATAGGCTTGTCATACCATCATACAGATAAAATGTGTGTGCTATCTTACCTTTGTGGAGGAGGGACACTGGGTGACCATGATCTAGTCCTTCCTATAACATCTACTCGGTGAGGAGACCCTGATGGCGAGCAGTGGTTTGATGACATCACTTGTTCTGGCACTGATAATGTTGAGCTTTGAAGGTCTCGTCCATTGTGTCGATAATCTAAAGGTAGAAAGATTAAGATCACAGTTATCAACATGCTAAGTCCTTTTTTGTATTCTGTACTTTATTGAAATACATAAAATGTTGGTGAAGCTCAAAGGCCTTGAATATATTAAAGGCATAGCATAATACTAAAACATAATACTTTGTAAATACTTTAAAATAGAAAGACAAATAATCAAATAATTACATAACTACTATGTCCAAGGCACTGTGCTTGGCAGAGTAAAACTTTTATATATAATTATCTTCAATAAAAAATTCAGGTTTATTCTAAAAACATTTTCATCTCTTCAATGATCTAAGAGAGGTTCAAATAGTTCTCAAAAACTATATATATTTAAAATTAGTTCCTAAAGGTCTATAGTTATTTTTCTTTAAGAAAAAAATGGTATAAGCACTCTGATAAAATCTGAGGTACCTACAGACACTGTTTTTCTTATAATACTTGATAAGGCTGAGATAAATAGAAGCCAGAGAATAGATATATGACAAACTGGAGAAGGAAAATAGCCAAGGATTTGACACACTTAGACAAAGTGTTTTAGAAGTGATTGTGCTCCAACGAGTTCTACAAAACAATTGATATTTGACAGATGGGGAGAAAGTAGAAGGAATTCTAAGTTGGTAGAGAAACAGTAGTTCAATGTGGAGAAGCAGTGGGGGAATTAAGCAGTAAAGCTAAGTTTGACCCAAGATGCATAAATCTAAAATGTCATGAAGTTTGTATTGGAAAGAACCTGAAAATTTATGAGCAGAAAGTGATTGGATCACCACCACCATTATCTTCATCATGCCCATCCTATCTGCCCATACTATTAACTGAGCCTCTACTATGTGCTAGAAACACTGCCAGGCATTTTACAAAGTGTTCTGCTTCAGCACTTGGTCCAGAAATAAACTCAGAAAAGGTATTGGTTTGCATGTGATTTTCCCCAACCTGTTAATGTTTTGCAGTATTATTTTAGGTTCTCTAGAAACAGAGCAAAAGGTTTAGAGTCAGGCACATGTGAAGGACACTCTCAGGAGAAAGGAATTAGAAGAGCAGAAGTGGGCAAGAGAAGAAACTAAGCAAAACTGTGGTCTAAGCCTGATCCCACTGGAGGTTCTGGAACATGAACTGCATCAGTTCTCCAACTCTCAGGCAAAGTCCTCGACTTCTGTACTCCTACCTACACAATGACTGGCTGATGACTGTCGGTGGGAGTGGGCCTCCTGTGTGATGAGATTTTTGTCTAAGGCCAACTCTCTGCCAAAGAGGGCAGCTGTGAGTTGTTAGCAAATAACATGCGCAGTAGCTGGGGATCAATAAACTAGCTGAGGTAGAGGATTATGGGTGGGACAACAACAATGCCCACTACAACTACCAAATAATAGAAGCTGAAGGCAAATTACACTGACAGCTGGATGCAGCAAGCCAGAGAAATACAGAAACATATAAAATGCTCATTCATCCCATGCTCTCCCTATTGGCTCATTTTGGTCACAGACACTGTCATTTTACCCCATGGGTTCTTACTGGTGTTTCTGAATATTTGCCTTGACACCATAACTTTGCAGATGTATCTTCCTTTCCATCTAGATATATTCCTTTCATACAGACAGATTCATTTTATTTTGAAGTCCTATGTTTAATATTTTATTACTTAAAACTTAATCTGAGGCCCTGGCCGGTTGGCTCAGTGGTAGAGTGTCGGCCTGGAGTGCAGAAGTCCCGGGTTCGATTCCCGGCCAGGGCACACAGGAGAGGCGCCCATTTGCTTCTCCACCCCTCCCCTTCTCCTTCCTCTCTGTCTCTTTCTTCCCCTCCCGCAGCCGAGCTCCATTGGAGCAAAGATGGCCCGGGCGCTGGGGATGGCTCCTTGGCCTCTGCCCCAGGCACTAGAGTAGCTCTGGTCGTAACAGAGCGACGCCCGGGAGGGGCAGAGCATCGCCCCCTGGTGGGCAGAGCGTCGCCCCCTGGTGGGCGTGCCGGGTGGATCTCGGTCAGGCACATGCAGGAGTCTGTCTTACTGTCTCTCCCCATTTCCAGCTTCAGAAAAATTAAAAAAAAAAAAAAATTAAAAAAACAAACAAAACAAAACAAACTTAATCTGAATTTTTAATTGTAGTTGTATTTTTATTTTTAGTTTTCTGATTGCAAAGCTATATGATTGCTGATGGCCTTATCTAAACTTTGTTCCCAAGACACTCTATTATTTTGAGTCCATGATTTTGTAGAACAAAAGGTCCCCCTCCATCCAGGATTACATACACAATGTAATAGGAACAACTCTGAAACAAGGTATTATCCCATTTTTCATTAGGAGAAATTGAAATTTATAGTAAAAAAAATTTACCTTAAGTATTAAGTACTAAGGCTGTGGTATAAACAAGGCCCGACTCTAATGCTCTCACTACATTTTTATTATTCATGATCTAAGTTATAATTTAGGAAGATAAAACTGACAGCAGTATACAATCTAAGGTTGAACTAAAGGTTAGAGAGATTGCAGCAAGATTAATTGCTCTAATAGAACTTAGAACAGCATTGTCCAACAGAACTCTGAAATGACGGAAATGTTCTCTGCTAGCATTGTCTAATATGATAGCCACTAGACACACATGACTACTGGACACCTGAAATCTGACTAGTGATAAAGAACAGAATTTTTAATGTACTTAATTTAAATAAATTTAAATTTAAATAGCCATCTATAGTTAGTGGCACAATTTTCAAATATGACAATTAGTAATGGAAACAAAATACACAGAAAGAGTCAATATATTCATTGATTCAACAAATATTTATGAATATATGTACAAAACAAACATTATTCTGTGAGTTACAGTGAGCAAAACAAACAAAAAGGATTGTCCTTATGGAGCTTAAATTCTAGTTGAAGAATGATAAAGACAATTAAAAACTCAATAAATATGATATAATATTTTTCAAGATTGGGTGCTATGACAAAAATAGAAGAGAGAAAAGGAAGATAAAAAATTCCAGAGATTCCAAAATAGCTACAGAGTAGGTGGAAGCTACACTCACCTGTTTCTGGTGCCAAACCAAATACACAGCTAAATTCTAGAGCAATCAACCTGGATAATCAACTGAAAGATAGCTGAACTGAAATATTATAACGAAGTATTTAAATAACAAGCCACACGGGGACTGGTAAGAAGGGCAGAAACACACAGAAAGGGATGGTCCCCACACCCAAGGTGTTGGCTAGAAGCCAGAGGTATATCTCCACTGTAAAACTCCCTTCCTACAGGAGCGTGGGGTCTGAACCCCATACAGGGATCCCCATCCCAAAGCAAAAGACACAGGAAGAAGAGCTCACATAACATCTGGTGGTGAAAATCAGTGGGGATTCATGACACCTGGGAGAGAAGGGAATCAGCTAGAGACCCAGATGCTGCATTCCCAGTGTTGAGCACTCCTTTTGTTACAGCAACAGCCTGGGGAGTGCACTCCCTGGTCCTCCAGCTCCTGGCAACACCACTCTGCTCTGCTCAGGTCCTGCAGAGGGGCCTGTTGGAGCCATCCAGCAATGACCTTTGGGGTGCTCTTTCTCTAGAGAAGCTCGTGGCAGAGACTCCGACAGTGACTGAATTCGATCGCACAGTCAGCTCTTCCCCACCCCTGCCACCTGTTGAACCACTTGGCCCCCGCCCTGCTGAGTTTATCATGCAAGGAGATCTGAATGCTAAGCAGAGCTGGGACTTTCAGGGTGTGTCTCCTGGGGAAACTTCTATCTGGGAATCAGATAAGTGGGTGCTGGGTTAGTGTGGCTACATCGTGGTATGGGAACACTCATCTCCCCTGTGAGCTCAGCCTGAACTATCTGGGAAGAGGAACAAGTGCCCTCCTCTTTTCAACAGGTTTGCCAGCACCACTGCCAGTGGGAAGCTCTTTTAGCTCTTTTATCTTTCCCTGAACCCCAGTGACTCTGCCCTTCCAAGCTTTCTCTTGCAGAAGCAACGGCAAGCTGCACCCAATCTGAACCTGTGGTGTGCGCCACCTGGGGAGTTAGAGTGGAAGAAACTAGCAGAGACTGAGAGGATTTATTCTGGAGTAGGGGCCACCTTCCCTCATTGAGTACATGACTGCATGGTCCCCTAGTTGGGGACGCCCTAGTCCTGTCCTCTGGGTCCCAGTCACCTTGCCCTACTGAGTGGAGCTTGCTTGTGATCTGTGGCAGGGTCTGTGGGTCACAGCCAGTTTGGAAACACTCTATAGTCTTTCTTCAGATGACTCTGGAAGAAGACCAGGCAACCTCAGGGAGAGATGGAGTAACTGAGAGATGGAAGCAATTCTCCGGAAGACTTGGACCTTTTACTGATCTGCACCCAGCTATAACCTGGAGGAAGCCAACCCTGGTACGCAGATTGGCCCCTCCCATGCACACTAAAGCCAAGTAGACACAGCCACAAACTGACTAGTATGGTAGCTCCAGAAAAGTAGCCCAAGGGCAATCATAAATAACATCTGACATCAACCTGTACCCGAACCACACCCAACTGGATCCAGAACGAACACAACCAGTGGTGGGCTTCAGACCACACTAGAACTTGACCCAACTAGCCACAGAAGCAGCATACCTAAAGGGGGATTTCAGCAGATACTAAACCCTGCTGGGAATAATTCCACCTCAGGAGCAGCACCTGCATAGCAACTCATAGATGGTGACTTAGTTTTACCCTTAGTTAGCCAGCCTGAAGGGTTAACTCCATCCACAAAAAGGTAAACAGCATTCACGACTCAACTATGACAGGAGGGTACACATAAACCACAAAAAACATTCCTGGAGCATGAAGTTCATGTGATCTGGAAGATTGTACCACTGAACCCAACAAGAAACCTACATCAGCCTGACCTGCGGTGGCGCAGTGGGTAAAAGCATCGACCTGGAACACTGAGGTCACCAGTTTGAAACCCCGGGCTTTTTTGGTCAAGGCACATATGGGAGTTTATGCTTTCTGCTCCTCCCTCCCTTCTCTCTCTGTCTCCTTTCTCTAAAATGAATAAATAAAATCTAAAAAAAAGAAAAAAAAAGAAATCTACATCATAAAGCTATCATAACAAGTTTGGGAGTCATAACAGATCTGTATAATACACAGAGACAAAATAAGGAGACAAAGAAATGTCAGAAATGAAAAAACATCAGAAATCCAAGGAAAAAGAATAAAATGAAATGAAAGCAACCAAAATACCAGATACAGAATTTAAAACAATGATTATAAGAATGCTCAAGGACCTTAGGGGAAGAATGGATCATCTCAGTGAGAGCTTAAACAAAGAGATAGTAAGCATTAAAAATGATATAGAAATCATAAGAAAAAACAGTTAAAAATGAAGAATAGACTAGAAGAAATCAACAACAGGCAAGATGAAGGAAAGGATCAAATCAGTGATTTAGAGGACAAGATAATAGTAAGCGCCCAAGCAGAGCATCAAAAAGAAAAAAGAATTCAAAAAAATAAGGAAAGTCTAAGGGACCTCTGGGACTACATCAAGCATAACAACATCTGCATTATAGGGATACCAGAAGGAGAAAAAAGTGAGTAAGGGATAGAAAACATGAATGAACAAGTAATAGCTGAAAATTTCCCTAACCTGGTGAATGGAAAAGTCGCACAAGTTCAGGAAGAACAGAGAATCCCAATCAAGAAGAACCCAAAAAGGCCCACACCAAGACACATCATGATTACAAGAATATATAACCCTGTAAACACATGCACCCACCAATAGGAGCACCTAAATATCTATATATAAAGAAAAATCGTGGTGGGCAGTAAGGGAGAAATTGATGGCAATGCAGTCATAGTACAGGATCTTAACACCACACTGACAAAAATGGATAGATCTTCCATACAAAAAATTAACAAGGCAACAGCAAGTTTAAATGACACACAGAATTGCATGGATTTAATTCATATTCACATAACATTTCATACTGAAGCAGCAGAATATACATTTTCCCCAAGTGCACATGGAACATTCTTAAAGATGGAGCACATCTTAGGACACAAAATAAGTCTTAATAAATTAAAGAAGATGAAAATCATATTCAGCATCTTCTATTACTACAACAGTTTAAAATTAGAAATCAATAACTGAAAAACATACAAACATATGGAGGAAAATAACATGATATAAAACAATAAGTGGGTAGATTAACAATAAGATCAAGGAAGATATCAAAAGTTACCTGGAAACAAATGAAAATTAACACACAACCAACTTAAATCTATGAGATATAATGAAATCAATACTGAGAGGGAAGTTCATAGTATTAAAAGCTAACCTCAAGAAACAAGGAAAATAAACCCCTCTAACCCTACACCTAAAAGAACTAGAAATAGAACAACAAACAAAGCCTAGAGTAAGTAGAAAGAAAGATATAATAAAGATTAGAGGAGAAATAAATGACATAGAATCTGAAAAACTAATACAAAAAAATCAAATAAGAAAGAGCTGATTCTTTGAAAAGATAAACAAGACTGATGAACCTCTAACCAGACTCATCAAGAAAAGAGGAGAGTAAGTCCAAATAAATAAAATCATAAATGAAAGAGGAGAAGTAACAACCAATATCACAGACATACAAAAGACTGTAAGGAACTATTATGAATAACTATATGCAAACAAATTGGACAACCTGGGCAAAATGGATAAATTCCTAGAACTATACAATCTTCTAAAATTGAATCAGGAAGAATCAGAAAACCTGAGTAGACCAATTACAACTAAGAAAATCAAAGCAGTAATAAAAAAATTAAAAATAAATTTAAAAAAAGCCTCCCACAAACATTCAAAGAACTAACACCCTTCTCAAAATATTCAAAAAAATTCAAGAGGAGAGAAGACTTCCAATCTCTTTTTATGAGGCCAGCATTATCCTAATTCCAAAACCAGATAAAGGCATTACAAAGTGAGACTACCTTAACATAATAAAGGCCACTGATGTCAAAACCATAGTCAACATCATACTCAATAGGCAAACATAAAAAGTATTTTCCTTAAAATCAGGAACAAAACAGAGATGTCCACTTTTACTACTTTTATTCAACATAGTTCTGAAAGTCCTATCAGACAAGAAGAAATCAAAGACATCCAAATTGTCAGAAAGGAAGTAAAACTATCATTATTTACAGATGATGTGATATTGTATATAGAACACCCTAACACTCCATTAAAAAACTACTAGATTTAATAATATATTTGGCAAAGTAGCAAGATATACAATTAATACTTAGAAATTAGTGGCATTTTTAAAATTTTTTGGTATTTTTCTGAAGCTAGAAACGGGGAGTGACAGACAGACTCCTGCATGTGCCCGACTGGGATCCACCTGGCATGCCCACCAGGGGGCGACGTTCTGCCCACCAGGGGGCGATGCTCTGCCCCTCCAGGGCGTCACTCTGTTGCGACCAGAGCCACTCTAGCGCCTGGGGTAGAGGCCAAGGAGCCATCCCCAGCGCCTGGGCCATCTTTGCTCCAATGGAGCCTCGGCTGCGGGAGGGGAAGAGAGAGACAGAGAGGAAGGAGAGGGGGAGGGGTGGAGAAGCAGATGGGCGCTTACCCTGTATGCCCTGGCCGGGAATCGAACCTGGGACTTCTGCACGCCAGGCCGACACTCTACCACTGAGCCAACTGGCCAGGGAGAAATTAGTGGCATTTTTATACACTAATAATAAGTTACCAGAAAGAAAGGTTAAGAAAAAAATCCCATTAACTATTGCAACAACAACAAAAAAGGCACCTAAGAATAAATTTAACCAAGAAGGTAAAAGTCCTGTACTCAGTAAATTATAAGATGCAAAAGAAAAAAATTGAAAAAAAACCAAATAAGTGGAAGTATACTATGTTCATGGATAGTAAAAATAACATCATTAAAATGTCCATACTACCCAAAGCAATCTACAGATTCAATGCAATTCCTATTAATATCCCAATGGTGTAGCTCATTTATCTAGAACACATATTCCAAAAATATATATGGAAGCACAAAAGACCCAAAATAGCCTTAGCAATATTTAGAAAAATTGTACTGTGGGGAAAATTATCACAGTAGTTGATATCGAACTGTAGTACAAGGCCACCATAATCAAAACAGCATGGCACTGGCACAAGAACAGGCATATATAGATCATTAGAGTAGAATACCAAATACAGATATAAACCTACACCTTTACAGTCAATTAAAATTTTACAAAGGAGGCAAGAACATACAATAAGGTAAAGATGGTCTCTTCAATAAATGGTGTTGGAAAAACTGGACAGACACATGCAAAAAATAAAACTGGTGAAACCACTGTGCAAAGTAGTATGAAGTTTCTTCAAAAAATTAAAAATGGAACTGCATTTTGATCCAGTGGTCCCACTTTTAGGACTATTATCTGAAGAAACCCGAAACACTAATTCCAAATATATGCCCTACGTTAACTGCAGTTATTTATTTATTTATTTATGTTTAACAGAATATTCTCTCTCTTTTTTTTTTAGATTTTATTTATTTATTTTAGAGAGAGAGGACAGAGAGAGAGAGAGAGAGAGACAGCGAGAGAGAAGGAGCAGAAAGCATCAACTCCCATATGTGCCTTGACCAGGGAAGCCCGGGGTTTAGAACCGGCAACACAGCATTCCAGGTCGACGCTTTACCCACTGCGCCACCACAGGTCAGGCGCAGAGTTATTTATAATAGTCAAGATCTGCAAACAGCCCAAGTGCCCATCAGTAGATGAGTGGATAAAAAAACTGTGGTACATTTATACAATGGAACACTACTCAGCCATAAAAAGGAGGAAATCTTACCTTTTGCAACAGCATGGATGGACTTGGAGAGTATTATGCTAAGTAAAATAAGCTAGTCAGAGAAAGACAAATACCATATGATCTCACTTATATGTGGAATCTAATGAACATAATAAACTGATGAACAGAATAAAAATAAAGGCATGGATACATGGAACAGAATGACAGCTATCAGAGGGGAGGGGTGTTAGAGGCTGGGTGAAAGAAGGTGGAGATTAAGTAGAAAAACATACACATTTACACAAAACACACAGACACAAATAACAGCATGGTGATAGCCAGAGGGGGAAAGGGGTGTGGAGGGGTAGGTGAGGATGAGCAAAGGGGAAAAATGGGGATGGAAAGATACTTTGCTTGGGGCTATGGACACATGGTGCAGGGTGCAGATGATGTTTGTTAAGTAGTATACTTGAAATCTGTATGGTTTTGTGAACCAATGTCACTCCAATAAATTCAATTTTAAAAAGTTAAAAAATTTCAGAATAGAGGGACATACTGCTTTTTTATCCAGGGTGATCAAGGTAGATCTTTATATACATGACTCATTGAGAGATTGACATTTCAGAAATACTTGAAAAAAGTGAGTTTTGCCAAGTGGTTACAGAAAGAGGTAGATTTCAAGACAAGTGGAAAAGATCAGATCAGATATGACATATTCATAGAACAGTAAGGAGAACAGGGTGCTTGGAGTGGAGCAAGTGATGAAGAGAAGAGATCAGAGAGATTTGAAGGAAGGAGGATAATTATGAAAGACCTTGTATTTTATTGTAAAGATTTTGTCTATTAATCTGAGCGATTTTAACCCACTAAAAGATTTTGAGCAAAAATAGTCCTGACTTATCTTTTCCTTAAACAAGATCACCCTGATTGCTATGTCTGTAATAGAATGTAATAGAATGAAAGGAAACAGGGCAATAAATCAGGCTAGAGATGAAAGTGGTTTGAACCAGGATAATGGCAATGGAGATGATGGAAAATAGTCAGATTGTGGACATATTTTGAAGGTAGAACCATATGGATAATCTTGTTAAAGATTTGATGTTGGAAAGAGGAGGAAAAGAAAGGGGAGAGAACAAATCTAAAATTTTGATTCAAGTAAATAAAAGAAGAGAACCGCCATCAAAAGACATAGTTTGGTAAAAAATAATAATAATCAGGAGTTCAATTCTGGACATATTAGGTTGAAGATCTCTACTACATTTCCAAGTAGAGAAGTCAAGTGGGCAGTAAAAAAATAAAAATTTAGAGAAAAATACATGTTCTTGACTGGACATTTGGAAGTTTTAGTATCCAGGTGCTATGTAAAAATGGGACTTTAAATAGAGACGTGATATCACTAGAGGAATGAGTGCAGATAAAGAGTAAGTCCAAGGATGAAGTCTGGGAGCATTCTAACATGAACCAATAACATTTTGTAATTACACAGAGGAGTGGAAAGGGAGGGAGGAAGAGAGGAAGGAACAAGGCTTAACTTTTGATATAAAGTCCATCAGGAAGTTAAGAGTGTACCACAAAGAGTAAGAGGTGTATAGCAAAATTTACTAGTTTGGAGAGGAAAATATAACAGTGTTTTAGGCATATAGGTAGGCAGACAATAACGTGTGGAAAAAAATCTTGGGAAAGGCATTAGGACTATTGATAAAGATTTACGAGTTGTTTATGTTACATATAGAGTATATATTTATATAAGAGTATATAAACAGAGAAAGGCGATCTGACTATGGATTTTAAAGGAGACTATTGAGAAAAGAAGAAATACAAATAATGCAGTCACATGAAGATGAAAAAGAAATATAGAGTTTTAAGATAATATTCATAATTAATAATGTAAAATGTTACACAGAAGTGATATAAAATGAGTACTGGAGATAGATAATTAACTTAGGGAATCAGAAGATTTTAAGTGATTTTTAAGAATTATCAAAACCTCTCTCCACCTTTCCAATAGAAAATAAGTTACTTAGGTTTATATATTGTTTCAAGAAAGTGTGGAAAATAATACTAAAATTTTATGTGGCTATGATTAAAATTATATATGTTCCATTTATTAACATTGTGGGATGGAGTCTAATTGGTTCATAAAATAGTTGGTATGTAACTTTTCCCACTCCCCTTAACCCATTTTTAAATGCACGGGGAAGAAATACATGTGGTTACCAGAGGGAAAGGTTGAGGAAGGCAGCAAAGGGTAAAGGAGGTAAAATACACATGATGATGGACAGAGATTTAACTTGGGGTGGTGAGCACACAATGCAATAAACAGATGATGTATTATAGAACTGTAAACTTAAAACCTATATAATTTTATTAACCAATGCCACTCCATAAATTTAATTACAAAATTTCTATATACCCATGCCTGGAATTGCTTCCTCGTGAAACCTATATTTCAGTATCAATCAAAATTCTAATTTTTGTTGAAAAACAATAATAGCATTGCAAATGTTAAAATTACCCTTGATTTCAGTTTATCAGAATAAACAAAATAAAGAGCACATGGAAAATATTATTTCTGAATTAGTTAATTTTCAAGACATCTGCCCTTCAAACTTGGAAATATTGAATAAAGCAGACAAAACTGTTCATTACTGAAAAAAGGCTGATAACATAGTTTTAAAAGTGTTATGAATAGTTGTAACTGATAATGGAAGTCTGACAGATATGTAGTCAGGAACTAGAAACAAATCTCTGCATATGGGCAACAAAGTATTAACAGATTTGCTGGCAAATTACTGTATGTTTAAAATGCTAGTTAAAGCCCTGGCCAGGTGGCTCAGTGAATGAAATGTCGTTTCAATGCACTGAGGTTGCAGGTTCGACCCCTGGTTAGAGCACGTATAAGAAGTAATCAATGAGTGCACATTTAAATGGAACAACTAGGTGGGATAATTAGGTAAAACTGTGAGTTGATGCCTCTCTCTTTCTTTCCTTTCCCTCCCCCTCTTTTCCTTCCTCTTGGTCCTCTTTCTCTCAAATCAATAGAATAATTTTAAAATTTATAATATATGCTAGTTAACATGGAGGGGGATGGCAATTCACATTGAGTTGCCTTAAGAACGATTTCACAGAGAACACAGGTTTATTGGCTTGATAGTCAATAATAATCTGATAGTCCAATTATTTGATATACTATTGATTGAAGCATTTATTCTCCATCAAAACTAGTTGTAATGATAGAGCTTAAAACAAAAAGGACATAAAAGACAATGTAAAAAAATTTGTAACAATTACCATGTTTAAGCCCTAGTTATCATGATAGTTTTGTAAATGTAATTTTCTATCATTTACTAAAGATATAAGCCTATGAAAAGGTATCATTTCAGAAGCTATAATACTATAATCTTGATTTTGATGTTCATAGAAAGAATATCAGCCCTAGCTAGTGGCTCAGTGGATAGAGCATCGGCCCAGCATATAAACATCCTGGGTTTGATTCCCAGTCAGGGCACACAGGAGAAGCAACCATCTTCTTTTTCCCCTCTATCTCCCCCTCCTCTCCCTCTTTCCTACTCCATCCAGTGGCTCAGTTGATTTGAGCATGGCCCTGGCTACTGTGGATGGCTCTGTTGATATGAGCATGTCCGCCTCAAGGTGCTAAAAATAGCTTGGTACTGGGGCATTCAGGATTGCCGGGTGGATCTCAGTCAGGGTGTATCAAGAGTGTGCCTCACTATATCCCTCCTCTTACTTAAAAAAAAAAAGAAAGAAAAAAGAATAAAAGAAAGAATATGGAGATAGCTTTAAATTTCTAAAACTGACAAAATCCAAAAATTTAAAGTCATCTCTATATAATTTTTAAGAACAGCAAAATCAGGATTATTGTATAGTAGTCTCTGAAATGTTAACTTTAAAATGTGTTATTAAAAACTGTCTCAAAATAACACTCCATTTAAAAATAGCAAAATATATGATATTACACAGCAGTCTTTTGATCTCAATGGATTATTAAATGACTTGCTATATAGTCTAGCCACTGGCAGAAAGAAAAATATTAAAACAAGCAAAGATAAATTTTTATAACATTGAAGCAAACAATCTAATTAAAAAATGGGGAGTGGACCTAAAAGACAATTCTCCTAAAAAGACAGATATATGAAAAGATGCTCATCTTCACTAGCTGTTAGATAAATGCAAATCAAAACTACAATGAGATATGACCTCACACCTTTTAGACTGGCTGTTTTCAATAAGACAGGTAATAAAAATTGTTCGAGAGGCTGTGGAGAAAAAAAAACCCTCATTCACTTCTGGTAGGAATGTAAACTGGTACAGCCATTATAAAAGGCAAAATAGTGGTTTCTCAAAAAATTAAGAATAGAATTACCATATGGCCCAGTAATACCTTTACTGGGTATCTACTCAAAAAATTTGAAAACACTAGTATGCAAAGACACATGCACCCCATGTTCATCACAGCATTGTTCACAGTGACCAAGGCATGGAAATAACCAAAGTGTCTCTCAATACAGTATTGGATAAAGAAGATGTGGTACATCTATACAATGGAATATTACTCAGCCATAAGAAATGATGACATATTGCCATTTACAACAACATGGATGGATCTTCAGAACATTATACTGAGTGAAACAAGCAAATCAGAAAAAGCTAAGAAATATATGATTTTACACATAGGTGGGATATAAAAATGAGACTTATGAACATAGATAAAAGGGAAGTGTTTACCAGGGGAGAAGGAAGGGGGGAGAGAGTAAAGAAGGACAAATATACGGTAATGGATAATGATTTGACTTTGAGTAACGGACATACAATGCAATCAACAGTTCAAGTGCTATAGAGATGTTCAACTAAAACTTATATACTCATATTGATCAATGTCAGCCCATTAATTTAATTTCTAAATAAAAGAAATTTGAAATCGATAAATAATGAACCCAGAATAACTACTATGACTTATTCAGGTCTTCTAAATACTCTTCATAATAGCAAACAAACAAAAATTCCAGACAGTATTAACCCAAATAACAAAAGATTCTTAGAAAGTATATATTTTTTAAAAAAAATACAATTCATCGGCCCTGGCCGGTTGGCTCAGCGGTAGAGCGTCGGCCTGGCGTACGGGGGACCTGGGTTCGACTCCCGGCCAGGGCACATAGGAGAAGCGCCCATTTGCTTCTCAACCCCCCCCCTTCCTCTCTGTCTCTCTCTTCCCCTCCTGCAGCCAAGGCTCCATTGGAGCAAAGATGGCCCGGGCGCTGGGGATGGCTCCTTGGCCTCTGCCCCAGGTGCTAGAGTGGCTCTGGTCGCGGCAGAGCGACACCCCTGAGGGGGGCAGAGCATCGCCCCCTGGTGGGCAGAGCGTCGCCCCTGGTGGGCGTGCCGGGTGGATCCAGGTTGGGCGCATGTGGGAGTCTGTCTGACTGTCTCTCCCTGTTTCCAGCTTCAGAAAAATACAAAAAAAAAAAAAAAAATACAATTCATCGACCTGGAAATGCTGAGGTCGCCGGTTCGAAACCCTGGGCTTGCCTGGTCAAGGCACATATGGGAGTTGCTTCCAGCTCCTCCCTTCTTTTCTCTCTCTGTCTCTCTTTCCTCTCTCTCCCTCTCTGTCTCTCTCTCCTCTCTAAAAATGAATAAATAAAATAAAAAAATACAATTCAGTTAACAGAATGGAAAAATAATAAAATGACCATATATCTTTTTGCCATTCTGAAAAAAAAAAAATTAAAAAACTGACATGTGCCAAACAGGGCATCAATGACCTGAAGAAACTATTTAGGATAAATAAAACCTGATGTCACTAGATATTTAGTAAGTAGAAAAAGTAATTATCAAAGGACTAGGATATAATTGGAAAAAAATTGTAATGATTCCCAAGCAAAAGACCATGAGAAATATTTTTTGCAGTCTTAGTAAATTAATGTATTGTTCACCCTTAATACAAAAATAAATGCTAAAGGATAATCATTGGAATTTTTATAAAGTAGTACTCTGAAAGCATGTTAATTGATGCCACTGTAACAAAATTGCCCCCAAAAAATTCTTAACGATCATTGATACATTGTAGGATGTATCACACAATAAAACAAAGTTTGATCAAGGTAAAAATAGTTAAACACTTGAACTCTGTTAGGCTAATTCACCTTCCAGAAGAAGAAAAACATTTTTATAATATTAAGAGTATAATATTATATTTTTTCCAGAATTTATTTTTTAAAAAGGGCTATTCACTTACATTTTAAATTATCACATAGTTTATAATAATAAATTAGCAAATATTTAAAACTACAATATCATAATTTTAAATGTAGCTGTACCTGATACTTAATCAACATAAAATCAATGAAAAAAATTTCAAAACAGTTAATTCAAATATTTGACATATTTGGGTCTGCTTGTGATGTCAAAAAGATTTTATTCTTTTTCACACTGTTTGCCCAGTATATAAAGAAGTTGCATTTACACAATAACTCCTCAAAATTATAATAAAATTCTTATTAGTAGTTTAAAAAAAGAAATGTATAAGTATTGACTTACCTAAAATATTTCGATAAGAATATTCAATCTAACCATTGATACAGGTAGTCTAGCAACTGAAACTATTCAGGAGTTTAAATTACATTAAGGTCGATTTTTAGAGGGATGAGGAGGCAGGATATTTCTTTCTCACTTTATTTGTCTGTCTTTTGGTAAATAATGATGAATTATACTTCCTTTTTTTATTATTGTAAAATAATTCTGAAAGTCTTACCTGATACTACACCAACTCCATCATCACAGTCATAGTCAGAGACTTCACTATCACTTATTCTCTTTGACCCTATAAATAAAACAGATATAAATAAAATTGCTGATCACTGAGGGAAAAAGCCCTCACCAACCTGAAAAATAAATGAAAAAATTTTGAATGGAACTTGAAAATAAATACAAATAGAAGGAAAATCACTTCTAGCTCACAAACATATTTTTACATATATTTCATGATGTAGGTGAATTATTCTTGAGTTCTTGAAATTAATCACAAAAAGCTTGTATATGGTTTAAAACTTGAAATAATATTAAATATAAAATAATATATGTAAGTGATTTGACTCTGACTGATAAAATCTATTGGACAAATTGCTAAGCCAAAATAGTTAAGTCAAGTCAGTTTTAGATGCTTTTAGACCAAGACACTTAAGTTTAAGTAAATTTCAAAACATAAACAACATGTTATTTCAAAAGCATTCATGTGCTTTTTCTAATATGCATGTCTAATAAACAAAGTGTTCTCGATTATTTATTTTTCATACTTATAGAGAGGAAGCATCATTAAAAACATCTCAAATATCCATTTTAAACTATTAGTTTCGATATTTCTCTCTTGTTTTGAGAAGTTTGAAATAAAGCATCCACAAACTGAAAAATACATCTAAATTTTGAATTGTATTAAATTTCTTAAGAAATAGCCTAAGACAGAACAGTAATGATTATTATAATTTACGAGCGCCATGTGTATGTTTTTGTTACAAAACAAATCTGTAACAAAATTTTAAAATGTTAATCTTGTTCTGCAAAAATAGCATTGATCTGAATTAAGCAGAACTTTGATGGCTAAAACAGATTGTCTTCACAGTTATAAAATACATCACATATATAAACATGTTATATTTTATTTTTTAATATATCTTTTGACTACATATGTTTCAGCAATAGGCATACCCTACACAATAGATAAAGTGTTGCTATTTCAAAAAAGTGACTTTTTTTGTCTACTTACATTACATGCTACTCATTAGACAGACTAAACTCAGTTATCAGAAAATAAATGCTTCCCCATAGGTTTATAAAACATTGAGAGCTCACATTGTATAATATGTCTAAAGGAGCAATATTTAAACATTGCAGGAATGCTCTTCAATATTAGAAATACTCTACACACTCTTTTTTTTGTTGTTTATTTTTAACCCTTGCCCTCTTGGTAGTGGAAGAATCTTTGTTGCCATGAATTGCACTCTTATTTTTTCTCCTTTTCATGGTAGGTAGAAGAAAATCATTTGTTTTGAACATGTGGCCCCCCTGAATAAACTATTTTCCTTCTAAATCCTTATGTCATTAAACTTTAGACTCAATCAAATCTGGGACTTTTATAGCTCCAATGATATGCAAACTGTAATACTATGACAACATCCCAATGGACTGGGCATAAAAGGGTTTATAGAATTTGGACAAGCAATCTAAACAGACACAGAAGACAGGAGGGACAACACAGATGAAGCTATTGAGAGATTTAAAAATTGTTACCAGTTTATAAAAGGTTTCACCTTGTAACTGCTCAAGAACAGTGAAATGATTCGGTTAATATGCCAAGTTCACTACAGAGCATAAAGATTACATGGCATTTATTGGTTAAATATCAGATCTGCCACTGGTGTAAGATAATGACACCAGTAAAAAATGTAGTTCATTTTATCTGTCTTTGTAAGTGGTCTTGTTAGCATGACAGCATGGGACTGAGGGAAGGGAATGTATGTGGTTTGTGCAGGTTTCTCCTTTCCTAATCTTATTGATTAAAGTCTTCATGGAAATCTTGATCTATTTTGCTATTAATTCTAGAGAGGTTAAATATAGTATTATTTTCTATTTGGATCTTGTCTTTTCACATTATAATGAATTCAAAAACTTAGGTTTAATGTTATTGAGTGTACTGAGTTTCCTTTTTAAAAGTAGTGTTTGCAATGTCTTTTTAAAGAAATTTTCCTGAACTTATAAGCAGAGAGATATTTTTGTATACTGTCTGCTAAAAGTTTAAATTTTCCTTTTATCATTTACATAATCATCTGTCTTGACCAGGGTTTATGTATGGTATAAGAGATGATGCAAGCTCGCTTTTTCCACATGGAAATACATCCCAGCATTGTTTATTTACTACTTCCACCTATCTCCATAGATATTTACCATACATCGTTAAATCTAAGACAGCACTGAATGAATAATACATGACAATTGCAGAGATAAGAGATCCTTAAAAACTGTTCATTAGAGGACCTGAAGATGGCAGCGGAGTAAGCGGATGCACAGTATAGCAATACTATAATAGTAGGGGATTTCAATACCCCACTAACATCACTAGATAGATCCTCAAGAAAGAAAATTAACAAAGAAACAGCAGACTTATTAAACACACTAGATCAACTCGATTTAATAGATATCTTCAGAACCTTTCACCCTAAAGCAGCAGAATATACATTCTTTTCAAGTTCTCATGGTACATTCTCTAGGATAGACCACATATTAGGGCACAAAAGTGGTCTCAACAAATTTAAGAAGATGGAAATCATATCAAGCACTTTCTCCGATCACAATGGCATGAAACTAGAAATGAACCACAACAGAAAAGCTCAAAAATTCTCAAACACATGGAAACTAAATAGCAGGTTGTTAAATAACGAATGGGTAAACAATGAGATCAAAGAAGAAATAAAAAAATACCTAGAAACAAATGACAATGAGCATACAACAACTCAAAATTTATGGGATACAGCAAAAGCAGTACTGAGAGGGAAGTTCATAGCACTACAGGCACACTTTAAGAAGCTAGAAAAAGTTCAAATAAACAACTTAACCCTGCATCTAAAAGAACTAGAAAAAGAACAGCAAGTAAAGCCCAAATGTAGTAGAAGGAAGGAAATAATAAAGATCAGAGCAGAAATAAATGACATAGAGGCTAAAGAAATAATACAGAGGATCAATGAAACTAGGAGCTGGTTCTTTGAAAAGGTAAACAAGATCGATGAACCTTTAATGAGACTCACCAAGAAAAAAAGAGAGAGGACTCAAATAAATAAAATTAGAAATGAGAGGGGAGAAATAACAACTGACACAACAGAAATACAAAGGATTGTAAGAAAATACTATGAAGAACTGTACGCCAAAAAACTAGACAACCTAGATGAAATGGACAAATTCCTTGAAACATAATATCTTCCAAAAATCAATCTGGAAGAATCAGAAAACCTAAACAGACCGATTATACCAAATGAGATCAAAACAGTTATCAAAAAACTCCCAACAAAGAAAAGTCCAGGGCCTGATGGCTTCACAAGTGAATTCTACCAACTATTCAAACAAGAACTAACTCCTATCCTTCTCAAACTATTTAAAAAATTCAAGAGGAAGGAAAACTTCCAAGCTCCTTTTATGAGGTGAGCATAATTCTGATTCCAAAACCAGACAAAGACAACACAAAGAAAGAAAATTATAGGCCAATATCTCTGATGAATATAGATTCTAAAATCCTCAACAAAGTATTAGCAAACCAGATCCAACAATATATGGAAAAAATCATACACCATGACCAAGTGGGATTTATTCTGGGGAGGCAAGGCTGGTACAATATTCGTAAATCAATCAATGTGATTCATCACATAAACAAAAAGGAGAAAAACCACATGAAAATTTCAATAGATGCAGAAAAAGCATTTGATAAAATCCAGCACCCATTCATGGTCAAAACTCTCAGCAAAGTGGGAATACAGGGAACATACCTCAACATGATAAAAGCCATCTATGACAAACCCACAGCCAACATCATACTCAATGGGCAAAAATTAAAAGCAATCCCCTTAAGATCAGGAACAAGGCAGGGGTGCTCCCTTTCACCACTCTTATTCAACATAGTTCTGGAAGTCCTAGCCACAGCAATCAGACAAGAAGAAGAAATAAAAGGCATTCAAGTTGGAAAAGAAGAAGTAAAACTATCATTATTTGCAGATGATATGATATTGTATATAGAAAACCCTAAAGTCTCAGTAAAAAAACTACTGGACCTGATAAATGAATTCAGCAAAGTGGCAGGATATAAAATCAATACACAGAAATCAGAGGCATTTTTATATGCCAACAATGAACAGTCAGAAGAGAGATTAAGGAAACAATCCCCTTCACTATTACAACCAAAAAAATAAAGTACCTAGGAGTAAACTTAACCAACGAGACTAAAGACTTGTACTCAGAAAATTATAAAACATTGATAAAAGAAATCAAGGAAGATACAAACAAGTGGAAGCATATAGAATAAACATCATTAAAATATCTACATTACCTAAAGCAATCTATAAATTCAATGCAATACCAATTAAAATACCAATAACATACTTCAAAGACATAGATCACATATTCCAAAAATTTATATGGAACCAAAAAACCCACTACGAATAGCCTCAGGAATCTTTTTTTTTTTTTTCCCCTGTATTTTTCTGAAGCCGGAAACAGGGAGAGACAGTCAGACAGACTCCCGCATGCACCCGACTGGGATCCACCCGGCATGCCCACCAGGGGGCGACGCTCTTGCCCACCAGGGGGCGATGCTCTGCCCCTCTGGGGCGTCGCTCTGTTGTGACCAGAGCCACTCTAGCACCTGGGGCAGAGGCCGAGGAGCCATCCCCAGCGCCCGGGGCCATCTTTGCTCCAGTGGAGCCTTGGCTGCGGGAGGGGAAGAGAGAGACAGAGAGGAAAGAGAGGGGGAGGGGTGGAGAAGCAGATGGGCGCTTCTCCTGTGTGCCCTGGCCGGGAATCGAACCCTGGACTGCTGCACGCCAGGCCGACGCTCTACCACTGAGCCAACCGGCCAGGGCCTAGCCTCAGGAATCTTAAAAAAGAAGAATAAAGTGGGAGTATTACACTTCCTGATATCAAGTTATACTACAAGGCCATTGTACTCAAAACAGCCTGGTACTGGCATAAGAACAAGCATAGATCAGTGGAACAGAACAGAGAACCCAGAAATAAACCTACAGCTCTATGGACAACTGATATTTGACAAAGGAGGTAAGGAAATACAATGGAGTAAAGACAGCCTCTTTAACAAATGGTGTTGAGAAAATTGGACAGCTACCTGCAAAAAAATGAAACTAGATCACCAGTTTACACCACTCACAAAAATAAACTCAAAATGGATAAAAGATTTAAATTTAAGCTGTGAAACCATAAGCATCTTAGAAGAAAATATAGGCAGTAAGCTCTCCGACATCTCTCGGAGCAATATATTTGCTGATTTATCTCCACGGGGAAGTGAAATAAAAGACAGGATAAACAAATAGGACTGTATCAAACTAAAAAGCTTTTGCACAGCTAAAGACAATAAGAACAGAATAAAAAGACAAACTACGCAATGGGAGAATATATTTGACAATACGTCTGATAAGGGGTTAATAAACAAAATTTATAAAGAATGTGTAAATCTCAACATCAGGAAGACAAACAATCCAATCAAAAAATGGGAGGCCTGACCTGTGGTGGCACAGTGGATAAAGCGTCTACCTGGAAATGCTGAGGTCGCCAGTTCGAAACCCTGGGCTTGCCTGGTCAAGGCACATATGGGAGTTGATGCTTCCTGCTCCTCCCCCCCCCTTCTCTCTCTGTCTCTCCTCTCTTTCCCTCTCTGTCTCTCTCTCTCTCCTCTCTAAAAATGAATAAATAAATAAAAAATTTTAAAAATGGGAAAAAGAAATGAATAGACACTTCTCCAAAGAGGACATACAGATGGCCAATAGACATATGAAAAAATGCTCAACAGCACTAATCATTAGAGAAATGCAAATTAAAACCACAATGAGAGATCATCTCACACCAGCCAGAATGGCGCTCCTCAATAAAACAACACAGAATAAGTGCTGGTGAGGATGTGGAGGAAAGGGAACCTTCCTGCACTGCTGGTGGGAATGCAGACTGGTGCAGCCTCTGTGGAAAACAGTATGGAGATTCCTCAAAAAATTGAAAATCGAACTGCCTTTTTTTTTTTTTTAATAATTTTATTTTTTTAATGGGGTGACATCAATAAATCAGGATATATATATTCAAAGATAACAAGCCCAGGTTATCTTGTCGTTCAATTATGTTGCATATCAGAAAAAACCGAACTGCCTTTTGACCCAGCTATCCCACTTTTAGGAATATACCCTAAGAACACCATAGAACGGCTCCAAAAGGAGAAATGCACCCCCATGTTTGTGGCAGCATTGTTCACAATAGCGAAGATCTGGAAACAGCCCAAGTGTCCATCAGAGGACAAGTGGATTAAAAAGCTTTGGTACATATATACTATGGAATACTACTCAGCCATATGACATGATAACATCGGATCATTTACAATAATATGGATGGACCTTGATAACATTATATGGAGTGAAATAAGTAAATCAGAAAAAACTAAGAACTATATGAATCCATACATAGATGGGATATAAAAATGAGACTCAGAGACATGAACAAGAATATGATGGTAACGGGGGTGGGGGGGTGGGGGTAGGGGGCAGGGGGCGAGGAAGGAGAGAGGGGTGGGGGAGGGGAGGCGCACAAAGAAAACCAGATAGAAGGTGAGGGAAGACAATTTGACTTTGGGTGAGGGGTATACAGCATAATCAAATGTCAAAATAATCTGGAGAAGTTTTCTCTCAACATTTGTACCCTGATTTATCAATGTCACTACATTAAATTTAATAAAAATAAAAAAACAAAAAAAACCCCTGTTCATTAGAGATGTGCTTATTTTAAAAAAAATTTTCAAATGTATAGGTGCAATTTATCTTTCTTTAATTGACATAGTAACATTCTAAATAAAATTTTTTAAATTTTTTATTTATTTATTTTAGTGAGGAGGGAGAGAGAGAGAGAGAGAGAGAGAAAGAGAGAAAGGGTCAACTCCTATATGTGCCTTGGCCAGCAAGACCATGGTTTCAAACCAGTGACCTCAGCAATCCAGGTCGATGCTTCATCCACTGTGCCATATGTGTCAGGCAAAAAAAGTAGATTACATTATGTCAATTCTTTAACAGTCATCTAAAAATCAAACTATTGAATAGTATCAATATATTAATAATTAATAATCATGGATATAATAGAGGAATGTGAATTGTTAGGTGCAGAATTCCTTATTTAACCATGAGATTAAACTTGTTAATTGTGTAGTTTGATTCTTTGGTATCTCCCCTAATGTTTTATTTGTTTGACCAAGAAATGAATGAGAACAAATTATATTGGAATTATATTGTTGATGTTTTTCTCTAGTTTTACTTTATGTTTATTAATTCTATTCATGCAAGCAAGTTTAAAATTATTTCAATAGATGTAGAAAAACAAATTGAAACATTTTACCCCATCAATGATAAAATGTTTCAGCAAAGTAGTAATAAAGAAACTTCCTCAAGTTTATAGAGGGCAGGTACATAACTTACAGCTAATTATACACTTAATTGGAAAATATAGAATGCATTTCCCCAAGACAAAGAATAAGCCAGGGATGTTTATTTTAGCCCAATCTATTCAATACTGTACTTAAGTAACAGAAAATGCAGTAAGAAAAATAAATGAAAGGTATACAGATTGGAAAGCAAGAATAACATAATCGTGTAAATTAAAAACCCTAAGGAAACTTATTAAGACTAACAAGTAAATTTAGCAGATTGCAAATTACATGGTCAATATATAAAAGGAATTGTATTTCTTAGAAAACAGCAGTTAAGAATTGGAAAATTAATTTCAAAGTCACTGTTATCTACAAGACTATCCAAACACAAAATTTTTAGAAATACATTTCACAAAAAAATGTGCAAAACAGGTATGCCCAAATCACAAAATACTGCTGTGTTCGTTTCCTAGGGATGATGTAACAGAGTATCAAAAACTGGGTAGATTGTCCCACTGTGTAACAGAAATTTATTGTCTCACATTTTGGAGGGCAGAAGTCCAAAATCAGGGGATAAGCAGTGCCACACTCTTTCTGATGACTCTAGGGAATAATCCTTCCCTTCCCTCGTCTCTTCCAGGTTCTGGTGTTTGTCAGCAATCCTTGACATTCTTTCCCTTATAGATGCATCACTGCAGTCAAATTGGCATTTTCTCCAAGTGTCTTCATTTTGTCTTCCTTCTGTGCATGTCTACTTTTCATAAGTGTCCAAATTTCTACTTTTTATAAGAAAACCAGTCATATTGGGTTAGAGCCCATCCAAATGACCTCAAAATTGAAAATTCGATGACCTCTGAAAGACTCTATTTCTAGTTAAGGTCACATTCTGAGGTACTGGGAATTAGGTAGGACTTCAGTGACATATTTTGAGGAGGACAATTCAACTCATAATAACTGCTAACAAACTAAAAACATTTAAATAAATGGAAAGGCTTTAGTGCAAAGTTAGAAGCCAGGTATTATTGGAATAACATGGTCAGGGTGCTGAGAAAAAATAAAAGTCATTCTAGACTTTTATATATGCTTAAACTTTCTATAAGGAATAAACGCAAAGACAACAATGATAACAATTACTAACTTGAGGCAGAGGTTAAATTATGGTATTAATATGTTAAATAATACAAGGAAGGTTATGAGTTAGATTTTTAAATTTTTATATGATTTGGAAAAGAAGTAGAGAGGTTAATTAATGTTACTTTGTTAAATGTGCATGTTATAATTTCAATAGTCACTATTAAATACTGTAGATAAAAAGCAGAGTGCACAGAATAATAGTATGATATGTCACTGTTAGAAAAAAATAATTATCTTCATGAATGTTTGAGTATGCACAGAATATGATTTTGTTTATTCATAGTGTGTTTTTATTTACCTGAATTTTGCCAAATGATTTTCTTACTCTTGAAATAATGATGTCTTTTTATTCCATTTTAGTTTAATATGGTGAATAACATTACATTAATTTTCAAATGCTAAATATTGCATTACTAGATAAACACCTATTGGTCACACTATATTACCTTTTCTATGTATTATAGCAGGGGTCCCCAAACTGCGGCCCCCTGAGGTCATTTATCCGGCCCCCGCCGCACTTCCAGAAGGGGCACCTCTTTCATTGGTGGTCAGTGAGAGGAGCACATTGACCATCTCATTAGCCAAAAGCAGGCCCATAGTTCCCATTGAAATACAGGTTAGTTTGTTGATTTAAATTTACTTATTCTTTATTTTAAATACTGTATTTGTTCCCGTTTTGTTTTTTTACTCTAAAAGAAGATATGTGCAGTGTGCATAGGGATTTGTTCATAGTTTTTTTATAGTCCGGCCCTCCAGCAGTCTGAGGGACAGTGAACTGGCCCACTGTGTAAAAAGTTTGGGGACCCCTGTATTATAGAATTTAATTTGCTATATCATTCTAAATTTAATTTTCTAAATTGGCTAAAATATATATAAGGTGTGCATATTTTTTTAACTACATTTTTGTCAGGTGTCAGTCAATATCAAGATAATGCTTGAGTCATAAAAGAACTTGGGAAATATTCTCAACGTTACAGTTTTCTAGAAGAGTCTGTGTAGTTATTATGTAGCTATTATATTTTCCTTAAGTGTTCGGTAAATTTCATTGGTGAAGTCATCTGGGCCTTGAATTTTCTTTGTGGGCAAGTTTTTAACCACACATTCTTTTTCTTAAATAAATATTGAAATATTCAAGTTATTTCTTAGTTAACCTCTAGTTTCTGTCTTTAAAGGACATTTTAGATTTCATCTATGTTGTCATGTGTATTAGCATAAAGTTATTTAAAATTTTTTTTTACTATCCTCATAATATTTGTAAAATCTGACTACAGCTGTCCATTTCCTAATATTGGTAATTATTGTGTTTTCTCTATTTCTTTCTTTTTATTTTTTTTCTGATCATTATTCTTATAAGTTTATCAGTTTTATTAATCTCAGATTCAATCTTTGGTTTCATTAATTTTCTTTTATTTTAATTTTCCCATTGATTGATTGAGGGAGAGAGAGAGAGAAGGGGGAGGGAGGAAAAGAGAGATGCATTAACTCATTGTTCCACTTTAATTGTTCCATTTAGTTGTGTAGTCATTGATTGCTTCTCATAAATGCACTGATTGGAGATCAAACCCAAGACCTTGGTGTGCTAGGGGTACATTTTATCCACTGAGCAATCCAGCCAGTAACTTACTTTTCTTGATTGCTTTTCTGTTTTTATTTCACTGATTTCTGTCCTAACTTTTATTATTCCCTTTCTTCTATTTAATTTAGGCTTAATTATGCTATCTTTTTATATTTTGTAAAGGTGAAAATAGGTCATTGACTTGAAACATTTCATTTCTTTTGGTTAACAAGTGCTCATTGCTATTCATTTCATCCAAATTTCTGCTTTCATTGCATTCCATGAATTCTGATATTTTGTATATTCATTTCATCCAGTTCAATATAATTTAACTTGTCGTTGATTTATTTGCTCGTGGTTGTTTAGAAGTATGTTATTTAATTTCTAAGTACTTGAAGATTTTCAAAAAATGATTCTGTTATTGATTTCTAATTTAATTATATTGAGGTCAGATAACATACTCTGTATGACTTAGATTCTATTAAATTTATTGAGACTTATTTGGCCAGTTTGGGGTTTATCCTGGTTAATGTTCTAAAGGCATAGGAAGAAATATATATGTGTGTGTAATGTTTTATAAATGTTAACTGGGTCAAAGTAGTTGATAAGTTTGTTCAGGCCCTGGCCGGTTGGCTCAGCGGTAGAGCGTCGGCCTGGCACGTGGGGGACCCGGGTTCGATTCCCGGCCAGGGCACATAGGAGAAGCGCCCATTTGCTTCTCCACCCCCCCCTCCTTCCTCTCTGTCTCTTTCTTCCCCTCCCGCAGCCGAGGCTCCATTGGAGCAAAGATGGCCCGGGCGCTGGGGATGGCTCCTTGGCCTCTGCCCCAGGCGCTAGAGTGGCTCTGGTCACAGCAGAGCGACGCCCCGGAGGGGCAGAGCATCGCTCCCTGGTGGGCAGAGCGTCGCCCCTGGTGGGCGTGCAGGGTAGATCCCGGTCGGGCGCATGCGGGAGTCTGTCTGACTGTCTCTCCCCGTTTCCAGCTTCAAAAAAAGGAAAATTAAAAAAAAAAAAAGTTTGTTCAAATATTCTGCAGTATTACTTATTTTCTGTCTCCATCTTATATGAATATTTAAGAAATGAGTATTAAAATCTGACAGTAATTGAGATTTAATCTATTTTTTGTCATTTTATCTCTGTATTTTTTTAAGTTGAGATGTAATTTATAACAAATTTAAGTGTATAATTCAATAATTCTCAGTAAAATTTAAGAGTTGAATAAATGTCATCATAGTTCAATTTTAGAACATTTCCATCATCCTGAAGAGAATCCTCACATTCATTTGTAGTCACTCTCCCTGCTTACCCCTGATTAGACAACTGTTAATCTAATCTCTATATATACATTTGCCTTTTTTTATACATGATAAATAAATAGAATCATACAACAGTTGGCCTTTGTATCTGGCAATTTTTAAGATAATATTTTTTAGGTTCAACTACGCTGTATTATGTATCAATAGCAAAATCAATTCCTTGTTATTTAAAGTTATCCACTGTATGGATATCTCATTTTATTTAACCATTTGCATATGATGGATATTTGGACTATATCTACTTTTAGACCTTTATGAATAGTGCTACTGTAAATATCCATGTCCAAATCTTTGAATAACACTCACTTTGAATACCTTGGTGTATACCAATGGGAGAATTGCTGGGCCATATGATAAAGTTACTTTTAATGTTTTAATAAACCACCAACTTGTTTTCCAAAGGACTATATATACCATTTCACATTTCCATTAGCAAATACATGAGAATTCCAACTTCCCAACAGGCTTGCTAAAATTTGTAGATACAAGTTCTTTGTCAAATATATAATTTGCTAATACTTTCTCCTAGTCTATGGCTCATCTTTTAATCTTCCTTAATGGGTCTTGAGCACAGATATTTAAAATTTTGATAAAGAACATGTTATTACCTTGTTATTTTATAAATTGTGCTTTTGGTGTTATATTAAAGAAACCTCTAATTAACCCAAGGTAATGAAGATTTTTCTCCTATGTTTTCATCTACAGATTTTTAGTCTTGGCTTACAGTTAAACTTTATGATCTATTGTAAGTTAATTTTGGGGTAGGGTCTAAATTAACCTTTTTGCATGTAGATAGTCAATTTTTTCAACACTATTAATTAAAAAGATGATTGTTTACCCCATTGATTGCATCTCTGTTGAAAATCAATTGACCATAGCTTCCAGTCAACATGGTGGCTTAGGTATATGTGGTACTCACATCCTCCCACAACCACATCAAAATTACAACTAAATTATGGAACAACCACCATTCAGAGTTGCCTGAAACTGGGCTGAAAGTAAGTCCTACAACTAGGGAATTACAGAAGAAGCCACATCAAGACTGATAGGAGAGACGGAGACAAGAACAGGCTGGTCCAACAGCCACATGTAGCAGATAAAAATCAAGAAGGATATCTCAGCTGTGGCAGTACTTCCCTGAGAAGTTAGGGGTTCCACAGCAGGCCCCTCAGCCCAGGGTTTCAGCACCAAGAAGAGATATCTCCATTACTTCTGGCTACAAAAACAAGCAGGGATTGTAGCTGAGTGATATAAAGGGCACTGGAGTCCTTGGCATCTCCTCTTAAAAGGCCCACATGTATAGACTTACTCAAACTCACTTTCTCTGAGCTCCAGTGTTGGGGCAGTAGTTTGAAATGAACTAGGGAACCTATGGGGCAGAACGGAATTGTCCCACATCAAGATGAGAACTGGGGGAGGGGGAAGCTTTCTGCCAGATTAAAGTGCTGGAAAAGTCATTATTACCTTTCTGAGACAGCCTCCTAACTACCCAACAGAGAGAGCAAGTGGGCACCATATCTGAGATCAAAGTGTTCCCCCTACCTTCGTGACTACCTGAGACCTGCCCCACCCACTTATGAGCCAATCCAAGCTGTTTTCAGCAGCTTTTTATACAAATGGCCTGTCTTGATTCACGTTTTAGATGTCCTAAAATCTCTCAAACAAGCAGCATCTGGCCTTGGCATGCCCCATATCTGTCATTAAGTGGCCACAGGGCCAGCACTAGCAGCAACTGGCTTTGGTTTACAGCTTGGCCTCACCTGGGTATCTCCAAGCGTAGCACAAGCATTAGTCATGTGAAGATTGCTTTGTAGCTCATGCTGGGTGGCCCTCAGTTGAACACAGGAAAAATACAGATGGTGGCTAACCTTGGCTGGCACCTCTTGAGAGGTCTTAGAGCTAGCACACTCAGTAGATAGCTTAAGACCGCATTCAAGTACCACCCAACTACTTCCACGAGTGACACACTCAAGGGGCAGACTCAGTAGGCACCACAGCCCTGATGAAGTACAGTAAGTCCTGTTCTGTGGGGTGTGCCCCTGCACAGTTGATACTGCACGGTGGTTAGTGGTCACAGCCAGTCCTTCCAGCTGATTGGCCTGTGGGCAAATCCCTCCATTGATATGCCAATAGCAATCAAGGCTCAACTACAACAGGAGGGTGTACAAAGCCTACACATGGGTGGTATACCTGGAGTGTCCACTATAAGGGAAAAGAGAACATCATTATACATCCAATAGACATTAAGTAGATAATAAAATGTTATTATGAACTATTTTATGCAAGTATTATTTTTAAACTTGGAAAAATGTTCAAATTACAAGAATAATGCTACTTAACAAAAGTGATACAAAAAGGTACAAAATTCTGAAGATTTTCAAATCTAGTAGAGAAACTGCAATTTTAAATCATAACCTACATACAAAAGAATTGCCAATTCTGATGATTTTAATGGTGAATACTTCTGTACATTTAAAGAAAAGTAATACCAATAATGTACATATTTTTTTAAAACAACAGAAAATCAGGGTATATTTCCAAACACTTTTTCTAAGATCAGCATAATATTAAAACAAAACTTGCCTGACCAGGCGGTGGCACAGTGGATAGAGAGTCGGAGTAGGATGTGGAGGACCCAGGTTTGAGACCTTGAGGTGGCCAGCTTGAGCACGGGCTTATCTGGTTTGAGCAAGGCTCACCAGCTTGAGCCCCAGGTCGCTTTCTTGAGCAAGGGGTCACTTAGTCTGCTGAAGCCCCCCAGTCAAGGCACATATGAGAAAGCAATCAATGAACAACTAAGGTGGTACAACAAAGAACTGATGCTTCTCATCTCTCTCTCTCTCCCTATCTGTCCCTCTCTCTGACTCTGTCTCTGTCACAAAATAAATAAATAAATAAAATTACAAAAACAAAACTTGACAAAAATATTACAATAAAAAGAGCATCAAATGCCAAAAGAAAGATATTTCCTAAATGTTTTATGAAGTCAGTAAGACACTGATAACGAAAGCTAATACGGATGTTACCAAAAGACCATCTCTCTCACTCATGAATATGGCTGCAAAATTCTATATATAATATTAGCAGACCAAATACTGAGATAAGAAAAATAATTATGTATTGTGAGATAGCTGTGTTTATTATAAGAATGCAAAATTACTTTAGAATGTAAAAATCAATGTAATTTAAAAAATAAGAAAATGAAAACCAAGGTATAGCAATTTGAAAGAAAAAGGAAAAGTGTCATTCTTCACAAAGGACATAATACTGCAAATCAAAATTCAAAATAATGTATAGCTAGGCTTCACTTAATATTAATAAATAATTTTTATTTCTGTATATAAGCATCAATTTAAATCAATTCCTAGTTATATGTTTAATAAATAAAAACTGTACACTGAAATCTATAAATATATCATCTAGAGATATAAAAACCTATGGAATGGAATTCTTCCCACTCCAGGAAGATATTTTAGCTCTCCCCAACTTGATCAATGTAATTTAAATCAAAATCCCCCAAGGGGATTTTGGAAAGTCATTATTTGATATTCAATTTATTTGTAAGTGAAAAAGATTAAGATATTATTCTTGAACAACCATGAAGATTAATAACAAAGTTGAGTTAATTATATTACCAAATACCACAATTTATTATGCAGCTAAAGTAATTATGACAGTTTGATATTGGCATAAGAAGAGAAAATAAGTCAGTCAGAGAAAGAGAAGTACCATATGATTTAACTTATATGTGGAATCTAGAGAACAATATAAACAAAACAGACAAAATAGAAACAGACTCACAGATACAGAGAACAGAATGATGGTTTCCAGAGAGGCTGGGGGCTGGGGACTGAGTGAAAAAGGTGAAGAAATTGAGAAGTACAGATTGGAAGTTACAAAATAGTCATGTGGATGTAAAGTACAGCTTATAAAATATAGTCAGTAATACTGTAGTAACTATGTATGGTGCCCATTGAGTACTGGAAATATCAGAGGAAACACTTTGTAAAATATATGGTTGGCTAACCACTATGCTGTACAGCTAAAACTAATACAAACTAATAATATTGAAATCCAACAGTAATTTAAATTTTTAATAAAATAATAATTTTTAATTACAAATTTTAAATTTTAAAAATATTAAAAGATGAACATCAAAAAAAAGAGAGAAAGGAATAGAGTTCAAAAGCTTAAACACATATACATAGTCTTTTTAATAAATGTGATGGCTCAATGAATATCCATTGCTTAAATGAGTTTTGATCCCTACCTCCCACAATATACAAAAATCAATTGCAGATGAATTACATCCATTTAATGAAAGGAAAAAGAACTATTCTAGATAAAAACATAGGAACATATTATGATCTCCAAGAGAATAAATATTTTTAACATCACACCAAAAAACCAGTAGCACCAAAAAAATTAAAAACTAAAATACATTAACATTAAAAACTTCCCATTAAAAAAATCCAATTAAAGAGTGGAAAGGCAACCTTAGAGTAGAATACATTTGCAATACATTTATCTTATAAAAAATTCAAATCTATACTTTAAAAAGTCTCATAAATCAATTAAAAGAACACAAAGGAAAACTAGGCAAGAAATTTAATTAAACTCTTCATATAAACAAATAAATAAATGGTCAATTAACCTATGAAAAATTATTAGAGAAAAGCATATTAAAGCCACAATGAGATAACAGTACATATCTACCTGAATGGATGATGAAAAACACTAAAAATACCAATTATAAAAATGAAGAGAAACTCAAACCCTCATTCACTGTTGCAGGATGTATTAAATCCATACAGCTGTGGAAACTGTTTAAAAGTATCTACTGCAATTGAATATATGCATAGTCTATTACCCATCTATTTTACTATTAGATACATTCATAGCAAAATGGACAATAATGATTAACAAAAAGGTATATGTAACAATGTTCACAAAAGCACTTTTAGGAACAGCCAAAATCTAAAGGCAAACTATCAATCAATTGTACATTTTTAAAAATTAATTAAACAATTCAATTCCCAAAGCCAGTGATTTTAACTACTTATACATTAGAGCTTTCTAGGAAGGCATCTAATAAACAACTCTATGTCAAATTTTGTAAATAGTTTAGTTCAGATTCAAAAGCCAAGATAACCAACTCCTTTGTATAGTGATTACCTCTGAGCAAGGCATAGGAATTCACATAGAAAAATAGGTTTCATAGCCTACCCAAAAATAGGATAAACTGTTGTATATTTATAGAAAGAAACTGTATATAGCAATTGTAATAAGTTGAATTTATACACAACAATACTGATGCATCTCATAAACATCCTGGTAAGAAAAAAAACCAGATGTGAACTAATATACTGTATAATACCACTTCTATAAAATTTATATATGTGTGTGAGTATTCCATTTATAATAAGTGAAATAATGAGCAAAACTAGTCTATGGTATTTGAAGTCAGCATAATTGTTACCGTGGTTGGGTAACAATGGCTCAATTGGTTCAAGAGTGAGACTTGACTTATCTCTTTATGTGGGAAATCATTCAAAGGTCATAATCAAAGTTGAAAGGACTCCCATCTCAAAAATATTTTTTAAATATTTATATTAACCATAAGATCCATGAGAAAATTATTTTTAGAATGGCTTCAGGCCCTACCAGTTGGCTAAGTGGTAGAGCATTGACCCCACATGGGGATGACCCGGGTTTGATTCCTGATCAGGGCACACAGGTGAGGCAATGGAGCCATCCTCAATGCCTGGTCTCAACTTGTTCAAAGTGAGACATGGATATAGGAGGGGAAGAGAAAGAGAGAGAAGGGGGAGAAGGAAGAGTAGAGAAGCAGATGGTTGCTTCTCCTGTGTGCCCTGACCAAGAATTGAACTCAGAACTTCCACATGCTGGGCTGACGCTCTACCACTTAGCCAACAGGCCAGGGCCAAAGCAAAACATATTTATAAATAAATAAAATATTTACTATCTATATAAAGAAAATCCTTTAAAAAGGTCCTTGTAATCAATAAATCTTTAAATAATTGTTATATTTATTCATTTATACTCTAACTGAACATGCCATTGATGAGTAATATATCCTTAGCCAATGGTCCTTAATTTGACTATTCCTAAGTATTATTTCCTAATCTTTCTTTCTTTTATGCATATGTAACTGTTTTTGCCTATCTTCACTCCTACACTATGCTAATAAATTATGGTAACATTTTAGTGTAAAACATGAAATTTAGCCATAAGTTCAATATTGAGAATTTCATTAGTTCGGACATGATACAACATGAAGCCATTATATTACCCATGGGTAAATTTTAATGATTAAATAACAATAGAGCCATTTGAGGATAGAAATATTAAAAGCTGCAAAACTGATTAAGTTAAATTAATTACATAAGAATCCATAATACATACAGCTAACCAGACTATACAGAACATGTAAACTATTCTTAATTAGCTACGGATGAAAAAGAGTGAAAATTGTTGGTAGATTTCAGTTTCAGATATTGAGAGTCATTAGACCTACTCCTTATTACAATAACAATTGAAGTAAATAAAGATAAGGACAATCTTGTAAGAAAGGGCAATGGTGGCTAGCATTAGGAGCCTATAAACTTCAACTATAAAAATTAGTATATAACAAGTTAATTAATAACCTTCATATAGTAACCCATCATCCTACATTGTGATTTACAGAGAATTATACTGCATAGATTACAGTGGTCAGAAAGATTAGACACTCTAAAATTAATAAATATAAAACTCATGGTAATGTAATTAATAAATTATTGCAACGAATAATATAAATGATGCCGTAATGGCAACTGCAAATAAGGGTGGGTGAGTGGGTGTTTATTCTGTGAGGAGACTGAAGAAAAATGAGTGCTATAAAATTAGTGTTCAATTAATACAATCAACATACAAGGGACTAATGAATATAAAATTCTAGTCATGAGCATGTTTAAAAGGAGAGAAGATAATTCTTTTCTTTCTCTAATTCTCTATTTGACTAACAGCCAAATAATTTATAATTTAATCCTCTATTCGTCAGGGTCCATACCATAATAGTTATTTGTTATATTGACAGGTATACTTCTCATGATTAATAAATAATATCACATTCAGGCTTATAAATTTATACTTCTGATGTTTGGTTAATGTTAATCACTTCTCCATTACTTAACAAAAAATGTTGCTAAACTTGGAACATGCTGATCCTATAAAGATGAAGTGACCCCATGAATACCATCCAAAGGAACAAGTACCCATCTCACGTTTCAATAATAGGTACATCAAGATATAACTTGAGTTGTAGGAGCCACAAGCCTACCTGAAGTCCACACAACTCTTAAGAGAGAGAATCGAAGTTTAAATTCAGTTTTGTCTGAGTAATGTTCAAGGTCATGGTTTCAACCACTACGTTATACTTGCTATTTTCCATATTCATAAAATACTTGCATAACAAAAGTTGAATTCATAATTTCAAGTATCTACACCAACATGACCAAATTCTACTATATTAGCTATCTCTCCCACATATTTAAGATTCTAAGCACTAAAATTAAAACATAACAGCATTTCATTTGGAGTCATACAATGGTGAATGAATAATATAGGTGTAACTTCATTTTAGTGTATCAAACAATTTAAAAGCTTCAATCATTGTTATGAAAACACTGAGATACATGTTAATACCCATAATGATATCTTCAAATTCTATGTTATATATATAATTCAAGATAATTCAATAAAGATATGATTACTGAAAACTTACTTTGCAACCTCCGTGTTGGGCTTTCTCCATGGAGCTGTCGTCGTGGCATATATGGAGAAGGATGGGGAAGTGGCAATGAAGAGACATCATGGGTCTGAAGTTTGTACCAATGTGGCTCATCATCTAATAATGCTGTTTCTAATTCAATTAAAATCTACAAAGCCAAGAGACAAAAGACTTATATACCAATAATATAGAAATTCTCTGAAATGGTCTCATAACTTTTATAATAATAACAGTAATGCTGTTAGATCGAAAGCAAAACCATGTTGCAAAATTTTTCACGTTTTGACAATAACTAAATAAAAAATAAATAATTATAACTTCTTAATGATTTAAAAAGTTTAAATATCGAAGATAGTTATTATACAGACCACTGATCAACCACCAAACAGCAGCTGCTAAATATGCTATTACAGAAATAACACATTATGAAAAGTCTGTAATAATAACTAATATGTGTATCATTCTATAATTTAAAAAGCATTCTCATTTTCATTCATTAATTTATCCTTTGCAATAACTTTAAATGGGAAGAAAAAATTAAATTAGAAGTGTCTAATGTGTATTAAAAACATGTTATATGTTATCTTAATTTTTAGAAAAAAAACTACTAGTTTGGTCTTTTATTCAACTTTTAGAGATAAGAATATCAAGGCTAAAAAAGGTTAAAAGAACCTGTCTAAGCTCACATGAACTGGTAAGTGATGGTTATAATATGAATGAAATAAAACTGTGTTCAACATATCTTGCTGCTAAGAATTCAAAACAGGAAAAATGTATTTTTTAAATCAATCATATTATAATACAGACTTAATAATATAACTACTTAATAAATTTGAAAAGGAAATAAGTCCATAGAAACAAATGACACTTTTTATTTCTTTTTAGGGTCACTAGCAAATATAACAGTGATCATGCTTAGGTACATGAAAACTGCTATATAATAAATCATTGCTTAGCTACAGGAGGTAAAGAAGCCAAAAAGCTATTCTTTCATACTTCCTAAATTTTCCCTAGTCATTTTCAAAGTATATACAATGTATTCAAATGTTTACATGCACACACACACTTAATCCTCATATTAACCTTGAATTTTAAACTACTATTGTTCCCACTTGGTTGAAGAGGAAACTAAAGCAGAAAGAGACTTAATAACTTGTTCAAAGACACAGACTAGGAAGTGAAAGTGTCACAAATATACACCCAGTTACTCCAGATTCTGCTCTTTACAATCAGGTTACCTTTCCTCCTAACTGGTTTACTACTCTGATTCCTCAACTACTGATGTTCAGTTTAATATTTCTATGCATTGTTGGTTTTCCCATGAGATTACCATTTAATTTACTCAGAAAAATCAATCACATTGAAAATGCTAAAAGCAGATAACTTGGTGTGTTACTAGCTGGGGTCTGCCTCTCATCCTGCCTATCTCCAATTAATTTATCTCCACATTACACTAAAAACACTTTTCTCAAATACAAATGCAATCTATAAACATTCTCTTTTTTAAAATCTATAATTGGTTCCCATTATCCACAGAATAAAACCAAGAGTTTTTAATGTGAAATATTAAGGGACATGATCTGGTGCCCGGTTAACCTTCAAGTCTCATTTCTTACTACTTTCCCTTCCAGTTTCTTGTCCAAGACCCCCTCAAACTCTAGTGTGTTGTTATTCCTTCTACAGAACTTTCACTCCCTTGACTTGGCTAAATTCTGCTTTCTCTGTGGAGACTTTCCTGGACCATTTCCCCTTCTCTGCACAGCAAGTATGTATTCCTGTTGCATTACCCTATAACACCATCTGCCATACTATTTTATAATTGCCTATTCACTCATCTGTATCCCCAATGGATTACTAATTCCATGAAGGAAGTAACATTCTGTATTCACCTTGAAGCATCAGTCCTACCATATTTCGAGCATATGACAAGCCTTAAAAAAATCTAGGAATAAGTGATTTAAAATAAAAAGTAGTAAAACTGGTTAAGAAAACTAAAATCATATATACATTATAAAGCAGCAATATATTTGTAAAATGCAAACCAACCTCTTATCATTTATCAATGAGACTAATGCAATAAAATAAATGTATAAAAGTTGTCACAGTATTTAGAACCATTGGTTTTTTTATGACATCAAAAAGTTTTGTCTTAAAATACAAAATAAATTCACTCCATTAACGAAATTATTCTTACTTTTCAGAGATTCAAAATATAAATTTTTCTGACAGTCATATAAACAAATATATCAGGATGACATATATAGTTTAAGTTTTAAAATAAATCCAGATACCTCTCCTAAGAATTCACTTTCTTCTTCTCGAACTCGAGCTTGATCCCAAAGGGTAATCTCCAACATCCGTTCCCGAAATTCTCTTCGGTGGACTGGAGAATAAATGAATGTTTGGTTCCATTTGGGTTCCAAAGTTTTCTTTACGGTTTTAGTTCTTCGCTTGTTTTTATCACTATGAAAAAAATATTAGAATACATGAACTTATATAAATCTTTAGTTTACCATAAAAGTATTAATGTAAAATTTCTCAAGAAAGAAGTCAAGTAGTTTTGCCACAAATTTACCATACATTACAAATATTATAATATTTAAAACTACTATTAAAAATTTAAAGTTGTATAATTATATAACATTATATGTATGACTTACTAATAATATTTCAATAAATCTAAAAATTTTTCATACTTAAATACATATTCTTTCTCAAAATCTAAATAAGACAAGACCATAGAATCTTATTTCTAAAATTTTTTAACATATTGCCCTTTTGGAAACCTTCCAAATCCTAATTAACAATAACATTACATCTACTACTCAAACCACAGATGTCTAATTGTACAAAAAATATAGTAAATTGTGATGTTCACAATTTCACATCCATATAGTATAGCTAATGAGCAACTATTATTACATTTTATCAAATTAATTTCTTACATACGAGAAGTATTTACTTGCTTATTTGACATTTAGCAGATCTTTTAAACCATTGCAAAATTATTTCTGTGTGAGTTGACCATTAAATCTGAGCTCGAAATGGAGGCTGGACATCCTGAAGATAGGATTTATATCTCAAAGGCTTCTGTGCTTTTTGAAAATCCATGCGTCTATCAAGTGAATGTTTTTAACTATGCATGACATTATATGCACATATATGTATGAATTATATACATGTATACATGTATTACTATATTATACTAAATATTGTCCACATTGGTAAATATATAAAAATAGAGATAAAAATTCAAATATTTCTTCTTACACCCCCTCTGGGTACATCGATTCTTTTGGAGCTCACTACTCTAGCTTATTAGGATGAATGGCTAAATAGTAATAAAGAAAATTATCTTAGAAGGAAAGGTTAAGTTATCTAGAAAGCCTATTTGATGTAAGAGGTGGACAATGAACTCCAAGTCGAACTGTATTAACTGCTACAGATTCTCTAAGCACAGCATAGTACTAACAGTGCTGGGAAACAGGAAGCAGGGAGAACTAAGAACAGATAGTCTCTCTGTATTGGGGGATATGTAATTTTTCCTCCTAGGTAAATACAGGGCTTGATGTTTTAATATAGATTTGATTAAATAATCAACATATATGATTCCAGAGCAGGGTTTTTTTGTATTTTTCTTTAGTTGGAAACAGGGAGGCAGACAGACTCCCGCATGCGCCTAACTGGGATCACCGGGCATGCCCACCAGGGGGTGATGCTCCGCCCATCCGAGCGTTGCTCTGTTGCAACCAGAGCCATTCTAGCGCCTGAGGCAGAGGCCATAGAGCCATTCCCAGGCCATTTTTGCTCCAATGGAGCCTTGGCTGCGGGAGGGGAAGAGAAAGACAGAAAGGAAGGAAAGGGGGAGTGGTGGAGAAGTAGATGGGCGTTTCTCCTGTGTGCCCTGGCCAGGAATCAAACCTGGGACTCCTGCACACCAGGCCGACGCTCTACCACTGAGCCAACTGGCCAGGGCCAGAGCAGATATTTTTAATGGGGCAGAAAACCATCTTAAAATAATATATCTTTGTTAATTTTTTTTTTTACAGAGACAGAGAGGGACAGATAGGAACAGACAGACAGGAAGAGAGGGAGATGAGAAGCATCAATTCTTCTTTGCAGCACCTTAGTTGTTTATTAATTGCTTTCTAAAATGTGCCTTGATGGGGGGGTGGATTACAGCAGAGCCAGTGACTTCTTGCTCAAGCCAGCGACCTTGGGTTCAAGCCAGCAACCATGGGGTCATGTCTATGATCCCACCCTCAAGCCAGTGACTCCCTGCTCAAGCTGGTGGCCCATGGTCAGGTTGGATGAGCCTGTGCTCAAGCTGGCAACCTCGGGGTTTCCAACCTGGATCCTCTGTGTCTCAACCCGAAGCTCTATCCACCGTACCACCCTCGGTCAGGATATCTTTATTCATTTTTAAGGGCTTGGAAAAAAAAACCAGGTGAGAGATTTTCATCTCTATTCAATTTTATAGGAAAAAACTGGTATTATAAATAAAATAGCAAACAAAGTAATAAAAATGATAATAAAACTATGATTCATGACTTATCTTACGCTCTTCCTTCAAAACTTTTAACTAATATTTATAAAGTACCTACTTATATTCCATCCATTAAAGAATGCATTCTGAGACCCTGTCAAGAGACAGTTCCTTCCATGAAGCCAGGAAGAAGCATTTGGTGGGGGAGCCTTGCTATCTAATTCAAGAACGGCTTATACTGCAATCTGAAAGGGAACAGAAGAATACGCCTTGGTTTCCTCTTAAAGGAGTAAAAAAACCTCTCTTCAAATGGCTATTTTAGAAGGAATTTCTACACTGGGTGAGAGGGAGGCTAGATATCTCTGAAGTTCTTGGAAGGCCACCATATATAATTATAACTGAATACAGCAAACCAAAGTTTAAGCTAGATTTAACAATCTAGTCATGGGTGTTCCCTTCCTCCCTTGTAGTTCCAAGTATATTCCTGCCCAAGGCAATCTAAGTTGTTAGAGAACTATCTTCAAACAAACTTGGTAAAATAAAATTATATGGCAAGCAGTTTCTAATAACTTTAGATATTGTGCCACTTTGATATATTTTCTGAGATATTCCTATTAAAACTTTTATTTCAAAAAGTAGATCCAATAAATATTAAGGCCTTTATTCATTGCCTTTTTATCCATTCATCTTTTTCTTTACTAAAGTTGTTCTTTGGATGATATGTGGCACTCAATCAACCTAGATGAATTAAATTTCAACTAAGTAAATAAGAGTCAAAAAGTGTATAAACAGCCTGACCAGGCCGTGGCGCAGTGGATACAGCGTCGGACTGGGATGCCAAGGACCCAGGTACGAGACCCCGAGGTCGCCAGCTTGAGAATGGACTCATCTGATTTGAGCAAAAAGCTCACCAGCTTGGACCCAAGGTCTCTGGCTCGAGCAAGGGGGGTTACTCGGTCTGCTGAAGGCCTGCGATCAAGGCACATATGAGAAAGCAATCAATGAACAACTAAGGTGTCACAATGCACAACGAAAAACTAATGATTGATGCTTCTCATCTCTCTGTTTCTGTCTGTCCCTGTCTATCCCTCTCTCTGTTAAAAAAAAAAGTGTATGAACATATTTAAGATGCATTGTACCCAGTCACTTCCAACCTGAGAAAGAAGAACCGGACCTTGAGAACACCCGCCCTGAAAGCCCAAGAGGCAGAATAGCTGGGTAAAGGGTGGTTAATGGCACTACTTTATTCTTTTTTCATGATGCTATTAAATAATCTTCTATCTTTATATGCATGAAAATAAGTTATTAGATAATTTCTGATAAGTTATTTCTACAATCTTAATTGCTCTATGCTCTATTTGAATCAGGGTAGAACAATATCATTTATGTTGATTAGCAAGGACACAAAACAAATGACACCTGAAAAAGCTGATCCTGGGCCCAAATGATAAATGTACTTGATGATATAGGGTGATGAGATCAAAGTACACTTATAATTTACATATTTTAAAGAAATAATAGATTAGTAAGAGAAGGTAGAAATTGTAACAGAATACGATGAGTACCTTTTAGTATCATTTCTAGCATTTGCCTCTGTAGTTTGTGTTAAAAATACATTTAATTTGAAGGGGGATAGATTTTAATAATTTTGATAAATAGAAACATACACTATTTAGAAGTAATGCACACAACCTAAAATAAATAGGCAATAAAATAATCTACATTATGAACAGTTGATATAAGTATTAAAAACAATTTCTAAGTATTTACTGTCACTATTTTGATTCCTAAGAAACACTATTTTTATGTTAAACTTCATAAATATGTGACAGGTATGATAAAAACAAATGATATAGAATCAAAATACCTACTGTTATTAACATCAGTCACTTATTTTCAAAAACATTTATTTTTGTTTAATATCCCTACCTTCTGTCTGGAAGAAAGTAAATTTTAACATAAGGATTCCTTGGCCTCCCATCTTCCCTGGAAGGGAGATCCTTTGCTCCCAAAATTGTCACTATTAATTGGTGACCAACCTTGTCAAACCATAGTTTTATCTGAAAAGCAAAAATATTAATTTATCAGCTCAAATATTTTCTACCATAGTTTTTATAATGCAATCTTCATTCATCACATTCTCTTACACTAAAACTATGACAGAATATAAATTTCACTTAGTAAATTGCATTCAGTTAAAATAAAAGGATATGCTTTAATAACTTCAATGAATAGAGGAATTAATTCAAATATTTTAGTTTGATCACTTGGATTTTTGTTATCTTACTTTGATCTCTTATTAACATTCACATTATAATTATACTACCAGAGCTAAGGACTTTCTATACAATGAATACTGCCTTTTATCTTTATGTAAGAATCTCTGTAGTTCATTTTGGCTCCTCTACAATATTGAGTTGGAAATAAATGCTCAAAATGAATTGAATAGATAGTAACTTGTTATATGGCATTAATAGGAAATTTTTAAGCACATGTTTTATATGATTCCATAGCAGAAAACATTTCAAGGGTAAGCAACAGGGGATTACTAGTAGCTTTAGTTAACAGACTCCTTAAGTTCACATTTAAAACTATAAATTTATGTTTCAAAATTTTTAAACATCTTTTTTTGTTTGTGATTTAAATGTTTTACATCCTTTGAATAATAAGAATATATTTTATAATTTGAGGTGAGATGATGTGAATAATTTCTTTTATTAAAATAATTTCTTTATGCCATAATTAGGAATTGGAACATCACATCCAGCTGTTAAATTCATTTAACAATTGTCATCTCCCACACACATCTTCAAACTCCCACACCTAGCTAGCTGATTCTACTATGTCAGGATCTATGAAGACTGTGGCTCTAACCCACAAGTTGGTTCAGAACTCACCTGACTACTATCTTGAAATTGAATCAGAAATTAGAAATTTGGGAATAAAGTTGTATTCATAGAAAATGTATTATTATGGTTTATTTTATGGTACATAAATATATAGATATATGTTAATAATTGAATTTTTCTTTTAATTTGAATATACAATGTTTCCAGCAGTCTAACAATTTTAAATATACACCTCATGTCAGGCCTTCTCTCTCTTCTCCAAAGAGGACAGGCAGGTCTAGGCCAGGCTGATAAATGGCTTTGTTGAGCCCCTCACTCTGGATCTTAGAGAATGAAAAGTTGAGCAAGAGAGGAGGAAGACAGACGGCCCAAAAGTGTATATAAAATTATGAATGTGCTTTTCTTTTTGTCAAATGGAATTACCCGTCTTATAGAACAATAGTAAGAAATACTTAAATTTTAAAAATTATAATTATTACTTTTTGTTGTAAGTCCTATGTTGAATGCAGATATTATGTTGCTTTTGTGTAACAAAGTTTTCCTACTAGAGCTGCTCAGTTCAAACAGAGTAGAAAAGTCTGTGGCTCACGAACTTCCTGCATCACAGTTATATGGTTTCTTTGTGAAGCAGCTAAAAATACCTCTGCTCATTTCTCACCAACTGAATCAGAATAGGGTCCAGAAATTACCCTTTTAACAGTCTTGCATGATTCTCATGGACATTACAGTTTGAGAACTATGCCCTTAAATGAAAGATATCACCTGGAATAAAAAGCCTCTAACATTTGAATGGAGAAAAAGTTCAAATATTTTCTTCCATAACAGTGTGAGAATATAGATACAGATGAGAGTATTTGGGGAAAAGAGACTATTCTGGCAAAAGACATGAGGGCAAAACAAAAACAAAAACAAAATGGTAACAAATACAAGAGTGTCTTGTACAGAAGATGAAACAGAGATGTTGTCACATGTATGCAATGTGTTTCCTCTAAAGTGTGTGATCAAAACCAGACTAATTTCTGATATTCTCTGTTGTCTATGCAAATAAAAAAGTTTAGCTTTTTTCCATGTTATTAAAAATCCAACATTAGACACTTTAATGAAAAAAATCTAAAAGGCTAAAAGAAGTATTCCAATAAACTTTCCACTTAAGAAACAAAGAAACAATGTTCATTATTAGGCTAAGGTCATACTTAATAGAGAAAATTATTGATTTCTGTTAGTATTTTTTTTGAAGAATGAAGACTAAGCAACTATAACTCCACAGGCAATATTTTTACTCCTTTGAAATAATTAGATTTTGAAGAAATATACATATTTAAATATCTGATTTTGAGATATATATATTTCAAATATCTGATAAAGAGAATTCCTTTTAGAATTTCTTTATGCCATGGAAAACCAAAAATATCACTTATTAATGATATTCATTTTTTGTAAAAACATATTAGGCATATGGCTTTCATATTTTCATATTTAAGTTTATTAAATTATACTTTACAAATATATAAATGTCAAAATATATAGATATGAAATAGGAATTTTATCACAATTACACTTTTTTAAGAAACTGTCTTAAACTGGGCATTTGATCAATAGCTCCAATTTTTACTTTCTATTATAAGACTTGCATTGAAGTTTTTAATAGATATCCAGTTCACATTATCAAAGCATATTTTATTAGCTAGATTATTTTATCAGATTTCAAAACTCTTTATGTCTTCTTTTTAAATGAATAGTTAGTATGTATATCTGTTTATTCCCCAAACATAACAAATGTATTTCACAATTCTAGATATGTCATACTTTTTTATAGTTACCTCATTTTCATTATCAACAATCTTGGTACTATTTTGATTGCTTTAACATAATTATAATCCCAGCTTTACCATGTCACCATTTTTAAATTTCCTAAGCAGATCCTAAACAGCACAAGTAAATTTTATATTGTATATTAACTACAATAATTTTAATTTTTGAAACTTAAACTAAATTAGTATTCAAAACTAGCAATAATGAAAAAACATGCAGCAAAGCAAGGAAAGCATAATACTACTTTAAAAAAGACTATATTGACATTATCATAAAAGCGTATCCTAATGAAAAGAGGCAAACAACTTGTACCCAATTATTACAGTAAAATTAAATGAAATTACAAGTACAAAATGTAAACAAAATAAACCCAACACATTTTATTTGGATTGTGATTTTGTTCTTTCAAAGTAATATATTTTCCCAATGCCAAACCTTATATATAATATTTACAAATCCATATTTTAGATAAGGTACAAATTTATTTGCCAATCTCCTCAAGGAGTAACTGCTTGGAAAATGCAAAAGAATGTAGATGTTAAGTGATATAATGAATGATTTAAAGAGACAGCAACTATGTGTAATAAAGGTAAATATCAACAGTATAAAATTAGCTATTTCCTTCAAGTTACATATATAAGCAGAATCTACATTAAATGCCACTCTGAAACCTATGAGTTTTAGTATTCAGTTCATCACATAAATTCACTAATAAAAATTGTCTCTTTAAATTTTTTTTTTATTTTAATTCCCATGCAGAATTTTACAAGGTGGCTCATAAAATGATTTGAGAGTCAATAATATGGCTTGGAGCAACATACCAAAAAAAGTTTTCCTACTACGCATTTTCCAAAAACATACAAATAAGGGATAAAACACAACTTCAGTTTCTATCAGGCAGACAAGGCCTTTACCTGAACCCTAGGAACAAAAGGCGTTGTTCTTCTACTAAGGCTTTGGCTCTGGTAAGCAAAATTAAAGAAAAAAGCAATAAAACAAAACCAAAAGGACAACACGCTGGAACTCAAAGACCAAAGTAAAAACAAACACATACAACTACCCCTTAAATATAATTTTTCCATGACAATATATATCTAAATTAAGTATGTCAGTGTAATGAATAAATTAATATTGCCAAAATGCTAAAATATATAAAATCTTAGGATTTTAAAATCAGGTTTTTAAATGCAATCAACATAACAGGAATTAAGACTGAATGTAAAGTAACATATTCAGGCTCATAAATTCTGAAAGTATGAGGAAAAGCAGAACACAACAGCCAAGAAATTTCAGGTTTCCCCCTTAAACATACTATGTAGAAAAAAATCACAGTCCAAAATGAAGTTAGATGAAAATGCATTATAGAATTATTAGTGCAAAGACATCTGTAGAAGTAGTTGTGTGACTTCTCCAAAATGATATGTGTAACAAGTCTAGAAAACATTAGCCAAATTGGCATAGCATTTATTCTTAAAAAAAATAAACACAGTAACATAAAAGTATGCTGGAATGCATTAATTAGGTGATTCATACTTTAAGAATTTATACCAGGTTCTAATATTTAAAAAGCATTTTCAGACACATCATATTCCTTTAGAGAGAACACTGTTTATTGCTAATCATACCTATTAATGACAATATCTCCCTTATTTTTATTTATACAGTTCTTTATATTTTTCCAAGCCTTTACTGAGCATTTATTGCAAGTTCACTGACTCCAACAGCACCAAGCAGTAGTTGGTATTATCTCCAATTTGTAAATGAGGAAGCAGAAACAGAACAATAACAACAAGAACAAAAAGCTAGATACTCAAACAGAAGTAAATATAGTTTAAGGTAAAAATAAAGTCCACTTATGATTAATTCTCTCTGTTTCATATTCTTCGAGTAAAATCTAATTTCATTTGTCTTCTGACTTACGTATTTTCATTTGAAACTATTTCCAACAAAGACACCAGAATAATCAGAATTTTGTACCTTTATTAAGGCATGTCAACAGTTAAATCAGGAACAAAACCAGATGTGTAACTCTTCCAACCAATGGGTTTGGAAATAGATTTTAAAGCATTTAATTTTGTTTCTTTCACCAAAATTCCATTCCATTCCTTAAATTTCTCATGGATGTCTCTATTGTCTAATTCAAAGACCTGTAAATACTTAATGGCTCATACTGTTCCACTACTATATGGAAACAGTTAACAAGTACTGTAAGGACTGTTGCCCAAATTATCATCAGACTTACACTTTATAAGACCACAACAAAAACAGACCTTAAAAACAGACTATCATTCAATCATGAGTCATCATTCTCTCTCCAAAAACTAAGGCACTCTCAAAACTAAGCTGTCTTCCTTTTTGTGGGGAAACATATCCAAAGGAACAAAGATGTTACTGACATCTGTGTGCTTAACTCTAGGTGGATATTTCTCTACCAGATGAGGAAAGGATGTATAAAATGCGTAGAAATTAGACATGTGGAAGGAAGGGACTAACAAGATACTCTATTTAAAAAATTTATTTTCTTTGTCCTCTCATACGTTCTACCTCTTTTAGATAAAAAATATCAAGGTAATAAAAGCATATATTACTTCATAAACTAAAAGACTACTTTAAAAGGACAGTGCTTTAAAATAAATTAACCTTTTAAGGAAAATGTTGTCAACCTTTTAAAATGATCTCAAATGAGTAATTCACAAGTTCTGAAATCAACTGTCCAAAACCAATGACAATTTAAACCTAACCTTCATCCATAAGTTTATACATTAAATTTAATAAGACATATTTTCTTTTATTAGTTTTTTAAATTGAGGTAAAATTCAAATAGCATATAATCATTTTTAAAAGTGTACAATTCAGAGGTATTTAGTGTATTAACAATGCTGTGCATCCACTTCCTTCTAGTCTCAAAACTTTTTCATCATCATAAGAATATCATGTACCTGTTAATTAATCACTCCCCATGTCCCCATCATTCCAATTTCTGGCAACTCCTAAGCTGCTTTCTGTCTCTATGGATTCTGGATATTTCACATAGGACTGATAAAATAGTATGTGTTTCATTGCAACTTGTAATTAATATTCATTTATTTTAAACATAAAATACTTGTTATCTATAACAATTCAGCCTCATCCAAAAAAAAAATTTGAATTTCAAAAAAAAAACAAAAAACTATGACTGACAAGTTTTAAAAAGACCATAGAGCTTCTAAGGAGGTAGATAGATAATTATTCTTCAGTTACTTATGCCCTTTAAATAGGCATATAAAATGGATATGTACAACATTTCCAAACTCATAACTGAAAATGGAGTCAGAAAAAAATAAAACAAAGTAACATAGGGAAACATTGCAACCATAAATCAACCACAGACCCTAGAGTAAAATAAGATTGTCAAAAAGAATCAGTGTGTTTCTACAGTAAAAGAGAATTCTATGCCCATTCCTCACTTATAAAAGAATTGATCGCTATATTTTATCTTAACTCTCTATCAAAATAACTAGCCAAAAACTGAACACTAAATTTGAAATATTGAGAAAATTTTAAAAATAAACCCCTGAAAAAGGAAAAAGCTAAATTATGGAAGTGCTGACAGTGAAGAAGCTAATAAACAGCCCAGGTGCCATAAACATGAACTCATACTGATGTTCTCACTAAGTACATTAATGGCACTTCGGTAGTTACTCCTTAAGTGATCACAAGCAGCAACACAATTCAAGCATGGAAAGAAAATAAAGTGTATAATTTTTAAAAAGTCATCACAGGACTGAGCATGAAAGCCTAAGCAACAATTTGCATTATAAGTATATTTCCTATTTGAGAAAATATCAGTCCACAAACTGACATAAATATATTAGGAAGGTTGCTCACATACTGTACAAGTTATCTTTGTTTTCAGGCATTAGCAATGTTATGATTTTGTAAGTGAGTTATGGGCCCAGGTAAAATCTTACCAAAAGCTAAGTGCCAAAAGATAAAACAGAAGGATGTAGAAATTGTAATTTTGCCTCGTGACTTCCTAGGGCTGGTCCCAAAGAGCGATTAAAGTGGACACAGATTTTCCTATATTCTCCATCGTTACAGCAAACCAAACTGTCTCCAGTTGGCAGAAATAGGATTGAATATAAGGTTATTACCATATCTAAAGAGTATCTTTCTTGCTTATGTTTTTCTGCATGCAAAGAATAAATATAATATTGTTTCATGAGGGTAAACTTCACATTAAACTTGTTCACTGCTATATTCTCAGCTAAGTATTATGGCTGAACTGGGGTCAGACCTTAATATATATTTCTTAAATTGATAACTGAAGTTTAATTTAGTAAAAACATTTTGGAGGAAAATCTGGGAAACATTTTAAGAAACTTAAAATTTTATTTTCCTTTCATATTCTAATTTTATTTCTGGAAAGTTATCCTAACAAAAGAATTTTATCCTAACAAAATATGCAAGATTTATATTAAAGGATTTCCATGGCATCATTATTTGTAATAATATAAATTAGAAATGAGCAAGATATCCTATTATAACAAATTAAGTTAAAATGGAGTATTAAATATCTATTAATATCATTTAAGCAGAATTTTTTTAAAAAGTTTAAAGGAAAAAGTACACAGTATGTTAGTAAATAAAAATTCAGTTTTGCAAACAGTATTACAGTTTTGTTTATAAAATTATATGTATATGAGTATATTTTATATAACAGAAATTATAGGTAATTTTTAATTTTTATTTGCCTGTACTTTCCAGCACTACCACAACAAATATTATTATATTTGTAAAGTATATCTTATTAGAACATACCCCTTCCAAGTCATAAGAAAATGATAAAATGGTACATATTTAAAATTATAATTACATGGATTTTTAAACCAGCATCATTTACAAATCTAAATACTATAACTTTATCCCATTATATGTATTATAAGTAAAACTTTTATGTTTATATTTTCACAAAATATTTATCAATGTTACATTTTTTTTTTTTTAGTGAGAGGATGATTGATAGAGAGACGGAGTCCCACATGTGCCCCAACCTGGATATACTTGGCAACCCCGTCTAAGGCCAATGCTTGAATCAACAGAGCTATCCTCAGCACTTAGGCTGATGCTCGGACCTACTGAGCTATCCTCAGCCCCTGGGGCCGATGCTAAAACTAATTGAGCCACTGGCTGCCAGAGGGGAAGAGGAAGAGAAGAGGGAGAGGAAAGGAAGAGAAGCCGATGGCTGCTTCTCGTGTGTGTCCTGACCAGGGAGTGAACGCAGGACATCCATACACTGGGCTTATGGTCTATCCACTGAGCAAACCAACCAGGGAAATACTACTTTTTTTACTATATTCATTTTGAACTATGAGAAAAAACTGTGAGTACACAGTTTTATCTACCTGACTACACTATGCTCCTCTCCCTTCCCTCCTAGTCCAATTTGTAATAGGGCCTTGGCATTTTAAATGAGATAACAAAGTGGTACTTATCATGGAAGAATAACTTCCACTCTTTCCTCTTCAACAAACTGAAGCCAGATACACACACACACACACACACACACACACACACACACACACACTCTCAAACACATTTTATTTTTATCTACAGGCATCATCCAACTACCCAGAACATTACTTACAGAGGAGCTATTTAAAGAGAGCCATAAAAATCACTATTTCCTAAAATGGTGAGAAAATAATATATATATTTGTAACCATAAATGACAACATCTGTACTGTCAATATACATAAAAGAAAAGTAAAATGTATCATTTATTGTGAAAAGATGAAAAAAGACCATTGTTCTCAAATGAAAAGTTCACTGTTTATGAAAGAGAAAGGAAAAGAAAATAATAAAGAGAAGAAATTCATTTTAGTAAGACATTTACAATCTCCCAACAGCATTTCAATTTTCTTTCTTGCATAATTTTTTGAAATTGTCACCTTTGACCCAAGTAGTCCCACAACAGACAAGTCTAAATACTTTTTCAATAATACCAACATGTTAATTGTGTTTATAAAAATTCATTAAAAATCAAATACCTCCTTTTCTCCCAAAATGATAACAGGAGACATTATGTAGCTTATTTAATAGGTTTTTCTATTGCTCTTAAAATAGCCCAATAATAGCTTAATTTTAATTATATTTTTATCCAAAGTTCAGTGTCTGAATATGGAGAATCTAAATAGTTCTTAATACCCATAATGTTTCAAGTTAGTAACTTATTGACAAAATGGTCAATATTAACCTGTATGTTTCTAACATGTAATTGGATAAATTTTAATATTTTAACATTTTTAAATGATTTTAAAAGGGAAAGAAAACTGAAGAAATTAACAAAAAGTGAGGGCTTACAATTGCAAGGACCTTCTCAGATGGACATAAAACACATAATTGAACTTTTAACTTAATGTTTAAATTACAGATTACTTAATATTAAGTCATATGTGTACTCAGTAGTCAAGTGTATATTTACCTATACACTGAGTTTTGTCTGTTGACAAAAGCATCTCAAGTATTATATTTCAAAGCAATATTCATTCCCCATTCAAAATTTCCTTAAGGTTCCAAAGCAAAATAAATAAATAAATATACCATTTTTGTATAGTGCAGAATTTTTATTTCCCTTAAAAGTTTACGACACATTATAGTCATTTTAGGATATTAAGCAAAAACCATAACCTTGACATTTAAAATAATATTACTAAAATAAAAAATAATTAGTTATCTTCACAAATTCTAACTCTCATTGAATTCCAAGAAACCTAACTCTAATAAAGAAGGCACTATGGTAACTAAATTAAAATTGAATGTCAATTAATTAAAATTACTAAGAATGAGAAAGTTGATGGATGAAAGCACAATTATATTCTAAGAAGAAGTTGGTTTACCAAAAACTAGCAACATATAATAAAATACTACTTGATATTCAAAAAAGAGATATTAATTTAGTGATTACATACTGAAAGTTGTCCAGATAAGAACTGTGGAACATCTCTCAACATGCCGGGACTCATGGGAGAGGTAACGGAAATAGAAGGACGGTCCATTTTTTGAGATTCGAATGAGCTAGAACCTGAAATGGTAATTATACATAAATAATAATAATAATGTCTCTTTATTAGTATTTAATAATTTTCATCATAAAGCTCTTAAAAATTTTTTAAATGTCTACAGAATGTCATAGACCATTTTCATAGACACGATGTCCCAAATACACTTAGCACATTTTACTGAAGCATAAGTGAAGCTTAGGGATTCTCTTAAGACCAATGAGAAACCATTTTCTATGCCAATAAAGCAGAGACAGACATCTACCTCAAGACTCACTTACTTTTTTTAATATGTACTAAAAACTCTTATCTTACAAAAACAGTAAGAAAAATTTTAAATAAAAACTTAAGTATGAAAAACCAAAACCTAAATTGACAAGGCAATTTGAGGATGCTCTAACTTTGTAATACTAAAAATGTAAGTACTAGAATGTTAATGATAAAAATGTTTGCAGGAAGTGATTTTTTAACCATATTTGGAAGAATAAGTTAGATAGGCAGAAAGGAGGTGAAGGACTACAAAAAAGAAATATAGGAAAAAGCAGAAGCACAGTACTCTGAAGTGGTATGTATGAATTTATTTGTATAGAAGGGAAGGAACATATTGAAAAGTGAATAAAAATGGGGCTAATGGAATACTGGAAGGATTTAGTGCCTGGATTCATTTTGGCAGTATAAAATAGCCATGATAAATTCTTATGAATGAAGTAATAAAAACAGCATTTCAGGAAGGTGAGTTTACCACTTATTTAAAGTGCACATTGAGTTGAGAAACATAAAAAGCAGTCAGGAACAAATGGAATTCAATAATAATAAGGAAGGTGGCAAAATAGAATAGAAAGAATTATAATAAGGAAGGTGGCAAAATAGAATAGAAAGAATTCAGGTGCTATCTTAAAATAAGAAAATGAGGACTCAGAAACCAATTAGATAAGAAATATAAAGGAAAGAGAAGGGATGACAATAAGATTTCAAGTCTTGTAGCCAGACACGGGGCCAAGAAAGTGCCCTATGCATGTGTCTTGTTCTCTGCACAGGACCATGCTGATCTTCCCTGGGATACAGGACACTGAGAAATCCTGTTTGAAGGAATTAGTGGAAAAGTTAATTGGGAGCACAGTGACCCTGAGACATCCCAGGGGAGATATAAAACAGGTAACTAAATATATAGATGGCACCAAATGGATAGTAGACATTAGTGTTAGGAACTAAACTGTAAAATGTTTCCCTAATTGGAGGCACACATAGATAGAATTCACCTCCACAGAGAGTGTAGTGTAAAGTGAAGGGGGAAATGGCAAGCCTTAGGATCAGACGTAATAGTGAGACCTTTTATAGATTCACACATAAAAATAATGCTCTTTATAGTAAGGAATAAGCTCAATTTACTACATGTTCAACTTCAAGGAACCAGAAAACACTTGACAGATTGTATTCTTTAAACATCCAGTGATGAAAAGACAATGATAAATAATTTTTATTTGTAAAATTAAGAGTCATGTGACAATAAAACCATATGAACAGAAGAATTTATTGAGGGACTAAAAACAGAAGTTAAGAATTGGGCTTTGTAGAAACCTATTCTTTAGCATTTTTATAGAATAAAAGATTAACTCTGATTTGAGAAATGACATCTGTCTTCTCAGGAACAATTTTGGAATTGTTCCATACTGTTCACAAAATATCTGAATGAAGTAACATAAATTAATAAACTGTGTGTACTTCTTAGGATTGTTTTAAGAACTGTGATAATATAGGTACAATACCAAGCAGTTTTAGAAACTCAATAAGAGTGATAAAAATAATATTATTATACATAATTATTATCATTATATTAGTATTTATTATGTTATAGTTTCATGTGATCATGATACTGTTTTTGACAAAATTATTTAACATCTAGCCAAAAATACTAAATCAAACACATCATTTGATCATATTTTTAAGTATAGAAAACTGACATTTCAAAGAGATTTCACCTATCTGGTAAGGATTTTTAAAATTTTCAAACTTATAAAATTTAAAACAGCCCTATTTTGAAAGGATATCCTCAATTATTATGCATACAGGGAATCCAACCACTTACCACCTTCATTGCAACCCACATGGTCTAATCATCTTGCCACTAAAATACTGAAATAGTCCTCTAACTGGTCCCTCTGCTTTCACATTTAACTTCATTTAATATATATTCAACAAAGTAGCTAGATTTTAAAACATAAGTCTTTCATCAAACCATACAATGGAGTTCTTAACTTCCTTCAGAGTAAAAGGGAATGTCTTTACAGTGGTTTATAAAGCCAGCACTTTGGCCCATTTCTGTCCCATCTTCCTTCGCACCATTCTCCCCCTTGCCAAAGAAGGCTGCCAAACTGGCCTTCTTGTTTTTCTTTAAATGCATCTTAGGTTTTTTTGCACAGAGACATTGAATGTCTGGATCCTGTACCAGGAAAGCTTTTCCCCCAGATAGCCAATCATTCAAACCTTTGCGCTAATCCTTCCTTCTGATGTGGTGTACCCTACCAGTGTATTTCAAATTGCAACCCTCTTCTCTTCTTTCACAATATCCCTTATCCTGCTCTCAATCAATAAAGAAACGTAGTTCACTGGGGGAAAAAATCATTAGTGTAACATCTAAAATAGCACTTTAAATAATAAAAAGTATTTATGTGTTTAACATTATATAAAATAAACTTATACAATATGTCTATTGTTCCAATACAAATCTGAGGTTACACCAGAAATATTATCCCATTTTCTAAAAATATACGTCAATAAGAGTATATATAATTATTCACTAGATTGTCCCAAGCATTCCCCATTTATTCCCCATTTACTGAGGCTTATGTTACATAGTAGTCAATTTTTAAAGCAGGGGAACTATTGGGGGGAGTAAGTGAAATTTTGGGAGTGATGCCATATTCATTATTTTTTATTGTGATGGTTTAACATATATGTCTGAATGTATCTGTGTATTTTCAATATGTATAGTTTATTGTAATATACTCTAATAAAGCTATCTAAAAATAGCTGTAGTTAAAACAGTGTGGCAAAAAAAACTACCTTGAAGTATTATAGACTTTTGTACTTCTTCTCATAACATAAAATAATATTAAATTTTTAAACTTTATATGATTATAAACTTGATAACAAGATTATTATATTTTCAGCACTGGTAATGTAGTTTAGCTGGTTAGAGTGCTGTCCCAATACACGAAGGTTGTGGGTTCGATTTCCATTCAGGGCACATACAAGAATCAACCAATGAATGCATAGATAAGTGGGAAAACAAATCGATGTTTTTGTCTCTCTATCTCTCTCTTTCTTCCCCCTTCCCCTCCTCTCTAAAAAAAATTAATAAATAAATAAGTAAAAAAGATTATTCTATCTCCTACTTTGAATTAATAAATAAAATATTTCATTTTACCCCTGATAAATGACATCATTAATAACATTTTCTTCAAGAATAAATGAAACTTACTGGACTCCAGCTGTGCATGTGTGCTATCAGGTATTCTAGGTATATCTCTAAAATAATAGAAAAAGAAAACGAGAAATAATTGGAACAATTAATGCAACTGTTATTTTAATCACTATCAATATTATAACAGGACTTCATAAAATGAACAAAATTGTCTATGATAGCAATGTTACATAAATAAGAAAAAAATAAGCCATACTATTACTAATAAAAATATTTTTGATTAAAATCAAATACTTCTCAAATATTAAAATTCATACATATATATCATATTTGTAAAAACATATCTTTTATTTTCTATATGCCTCACTATACATTGTCCATACTAAAAATTTTCTGCATTCAACAAGTTTTATAGATACATTGTAATTCTATTCCATTGGTTATTTTACTTGCTATTGTTCTAGACCAATAACATTAAAATGAAAATAAAATATCACCAAGACAAAAAGGAAAATATTCAGATTCTGATTGAAAATGTTTAAATGATGGGTATACAACATAATTGAATGTCAAAATGATGTGGAGATGTTTTCTCTAAATTGATATACTCTAGTTGACCAATGTCACCCCATTCAAATTAATTGTCTAAATAAAATACTAAAAAGAAAAAAAGAAAGATTGCAAAAGTTTAAATGTAATAGATCTACTGAGAAGAATGCAAACATGTTTTCTTTGGGACTTTATTTACACCAAAAATATGTATATTTTGTTTGAGATTTGCCAAAAGGTGTAGATATTAATGATTAAGATTATTCAGAAAATTACATAAAAGAATATTTAAAACATTAAACAAAAATGTTTAGAGAGTATCTTTTAATGTGAATAAATATATTTGATTAATAAACTAAGCCCGATACAGTACAATATTACAATACAAAACTTTGAAAACACAAAATGAAAAAGATGAGAATTTGTGTGCCAGATTCATTACATTTGAAAGGAACATTTCTAGTGGTTACCAGGGAGAAGGGAACGTGGGGGAGGGGGAAGGGAATGAATGGAGAGGTTGAGCAGTGGGGGGAAGGGTATAAAGAGGGACAAATATAAGGTGACAGAAAATGATTTGACATGGGGTGATGGGTATACAACATAATCAACAGTTCAAATACTATAGAAATGTTTCCTTGAAACCTATGTACTCTTATTGATCAATGTCACCCTGTTAATTTTCTAAATAAAAATTTTTAAAAAAGAAAGGAAAATTTCAATCACTAAGTTAACATGTCATCTCTACAGCATAAAAAGAGAATAAAATACTATAGTCCAATATTTCCCAAATGAGTAAAAACTGGGTAAATATTCTACAAAAAATAATTTCTATAGCCTCCACTTTAGAATGACCCTAAATTGAACATGTATTTAATAATTCACTATCAGTTTATAAAGTTTAATTGCTTTTTTCTAACTATAATTATACATTTTACATTGGCTTAAAATATAAGCTTTTATAAAGGAAATTATACTGTGATGTTTAATAAGTAAATCTTATTGGTTCAAAGGACTATATTTATTGTCAACTTTAGAAAATTATCAATTTTAATTCTCCTCTTTCATTTTGGATTTTGTTTATATGAGTCCTTTCTCTTTTTTCCTTAGTGATCTAGCCAGGGATTTGTCAATATTCTTGATCTTTTCACAGAATCAGCTCTTTTTTGTATTAATTTTTTCTCTAAGTTTTTTTGTTTTCTATTTCATTTAGTTCTGCTCTAATTTTTATATTTCCTTTCTTTTGTTAACTTTGGGTTGCCTTTATTCTTTTTCTAGGTCTTTAAGATGTGATATGAGGTTGTTTAGTTAAGATATCTCTTGTTTCTTGATACAAGCCTATAATGATAAAAAGTTCCCTCTTATTACTGCTTTCGCTGCACCACAGAAATTTTGATGTCTTGTTGTCATTTACATTTGTCTCTATATATCTTTTGGTCTCTGCTTTTATTTCTTCTTTGACTCAGTCATTGTTTAGAAGTATGTTACTTAATTTCCACATTTTTGTGGATTTGTTGTTTTCTTTTTTGCAGTTGAGTTCTAAATTCAAAGCCTATGGTCAGAAAATATGCTTGGTATAATTTCAATCTTCATAAATTTGTTGATGTTAGTTTTCTACTCCTACATATGGTCTATTCTTGAGAATATTCCATGCACACTAGAAAAGAATATAAAATCTGATGTTCTGAAATTTCCTGTAAATGTCTAACCATTTGGTCTAGTGTTTCGTTTAAGGCTGATATTTCTTTTTTGATTTTCTGTTTGGATGATCAATCTAAAGCTGTCAATGTTCTCTTGAGATCTCCAAGTACGAATGTGTTTTTGTCTGTTTCTATTTTTAGATTAGTTAGTAGATGTCTTATATCTTTTGGTATTCACTGATTTGGTAATATATGTGCACTGATTTGGTGCACATATACTACTAAGTGTTATGTCTTCTTGATACAATGTTCCCTTTATCATTATGAAATGTCTATCTTTGTCTCTGGTTATCTTTGTTGTCTTCAAGTCAGCACTGTCAGATATGAGTATGGCTACACCTATTTTTTTCTTTAGGTATTATTTTCTTGTAGAATCAGATTCAAACCTTACACTTTGAGTCTACTTATGTCTGTGCAGCTTAAGTGTGTCTCTTGAAGGCAGCATATGGTTGGGTTTTGCTTTTGGATCCAATCTGCTACTCTGTGTCTCTTTATTGGTGAGTTCAGTCCATTTATATTTAGGGTAATGATTGACCCTTGAGGGCTTACTATAGTCATTTATGTTTTGTTTTCTGGTAGCTCTGTGTCCCATTTCACTATTCTCTTTGGTGTTTCTGTTAGTTGTTTTTTGGGTTTTTTGGTGGTGTTCCATACTTCTTCTCCCTGTTTCTTCTTTATTTAAGCTATATGTTTCAGTAGCGGCTTTTTTTGTGGGTATTTACCATTAGGTTACTAAGAGGAAAAATTTCATGATCCTAAATTGAGCATGCATTTAATAATTCATTGTCAGTTTATAAAGTTTAATTGCTTTTTCTAATTATAAGTATACATTTTACATTGGCTTAGAATATAAGCTTTTATAAAGGAAATAATACTGTGATATTTAATAAGTAAATCTCATAGGTATTTTGTCTTATGAGTGCTTCTGTACTCCATCCTCCCTTGCTACTGCAGATCTTTATTGTTGCCTCTTTTATGTTATTGTCACAGATTATCCTTGTTTTTATTGTGACCTTGTTGGAGCTTTTACTTGTAGTGTTGATTTGTTTTGTTCTTTGTATCTGGTCAAATAACCTCCTTGAGTATTTCCTGCAGTGGGAGTATTCTGGTGATAAATTTCCTCAACTTCTGTATGTCGGAAAAAGTTTTTATTTCTCCTTCCTATTTAAAGAAAACTTCAAGAAAATGAAATTCAAAGAGACAAAGAGAAATAACATGAAGGAAATAAAGGAAAAAAAGATTTCAGTTTTAAGAGGTTACTCTTTTTTTCCAGTAGGTGTCACTGTGTTATATGCTTTAGTTCTGTGAAATTACTGGGCTGACATCTGCTGAGATGTTGGTGTCACAATGATGTAGGCGGGACACAATCACATTGGTGGATGGGACATGCTGTTAGGGCTTTACAGCTTTATAGCTTTAGCAATGGCAATCTCAGGCCTCCATGTGCTCCTCCCCAAGTCTCAACAGGCCAGAGGACCAGACACAAAGCATCTCTATTCTTCAGGGGAAAGAGTGACTCTGGAGAGTTAACTGTGGGGTCTGTCACTGCCGCTCTCCATACTCACAAGGTGAGGGAGGCAGGATCTGGAAGGCTAGAGGGCCGCACTTTGCTTTTCTCAGTCTCTGCACTGAGTGAGGACTGTGGACAGACCACATGAACACTGGCTGTGACCCTGTACTCTGCTGCCATTTTGGTTTAATATTTTCCCCTCTACCCCTCAATCTCTCCGCTCCCTCTTCCAGGAAGAAGCCCAGTCACTCCGGCCTTCACTCTCTGTGTCCCAGCTGAAAAAATCCAGACAGCCCAAGTTTCCTTCCTCCCCATAATCCTGGCTGATTAAGGAAAAAAAACCCAGTCACCCCTGATTTCTCTTTGGGGGAACTGCGATTGTGTCTTATTCTCTGCCCCCCTATTTCAATCCCTCCCACCTTTAGTTCATTTGGTGTACAGATCTTTCAGGTGCACCTGCGAACTAAGCTGGGGTTCCTTCACTGCATTATAGTTGTTCAATTTGATAAAATTTCAAGCGGAGAGATCAGGAGTATCTTCCATGCTGCCATTACTCTGGCATCCTTGACCCTCATTTTTATAATATAAAAGACATAGTTCATGAAACTGCCTTTAAAAGTAATTGTTTCTATGGTCCTCTTCTACTAATGCCATTAACTATCAACTAACCTACTAAAATAATAAAAACAATAATTGACTAAATATGTCTTATATTGTAATTAACTGTAAAAAGATGTCATGATATTTGGTAAAGTGTTTTTAGTAAAAGAAAAAATGTTAATATAATTTTTTATAAGGTAAACAGACATTTTTAGATGGCACATCACAAATTCTTTAACAGTAGTCAATTTTGTGCATGTGAAAAGCATACAAACCAACTTACCCAATAGGCCTTGAAACAACAAGCTCCACTTGTGGTTCAGGTTTGGATTCCAGAATGATGTTATATACTTCCTCAAATGTGGCTCCTTGCAATAGCCTTCCATTCCATTCTAACACTTCATCACCTAGTTTGTGTGTCAGTATTGATAATCTTAGAAAGAAAATCTAATTCATAAAATGCACTCTAAACAAAGCAATCTTAAATGGCAATGAACTCCATAGAATAAAATTACCATTATGAAACAAGAAACATTGAGAACAGCTCCACTGGCATAAAATTTAATGATAACGATGATTTCACCCAAGAGGACAGGATCAGTAAAGCAATTACATAAAAGTTGTCTCTGTGATTTTCAAGATTTTTCAGAGGTGTCTTGTCCATGAATAGCTGTTAGTTCTTCTTCTGATGGGGAGCAAAGTCAGGAGCAACCTATGTCACCATCTTGGTGACACAGATATTCTAATTCTAGAAACTATCAATACCATGAAGATTTTACAACTCTTTGTTTTAGTTTTTTCAATATACATTCGGCTGAGCATCTTGTCTAAATTCTCTTGTAAGAAGCTTAATATTTAGTATCTGACTGAATCCTCTCCAAGGCACTCAAGGATCTTTTCTATCCATTACCAAAGAGATAAAAAATGACACATTTTAGAAAATATGTATTTATTTAAAAAGTATGTTTCCCAAACTATGCTGGAATTTTTCAAAAGAAAACTGAACGCTTATGGGAAACAAAGTAGGTTAATACTAGATAAGAGTAAGAAATATCAGTAAGCAAAAAGTAATAATAATAATTAGTAACTATAACAACCTTTTTATCTAATGTGACCCAAATAATAGCATAACTTTCCATTAATGAGTAAATTTAAGTTAAATGAGCTCTTTGTTACTGGTTTAATCATATTTAGAGCTGGATAACTTTTTCATAACTACTAGTGTTTAGCAAGTTAAATGGAAATAATCAAAAATAAAAACCTACCTGGTCTAAGATGTCCTACAGTATCAGCTAAACTTCCTTTTTTTACTTTGGTAATAAATGCACAGAGCCGACCTGATTCAGTCATTTTTCCTCCTACAACCTGTTTAAAGCAGGAAAGTGTTAAGGCACATATTATTCCCATGAACATGGCTGAAGATTCAAGTAAAAAATAACTAGACAATTTGCAGCTTCAAAACTATAATTTACTATACTAAAAATATATTTTCAGTAATATAGTGTTGTTATTAAGAACTGAGTACATGTCTCAAGAGTAAGCTTTTTACATATTCCAAATGTTTTACAATTTAATCTATTATTTGTTGAAAATGTTGCATATGTAGAAAAATGAATTTATAATTTCTTTATTATAGAATTCTTAACTTCTGTCACTTTTAAAAACATGTTATTTCAGTCCTATGTAATTAATAAATAGATTTCAAATGTCACAGAATATAAATACTTGTTACTTTTATTATAATTATGATATGCTACCAAAATTTAATCATTAGCCTTTTAGGCACATTGATAATATGCATGATAATGATATACTTTTCCTGAAAAAAATTACAAAATTTACTTAATCTCTTCAGAATTAATGTGAACTTGTGACCATCTATATTTCAGTTTTTCTAATTTTATGTTTCTATCTGTATACAGGTGAGGCAAAAGTAGGTTTACAGTTGATCATATGAAAATACAACAATTAATAAATAATAATGCAATGCCTGACCAGGCAGTGGCACAGTGAATAGAGCGTCAGACTAGGACACAGAAGACCCAGGTTCAAATCCCTGAGTTTGCCAGCTTCAGCATGGGCTTATCCAGCTTGAGCCAGTGCAGGGTCACTGGCTTGAGTGTGGGATCATGGATATGACCCCATGGTTGCTGGCTTGAGCCCAAAGGTTGCTGGCTTGAAGCCCAAGGTCACTGGCTTGAGCAAGGGGTTATCGCTCTGCTGTAGCCCCTGGGTCAAGGCACATATGAGAAAGCAATCAATGAACAACTAAGGAGCTGCAATGAAGAATTGATACTTCTCATCTCTCCCTTCTTGTCTGTCCCTTTCTTTCCCTCTCTCTGTCTCTGTCACAAAAAATATATACTGCTCACAAAAATTAGAGGATATTTTATCGTTTCATATTCATTTTGAAATATCCCCTAATTTTTGAGAGCAGTATATATATTTTTTGATATATACTCTGTCTCATGTACTCATAACTGTAAACCTGCTTTGCCCTCTCCTGTATATCTTCTATGAAAAAAAAACCATATATATATTATTATGCTGTGGAATCATAGATGTACCTGCAAGAGAGGTCTCTTACAAAATTAATACTTGGATTCTCATCAACTGCAAGTCAATCAATATATCAGTGTTATAGAAAGCTAAGGAAACAACAATAAGTAATTTCATTGACTAAAACAGTTTTTTCCAAATTGAGTGAAAAATATCTGAATTCACAAACCACTGATTTGTCTTATTCCATTTATTTATTCCCAAACTGCAGTGATTTAAACTCAGTTGCAGTTCAGTTAATATTAACTATTCCTATATTTGATTCTGAAAATTAAGTGTGTAAATATTTTGGATTTAGATACATCCCGATGTTAATTTATAAAAACTTTTTTTGACTTGATAAATTGTAACAGTAACAGTATTACTGACTATATTGTTATTGAAATAGTAAAATGTGTCACCCACTCTAGTAAATTCTTTTTGGTTTTTGTTTTTTCTGAAGTAAGAAGCAGGGAGGCAGAAAGACAGACTCCCGAATGCACCCGACCGGGATGCCCACTAGAGGGTGATGCTCTGCCCATCTGGAGCATTGCTCTCTTGCATCTGAAGCCATTCTAGTGCCTGAGGTGGAGGCCATGGAGCCATCCTCAGCACCTGGGCCAACTTTGTTCCAATGGAGCGTTGGCTACGAGAGGGGAAGAGAGAGATAGAGAGAAAAGAGAAGCGGAAGGGTGGAGAAGCAGATTGGCACTTCTCCTTGTGCCCTGGTCGGGAATCAAAACCAGGACTTCCATATGCTGGGCCAACGCTCTATCACCGAGTCACCAGCCAGGGCCCACTGTAGTAAATGTTTAAATATTGTTTTATTGAATCTCATTATAACTATTTACTAAGCATTATTACCTCCATTATACAGATGAGGAGTCTGAGGTTCAGAGAAGTTTAGTTGACAATGTCATGCATTCAATAATTTCTGTACCTAGAAATCAAGCCAAGACTTCCTAACCTCTATATTACACTGCTCTAACACTATATTACACTGCAGATCTGGATTTAAATCCCACCTTTATCACCATCTTGTGACTGTGGGTAAGTTATAAAAATTTTCTAAGCTTCTTTTTTTTCTTTTGTGAGTGTTAAACAAAATGATAGATGTAAAATGCTCAGATGAGTGCCAGCCACATGTCAGTCACCCAATAAACATCAGGTGCCCAATTCCACTTACACCCAAAATTGCATAATATATCTCACTAAGTTGGAAGGAAACTTCTGTAGCAATGGTTTAACTCAAACATTTACTCTTTATTCATTCCAGTTTTTAATTCACTATACAGATGTACAAAAAGCAAACAAATAGAACTTTATTTAGTGTAATTACCAAATATTTATTAGGTAATTTATAATAAAATATAAATTGATGTTTATATTAAATCTTCTAACATAAGTATTTTTGAGTTTCCAGACTTCAAACAGTTTTCTCTCTCTCTCACACACACATACACATATTTTGCTACACTAATACAAAAATGTATAGTCTTAAATAATATATATATATATTGTATTTCTGAAGTTTATATGTTGAATAATTGATAAAACTATCATTTAAATAAAATATAAACACAAATACAGACATAAAGTACAAACTGTACAAGTAAAGTAAGTTTGTGCACTGTATTTAGTATTGAAATATATAACTTGTTATAATTTTCAAAGTTATATATACCAGAATTATTGTATAATAAGGGCAATGTCTTAAATAAAACATGGAAAATAAGAATGGATAATGAAGGCAAATATTTTGAAATTCTTGAAAATGAAAAGAAAAGCTACTAAACTGGTAGAGGTAGAAAGAGTTATTATCTCTTTTGCATCTCTGATAAATCTATAAAGTATTAAAGAGCTAAAATCCTAAATATTTCATCACATACCTTCAAGCCAAGCATTGCTCCTGAATCTCGAGGTACACTTCCATCTTTTAGACGCTTATTTAATAAAATACGACCAATTAAACGATCTCCATCTTTAGATGGCTGCCACGTGACAGGGTGCTAACATATTACATCAAAAAACAAAAAACAAAATTAATTTCCTTTTATGACAAATGACTCCTTATTTTACAATCTCTCTAAATTTCAGATTTCCAAAGTGTTATGATTACACAAACCAGTGTGCATTCAAAACTTTGATCAAAAGGGCTTACTATATCATGTTTATAACCTCAATTTTATATTCTCAAGTTTTTCAAAATCAAACTACTTCAAAATACTCAAATTATACAGTTCTACAAAATCTGAGAAATCTTTAAAATAGTCAAACTCTAGTTACATATGTGCTAAAGAATAATAAGTTCACAGGTAGAAAAGATTGAAATTCTATATAATTAAACTTAGTTAAAAATGAAATTTTAATCTTCAAAACTTTTGGAAGACTGAGAGACCTTATTACAATAAAAATTAAAAGGTCAAATTACATAAAACACAAAATCCAAACCTATGATGAGGGCTTTTGTGAAATAGGTTTCTAGATTAAAATTACAAAAAATACACAAGCCCCAATAACATTCTGATTAATTCTAGGAGAAATAAGTTTAATTCAAAGGTGAGGATAGATTACATTTCTCACAGTTTGGAGGTACATTTATTCTTTCAAAGGCTTTGATCTAGTTAGTAAATTAATTTTATTAGATAATTCAGTGGTATACCTTGTTAAATAACCTTGAAGATATTAGGAGTTTATCTTTTTCTTAGGGCAGAACCAAGCTCTTTATGAATCAAACACCATGCCATTATGAATTATATGTCAAATAACAAAGTAAGTGATTTGTGTAATCACATTTCAGTTATCTTAAAGTAACATGCACATCGTCATGCAAAATTTAGCAGGCAAAAGACAAGTTCCAGTCAATCACTTCTATATGATAATAAGATTTCAGAAGTCTCACTACTCTAAAAGCAAAAATAATAAATACCAAAGCAGATGGCAATGGTTCTAATACTAATTAGTGCTACATTGAAATGCTATGACAATAAAACAAAAGAGCAAAATGACAGTGAAAGGGAAAAAAGAAAAACAACTTTTTCTGTGCAAACAGACCCAATTATCATCTCCCTTTTGCCTGGGATTCAAACTCTTAATAATTTAATTTTCATCCCAAGGAAAACATATGCAAGCAATCAAATAAGCCAATCCAAAAAACATTCTTTGTTATTTGTGGTTTACAATAACATTATAAAATTCTCTCATGCGACCACAGACAAATTCCTTTGTTCCTAATTTTTATTTCATTTACTTATTTTTTGGTATGCCGTCAAACAACATAAACAGCAAAGCAAGCAAGAAATATTTTGATTTGTTTCTTTTGGTTTTGTTTTTCTTTTCTGCACCTTAAGAAATGCTACATTGAACCTTGCAATGCCCTGTTCTTTTATTAAGTTTAGTTTGAATGAGTGACAGAGAGCAAACGAAGACCAAATGAGCAGGTTAAAAGGCAGGCTCCACAATCTCAGTACCTTATCACTATGGCTATGTTCCTCGTTAAGGGTTGTGCTACTACAGGTATCTACCCCAGAGTCCTTAATCTGAGGCTCAGACCATTCCAAATCCTCTTCCAAAGAGTGGCCACCAAAGTACATCATTTTCTTTTGTCTCTCAGACCTGGTGTTAGAGTCCGACAATACTGCCTGCTCACTAGTTTTTCTTTTTCCCTTTTGACTGTCCCCTACAGGTGTGGGATAAAAAAAAAAGATACAAAAAAGAAAACATGCAAAAGTGTAAATAAAAAAGGAAAAGTGAAATGATAACAGAAATTAAATAGTAAGGCTCCGCATGTCTCACCAAAGACATTGGGGAGGCCTCACTGCTATGCCAAGACGTATGGTCCAACCAGTTGTAATCCATGTCTCCTGTGAGAGTCAGACAGACAAAAGAGTGCAGTAAAGGAGACGGCAAAAGAAATGACAGACAAAGACATTATACAATTTTAAACTGTGTGAAACTGTCTGGTTTGAAGAACTTTGCCTGCAGCACTTACTATGCATACCAAGAGAAAGCTAGCATTCCATATGAGTAAAATTTATAGAATGCAGAATATAAAGTTATGGTCTCTACACAGACCCTATAGAACAAAAGTACTGAAAGAAGAGAAAAGGCTAATAATAAACAGGAATTAAAATAAAAAAATGATATATTCTGAAAAAGAAAAAGACTATTGGTTATGTCTGTTATTCATTCTATATTTTTCATGCTGGCCATCACACATGAGTTATTCTTCACAGATTAAAGAACATTCTAAAAACTAAACAGTGGCTTGCCAATAACCACTACAACAAAAGCCAAGTCATTAAATGTTTTTCCTAGAATGTAGCATATTGTTTTTAATGCTGAAACCTCCTAAAAATATTTGGTGGTTAAAACAAAAGTAAAGGTTACACAAAAGAATAATTTTGTATGAAAATGACAAAACACATGCCCTGAAATGCTATTAGTAAAAATAAAATAAACTTTACTAATATCATGAATTATTTAATAATATTTTGAAAGAATTTTTCAAGTAGTTTTAGAAATTTCATGCTCATAAGAATTAAATTTTCTTAGGCTCACCAGCTTGAGCTCAAGTTCGCTGGCTCGAGCAAGAGGTCACTTGGTCTGTTGTAGCCACCCGGTCAAGGCACATATGAGAAATCAATCAATGAACAACTAAGGAGCTGCAACGAAGAATTGATGTTTCTTATCTCTCTCCCTTCCTGTCTGTCTGTCCCTATCTGTCCCTCTTTCTGACTCTCTGCCACAAAATAAATAAATAACCAAATAAAATAATTTTGTCAAAAATTTGTGCAATTAGATAAATATCTATTCCCTAACTTACGTGCTATTTATTTATGTCACATTTGGAAATGAATTCCTTTAGTCTATGTGTGCACATATACCTTTTAAAACTCTATTTATACTTTCACTTATATAGTAATTAAAAATATTTACTAAACACCTTCCATTTGTTAAGCATTGTGCTAAGCTCTAGTGTATGGGGTAAAACTATGACATATAGAAAAGAGATAAATATAATAAATAAGTCATCAGGGTCACATAAGAAAATACAAACACTGAGATAGTATAAGATCTAATTTAAGTTTAGGGGTCAGAAAACATCTCTAAACACACGATGTTTAAGATGAGAACTGAAATGTGTGACCTAAAGGATAAGTAAGGAGACAGGCAGAGGGAAAACAAAAATCAAGCATTCACAATACAGTATACTGAGATGTGTTGTAGAACTGGGCAGCCAAAACCAGTATAATTATGTTAACTAGTGTCACCCTTAAATTTTAAAAAATTAAAAAGGAGGAATAAGTACTCCAGGAAGAAGCAACAACATGGCACTGTAAAAGAACTGCTAGGACACCAGTGTGTCTAAACCGAAAAGAATGAGGGCAAATGTAATTCTAGATGAGACTGGCTAGGCAGCACAAACCAACTTAGTGAGACCTTTTTATGCCATATTCAAGACAATAAATTTCATTCCTTGAAGGATTTTACATATGACAGTGATGTAAACTGATTTACATTTTTAAAAGATGAATCTAAGCAGTAAAAGGCATTTGCAGTAATCCATCTGACAGGTGATTAGAGCTTTAACAAAAGTGATAACAGGCATGCTAAGAAAAGAGAACTAAGAGGTGTTTTGGAGGTAGAATTAAGTATTATGAAAGACCGAAGCATCAAAAATAGCTCTCAGGTTTCTGGCATTAACAACGGAATGTAAGGAAAGACATTTGTGAGAGGGAAAAGGCTGGAGGAAGAACACTGTATTAGGGAAAGAGTAGGAAGGAATTACTCTATTTCACAGAATCTAAGATGTCACTGAGCATAAGATTCATAAATATAAAAATAAAAACATGCACCTTAAGCCCTGGCTAGTTGGCTCAGTGGTAGAGCCTGGTGTGAGGAAGTCCCAGGTTTGGTTCCGAGTCAGGGCACACAGGAGAAATGCCCATCTGCTTCTCCACCCCAGCCCCTCTCACATCTCTCTCTCTCTCTCACTCTCTCTTCTCCTCCCCTAGTGCAGCCGAGGCTCAATTAGAGCAAGTTGGCCCCAGGCACTGAGGATGGCTCCAGGGCTTCTGCCTCAGGCACTAAAAAAATGGAGCAAGGGCCCCATGGGCAGAGTATCACCCCCTAGGGGTCTTGCCAGGTGGATCCTGGTCTGGGAGCATGCAGGAGTCTGTCTCTGCCTTCCCTCCTTTCACTAAATTAAAAAAGAGAGAGAAAAAAAATGCATATTAGAATTTATAAAACAAGTGATTAAGTTTGGACATATTGTTTAAAATACCCATAAAGTATTCAAGTGAGCACATAGAAAATCAATTGGTTAAGCTATAATAAAGGTTAAAAGGAAGGTCTGAGCCAGAGACACAGTTTGGAATTAGTAACATACAGACAGGAGTAAGTAGATCACTTAGGAGCAGAGAGTAAAGTAAGAGATGAACAGGACATTTATATCTAACATTTAGAGTTTGAGTTGAGAAAAAAGAAAAAAAAGAGAGAGGGAAAGAAAGACTAAGAAAAAACACTCAGAGAAAAATAAATGGAAAGAAATGAAGTCTCAAAACCAAACAGAAGAGAGTTTCCTAAACAGAGGAAGAAATCAAATAGACTGAATGATTTCTATACATCAGAACTAAAAAGTGCGTATTTGATACAGCAACAGGAAGATCAGGAAAAATGTTAGGGAAAGCACTTTGGATAGAATGATAAAAATTAAAATTAAACTGAAGTAAATGAAGAGTGAAAGAGACAAGTACAAAAAATGTATATAGATGAATGATTCACAAAGCAAAATCCCAAAAATAGCATTATTAACATCTTTTAGGGCTTGTCAGAAATGCAAGTTTGTGGGCACCACCCAACACTTAATCAATCTGAAATTCTGTAGCTGGGCCTGGAAATCAGCATTTTACCAAGCTCACCAGGTGATTATGATCTCACTGATGATCAAGAAGCACTGGAGGCCAAATATTTTAAGAAGTTTATTTATGAAGGATAATAAAGTTGTGCTAACACACACTAAATTTGATTTGTAGAGAAAATTCTTTAACCTGTGAAGTACAGAAGTGCTTTCCAATCTTTTCTATGGCAAAAAAGACAATTATATTTTTAAGAGTACCCAAAAAACTAAGAGTATTTCTATCTCAAAAAAACAAAAACAAAAACTATAACCCTTTGCAAATAAACCACTGTCTCACAACAAAGCATTGATAAATTTCTGAGTTGATATAAATAAGGAATGGAGACTGTAAATGAAATTTCTTGGCTGGTTTAAATGAAGGTAGAAGAATTCAGCTTGAAATCTCTTTTTTACCCCTTATATCGGTAACCTACCAATAAAATGTAGGTCTTCCTATATAAATAAGAAAAAATCAACTGTTTAACCATTTGAAGCCAAAGTGAAAATATCTGATTAAACAAACAAACAAAAAAGTATACATGGTAGGCACTCAGTAAACATTTGTTGAGTGAGAAAAATTACTGTTACTATATGAATTAAATAAGGTATATGTAAAACATATAGAAAATAGTCTTAGGACTATTATTATTTAGATAGTCTTATTTTGTATAGTTTCAAAAAGCATAAATAAAATAAGATATTTTTAATAGCAGCACAAAAATGTATTGCTAGGCTTTCCAATAATTAAACAAAAAATAGAGAACATAAAAAGAACCAAATGGAAATTTTAAACTTTTTGAAAAATAACTAAAAATAAAAAAGCAAATGGATGGGCTCAACTGCAGAATGGAAAAAAAAACAGGAGAACTACAATAGACTTGGAAACATAACAATATAATTTACACAATCCAAAAGAAAGAGATAGAGAAAATATACTGTAAAATAAAATAAACAGAGTCTCAGGGGCTTGAGGGATTAAAATAAAATTAAATGAAGTAACTGAGGAGTTAAACAGAAACAGCAAAGTTGAAAAAATGTATATAGATGAATGGTTAATAAAACTAATCTCCAAAATAGCATAATAGAAGATTTATCTCAGTGTAGTCCTAGAAGAAGAGAAAGATCAGGCAAAATCTTTGAAAAGTTAATGGCTGAAAATTCCCCAAATTTGCAAAACAGGTAAGCCTACTGATTCAAGAAACTACATAAACCCTTAACAAGAAATATACAAAAAAAAAAAAAATCTGTACCAAGACACATCACAATAAAAATAAAAACTAAAGACAAACTCTGGTGAAAGCAGCAAGAAAGAAACAGCACCTTACCTAAACAGGAAAAGTAATTCGAATGACAATGATTTCTCATCAGAAACCTTGGAGGCCAAAATGAAGTAGCACAATATTTTTAAATTACTGATAATAAAAGAAATGTCAACCCTGAATTCTAAATATGGTCAAATTATTTTTCAGAAATGAATGAGGAATAATGACATTTTCAGACAAAAAGAAAACTCAGACAAAGAGAATTTGTCACCAGTAGACCTACCCCAAAAGAATGACTAAAAGAGGTTCTGGAAAGAAAAAGAACGAACCTGAAAATATGGAGAAAGAATAAAGAATACGTAAGCAAAAATATGAGTAAACATCATAAGCTTTCCTTCTCACTCTAATTATGCTTGATGGTTGAAGCAAAAAGTACATACTGTCTGATGTGCTTTTTGACACATATGTAAGAAATATTTAAAACAATTGCATTATAAGCAGAAAAGGCAAAATAACAAAGTATGTAATGTTTCTACATAAGATGTCAACAGCTATAGGATGTGATAAGTTGTGCATTAATATTACCTAGAGCAATGGTTTGCAACATTTTTATATTTGGATACCAGAGAAAATAGGAAAATTATTTCAGGGACCACTAAGACAAAATAATCCTGAGCATAAGTGCATTTGACCAAGATTATTGGGTCTATAATCTTCATACATCAAGGTGGTTAAATCTTTCACAGACTGGGACAAAATTTCTGGTGGACCAGTTGAAAAACACTGATCTATGGCAACTACTTAAAAAAATAGAATACATTTGCAGAGAAATAGTCAAAATACTATAGATGAATTATAATGAAAATAAAAAAAAGTTTAAAAATCCATAGGAAGGCAAGAAAAAATAAAAAAGAGAAACAAATAAAGAAAATGGCAAACAACAAAAAGATCCAGACCAATATCCCTCATGAACATAAACACAGATATCCTAAACAAAATATTAGAAAATATAATTCAGCAACAGTATATAAAAAGAATTATGCACACTGAACATATGGATTTTATTGATATAGTGCAACACTGGTTGAATATACTAAAAATCAAAGTAGCCTTATCATATTGGCAAGTTATAGGAGAAAAATCATATGATCTCATTCATTGATGCAGAAAATTTATGATTAAAAAATATATATAGTAACAAGGAGTGGAGAACTTAAGTAAATAAAGGATATCAACCAAGACCTGTAGCTAAGATAACATTTAATGGTAAAAGGTCAACTGTTTTATATGAAGAGAAATTTCATCAAAAATGATACCTTTATTTTCATAGCTAAAAAGTGCAAACAACCAAAATGTCCTTCAATGGGTGAACAGATAAACACATTGTGATATAACCATACCGTGGAGTACTACTCAGTAATGAAAAGGGGGGGGGGAACTATTGATACATAAAACATAGATGAACCTCAATGGCAATATGATGAATGAAATAAAAATGACAAAATTTTGCATACCATATAATTTCATTTATATAACCTTCTGTATATGACAAAATTAGAGGTGGAGAATAAATTAGTGGTTAGTAGAGGTTAGGAATAGGGGTAGGGTAAGAAAGATCTTTGGATTTCAGGTCAAGATGGTGGCAAAGTTAAATGTGGTCCTAGCATCCTCTCACAACTACATTAGAATTACAACTGAACTATAGAACAACCATCATTTGAATAACCTGAAATTTAGCTGAATGGAAGTCCTACAATTAGGGATTTAAAATATCCGCATCAAGATTTATAGGAAAGATGGAAATGCACAATGGGCTGGGCCCACACCCATATGTGGCAGTTAAAAATCAAGAGGGATTATCTCACTGCAGAGGTTACCCTCTGAGGAGCAAGGGGTCCTAGCCCCACACCAGGCACCCCATCCCAGGGTTCCAGTGCCAAGTACTCATAACTTTGGGTTGTAAAAACCAGCAGGGATTATGGTCCAGTGAAACAAATGGCTGCTGGAGTCCAAGGCAGTTCTTAAAGGGTCTGCACACTGCACATGAACTTACTTGATCTTACTCCCTCTAAGCTCCAGCTCTGGAGCAACAGCTTGAAAGGAACCAGGGATATACAGCAAGAATCTGAATTGTCCTACATCAGGGTGAGAGCTGAACAGGGGGGCAGCTTTCTGCCAGACAAAAGTGCTAGCAGAGGCCATTATTCTTTTTCTGAGTCACTCCCTCATCCCCCACCCCCGCACCTACACACACACACACACACACACACACACACCAGCCAATTAGAGGGTGCCATAGGAGTCTCCATCAACCTGGCTCACACTGTTCGCCCCACCCTGGTGATTCCTTGGGACCCTGCTCCACCCAACTTGGGGACCCACACAACGCATTTCCAGAGACTTTTCCATACAAACGCCATCTCCTGCCTCATGCTAAAAACTTTCTTAAAATCTCTCAAACAAGCAGCATCTGTCCTCTGCATATCCTGTACTTCTTGTTAAGTGGCCCCAAGCCTGGCACTAGTAGCAGCTGGCCTTGGTTTGCAGCTTGGCTTCTACTGGGCACATTCTATCCAACACATGTAGCCATCTTCAGATCTTCTGTAGCTCATGGTGGGTGGCCCTGGATAGAATAAAATCAGTGGCTGACTTTGTACTGTCCAAGAGACTTCGGAGTCAGTGCACCCAGTGTACAGTTTCAGATCATGCCAGATTACAACCCTACCACCTTCATGAGTGACACACTCAAGGGGCAGACTCTGTGAGCACCTAACCCACATGAAATCAATTCATGCTCTGTAGGGTCAGTTCCTGCACAGCAGTTCCTCCCCTTTAGTTGCAGCCAGTCCTTGCAGCCGACTGGCCTGGGGTCAATCTCTCCTAATGATGCCAACAGCAATCAAGGCTCAGCTACAACAGGAGAGTGCACACAACCCACACAGGGGCACACCTAGAGCATCGAGCTTGGGAGACTGGGGAAGCTGCACTGCTAGCGGGACAGGACAGCTACTATATAGGCCATGCTACCAAATCTGGGAGATGTAGCAGATATACCTAATACATTGAAACAAACCTAAGGAAGCAGCCAAAATGTGGAGACAAAGAAACAAATCCCAAATGAAATAACAGAAGACATTTCTATGAAAAGATCTAAATAAAATGGAGGCAAGCAAATTACCAAACACAAAGTTCAAAACAATGATTATTAGAATACTCAGGGAACATAGAACTTCAACAACATGAAAAAGGACACAGAAACAACAAAAATGAACCAGTCAGGAATGAAAAATATAAAAAGCATGAGTGGGGATGTCAGAGAATGGAAGTGTGAGAGATACTCCTGATCTCTCCCTTTGAGATTTCAACAAATTAAACAACTATACAGTAATGCAGAGAAGGTATCCCTGCTGGACTTGCAGCCACACCAAAAAAATCCACACACCTGGGCTTCCACCTGTACCACTGAAGGCACTGAAAGTGGGACGGGTTGAAAAGGAGGGCAGAAGATAAAATGCATTTGCAGTGTACTCTGGAAAGACAAAAACTGAAGGACTGAATTTTTCTCTTTCCTTGTTGACCTGAGGGAAGGAGGCACATTTAGTATGGGGTTTTGTTGTGGAGCCTGAAGAAGTGGAAAGACTGAGGGGTAAGGGGGGAAGGAGGTGAATTAACTCAGGTGCAACCGACAGCACGGTCAGGGCTGGGGAAACCGTTGCCTGCACACATCGCTGGGCTCCACTTCTAATTGCCAGCGCCGGGCACATGCACACCTGCAGCTCCCTCAATCTGCAAGCAATAAGCCCGCGATCAGCCTGCGTGGTGCTGAGGAGCGCTTGATTTGTGATCTGCGTGTGTGACGCGATCTGCGTGAGTGATGCTAACAAAGTTCAGGGCACCGAGCATTTGGACCCGATCGGTTCACAGTGCACAGCAGCCCCTGCCCTGCTCCGGTCCCAGCAGCACTTTGAGTGGTATGGGAGGGAGGACCAGGGTGAGGCTCCCCCAACCACCCAGGTCTCGCATCTCTTCCTTCCACGGTGAGAATAGTGGCTGTGGCTCCCTACAGTTGATTCTCCTGGGCTACTCTCTCCTGTGAGAGGCAGAAGTGCCCCATGTTTGATCTCCTGGTCTGCTGGGATGTAGAGAGAGGTGCCTGGAGACCTGAGACCACTAATGCTATAACTATAAAACAGCAAAGCCATAAAGCAATAAAGAAAGCTAATACAGTTAAGATCTAACAACAAGCTCCACCCACCAACATTACTATGGCCCTGCCTATATCATTAGGACAGCAGAGCTCCACCCAAGAATCTCACAGAGTCAAAATTGGTAGTGCAGAATCAACCACTGGAAAGAGGAAAAAGAAACCTCTCAAAACTGGAAAAAAAAAAATTTCTTTTTCTCATTTTTCTTCTTTCTCTCCCATTTGTACTTTATTATCCATAGTTGTTATATTTTTTATTCTTACTTTTGTTGGGTTTTATTTTGGATACTTTTTTAAATTTTCTCTCTTCTCTTTAAGTCTTCCTTCGTTTTCCCTCTCATTTGAACTTCATTTTTCTTCAAATTATTATATTTTTTACTCATATTTTGTGGTGTTTTGTTTTTTATTTCATTTTTTTCATATTTTTCTCAGTTCTTGCTTTGTTTCCCTTAGCTTTTTTCCCTACTTATTAAAATTTTCATTTTTTCACTGTATTTATTAAATTTTTAATTTTTAGTTATCTCTTGATAATGTTAACAATACCACTCTCAAATATCATCAAGGAATAAAAAATCAAATATCATGGATACATAAGACAGAGATGTAATTTAGACTGGTGATGAAAAATCTCCGGGGGAAAAAATCTCAATTACATGGTAACCTTGGAGTTAAATGACAGAGAATTCAAACCTGAAGTTCTAAAAGTACTCAATGAGATATAAGAAAGCACTGGCAGGCAATTTAGTGAGCTCAAAAAACAAATTAATGAACAAAAAGAGTACTTCACCAAGGAAATTGAAACTATAAAAAAGAACCAAACAGAGATGAAGAACTCAATACATAAACTAAAAAATGAGGTAGTAAACTTACCTAATAGAACCGACCAGATAGAGGAGGGAATCAGTGACATGGAAGACAGGCAACTAGAGATACTACAGAGAGAAGAAAAGAAAGACTCACAGATTTAAAAATAAAATGAGAGAGCCCTACAAGATTTGTCTGACTCCATCAGGAAGAACAATATAAAAATAAAGGATATATCAGAAGAAGATGAGAGGGAAAATGGAATGGAGACCTTTTCAAAAAATAATCAATGAGAACTTCCCAAGCTTGTGGTAAGAATTAGAGCCTCAAATCCAAGAAGCAAACAGAACACCAAGTTACCTCAACCCAAATGGACCTGCTCCAAGGCACATTGTAATGAAATTATCACAAATCAATGACAAAGAAAAAATCCTCAAGGCAGCTACGGAGATAAGAATATAACATATAAAGGAAGGTCCATTAGGTTATCTTCAGATTTCTCAGCAAAAATTCTAGAAGCTAGAAGAGAGTGGACCCCAACATTTAAAATATGAAAGAAAAGAACTACCAGTCAATAATACAATATCTATCAAAGCTATCTTTCAAATATGAAGATGAAATAAAAAATATTTACAGACATAGAGTAGCTGAGGGAATTTATTACCAGGAAAGCCCCACAGCAGGAAATAATAAAGAGGATTACCCAACCAGATATAAAGAACAAAACAACACAAAACTACAAAGTAAAAGCTCCAGCAAGATCACAATAAAAACAAAGATAATCTGTGACAACAATAACATAAAAGGGAAGAGGACAAAGATCAGCAGTAGCAAAGAAGGACAGAGCGCAGAAGCACTCAGGAGGTAATGAACTCTTATAAATATGATAATTTTTCTTTTAATAACCTAGTGGTAACCACCCATGAAAAAAACACTACTAAACCACACAGTTTAAAAAAAGAAGAAACAGAGGAAAGAGGTATGAAATACCACCAAACAGAAACAAATGACAGAAAAAACAAGAAAAAAGAACCAGACAAGATAGAGCTATCAGAAAGCAATATATAAAATGGCTATAGGAAATCCTCAAGTGTCAATAATTACACGAAATAAAAATGGATTGAACTCACCAATAAAGAAACACAGAGTAGCAGATTGGATCCAAAAGTAAAACCCAACCATATGCTGCCTTGAAGAGACACAGTTAAGCTGCAAAGACATAAGTAGACTCAAAGTATAAGGTTCAAATCTGATTCTCCAAAAAATTAATACCTAAAGAAAATCAGGTGTAGCCATACTCATCTCTGACAGTGCTGACTTCAAGAAAACAAAAGTAACCAGAGACAAAGATGGACATTTCATAATGATAAAAGGAACATTGTATCAAGAAGACATAATACTTAGTAATATATTTGCACTGAATTAGGGAGTACCAAAAGATATAAGACATCTACTAACTGATCTAAAAATAGAAACAGATTAAAAAACCACAATCATACTTGGAGATCTCAAGAGAACACTGAGGGCTTAAGATAGATCATCCAAACAAAAAATCAATAAAGAATTATTGGTCTTAAATGAAACACTAGCACAAATGAACATAATAAATACCCATAAGACATTTCAGCACAGAACTTGAGAATATACATTGTTCTCCAATGTACATGGAACATTCTCAAGAATATACCATATGTTGAGCCATAAAACTAACATCAACAAATTCATGAAGACTGAAATTATACCAAGCATGTTTTCTGACCCTAAGGCTTTGAAATTAGAATTCAACTGCAAAAAAGAAGTAAACAAACCCACAAAAATGTAGAAATTAAACAACATACTTCTAAAAAATGACTGGATCAAAGAAGAAATAAAAGCAGAAATAAAAAATTAATACAGACAAACAAAAATGACAACACATCATATCAAAATTTCTGGGATGCGACAAAAGCAGTAAGAAGAAGGAAGTTCAAATCATTATAGGCTTATATCAAGAAACAAGAGAGAACCCAAATAATTATTTAACATCACATCTTAAGGAACTAGAAAAAGAAGAACAAAGGCAACCCAAAGTCAGCAGAAGAAAGAAAATAGTAAAAATTAAAGCAGAAGTAAATGAAATAGAGAACATAAAAGGTATAGAAAAAATTAATACAACAAAGAGCTGGTTCTTTGAAAAGATCAATAAAATTGACAAACTCCTGGCAAGACTCACTAAGGAAAAAAGAGAAAGGACTCATATAAACAAAATCCAAAATGAAAGAGGAGAAATTATCACAGACATCATAAATATACAAAGGATCATTATAAAATACTACAGAAAAGCTCTATGCCACCAAATTCAATAATCTATAAGAAATGGAAAAATTCCTAGAACTATACATTCTTCTTAGACTGAGTCACAGAGAAGTGGAAAGCCTACATAAACCCATAAGCAGAGAGGAAATAGAACTATCAAAAACCTCCCCAAAAATAAAATTCCAGGGCCAGACAGCTATACTAGTGAATTCTACCAAACATTCATAAAAGTCTTCCAAAAAATTGAAGAATAAGCAATATTTCCAAACACATTTTATGAGACCAACATAATCCTTATAAAAAAACCTGACAAGGACAATACAAAAAAAGAAAACTACAGACCAATATTTCTAATGAATACAGATGCAAAAATTCTAAACAAAATTCTAGCAAATCAAATGTAACAACACATTTTAAAAAAAATACATCACGATTAAGTGGAATTCATCCCAGGAGCACAAGGATGATTCAACATATGTAAATCAATTAACATAATACACTAAATATCATCAAAACAAAGAACAAAAATCATATGATCCTATCAATAGATGCAGAGAAGGCATTCCATAAGATACAACATCCTTTTATGTTTAAAACACTCGATAAAATGTGTATAGGAGGACAATACCTCAACATAATAAAGGTCATATGTGACAAACCATCAGCTAACATCATACTAAATGGTGAAAAACTGAAAGCTTTTCCTGTAACATCAGAAATAAGATAAGGTTGCCCACTCTCTCCACTCCTATTCAACATAGTGCGGGAAGTTTTAGCAAGAACAATCAGACAAGAGAGATAAAAGGCATTCATATCAGAAAAGAAGAAGTAAAGGTTTTACTTTTTGCAGATGACATGATCCTGTATATAGAACACTCCAAATACCCCACAGAAAATACTATTAGAAACAATAAAACATACAGTAAAGTCACAGAATAAAAAATTAATATACAAAAATTCATTGCTTTTCATATATGCCAAATATAAAACTTTGGAAAATGACTGAAAAATAAAAATATGTTTTACAGTAGCAATAAAAAAATAAAATAGGGCCCTGGCCGGTTGGCTCAGTGGTAGATCATCGGCCTGGTGTGTGGGAGTCCCAGGTTCGATTCCTGGACAGGGCACACAGGAGAAGCGCCCATCTGCTTCTCCACCCCTCCCCCTCTCCTTCCTCTCTGTCTCTCTCTTCCCCTCCCGCAGTCAAGGCTCCATTGGAGCAGTGTTTGCCCGAGCGCTGAGGATGGCTCTGTGGCCTCTGCCTCAGGCGCTAGAATGGCTCTGATTGCGGCAGAGCAACGCCCCAAGATGGGCAGAGCACCACCCCCTGGTGGGCATGCTGGGTGGATCCTGGTCGGGTGCATGCAGGAGTCTGTCTGACTACCTCCCCGTTTCCAACTTCAGAGAAATACAAATAAAATAAAATAAAATACCTAGAAATAAACATAACAAAGAATGTAAAGGATCTATATACTATAAACTACAAAGCATTATTAAAGGAAATTGGAAAAGATACAATGAAATGGAAAAATATCTCAAGTTCTTGGATAGAAAGACTAAATATAGTTTAAATGGCCATATTACCCAAAGCAATATAGAAATTTAATGCAATTCCCGTCAAAATCACAATGTCACTTTTTAAAGAAATGGAACAAAAAAATCACCAGGTTTGTATGGAACCATAAAAAACCCCGAATAGCCAAAGCTATCCTGGAAAAAACAAAACAACAACAACAAAAAGCAAGCCAGAGGCATTACAAAAGCAAGTCTGACTTCAAATTATACTACAGAGACATAATAATCAAACAGCATGGTATTGGCAGAAAAATAAACAGACCAATGGAACAGAATCAAGAACCTAGAAATAAAACCATATATATGGACAAATAATCTTCAACAAAGAAGCCAATAACACAGTGAAGAAAAGAAAGTCTCTTCAATAAATGGTGCTAGGAAAATTGGAAAGCCACATGCAAAAGAATGAAACTCAACTACAGTTTGCCCCCATGCACAAAAATTAATTCAAAATGGATTAAACACCTAAATATAAGATCTGAAACAATAAATTACATAGAAGAAAACAGGTAGTAAACTCATGGACCTTGGCCATAGAGAACAATTTATACATTTGATCACTAAGGCAAGGAAAGAAAAAACAAAAATAAGTAAATGAAACTATATCAAACTAAAAAGCGTCTGCACAGCAAAAGAAAATGACAACAAAACAAACAGACAGACAGCTAAATAAGAGATGATATTTTCACACAACAGCTCAGATAATGAGTTAATATCCAAAATACAGTCTGTCCGTAAAGTCATGGTGCACTTTTGACCAGTCACAGGAAAGTAACAAAAGACGATAGAAATGTAAAATCTGCACCAAATAAAAGAAAAACCCTCCCAGTTTCTGTAGGATGATGTGGCAGCATGTGCGCATGTGCAGATAATGACATAACACCGTGTTGTCAGCCCATGGAGGAGCAGCCCATGGCCATGCCAGTCGAGATGTGGACGGTACAGAGGAAAGTTCAGTGTGTTCTGTGGCTTGCTAAATTCAAATCCGTGACCAAAGCGCAATGTGAATATTGGTGCGTTTATAATGAAGTGCCACCACATAGGAATAACATTACTTGGTGGGATAAGCAGTTGAAGGAAACTGGCAGTTTGGTGGAGAAACCCTGTTCTGGTAGGCCATAAGTCAGTGATGAGTCTGTGGAGGCTACATGGGATAGCTACCTAAAGAGCCCTAAAACATTTGTGCATGAGCCCACATGGAACTGCACTGAATTGGTATGAAACTGGGAGAGTTTTCCTTTTATTTGGTGCAGATTTCACATTTCTGTCGTCTTTTGTTGCTTTCCTGTGACCAGTCAAAAGTGATTTCACAGACACACTGTATATAAAGAACTCACAAAACTCAGCAACAAACAAGCAAATGATCCAATTAAAAAATGGGGAGAGGACATGAACAGACATTTCTCCCAAGAAGAAATATAAATGGCCAATAGATATATGAAAAAATGCTTCTCTTCACTAGCTATTTAAGAAATGCAAATCAAAACTACAATGAGATACCACCTCACACCTGTTAGATTAGCTATTATCAACAAGACAGGTAATAACAAGTGTTGGAGAGGCTGTGGAGAAAAAGGAACCCTTTTTCATTATTGGTGGGAATGTAAAGTAGTACAACCATTACGGAAGAAAGTACGGAAGTTCTTAAAAAAATTAAGAATAGAGCCTGACCTGTGGTGGAGCAGTGGATAAAGCGTCAACCTGGAAACACTGAGGTTGCCGGTTCAAAACCCTGGCTTGCCTGGTCAAGGCACATATGGGAGTTGATGCTTCCTGCTCCTCCCCCTTCTCTCTCTCTCTCTTTCTCTCTCTCTCTCTCTCTCTATCTCCCTCCCTCTCTAAAATGAATGAATAAAAAAAATTTTTTTTTTAAAATTAAGAATAGAACTACCATATGACCCAGCAATCCCTCTACTGGGTATCGATCTCCAAAACTTGAAAACATTGGTATGTAAAGACACATGCACCACATGTTCATCACAGCATTATTCACAGTGGCCAAGACATGGAAGCAACCGAAGTGTCCCTCGATAGAGGACTGGCTAAAGAAGATGTGGTACATATATACAATGGAATACTACTCAGTCATAAGCAACGATGACATAGCATCATTTACAACAATAAGGATGGACCTTGATAACATTATACTCAGTGAAATAAGTAAATCAGAAAAAGCTAAAAACTGCAGGATTCCACACAAAGGTGGAATATAAAATTGAGACTCAAGGACATAGATAAGAGTGCAGTGGTTACCACGGGGAGGGGGATGTACGGGAAGGGAGGGTGAACGGGGTTGGGGGAGGGTATAAAGAGGAACAAATATAAGGTGACAAAGGGTGGTTTGACTTTGGGTAATGGGTATACAACATAATCCACCGTCCAAATGAAGTGGAGATGTTTATCCAAAATCTATGTACCTTTGTTGATCAATCTCACCCTGTTAAATTTAATTTTCTAAATTAGAAAAAAAATGAAATGAAAGATGCACTGACTGTAACAAAAAATGATTTACAAGCAATCAATAGCAGAACAGATGAAGATGAGAATCAGATCAGTGATTTGAAATATAAGGAAGCAAAAAATACCTAATCAGAACAGCAAAAAGAAAAAGGAATTCAAAAAACTAAAGATAGCGTAGGAAGCCTCTGGGACAACTGCACCATACCAACATTCACACCATAGGTTGCTGGAAGGAGAAGAGAGAGAACAGGACATTGAAAACCTATTTGAAAAATAATGACAGAAAACTTCCTTAATCTGATGCAGGAAATAGACATACAGGTTCGGGAAGTGCAGAGAGTCTCAAAAAAGATGAACCCCAAAAGGCTCACACCAAAACATATCATAATTAAAATGGAAAAGTTTGAAGAAAAAAAATAATTTTAAAAGCAGCTTGAAAAAAGCAGTTCATTACTTACAAGTGAGCTCTCATAAGACTGTCAGCTGATTTTTCAACAGAAACTTTGCAGACCAGGAGAAATTGCTAAGAAATATTCCCAGTGATAAAAAGCAAAGACCTACAACCAAGATTACTGTATCCACAAAAGTTACCGTTTAGAATTAAAAGATATATAAAGAGCTTCCCAGGCAGGAAAAAGCTAAAGGAGTTCATCAAATCAAAATCAGTATTATGTGAAATAGTAAGGGATATTCTTTACGAAGGGGAAAAAAGATGAAAAATATGGACAATAAAATGGCAATAAATACATACCTATCAATGATTGAATCTAAAAAACAAAGTAAATGAACAAGCAGAAAAGATTCAAACTCATAGATACAGAGAACATTTTGACTGTTGGCATATTGGAGGGGAATTGGGGGGGGGATGATAAAGAAAACTAAGGTAAAGAAACTAAGAAATACAAATTGGTTGCTACAGAATAGCCATGGGGATGTAAAGTGTAGTATAGGAATATAGTCAGTAATATTCTAATAATTATGTATGGTGTCAGATGGTTATGAAATTGACCTATATGATCACTTAGAAAGTTATATAATGTCTAATCATTAGGATATACACCTAAAACTCATAAAATTACAGTATGTCAGCTGTAACTGAAAAATGAAAAATGATCAAAAAATATTTTTAAAGCTGATTTCTAAGATAAAGGTGTTGGCATAAGTGCTGCAAGGGGATAATTTCAATTAAAACAAGTACATCTCTGAGAAACATGCACTCTTAAAACTTAAAGCAGTGAAGAATTAAGAGTTTGGTCTGCTATGAGAGGAAGTTCTTTACTTCACAACAAGTCAGAGCATGCAGAGAAGTCAGAACTATTTCATAACATTTGCACAGTGGCTCCTGACAAACTGAAAAAAAAAAGACTATTTGGTCATAATCTATGCATTTTGAAAAAACAATGACACTGTGAATATAGCGTATGCCCAAAATTGATAAGGATGTTTTTATTAACCAGGGAGTTGACTTCAAAAAGGTTCAGGTTTCATTTGCAGAATTTAAGATCAGACTTAAACAAGTAGAAGTATTTGTTTAGGTTGTTCTCTCTGAATGTTGGCAGGAGAGTGAGGCTGCTTCGGAAATGCTATTATGTTGCTTGTGGTATTACCGAACTGGACGACCCCCCATTGCTACTGAAAGACCACAACAAGGTGTATTAATCCCTGAAAAATTCAGCCACAGGATACACCAGCAGAATTTACAAAATACTGCTGTGAAACAGCAAGGACTACTTCAGTTCATGTTTTCAGCTTATGTTTCTCAGCCAAGTCTCTTAGGCCAAAAAGCAGACAGCATAGTTAGAACTCACCTACCCACTCAAGCTTTCAGGACCAAGTATTCGTAAGACATTATGAGAATAAACTTCCTTTTTTTCCCATTATAAAGTCAGTCACAAGATTGGTGAGTGATTTCGGGAGAACATTCTGACCAAATCTAAAGACCAAAGACCAAAACCAGGAAACTGACATCAGAACAATGTTAAAGTTCTGTGACATCTTACCATACATATGGATTCATGTAACCACTCCTATTATAAACATACAGGTTACTATAAAGATACCATCACAAAGATTTTCCTTTTTTTTTTATTTTATGAATTGAAATTTTCCTTAATTTCATTTGCAATAGATTTTAGAAAATTTAAAGAGTCACCTAATAATGGCTATAAATAAAATTAATCTAATGCCAGTAAACAGGAATAAAGGCTATTAGCAAACCTATTATTTATAGTTTGGTAACTATCCCTCTTATTAATTAGAATATAGCAATTTAATTTAAATTGAGGTAACCAGAACCATTTTATTTATTTATTTTTAATTTTTTTATTTTTTATTTTTCCGAAGCTGGAAATGGGGAGGCAGTCAGACAGACTCCCGCACGCGCCCGACCGGGATCCACCCGGCGTGCCCACCAGGGGGCGATGTTCTGCCCCTCTGGGGCGTCGCTCTGTTGCATCCAGAGCCACTCTAGCACCTGAGGCAGAGGCCACAGAGCCATCCCCAGCACCCGGGCCATCTTTGCTCCAATGGAGCCTCGCTGCGGGAGGGGAAGAGAGAGACAGAGAGGAAGGAGAGGGGGAGGGGTGGAGAAGCAGATGGGCGCTTCTCCTGTGTGCCCTGGCTGGGAATCGAACCCGGGACTCCTGCATGCCAGGCTGACGCTCTACCACTGAGCCAACCGGCCAGGGCCCAGAACCATTTTAGAGTAAGGAAAATAGGTTGTTTTCAAGTTGCTTTTATAAATAGTTCTATTTTCTTACTTAGTAGCTCTTCATTTGTTTTATATAGCATTATATAGTGCACTGTGAGTGTTATAACCAAAGCAAACTTTCTTAAGCTAAGATAAAACTTTCATAAATCATACAATGTTTGAGCAATAAAAAAATCTTAAAACATTGTTTCACTTATTCATTCTTTCATTGCTCCACACATTCACCTATTTAATTAAAAAATACTATTTGTTGCCCTGGCCATCTTGGCTCTGTGTTGAGTGTTGGCCTGGCATGTGGATGTCCTGGGTTCGATTTCCGGTCAAGGTACACAAGAGAGGTACCCATCTGCTTCTCTACCCCTCCCCCCTCTCGCTTCTCTCTCTCTCTCTCTCATCTCTTTCTTTCCTGCAGCCATGGCTCAATTAGAGTGAGTTGGCCCCTTGGCACTGAGGATGGTTCCATGGCTTTCATCTCAGGCACTAAAAAATGGCTACAGTTGAAACAAAGCAAGGGCTCCACATGGGCAGAACATCGTCCCCTAGTGGGCTTGCGGGTGGATCTCAGTCTGGGCGCATTCAGGAGTCTGTCTTTGCCTTCCCTCCACTCATTAAAGGGAAAAAAAATTATACACACACACACACACACACACTACAGTTAAAAAGTTCATTCCCTATAGCATCCTAATTTAAATACTCTCTCCTAACTGCTCTCCCTGCATCAATCTTTGTCTCTCTAAGGTCTGTTTTTAACATAGCATCAAGAGGGATTCTCTAGAGGTAAATCAGGTTATTTGTTATTCACACCTTTCCAATGACTTTCCATCTCACTTAGAGTGAAAGCCAAAGTTCTGGCAGTGACATATTATCTGGCCCCTTGTTACCTCAGGAAATTTATCTGTGTGGTATTTCTTTTTAATGTTGTAGCTTCTGCAACACAGAACAGTGCCCAGAACATAAGTATTAACTGAATAAGTTAATTGATGAACTAAAACATCAAGTCTAGTCATTTTCATACTGCTTATGCAATAGAGCCTCTTTCTAAAACCCCCAAATATAAAACTAGTCAAGAGCATAGTCTGGTTGAAGCAAAGTGGAAGATCCAAATGCTCACCCAGTTCATTATGCCTTCTTATCCTCTTCAGCAGTTCCTGAAACACTAACACAGAAATCTGGAGCTCCACTGAGCACAGTTTTTAAAATATTGAATTAGTCTATGTCCTTCATTTTTAGAAGAAATTGAAACCCAACAAACTAAATAACCTTCCTATGATTACAATGGGGGTCACTAGCCAAGTCTAGAATAGAACGTGGTATATATACTTTACATGTATTTCTCTAAGATATCACACTGCCTCTCTATTTTTTAAAAAAGATAATTAATAAACTTATCAACATACAGGCTCCTAAACGGCTTATACACTTCTTAAGAGAATGTGTCTTTTTCATCTTTAGCATATGCCCTCAACTCTGAGTACCAGGCAGTGTCTGGCAAACAGTAAGTGCTCCATAAATGTTGTTTCTGCTGACATAATGCTTACATTCCACTGTGTAGAATGACTACCTATACCCATCCCATAACTGTCTAGTTCTCCTGGAAAAGTCTATTCTACCTTAAAAACCCAATGCACACAGCAAATCCTTTGTAAAGTCTTCCCTGATAAATCAAGGCAGAATTACCTCTGACTTCTCTGAATCAGTATTTTCTACATCTAATCTTGTATATAACTATTTTCCTATCTATCATTGTAGTACTCTTGTTTGCAAGAGTTACATTTATCTTCCAAGCAAGGGGCATGTTGTGTTCACTTTACATATAGCACTTAGCATAGCATCAGACACATAAAAGACATGCAATAATTTTTTTTCTACCTTGAATTAAATTGTATTGCACAGAATTTGGAAGTACAGGTTGAGAGAATAATGGTTTACAATACTCTATTACAGTTAGGGTTAAACAAAAATTCATTTTCTTTCAGCATCACTGTATGATTGATCACCTAAACTAGATTCTTATCAAACATATCTGAAATCTAATAGCTATTTCTCTTTAATTGCTTCTTGCATTATTGATTAATTCTAATTTTCCTTTCTTTTCTGCTAATCCTTATGTGGCATTTACAATTTAAATATTAATCATTTGTATTGAGTCTTTTACAAATATTTTCAAAGTCATATTCTATAATATATGACTATTGGAAATTATTATAAAATAGAATAAAAGTAAAAACCTTATAATAAAGAACATTAATAAATTGTTAAGTATGGTTTCTTAAATCAATATATTTTCATAAGGCAACAATAAATTTTAATGGATTCTAACAGCTGTAATTCATAGAACTTAATAGTTATGTTATACTTTTTTTCTCAAATTATTTTCCTCAGATAATGCAGTTAAGGCTATTACTAAGAAATAACATGTACCTATATAATTTTATTAACCAATGTCACCCCAATAAAGTTAATAAAAATTTTTTAAAAAGAAATAACATGTAAATTCAAACATACAAAGGTAACATTACATACAGTACTTCCAAATAGTTACTTAATATATATAATTAAAATAATTATATTTAGTAATTATTATGAAGTAATCAAGCTAATATGAAGGCTTGCATCATGATGAAATTCACATTTAAATTTAAAATTTAAATATAATCTTAATTTCATATCAAGTCTACCAAAAGTAATTTGTATTAGTAGAACCTTTTCCTCAATGTGTTATTTATACATAATAGATTTATGTCTCAAATGGGAGCTTTATTAAAGTAGAAGAATACACAATTTACTAGCATACCTGAAATATACCTTTGTAGAAGTCACCATACAAAAATGTCAAGTTCATGAAATGGAGAAAGGCAACAGAGAAGCAGAAGGGAAAAGAAGGGAACAGGAAGGCTACAATGAGAGGCAAAGAGATTGACAGAGGAAAGGAGACAGAACAGAGAAGGAGACAGGTAGTACAGTAGGGGTCATGTAAAAGTTATAATTATTGAACAAATTTAAAAACAGGGTGATAAAACAAAGTTCAATGACCAGAAATAGTTCTGTTAAGTATAAAATATACAGTTAGGTATAAATGAATCACAAAAACAATTCTAGTTGCCTCAAATAAATTAGGTGAAGACTATTCAGCATTTAGGTTTTTTTAGTTTAATTTGTATAATTCTTTTTATTTTCTTTATTAAGTGAAAGGTGGGAAGACAGGGAGGCAGAGAGACAGACTCCTGCCTAAGCCCTGATTGGGATCTACCTGGCAAGCCCCGTCTGTGGCCAGTGTTCTACCCATCTGGGGCTGCTGATCCATTGCTCAACAATCAAGCTGTTTCTGCACCTGAGGTGAGGCCATAGAGCCATCCTCAGTGCCCAGGGCCAACTTGTTCGAATCATTTGAGCTACAGCTGTAGGAGGAGGATGGAGAGAGGGGGAGGGGGGGAGGGGGAGAGATGGAGAAGCAGATGGTCACTTCTCCTGTGTGCCTTGACCAAGAATCAAACCCAGGACTTTCACATGCCAAGCTGACACTCTACCACTGAGCCAACCAGCCAAGCCTGGATAATTCTTTAAAGTGAATGTCAACCTTTTCAATTACGAGATCAGAATTAAACAACGGTCAGAACAACCTATCTATATTTAAATATATTTGTCTAATCTGCCATTAAAAATTAAGATAGTTTTATTTAAAGATGGTAGAATTTTTCACCACAAATAAACGTATTCCGATATGTCTATTTGGTAATACTAGCATCACAAAGGCATTCATTTGAGTTTTTAATGACTAAGCAGAAGGGAAATTTTTATTCAGCATACCTAAGAAACCATTTATTATTTTATATAATATTTGCAAAATAATATTTGAATAAAAGATCCTAATTCATTCTGTTGTTTACTTTTTGGAAATGGAAGTTTTATTTGGAGACTTAATTGTGTGCCATTTCATAATGCAATTGTTTTGTACAGAGTGGCATTATATATGACAGAAAATTAAAAATCAAGTAGGAGACTTGGTATACTTTGATATCAACATTTTTAACAAATGTTTTATATCTATTGAATATAATAATCATTTATGCAGCCTGTCAAAAGTTTTCTAAAAGAGTGAAATACTGTCCCATTAGATTCCATATCAATGTTAGTCTTGGAATTTCCTGCACAGACTGATACATGTGTTAAATGCTCACTGACAATTTGTAAAAGCTCTTAAAAGTGATCTGAGTAAGCCAGGCATATCAAAAGATTATAAATCAATGACTAGTTTAAGTTTATTTTGAATTTTAATACAAATATAAGGGAAGAGGAAGCATAAACCATTAAAAATTAAACATCCTAAAAATATGATGAAGTTGTGAGGAAACATTATGAAGCAATGAATGTTGTTATGAAGTAAGTAAAGCATTTCTTCCTTTTTTAGGCGTTACACATGACCTACCTAATGCATAAGATTATATACACATTATTTTTGATATATACTCTGAGAGTATGAGGGGAGGTGGAAAAATGGTCACCAAAAATAGAATATAGTAAAACAATTTAATCAACAAGAGTTTCCTTTTTGTTACATAAACGTTATAGCATAATAATTAATTAAATTCTGTTAAATTTTTCCTACAAACTAATGCCCCAACAAATAAAAGTTCTAATTTATCTTTATTTCTGTCTAGTTCTACATGTCATTTTATCATAGCAGATATAACATTTAATGCAGTTACTAAAAACAGTTGACATTATATCCTGTACAATTTTTCTTGTCACCACAGTCTCCATAGTTTTTAAAACTTCAAATAAAGATCTGGAGTTATGGTGATTAATGTTTACAAGCCAGTTTTTGTTTAGAGTAGGGAGAGCAGGCCCTGTTTTGTAACATTTGTCTATATGGTGTAAATAATTCCACTTTAGCCAATTTTGAGCTATAAACACTATGTCCATGAATGTGGAGTTGGAAAGAAGTGCACACCATTGGTTCTCAAAAGCTGGTGCCAGCCAGCTGTAGCACATTCTAACAGGAGTTGTTTCCAGTTTCATGCCATTGTAATCCTTATGATGAATATCTTAGCGAGATACCACTAGGTGTCTGCCCACAGTCATATCCTCTCTCCTTAGAATTCTGAACTCTGAGTCAATCAATAATTCTAACTCCACTGCTAGTGAAGAGGTAGAAGCTGGCATGAGTAGCAATTATGGCAACAACAACAACAACAAAAACCCTCTCTCACACAAACACACACACAATCCCCCCCCCAAAAAAAAACCCCAACAAACAAAAAAAAAAACATATGAAGAAGTCTACAGAAGAGACATCTAGAAATGTTTTCCTCAATTTCAAAAGGATATCAAGTAAGAAATGCTTAGAATAGTTATATCTCTCTTGTAAAACTAAAGGAACAATGATAAGAACAAAATCGTAATGAATATTGTTGTAGGGTACCGACACGAACCTCTACCAACTGTGCTCATTCCTCAAGCCCCTCTAAATGTCACATGCTCACAGCTTATAGCTGAGTCCTTCACACAAGAAATGTACTCAGGTCAAGAGCTGCCTTGTCCAAAGTTATGTTCCCTCCCCAGCAGACAGCAATTAGGTCATCTCTGAAGATCCACTCCAGATCCAAACTCCTGTGGGTTTAGTGGCTGCATCTGTTCACAATTTTATCTTCTCCTTTAAGTCTTCCTGCCTTACTCTCTCACAAGCATTGTTATTAAATTATGAAGTTATTACAATGGTAATTACAGCAGTCCCCAAAAGGACAAATTTGGTATTTGTAATAACAATGTACCATGACCTGTGGGGTTAAGAACTATCATAACATGAAAATTCAAGTAAAAGCCTCTGAAAATGCCCACCTCCACAGACAAAGATTAAATAAAAGCTAAAGATACAAAAAAGACGGTTCACATTATATCTCCCTCTCAAGTCTCCAGTCTTCTCACTTCCCAAAAGACGCATAGATGCATCCTAGAAAATGACAATGGACTGGTATAAACTCAGCTGAGCAGTGGCCCACTTGAAACTGCTATGCCAATGGGGTATGCTTCCTAGAGACAATTAGTATGGATTCAAGTAATACGATATGCAGCCACTGAACTGGCATATGTGTTTTTTTCCCCATCCCTACCAAGAACTAAAATCATTCACATACACCTGGAATGGACATCAATCATCAGATCCTCGGTTAAAAGACCAACATCAGTCTTGTATTGTAGGAGCCCATGCTTGAATTTTACTATGTCAGACTCACTTTATTCACTTCTGAAAGGGTTCTGAACCCTTGCTAAGCCCTACAAAAATAACCAGATAGGCAGTTCCAGGGAAAATGGGGTTATGGATGGCAATAATTTGAGCTGCCCTTCTGCTTTGAAACACACCTCTCTACACCTCAAATACTCCTCAAAAAGCCCTTCTCCTGGTTATATTCTAGAAAGGAAAACAGACAGGCAGATTCTAGCACACACTGGAAAAAAGAAAAGCCCAACACATATGTAATTTCCTTGAATGAGTCAGCTAGCATAAATGCAGTCAAATTTAACAGAACAGAGAGCGCATAAATAAACCCACACTATATAGTCAATTAATATATGACAAAAGATGCAAAAACATAAAAAAGAGTAAGATAGTTTATTCAATAAATGGTGTTGAGAAAGTTGAATAGACACAGGCAGGAAATTGAAACTAGACTACCTTCTTACAAAATGTACAAGAATAAACTTAAAAGGAATGAAAGACTTAAATGTAAAACCTGAAACCATAAAACTCCTAGAAAAAACATAGACAGTAAAATCTCGGACATTTCTCTTAGCAATATTTTTTCTGATAGATCTCCTCAGGCAAGGGAAGAAAAAGAAAAAAACAAATAAGGCAGTGTAAAACTAAAGAGTTTTGCACTGCAAAGGAAACCATTAACAAAACAAAAATATAAGCTATTGAATGGGAAGAGATGTTAGTCAATGATACATTGATAAGGGATTAACAGACAAAATTTATAAAAAGTAAAAAGAACTCAGACAACTCAGCACCAAAAAAATCCAATTAAAAACAGGCAGAAGACTCAGACATTTCTCCAAAGAGGACACACAGTTGGTCAACAGATATATAAAAAGATGTTCAGTGTCACTAATCATTAGAGAAATGCAAATTAAAACCGCAATAAGATATCACCACATACCTGCCAGAGTGGCTATCAATAAATCAACAAACAACAAGTGTTGGCAAGGATGTAGTGAAAAGGAAACCCTCATACAGAGTTTCCTCAAAAAATTATAAATGTAAATGCCTTATGACCCAGTAATTCCACTTCAGCATATATATACACAAAAAGTACTACTCAAAAGAATATATGGACCCTATGCTCACTGCAGCATTATTTACAATAGCCAAGATACAGAAGCAACCCAGTGTCTATCAATAGTGATAAAAAGCTGTTGTAAATACATACAATTGAATATTTTCAGGCCATAAAAAAGAATGAATCTTACATTCATTACAACATGGATGGACCTAGAGGATATTAGGATAAGTAAGATAAGTCAATCAAAGAGACATAATATATGATTTCAATTATACACATGTGGAATCTAAAGAACAAAATAAACAAACAAAATTGAAGTAGACTCAGATACAGAGAACAGACTAATGGTTGCCAGAGGGGAGAAGGTTGGGGACTGGGTAAAAAAGGTGGAGGGATTAAGTTACAAAATAGTCATGGGGATGTAAAATACAGCAAAGGAAATATAGTCAATAATACTGTAAAAGCTATGTATGGTGCCAGGTGGTACTGGAAATATAGGAGGGACCACTTTGTAAAGTATATGAATATGCTGTAACCAGAAACTAATATTGAATGTAAACTGTAATTGAAAAATAAAGTATAAATTTAAAAAAATGCAGTCAAATATGTAGAACAAGTTTCTGTGTTCCACAAAGCTGCAATTCGGGTGATAGAAAATGCCTTCATTATTTCACATTTCATACCCTACTACTATAGATTATTGACATTTAATATATTTTAGTTAAGCGAAATAGAGAATGAATCAACAAATCGATCAATCTACAGTATTCTTCTTGTAAATTTGAATTAGTCATAGGCCCAACTTTCCATCCATTCCAATGCTTTTTTAACTCAAATTGACTTGTACAGCATTTGTAACACTATTAGGGTATTTACTCTGATACGCCTCTTATCAGTTAATAATAATACGTTCTTCATGAAACTTTTTATTTTTCTATCCATTTAACATGTTCCATCATTAAATTTTAAAGTTAAATTTATTGGAACAACATTGAATTTTTAAAGCTGTATGAAATAATATCTAGGTATCGTCTACTAAATTCTAACTTAAACATCATTTTAAGTTGAAAGTAGACATTTTCTATATTCTAAACTAATTTCAATAACTGGTCTATAATTTAATTTAATTTTAACTTTTCATTCAACAAGCTAAGTACCCTCACAAATATCCTACAAACTAAAATCTATAAGATTTTTTTTTGATACCTACTTGGTAATTATCTTGGGTATTAAGTGTCCATTAAAAACAATTATTTTTCTTTGGGCAAATGCTTAACATAATGTTTCATCCATTATTAACAAGAAAATATTTTTTCAAAAAGAAGGGATCATCATCATTAACATTTTATAATTCTTCAATTTATCAGGAAACAAAAATTCTTCTTTATTCCCATTTATAAATCTACCTTCTAGCTATGCACTTTACAAATTAACTGATTTAGTTTAGGTTCTTAATCAGCTTACATTTATGTTATATAATTTCAAGTCTGAAATCAGCACTATAATATATATCTGCAACTTGATTTTTCTGCCAATGAAAAGTATCCTATTTCTTAAAAGATATGATGAAGTAATTTCATAATTTTGCTTACTACAGCAACAGAGTAATAACTTAAATAAATGTAAATATGATGCAATTAAGTTATTTTTATTCCACAGTTAAGCTCTAAGACTCATGACACAATTGAAACAATTATTTAGCAAAAAATTATTTTACCAATTGTTGGAGTGAATATACAAAAAAGTAATCAGTCTTTGACTTCTAAAAATTTTACTTGAGAAAATCTTAGTAATAAAATAGCTATTTGAAAATTTAGAAAATATTCTCATTATACAAAAATCTTTAATCCACTTGGTTCAAAATTCTTTACATGTGTAATTGGTCTCAAATATCATTAATCAACATTTTCCTCAAAAAAATTTTTTTTTATTAAATGACAAGTGGGAGGCAGAGACAGACTCCTGCATGTGCCCCGACTGTATCCACCTGACAAGCCCCCTACTGGGTGATGCTCTGCCCATCTGGGGCCACTGCTCTGTTGCTCAGCAAACAAGCTATTTTAGCACCTGAGATGAAGCCATGGAGCTAACCTCAGTGCCTCAGGCCAACTTGCTCAAACTGTTTGAGCCATGACTGCAGGCGGGGAAGAGAGAGAGAGAGAAGGGGGATGGATAGAGAAGCAGATGGTCGCTTCTCCTATGTGTCCTGACCAGTAATCACACGCTGGGCCAACACTCTACTGCTGAGTCAACTGGCCAGGGCCCTCAGATTTCTAAAGTAGGGTATACTATCACTTAAATAGACAATTTTCTTTATAACCTATACAGTAGACTAATTATTAAAAATTATTTTTTTAATTATACAGGGGATAAATCACACTACTAATATGGACACCTAAATACAGACATATATAAAGCTGCTATCTTTAGGGTTGGTTTTTTTTTTTTTTTCTGTATTTTTCTGAAGCCGGAAACGGGAGAGACAGTCAGACAGACTCCCGCATGCGCCCGACTGGGATCCACCCGGCACGCCCACCAGGGGCCACACTCTGCCCACCAGGGGGCGATGCTCTGCCCCTCCGGGGCATCACTCTGCCGCAACCAGAGCCACTCTACCGCCTGGGGCAAGAGGCCAAGGAGCCATCCCCAGCGCCTGGGCCATCTTTGCTCCAATGGAGCCTTGGCTGCGGGAGGGGAAGAGAGAGACAGAGAGGAAGGAGGAGGGGGTGGAGAAGCAAATGGGCGCTTCTCCTATGTGCCCTGGTCGGGAATCGAACCCGGGTCCCCCGCACACCAGGCCGATGCTCTACCGCTGAGCCAACCAGCCAGGGCTTTTAGGGTTTGTTTTAATATTTAAGAACCATGGTTCTATCTGGACATTTGCAATCTATATCTTCTATTCTTCCTATCCTGGGTATGTTCTCCCAACTGCCAACCTTTACACCTCTACTCACTCTCTCCCAAAAATAAGTACAAGGAAGCAGTGTGTTGAGCTACTTTCGAGAGTCTAATAATTGAATCAAACATATCACAATTTATAGCTTAGGAGACTGCCAAACATATGTATTCTTGCATTTACTACCCCTGTCTCCCAAGATCTTACAGAGAAGAAAGAAGCCCACAATCACCAAGTAAAATCAGTTGGGGTAGGTCATAGAAGACAGGGAAAACTAAAACTCTCCACAATTGTTCTTAGTGTTTAAAAAATCAAACTTGGTATTTTTGTACAATTGAGTATAAATGGTTGACAACTATGCAATTAAAGTGAAATAAATATGGCCCTGGCCAATTGTTCAGCAGTAGAGCATTGGCCCGGCATGTGGAAGTCCTGGGTTCGATTCCCGGTCAGGGCACACAGGAGAAGCGCCCATCTGCTTCTCCACCCCTCCCCCTCTCCTTTCTATCTCTCTCTTCCCCTCCTGCAGCCAAGGCTCCATTAGAACAAAGTTGGCCTGGGTGCTGAGGTTGGCTCCATGGCCTCCACCTCAGGCATTAGAATGACTCCAGTTGAAAAGGAGCAATGCCCCAGATGGGCAGAACATCGCCCCTAGTGGGCTTGCTGGGTGGATCCCTGTCCAGGAGCATGTGGGTATCTGTCTCTGCATCCCGCTTCTCACTTCAGAAAAATACAAAAAAAAAGTGAAAAAAATATGTTGCATTATAATATTAAGATTAAAATATGTCAAATTAGAATAAGTATAGTGTTATAATACATTAATTAGGCACTGAACATCATTTCTAGACCTTTGTCCACGTTATAATACATTAATTAGCCACTGAACATCATTTCTAGATCTTTTTCCAAGTATAGAAGATGGGGGACACAGGGAACACTAGTATTAAGTGAGTCACAAAATTTTAATACAAGAGAGTAGCTTTAAAACATGTTTGGCCTGACCAGGCAGAGGCACAGTGGATAGAACGTCAGACTGGGATGCGGAGGACCCAGCTTCAAGACCCCGAAGTCACCAGCTTGAGCGTGAGCTCATCTGGTTTGAGCAAAACTCACCAGCTTGGACCCAAGGTCGCTGGCTTGAGCAAGGTGTTACTCGGTCTGCTGAAGGCCCACAGTCAAGGCACATATGAGAAAGCAATCAGTGAACAACTAAGGTGTCACAACGAAAAACTAATGATTGATGCTTCTCATCTCTCTCCATTCCTGTCTGTCTTGTCCCTATCTATCCCTCTCTCTGACTCTCTCTCTGTCTGTGTAAAAAAACAAACAAACAAAAAACATGTTTGGCTATACTCCACAGTAAGAAAACATACATATTTTATATTGTGAGCTTATAGAGTACATACATAACACTAAAAAAATGTTTTACAGATTAATTATCCTTCCTTGGTACACTTGACTCAGATATTTTCTATTCTAGCCTATTCCAGTTTCCCTCTTTTTAAAGTGAGGAGGGAAGGAGAATAAATGGAGGGGCGAGAGAAGGAAGGTGGGGAGTGGTGAGGGGGACTTTGTCTCAAAATGAATATTTGGCTATGTCTGAAGATGTTTTGAGTTGTCAGAACTCGAGGTGGAGATGCTACTTGCATCCAGTGGTTACAGTCCATGAATGCTGCTAAACATCTTACAATATATGATAGTCCCATAAAACAAACAATTATTCAGCCCTAAATGTCAATAGTGCTGAGATTGGAAAACCTGCTCTGGATTATTTAATAAATTAACCTATTTGAAAACTGTCAAGTCAATAGTACATTTTAAAGCTTATACAAATATTTTTTGAACTTTGAGAACCATGTCCAACATTTAAATTTGAACATACTATGGCACCAGTAATCTAAGACTTATCTTCTTCAATAATGCAAAGATTAAAAAAAAGAAAAAAAAATGTGCAATTTAGGGAACTGATCAAATTAGCCATGTAAAAAGCAAACTATATCATAATGAATTAAGAGATGTGTTACAAAACATACAAATCAGTATTAGAGACTATTCTAGTCCCTAAACAGGTACTTTTAACAAATACTACTGTTGCGGGTAATATCAAACAGGACATCATTATTATACTTTCATTTCTTTCTACTAAACTGAATTAAATTACGATTGTCTACTGGAAACACATGTTGGCAGAAACCAAACACTGTGAAAATATTATTAGATAGATGAAAAGGAGGACTAGCATTTTCTAGGAGATCAGTTAGGAGATAATACAGATATGAGTGACCCGTAATTTCTTTCCATATTTGCTAAATATTTTAGTTCTGCTCAATACAAAGGATTTTAATTTAATGCATATATAGCTTTTTACTCATGTGCAATTTTTATAAGTGTATCTTCAAAATCCTGAAACAATGTATAAGCCCTTATAAGAACACTACATATAAAAATGTTCAGCTATTAGATTGATACATTTCTGGGGGTTTTGGGGGGCACCATATCTTTATGTGGTAAAAGTGAAGGCTTTACTTCAGCAAAAAATAATGCAAGCATGTAACAGAATCTCCACCAAACCACCAAGAATAACAAAACTTTCTTTTTTTACCTTTTGTGATTCATTCAGGAAAATATTTAAAATCATCAAACTGAAGATTATTAAGTATACTTAAGAAAGTATTGCAGCTTCTAGGAAATATTGATATGCTCTACGACAAATTGAGATCTACAGTTTCTCTTTATATTTTAACAAACACAAGTATCTTGTTATTTATAAGTTAAATGTAATTTGTATGAAATGAGACTCTAACTTGACATTTTTTCCAGTATACATGCATTTGCTCCAAGCTTAAATGTGAAATAGTTTATCTCTTCCCAATTGGTTTGTGGTGATTGCCATGTTTTTGTCATTTATTTGTTTTAATATACCACTTGGGCAAAGGATTATTTTAGGATGAAAGCAACTGAGGAGAAGGAGTTACAAGGAAAGGTTCCTGCCCTCCTCCTATTTGCCTAAAAGCAGGACATGTATTTGGAAAGATGACAAAAGTTAACCAGTGGAGATAACTCTTGACCTTTATATAAGCACCAATGAGTCTACATAATAAAACTTGCTAAAGCTAGCTCTTGTCCTCCATTAGTTTTTCACAATTTGCCACCCCTAGACACTTAAATTCCTTTTTCCTCTGTCTTGTCCTCACTCTAACAATGTATTATTCTTTTGTTATATAAGCCCAAATTCTAACCTCTTAAGAGTCTCTCAGAACTGAGTGTTCCCATATATATGTGCAATGCAAATTATAATAAAAGTGTTTGTTTTTCTCTTGTTAGGCTGTCTTTTGTCAGTCTAATTTACAGGACCAGCCAATGAATTTAAGATGCATAGGAGAAAAGAAAAAGAGTTAAGTTTTTTTCTCCTCTACACCTTCCAGTATAACTTTAGAAATAGAATACTTCAATGAGCCCTTTACAATTGTGACTAAAATGTTATTAACCCCAAGAAATGATTTAAAAGGAACACGCATCTTTACGGTATTTGGCCTTCCCAATTAGGAACATGAAGGAGATCTCCATCAAATCTTCCTTTGTGATAGCCACGTTTTGTAGCTTTCTTCATGTAGACCCCTCATCCTTTCTTATTTTTAAATCACATTTTCTGTTTTTAGTTCAGAATGGAAACTGCCTTTCATTTATATTTCCTATTATTTTTCATACAATATAAAAATGATTCTATATTAATTTCACATCCAGCTGCCTTCCTTGAATTATTCCTCAAATAGTGTTAAAAAAATTGTGTGTGTGTGAGTGATGGTACAAGAGACTCATGTCAGATACTCACCTATCTGGTGTATTTTGGCACACACCAAAATAAATTACAGAACGATTAAGATAAAGTTTAAAAAGAACACAATAATAAAATCATGGGAAAATATAGGGTTAAATATTTAAGTGATTTGGGGATTTATAAAGAGTTTCTAGGGATAAAAGGAACAGAAGAAAAATCACCAAAGAATGAAGACTTAGCTATATATTAAGTTCAATATTACCAAATGACCAAAAATATTAGTAAGTAAACATCAAAATGGGAAATAATTTGGAACAGATGACAGGTAAATAAGTAAACTCCTAACCACATAAAAAGCTCTTATAAGTGAATAAGACAAAAATCTAAGACCTAATAGGTTCATGAGCAGAAGAAATAAATGATTAATTCATAGAAGATATCAAACACCAATTTATATACAAAATATTCAACTTCATAATCAAATTAAAATTACAAAGAGATAGCATTGTTTTGTGGTCTTTCATCTAGCCTGAAAGTTCACCTTTTGGAAAGCAGGCTGGTAATCCGAAGTAAAAGCTTTAAAAACATGTACTTGTGAAATATTCATATATAGGCAAAAAATTATGTATAAAGATAACCAATATAATACCACTTATAATAACAACTGGAAACAAATGCAAGGCCCCAAGTAAAGAAATAGTTTGTGGTGTATCCTTATGACAGAATATTAGTGCAGCCATTTAAAACATATTTCTGGAAAATACATAATGGCTTCAAAAAAGCTAATTATATAATGATATCATATTAAAAAAATCAGAACACATGCATAGGAAAAGGAAGAAATACAATAAAATATTAATAATGGTTATATTTTGGGGAAATATAATAGCTTGTGTTTCATTCTTTACACTTTGAGCAACTTTTCAGATGTTTTATAGTAAACATATCATTACTTTAAAAAGGAAACACACACACAAAAGTTATATAGGTTATAGGTTCTTAAAAATATGCCATCAACTGATGCAAGAAAATTTCAGAAACTGCAAAAATTAATTTTAAATATCAACAGACTTACAGAAGATGTTCACTTTTATAACTTGAAATTTTCTTCACTTAACCAACACCATTAAAACACTTTTAATACAAAGGTAGTAATATCTGACTTTTAAATTAAAAAACCATTCTTTTTATCTAATCAACTGCAGAGAATTATGCCATTAAAACAGAGTAGCTTACCTTTTTCACTTACACTCTCACTTTCAATCTCGACATCATCACAACTTGTATATTCAGGTGTGGAAGCTAATTCCTCCTCTGAACTGCTCAATGAAACCTGGCGCATTTTACCTCCTTTCTTTGATTTATGAGGCTTTGGAGGTGGAGGTCTCACTGATTCGGACTGGTCAGAACTGAGAGAATCATTCCTTAACATTGTTTCCATTTTTTCCCGTTTTGTTTTCCGCACAGCAGAGCTGGGGTCTAAGTGGTGCTGCTTCCTTAGTGAGTCGGGACGCCTCATGTCTTGTCTATCAATGGGTATTGGGCTCCTCCGGGGGGTAGGAGGACTATGGTTTGTGGTCCTTTGTGGATAAGAACTTGGTCCCTGAGCCTCTCGAGTTCTTTCCATTGAATAAGATCGCTGATTTTCCATGGCAGCTCTACGTTCAGATATAGATCTTTGCCTTGATGGTCGTTCCATCCTTAGCATAGAAATCCTGGAATCTTCCAGTTCAGCATTTGCCAAAGAAACATCACTATGTCTTCTCTCGTGCCGTGCTCTGGACACTTCAGCATGAATACGCATTTGTTCTTCATAGGGCTGTGGCTTTACTGGATAACGTGCCAAATTCGGATCACTTCGATAGCGTGCCTGGTATTCCTCCTCTCTCCTTTGTCTTTCATATTCATCTCTGCTCTCCAGATCCTCATCATCTACAATATATTCTTTGGAATGCCTATGACTTCTCCTATTGGAGTCCCTATAATTTATATGATCAGATTCTTCATAAAATTGAGGTTCACGTTGAGACCGCCTATCAGCATAATCTGATGGAGATCTAGGCATTGCGCTATCAGAAGTAGCATACTGTGAATATTCCTCTCTTTCTTCCCTTTGGTCGTATCTTCTGTTCTGATCTCTGGACACTGATGGACTTCTTTGCCTAAGAAATCAAAGAAAATAAATGATGAGAAGAGCAACATTTAAATAATTTTACATTTTACTGATTTATTGGCAGGTTGACGGATAAATTCAAATGGTTCTTTTGTTTTGTTTTTTAAAATTCCATTTTCAAGTCATGCCAAAACAAGTTTCATTTATATTTACTCTACTTCGTTCAAATGCAAAATGTAAAAGGTGCTCTGATGTGGTTGTTAAATGCCTGATACACTACATATGAAATACGTCTTGAAATTACAATAGATAACCATCCAATTCTGCTGCTGTAAACAGAGTTTACTCTGATTTCCTTGCTTAGCTCCCAACTTCAGATATCTCCCAGCTGTTATTCAGAAGCTTAAAAAATTCCATCTTCCATTCTCTCTATTCCTGACATCTTGGTATAAAAATTACTTGAAAATATAATAAAGCCAAACTAACTTGACTCAAGAGTTGAATACTTTCTGACTAAAGCTAAGTGTTGACTCTTAAAAATCATTTTTCATTCATCTATCTACATAAATCACTCCTAATATTGGTTCTTCTAAGTCTTTACCTTATCGTCATATCTCCAACCCTCCTTACTGCTCTAACTTAAGATAAGTAATTTAAATAAATTCCAACAATAATGATTTATTCATCAGAGAATCCCTGGAAGTCAGAAAGGGCTGCTATTTTTATTTTTTCTTTGTTAAATTAAGGCCAGCTTGACGACTTTCTCTCCTCCGGCTTCACATCTGACTCCCAAATTCCCTTACAGTCTCAGAGAGAGAGATTGTACATTGTTTTCAACCTGCTCATCCAACAATAGTACAGCCAGATGGGACTTGCAGTCACACTTCGTATTAATACTCTTTTTCAACAAAATATTCACATTGTCCTCTTCTCTGGCACAAACTCAATGTCAACCACTAGTCCTGAGAAACAATGGAACTGGGATGCTGACAATATCAGAAAGGGTTTAGAACAGGGGTCGGGAACCTGTGGCTCTTTTGATGGCTACATCTGGCTCGCAGACAAATCTTTAATAAAATAATAATAATGTTAAAAATATGAAACATTCTCATGTATTAAAATCCATTCATTTCCTACCACTCATGTTCATAGTTGCAGGTGGCTGGAGCCAATCACAGCTGTCCTCCGGACAACATCAAATTTTTATTGGATAATACGTAACAACGTACACAGGTCATTGTATGGCTCTCACGGAATTACATTTTAAAATATGTGGCGTTCATGGCTCTCTCAGCCAAAAAGGTTCCCGACCTCTGGTTTAGAATAACTGTTATGAGGATTTTTCAGAACACATGAACAGATGATAATGAAATAGAGGATCAGTTGAATTTAAAGATGACCACCATCAGACAGCTCCACTGTGAATTTCTTAGACAATATTTTTTGACCCAAAAACAAACGCAGAGAAAGGATACATATGGAATAATGCAATCCAGCAACATCATCATTGTCCTCTTAAGTCTCTTCTGTCCCTGATCCTTTTCCCTCCATATTTGGAATACATCTGTCAGTGTTGAATTAAGGTACATTAAGGAAAACAGAAGCCACTCTAGGTTTTCCAGGTATGAAGGGTTTTTAATATAGGAATCAAAAGCTACACACCTGACATCTCTTTGTAGTTTAATTTGCATTTCCCTAGTGAGGTTGGGCATCTTTTCATACATCTATTGACGATTTACATGGGTTTTTTTTTGGAAGAAGCTTCTGTTCAGGTCCTCTGCCTATTTTTCAATTAAATTATTTGTTTGGTGTTGAGTTGTATGAGTTCTTTATATATTTTGGATATTAACCCCTTGTCAGAGCTGTTATTTGCAAATATCTTCTCCCATTCAGTTGGTTGCCTTTTTGTTTTGTTTGTGGCTTCTTTTACTGTGCAGAAGCCTTTTAGTTTGATATATCCCACTTATTTATTTTTGTCTTTATTTACCTTGCCTTTGGGGTCACATTCATAAAATCTTCCCAAAGACAAAGTCCTTAAGTTCAGTATCTATGTTTTCTTTTATGTAGTTTATTGGTTTAGGTCTCATATTCAGGTCTTTGATACATTCCAAATAATATTTATACATGGGACAAACTGTAGTCTAGCTTCATTCTTTTGCATGTGGCTTTCCAATTTTTCCTAGCAGCATTTAGAGTAGAAGTTTTCTCACACCTGTTAGAATGGCTATTATTGACAAGACAAGTAATAGCAAGTGTTGCAGAGGTTGTAGGAAAAAAAGGAACCCTCATTCACTGTTGGCATGAATGGAAACTGGTATAGCCACTATGAAAAATAGTATGAAGGTTCCTCAAAAAATTAAGAGTAGAGCTACTATATGACCAAGCAATGCCTCTTTCTGGGTACCTACCCCCCAAAATTAAAAGTTATTCACAAAGATATATGTTCATTGCAGCATTAGTCATGGTGGCCAAGACATGGAAACAACTAAAGTGTCCTTCGATAGATGATTGGATAAAAAAGATGTTGGTACACATATTCAACGAAATACTGCTCAGCTATAAGAAAAAATGAAAAACTGCCATTTGTGACAACATGGATGGACTTCAAGACTATCATGCTCAGGAAAATAAGTCAGTTAGAAAGAGTGAAGAACGACATGAATTAACTCATACATGGGATATAAAAATGAAACTTATAGACACAGAAAACAGTATGGTGATTACCAGAGGGAAGGGAGTGGGGGGTAGAAAAGAGTAAAGGGAGCCAAATATATGGTGACAGAAGATGATCTGACTTTGGGTGGTGGGCACACAATGCAATATGCAGATCATGTATCATAGAAATGTGTACTTGAAACCTATATAATCTTATTAACTGATGTCACCCCCTTAAGTGTAATAATAAAAATACAGTATAATGCTTATAAATAAAATAAGCAAATGAAGAAGCAGCAGCAGCAACACAACTATTGAACAAACAGAGAATAAAGGCCAGAGAAGATATACTAATACTGCTGTTATTATTCTGAACAATAAATAAAGGGAGAGGTTCTTAAAATGGTCATTAGGAAATGGCTGTAAATCTCAAGCGTCTTTGGGAATTTGCCTCCAATTATCTCAGCTGCCTACCCATCAGAGTGTGGTCAATTAACATGAGCTTGCCCAAGAGCCCCTAAGACTTTCACATCTGCCTATCAGCCTGCCAACAACTGCTGCTTGACAATAACAGCTTCTATATCTTTCTACCTTTCCAATCTCAAACAAATGTACCAGCAGGTAAACTCTAACTTGGCACCATAAACGAGAAAGTACTGCAGTAAATGAAGAAACACTGGTCCATTCCCCTAAACATTTTCTGTATAAGCAAGGGATGTGATTTCTTTTTTGCATTTACATTCTTATGTTTAGACATGAATATAAAATGTTTAGCACTTAATTATAAATCTTTTAGGTTACAGTTGTTACATAAATCTATAGATTCCTAAAATTTAAAATATATAGCCAAAACAGAGCACTCAAAGTAAATTTTATGGCTTAACTTACATAACATCTGTTATACATAATTCATTTTACTTTTTGGAATTGTTTTTACATATACAACTAAAGAAACATATGTTAGCATGGTGGCAAAGTATCAGAACAGTAGAGTTGAGGGATCTAAACTTCTTAGTCCTACATTTGACATTAACCAATTATTTAAACCTATACAGTAAGTCCCCAAGTTACAAAAAACCAACTTATGTACAACTCGTACTTATGAACCTCTGGAGTGCCATAAGGGCTACTGGTAATCAACTGCAGTTGGACATCAGTAAAATGGTATCTTAAGATTTACTCAACTCCCATGGCAAAGAACTAACCAATGAAGACCTTAGGGAACTAGAGCAGCAGAGAACAGCATTTATGGAAGAACACAGGGACCTGTAAGTTCCAGAACCAAAACAGTTTTCTACAAAAAAAGTTAGCGATAATTTTTGTCTGATTGAAGAAGGAATGGTAAAGTTAAGGGAGCGAGATCCTGACACAGAGATATTCACCAAAGTTTATGGTACAGTTACCGAAGGCCTGAGATGCTACAAAAGTCATTAATGATGAGAAAAAGAGAGCTGTGCAAACCTCCCTTGATGCCTCCGTCAAGAAACTGACTCCAGCAGCAGAATCAAACCCTGACTCTCTAATACCAGTCCCATCCTCTCCAACAAGTCCATCATCCAATATTGTTTAGGTTGTATTTGAAAATGGTTAAGTATTTATATGCACAGAAAGGTAAAAATAAATACTATGTTAAAACAAACATCTAAGTTGCATTTAATTGGTAAATGTACCTATTCCAACTTAACATACAAATTCAATTTAAGAACAAAAGTATAGAAGCTATCTCACTCATAATGCAGGGACAGCCTGTATATGACATTTATGTATTGAGAGTCTGTACTTTAAAATGAGAGACATAGATTATACACATTAACTCATACATCATTAAATTCACATACTATAATATAGGCTGGAAATATAGAAATTAGTAACAGACTATTGATTTTGAGAGGCTAAATGATTATAAAATGCTCTTACATTTCTTAGAGACTATGACATTATAATATTGATACCACAATTTCATCAAGTTAATATGCCTAAATTTTAGCATAGCAAAAAATAATACAGATATTCCTGTCAAGATGTAATTAACTGACTTGTGCTATTTTTAACAGATTCATATCTCAATAACTGGCTACTTATATCTATTTACTAAAATACTGAAATAAGTGAGAATTTGTCCAAAAAACTCTAAAGAATCAGTTCGGTCTCAAACTGACTAACCTTCATTAGATACAGACTTTACATTAGGAATTCAAATACATTTTGGTATGTTAAAGAAGCTATATTTTTTCAATCTAAGTTAATAAACATATTTGTCTCTAAAATTATAAATGGTTATGTATAAGCCTTATTTAATATCAAGAAATTGATACCATTCCAAGAGTAAAACTCCAGTGTTTTTCAGATTTATATAGTACATAAGGAAATAATTTTAAATTTTCATTTAGAAATTATTTAATTAAATAAATTCTACTTTTTTAAGTGAGAGGAGAGGAGACAGAGACAGACTCTCGCATACACCCCAACTGGGGTCCACCTAGCAAGTTCCCTACAGGGTGATGTTCTGACCATCTAGGGCTATTGCTTGGCAATTGATCTATTTTTAGTGCCTGAGGCCCAGGGCCAATTCGCTTCATCCAATCAAGACATGGCTGTAGGAGGAGAAGGGGGGGAGAAACAAATGGTTGCTTCTCCTGTGTGCCCTGACCAGAAATCAAACCCAGGACATCCACACTGGGCCTACATTCACAAACTGGCCAGAGCCTAAATTCTGTAAAATTCAATATAGGGTGAGTAGGAAATTATGTAGCTATATTTAAATATAGGTATTTTGGAGACATACAAATGGAAATAAAATGTGATTAAATGAAAGCAGTATAAATTACCTCATTACAATGGGCCAGGTAAATCGGCCCACTTTTGTGCCTTTGTATTTTCTCAACATAATATTAATCAACTTATTTATGATTATTTAGTATTCTGTACTGTTCACTAGCCTTTAAATTTTTGAACCGGAAAGGACTGTGTCAAATATACCTTTCTAGCTCTAGTATTTACTCATTCACTCAATAAATATTTATTTAGGGCCTACTATGTATAAGGTATGATTCTATTTGTTAGACACACAACTGAGAAAAGACATATAATGTCCTTGTCCTCAAGAAGCTCTCTTTCTAATAAGGGAGACAGACAGTGAGCACATAAATAAATTAAGGTAATTTCATATAGTTATAAATGCTATAAAAATATTCAAACACTGAAAAGTCCAAACAGTGACTTAATAGAAGCTACTTTTGCTATAGAAGGTCTTTCTGAAAAGATAAATTTGAAGTAAGACATGAATCTGTACTTACATTGAGTAAAGGCCATTTATATAAAACATACAACATTGGGTTTCTTAATAAGTTGCTATTATATTTTAAAATTTTATTCAAAGCTATCTACAAAATAGCTATCTACTGAATTCTTAATAGTTGTTTAATTAAATCTAGGATTTTCCCAAGGTAGTTGGTCTCTAGAACCCACCTAAAAGCAGCCCACTAAGCCTTTCTCACATACCTCCCTTTCAAAATATTTCATGCTCTCAAACTGGATAAATTTCAATTCCCTATTATACTTGATCTCAGTTGAAAGTCAAAAGTAAAACAAGCTTGCCTGACCAGGCAGTGGCGCAGTGGACAGGGCATCGGCCTAGGATGCTGAGGACCCAGGTTCAAAACCCTGATGTTGCTGGCTGAGCATGGGCTCACCAGCTTGAGCACAAGGTTGCTGGTTTGAGCATAAGATCATAGACATGACCCCGTGGTCACTGGCTTGAGCCTAAAGTCTCTGGCTTGAGCAAGGGGTCACTGGTTAGGCTGGAGCCCCCCAGTCAAGGCACATATGAGAAAGCAATCAGTGAACAACTAAGATGCCACAACTATGAGTTCATGCTTCTTATCTCCCTTCCTTCCTGTCTGTCTGTCTCTCTCTCTCTCTCTCTCTCTGTCTCACACACACAAGTAAAACAAGCAGATTAAATCAAAATGAATACAAATTTATCAAAATTACTTACATGCTTTAAAATTGTTAATACAAATTAATCTGTTAAATTTGTAAAATCAAGGTCATAGAAGAAAGTGAAGTAAAAATGTTCAGAAAATCTTAAAGAGGAAATTTGATATTTTGAAGGCTATTCAACATAATGATGAGCTTCTTCCTCACTGAACTTTTCCCTAGGCAATCTTAACCATTTCTATCCAAGAATATCTATAATACCCCTGAGATGTTAGGTTTCATGAGGACTGGCAACCTGTATCTAAGGAGGCTGGAATATAGTAACTGGTCCTTAGGGAATATCTGTGGAATTAAAGAATTGATTAATTATTTCTCCCATAAATTACCTCTACATGGCTTGCTCCTTTTTTTTCTATACTGAAATCTACCAATTGCTAAAATAGTCTAGTTCTTTTCTTTCCCCTACTGTGTCCTTAGTAGTGATAGCACCTTAAGTGAAAGAAAGGCACTACTTCTATTAGTAGTGAGTTCAGCTCTATCACGTTTGAATTTGACTTTTGTTGTTGGTCTTCAGAAAACAACTCTTGTTTATAAAACTACTTCTTTGTCAAAATATATTTTGGGTATTACTAATTACAACTAAACATTTTAAAACAAAACCTCTTTGTAAATTAGGGATTTCTAGTAATATATTTAACATCACTTTGGGTATTATAGGACAGAAGTAGGGTAAAAAATAAAAAAAGAACACTTCATTCTCTGAGGAATTAACATAAATTTTTTACAGTATAAAGACAGTGAATATAATAGCCTTGATGACATAAGGAATATATTCTATTTTATTGGTAAATAACAATATTTACTTATAGAATTCAGTTCCAGTAGAAAGGATATTAATAATTAGTCCTTAGTAAGCCATATAAGTGCTTTTTAAAAATCATACCTTCAATAAATTGTATTCAATATTAAATCCAGCAATCACTTTGTTCTAGAGATTATGAAATTTGCCAGAGGCATGTGAATAATGCTGTTGACGCTGATTTGCGCTGGATTTAAGTAAAAATAGAACAGTGGTCATGATTTCTGAAATTGGAGTAGCTACTGTCACTGTTATTGAACATGAAATAAGTGTTTAAAAATATGCTCTAAGGTATCTCCAGTATGCCAGATGTAAGGACAGATTTTATTCTAAGAATATTCTTACCAAACAATAAAGAATCTAATATTAGTTACTCCAAAATATTAAAATATCCTTTCAAAACAATATTAACAACTATATTGTGAATTACTGCATATATAATCTCCTTTGAATTAAAAATGCTATATTTCTTAGGCATTACATTTTTAAGAAAATGATAAAAATTCAAGGATCTCTAATCTCTATCGTCTCTACTTTTCTTTATAAACAAGTCTTAGCATTTATTATTATAAGGTAGAAAATATTTTATAGGTAAAATTTTATTTATATAATGAGAATTTGTATACATCTCTAAATAATCATGAAGCATTTAACAGTATTTAACCTATAAATTATAATTCAAAAAAATGAAGCTATTTATCTAAGATGTTATATCCCACTCAATCCTTCAAAGATTCTGAGATCTTAAGAGGCAAAATCCAAAATTATGCCTTTCTTTAGAATTAAATGTATGTGTGACATTATATAGTGCTTTAATTTTTACTCCTCTACATTCTATCAATCCCTACTTCTGACTGATAATATAGCATCAGTGTATATTTATATTCACTTGCTATTAACCTAATATTTATTCATCTTCTCTTTATTAAAACTTAGATAGTTAGAATTATTTTCTCTTTCACTATATCATAGTCACCTTAATTAGAACCAGTTTATAGAAAATCACACATAAAGATATCTTATTGCTACTTTAACCAGTAGTATTTCTGTTCATTGCTTATATTTTTTGTAATGTGGACTAACCAATCTATTTCTAAGAATTCTAGCCATGTATTCACCATGACTGGGAATAATAGTTTGAGCAGGAAACTACCAATTAGTCTCTTTACAACTCCATGTCTAAAATTATACTAATAGAGAAACTCCAAATAAAAAGATTATTTTCCAAAAGTCACTTTCTCATTTTCTCAAAGGCAGTCCAATTTACATACTGTATATTAATTTATAATGTTTTTACCATAGTTTCTATTTTAATATTTACAACTTTTATCATCCTATGTGGTCTCTGTTATTATGCCACCTGTATATATCAGTACTGACCATATATCCTATAAAATAATCAAATTTCTGAAAATATAATCCAGTAAACATTTAAAAACATGTATAAGGACAATGAATGATTAGATGGAAACTTAGGTTTTAATATCGATACATATTTTTAACTCTTAAAACCTATGTAATTTTTAAAAATCATAATGACACTAAAAGTAGAGTAAAAAATTTTAAACTGCTAATTTCTGTAAATTCAATTATATGATTACAGTTAAGCACAATATATATGAAAATCTCTTACTCATAATCTTTATTATAAAGATCACTAAATAATTGTCATTTTATAAATAAAAAAAGAAATGACATTTAAAGAATCAATAACTTAAAAATGCCATATTTTAAGAATCTTTGTAATGCACGGATATTGCTAAATATACTAAAATGATACCTCATTAATTCAATTACACATGCTAACTATGCAGTTTAAACTTAATACTGCAATCAAATTGTAAAATTTGAAGCTTTTAAGACACATTAAATCAAGGATTTAACTAACAGAAGTATACAATCCTATAAAACATAAAATATAGGTTCCATCCTATAAATCTTACAAAAAGCTTTGAGCAAGTCAAACCATTTATATTCATTAAAAACCATAAAATAGATTTATATTTTATTACATATCACAATATTTAACACATTATTACAGTTTTACCTTTTGCTCAACCAATGCACATCTGTCACGCAGGAAGCATCATGTTGACAAAAATACATTAATGCAGTGCCAGGCAGTGCTTTCATTTAATCCTTCTAGCTCTAGCAGAATCATAGGAGCCATCCTTAATCAGATGATTTAAATGTCGCGGCTTGTTTACAATCATTTTATTTCAAAAGTCAATTACTAAAAAGTTAAACATATAACACTGTTCATTCATGGATGGACTCATAAAGTCTTCTGGGAATGCGCCTGCTAAAGAAAAGGTTACTCTTTAATGCAGTTACTATGTGGCTGTATATAGCCCCAGGTCAAGTAAGAATGTACCCTGTAAGGAGGATTAGGAACTTAGCTGATTAGTGTCTCACAATACTGAACACCAAATGCATCCTACATATCCACGGTATTTCTGGACACTATACTTAAAATGGACAGATTCAGAAATTTGTAAGCCATGTTTTCCTAAATAAATTACAGTATTTTTAAAATGACAAAATTCATTGTTTGTTATCAATAAGTCTACTGCACTGCTTTCACTGTAAGATGTATCATGATAATAAAAGATGGTGATGATTTAATTTTTTTTAACTTATTGATTTAAATTTTTTTAAATTTATTGTGCTGACATGGTTTCAAGTGTCCCAATCAATATAACACCCTCAACGCCCTGCATCGTGCTCCCCTTTGCCTCCTCTCCCCACCTCCATCGCTCCATTCCCTCTGGAACTTGCTGCCTTGTTTTCTGTATCTGTGTGTTATGTATACATAATTTGACCAATTCCTTCACTTTCTTTGATCCTATCCCTTCATCCCCCTTCCCTCTGTCAGCTGTCCTTCTGTGTCATTGTGACCCTTCTTCTGTTTCTATTTTGTTTCTCAGTTTATTGTACTCATTAGATTCCACATATAAATGAGATCATATGATATATGGTTTTCTCTGCCTGGCCATTTCACTTAGCATAATAATCTGATGAACATGGAAATTATTATGCTAATGAAAGATGGTGATAACTTAAAAGTTTATTCTTTAATTTCTTTTCAATTATTCAATAAGAATAAGTTTCTTAATCTTTACTAAAAAGAGAATGTTTCCACAAAGGGTTTATGGGACAAGGAGTAACAGTTTCTGTAGAAATTTTGTAAAAAATGTGTTAGTTAGACACTAACTGAGAAGTTAGTTAGACACTGAACTTAAATCAAGCTTTGCATATTTTATCACTTAACCCCTCCATGCCTCTATTTAGTTTTTCAAAAAATTAAAAATAGAAAAGAGAACAAACACCACAGATGTCTTTCTACTGAATGCCAATTATCTAGATCAGGGGTCCCCAAACTTTTTACACAGGGGGCCAGTTCACTGTCCCTCAGACGTTGGAGGGCCGGACTATAAAAAAAACTATGAACAAATTCCTATGCACACTGCACATATCTTATTTTAAAGTAAAAAAACAAAACAGGAACAAATACAATATTTAAAATAAAGAACAAGTAAATTTAAATCAACAAACTGACCAATATTTCAATGGGAACTATGCTCCTCTCACTGACCACCAATGAAAGAGGTACCCTTCCAGAAGTGTGGCGGGGGCCGGATAAATGGCCTCAGGGGGCCGCATGGGGCCCGCAGGCCGTAGTTTGGGGACCCCTGATCTAGATGTTACTATTACACTTATGAAAATTACATTTAAGTGTTCCAAGTAAACTTAAATAAAGCTAAGAAAAGGTCAGTGTTTGAAGAATGGGGAGAGATGCAAAAGCATTGGGCTATTTTCTTGTCTCCCAAATTTCAAGTTTAAATGAGGGTCCAGGGATATGTGGCAGCACTATGCAACTATTTGTGCAGTATTCATACAGAATTCTTTCCTAGAACTAACTATAGATCTTGTTGACATTATGGGGTGTAGAGACAAATATGGCCTTTCCCTCTCTGAGATTCCTAACAATGACTTGTAGATTCTCCGAACAGAAATGCAATAAAAATTCAAGATAACATTTTCATAGGAATGTTAACCAATTAATAAAATTTAACCACTTATACCTCACAGTTTATAACAAACTGAAAAAACTATTCCACAGAATATTTTCATTCTTCCAAGCTGGTAAGTCCAGAAGATTTCAAAAACAACACTACAGCTGATGCTGTAACAGCAAAACTTCTTTACTTTTCCTTCCATTCACTTTTACCACCTCAGTGAGTTCTAGCAGTGTTCTTCCAACTGTGATGCACACTCTGCTGCCAATCATCTCCTCTACCATTAACCTTGTTTCTATTTCTAGCTCCTCTTATCCGTCCACCAAGATTCTTGTTTGCATTATTTCTAATGCCACTACTGCTTTTCCTTTACTCCCTACAGATCTTTCTAGGCCTCCAATTTCCTCCACCCAAATGGTTGAAGGTTATACGGTCCTTTGAGGACTATTTCCTCAATTTTTAACTCTTTATTTTTATTTTTTAAAATAATCCCCTGAATATTGAATACATGGATTTAATTTATTAAGACCCAATTTAGCCCTGGCCGGTTGGCTCAGCGGTAGAGCGTCGGCCTGGCGTGCGGGGGACCCGGGTTCGATTCCCGACCAGGGCACATAGGAGAAGCGCCCATTTGCTTCTCCACCCACCCCCTCCTTCCTCTCTGTCTCTCTCTTCCCCTCCCGCAGCCAAGGCTCCATTGGAGTAAAGATGGCCCGGGCGCTGAGGATGGCTCCTTGGCCTCTGCCCCAGGCGCTAGAGTGGCTCTGGTCGCAGCAGAGTGACGCCCCGGAGGGGCAGAGCATCGCCCCCTGGTGGGCAGAGTGCCGCCCCTGGTGGGCGTGCCGGGTGGATCCCGGTCGGGCGCATGCGGGAGTCTGTCTGACTGTCTCTCCCAGTTTCCAGCTTCAGAAAAATACAAAAAAAAAAAAAAAAAGACCCAATTTAGGGTTTAAAAAAATGTTCATGAGACTAATTAGATCTTTAGTGTCCACTGACTGACTTATTCAAAAGTAAAAAATAAAAAGATTCTATGGATCAAATACCAGTATGTTAGTTTTTATTGTATTCATGTGAATATTTTCAACTAATAATGAAAGATGAATACCTTGTATATTCAGATCTTTAGAAAACAGTGCACAAATGTTGCTCCCCTATAGTAATCCATTGTGCCACCCTCCTCTCACCATACCTCCCAAAACTGCCATGTCAAAAAAAAAAAAATGGAAACTATTCTATACTAGAAAACAATTTAAACATATAGTGATTTTATTTCCCCCTTTTAAGATGTTCTGCCTTAGTCTATGGCAGCCTGAGAAAGAATGTTATAATTAAAAAAGAAAAGAAAAGAAAGACTTACTGAAAATTATGCAAAGAAGATAGAAGAAATAGATGGTGGAAACATGTACACATCAGTTTAACCAACAACTACCTTCCATTATCATCAGCGAGAACCCCATAAAGAGTCATTTTATTCCATTCTTTCCTGTCACCTTTATATTCTTTTGAAAATACAGCTCTTTTATTGAACTTCAATTATTTGTTTAATGTACCTACCTATTCTATTATTTTCTTATTTTTCTATTCCTTCCAAAAAGAAAACATAAAGACTTGGTTAGGAACTAAAAATAGTTATCAGAGAAGAGAAACCTCTTCACATAAAGGAAACAAACACATCTACAGGTACATATTAAAGATAAAAATAAGTTCTGCTTATCTGAAAACCAAACATTATACAATTAATTTTCATCTTAAGTGTTCATTTCCTTATTGGGAATAAAGAATCATACAGATTTTTAAATGTGGGACATACAGTTAAGTGGGTTTAGGTGGAAGTAGCATAGTCCACCCCAGTTAACAGCAGTTCTTTCCCTTCAGTTGCTCATGCATTCCATGAGGAAATTCTGTTGGATGTACCATCAGATTATAGATGGAATCCAAACACATCTCACCACATCCACTGGGAAGCCCAGTTAAGTCGCAGTCACTTTGTGGTTGAATAACTACAAACACATCCTAATTGGTCTCCCTGCTTCTACTCTACCACAACCCTACAGCTTAGTCTCAATACAGCAGCAAGACTGTAAGTCAAATGGTATCACTAATATGCTCGAAACCCTTCAGTAACTCCCCATTTTGCTTATATGGACGATGGGATCTGGTGCCCATTACTCTCTGGCCTTCTTCCCTACTGCTCACCCTGGCTCACTCAGTCCAGACAGCTTTCCTGCATGCCCTCAGTTTAGGACCACTGCTCTGGCAGTGCCCTCTTTCAGGACTGCTGTTTCCTCAGACAGCAATAGAGACATGTTCTGGTCTTCTAGCCAGTAGAACCCTTCTTCAAGTTTCACTCAAATCACTTTCTCAAGGAGACAGACCCAGAACACCATATTTAATATTTCAGTCTCCATCTCTGTTTCCTCTGCCCCCACTCCCAATGCTCTTTTCTGCTTTATTTTTCTTTTTTTTCTTTTTTTTTTGTATTTTTTTTTTTTTTTTGGTATTTTTCTGAAGCTGGAAATGGGGAGAGACAGTCAGACAGACTCCCGCATGCACCTGACCGGGATCCACCCGGCACGCCCACCAGGGGCGACGCTCTGCCCACCAGGGGGCGATGCTCTGCCCCTCCAGGGCATCGCTCTGCCGCGACCAGAGCCACTCTAGCGCCTGGGGCAGAGGCCAAGGAGCCATCCTCAGCGCCCGGGCCACCTTTGCTCCAATGGAGCCTTGGCTGCAGGAGGGGAAGAGAGAGACAGAGAGAAAGGAGGGGGGGTGGAGAAGCAAATGGGCGCTTCTCCTATGTGCCCTGGTCGGGAATCGAACCCGGGTGCCCCGCACGCCAGGCCGACGCTCTACCGCTGAGCCAACCGGCCAGGGCCTGCTTTATTTTTCTTAATATGGTTCATAACATTTATCAACTTTTCATTATGGTATATATTTTATTTGTTGCATTTACTGTTTCCTTATGCATCAATTTTACAGGCAGAAATCACTGTTTTGGTTACTTTATTCTCCAATGCTTGGCACATTGTAGATACTCATAAACATTTATTAAATAAGTAAATAAAGCTACATAAACAAGATATCTTTCACACTACATTAAAAATAAATTTCACTTGCCCAATTAAACAGCCTGTGTACAATGTATACTTAATAGTATTTGCCAAAACTCACACTACTGGCCCTGGCCGGTTGGCTCAGCGGTAGAGCGTCGGCCTGGCGTGCAGGGGACCCGGGTTTGATTCCCGGTCAGGGCACATAGGAGAAGCGCCCATTTGCTTCTCCACCCCACCCCCTTCCTCTCTGTCTCTCTCCTCCCCTCTCGCAGCTGAGGCTCCATTGGAGCAAAGATGGCCCGGGGCGCTGGGGATGGCTCCTTGGCCTCTGCCCCAGGTGCTAGAGTGGCTCTGGTCGCAACAGAGCGACGCCCCCTGGTGGGCAGAGCATCGCCCCCTGGTGGGCGAGCCGGGTGGATCCCGGTCGGGCGCATGCGGGAGTCTGTCTGGCTGTCTCTCCCCGTTTCCAGCTTCAGAAAAAAAAAACAACAAACAAAAAAAAACTCACACTACTTATTTTCCTGACGCATATTTTACCAAGAAAAATTAACTCACAAATTGCCCAAAATACAACTCTTAACAACCAAAAGATGTACCTTCAAATGCATAAATTTTAAGACTATCAACCTCTTTACTCTCCCAACTAGTAAATCTTTTTTGTGCTATTTTGTTAATTTGTAAGAGTGATTTGAGAATCTACATGGTTGTTTTTCGGAGATGTAAAGAAAACTGCATTGCTTGAAACAGGGAAAGATGACCAGTTAAAGAAAAGTTATTTCTTAGTAACAGAACAGAAAGAATCAGAAAATAGAGCTACAGCTCTGTCAGTTAGCTTGTCACTAATCTGCATGAAAATACAACTCAATCAAATTATTTTAGAGAGTGACAGGTATGAAGAAAGCACTTGCTAAACAAAATTTTTCTTGGAAAAGAACTCATGATAACAAATCAAAACAGTATTGTTTGGAGCAGCTACCATGACAACATAATAAAACAAAATATATCTCATTTAAATGTTGAAATCTTCATTATACCAGTATTTGTGATGCTAGATTTTTTTCCCCACATAACTCTTGTATATGTATGTGCCAATAAATAACACATAGAATGTTATATATCTTGACACACAGCTGATGGGACTGACATGAATTATTTCTACATAATTTTAATTCCTATCTGACTATATTTAATTAATTAAAGAAATCCAATTCATCTTCCAGTAAACAGAATGTACCTTCACAGGCAGAGGAAATAGCACCTAACACCTGCACGCCAGCATGATGTGTGGGTTCCTTAGCTGCCTACCCCGGTATTGCATTGCTTCGATTAGGCATCAATCAGCCCTGCTGAGTACAGTGTATCCTCTTCAAGATAGACACTCAATTCCTTAATACTTTAACACCAGCAAAATACTATAAAGTGGACTCTTCGACACACTGTCTTCAAAAGTGGTATATATACACATATCTTGGGGTACCATTGTTTGCACTCCATTCCCACTCTCAGAGAGTCTGCCCCAAAACCACACTACAGTAACATTAACACATGATGGATACTTTAAGCAAGGTTTACTGAAGTGAAGAAAATAGCACTACACCAGAGAGCAAAACTTCCATAAAACATCCTCTGTTTAACAACTCTGCTCTTTCCTTGAAGTAATTCTCTCTTCAATAAAGCTCTCTTAGCCTCTTACCAGCTTGTCCCCCACACTCTTTTACAAAAAAAAAAAAAAGTGCCGCTTGCTGAGTGAAGTAAGGCCCCAAATAAGTAGAAACAGAATGTGATAGAAGACATTGGTGGGGTTGAGCTTTTTTTAAAGAAGACTGTTAAATTTCACCAAGTGTCATTGTGTGGTTTGATAATACTTAAAACATGACATTCTATTTTAAATACTACAGTAAAAGAGGGATATCAATGAAGGGGCATGTCTGAGACCATGAGGATGATGAAAAACCCAGATTAGACACTGGAGTTAGGACTTTCTTTTGAATGTAGCCATGTTTTTAATATAAATTGCCCCTAATAAATTACAGGGGTTTGGTGTGTTCTTTTTTTTTTTTTTTTTTACCAGTTTTTTAGCAAAGTTTCTTCAGCAGTCTTAAAAGTAACTGATAGAAAATAATATCACATTGTGAACTTACTTCCTTAACCTTTAATTTATGCCTATTCTCTAAAAATGTGTTATATAACAAGCTAAAAATAGGTGACTTTTTGGATTACTTCAAGCTTTCTAAATGAAGAAAATAGAAAATGTACCCTGGAAAGAACTGTAATGAATATCTGTTGTTTGGCCCTCTATCATCTATTTTCCTTCTTTCTTTGTGGTCTGGATAGAATTGGCTTCACTTGCCCTAGAGGTGAGTCATGATTAGCAGAGTGCCATCCCTACCACAATGACCAAAGCTGGTCCAGTCTCAGTGACTCTTAAGGACATCTGTCTGAAAAGTCCTGAGACACAGACTTGCTGTTTTATGATTGAGGATTCAAGTAATTTTCAGAGCTACTAGAAGTCAGTTTAGGGTCATAAGTTGGAGAGGTCTTCCAAAAATGAAGTAAGCATCCACATAGTGATAAAAATAAAAAGAAAGAAATTAGACCCATGTTACATAAAATTCAGGATCAATCTTCACCTAGTGCATTATGTACCTCTGGAGTTTTCACACAGGTAAACCAATAAATTCCTTTAATTTTTATAAGCCATTTTCAGTTGGGTTTTCTACTATTACTTGCACCTGAAATCTTGGCTAACACAGAATCTGTGATACTGACTCTAAAGTCCATATGTAACTTCTCACCAGTTGTCATGATGTTTATGAACTTTTTCTATGCAAATTGGTTTTTACTTTGTGAAAAGTAAATACTCTGGGGCCCTTACATATTCTGTATTCTGTAGTCACGTGGTTTCTTTAAATTATTTCCAGTTTTACACTAAAAAACAGTAATTTAATGAGATCAAAATCTTTTCTGAAATCAGAAATCACAAGATTGCATGTTTAATATTAAATAGCATATAATAATTATGAATGGTCCCATTTAAGGCTAGAAAAATGAGAAAAACAAATCACACTCAATATTTCTCAAGCAACAGCCACTTTTTAAAGTAACTGCATTAAACTATCCCTGACTCAACTTCCATATTCATTTGAAAATAGACAGAAGAGATAGATGACCCACAGAATACTACCTCTATTGCTGATAAAACTGAAATTGGATAATTGTCCTCTACGTATGTAGAAGTAGGTTTCTTAATGTCACGCCTCACAATCATACAACCGCTCTTATCCAGGAACAGGTAACACTGGTCTAAGACTATTTATTTTATAGCCTATCCCTATAAAACTTAAGGCAGGAATAGGAGAGAACGCATGCTCTGTGAGCAGCCTGCCCCCAAAGGTGGAATAGACAGGGTGTACAGGGAAGCCAGAACTATTATTCCAGTGCAGCTCTCTCACATGGAAGGAAACGGAGAAGTGAGGAAGGAGGGTATCTTACCAAAACCCTGGAACATTCAAGTCTAGAACTGTCTTAAGTTAAATCAGCTCTAGTGAACACAGGACTTGATGACTTAGCATTCAAAATAACACTTGGCTTAAACTGTAAATTAATTAGATAATAGTAAGGAATTACAGCTTTATAGAATTCATATAGGATTGAACCACAATTGGCTACCTACTGAATATCTAATCTCTTTTCTTCCTTTCAAAGAGAATCCTAATTTTATTCAGAGCAACAGTGCACCTAGTCTAAAACTTGTATTTTCCAGGCTCTCCTGTGGCTGGGGTAACCATGTGACATAGTTCAGACCAAGGAGAATTAGGTAGAGGGTTACCAGGTACAGCTTCTACAAAAGCTACGTATTTATTCTTAGGAAAGAGATAGACCTAGCTGGCACACACTTTTCACACTTTGCCCTTCCTCCTGTTTGACTGGAATGTGGTCCTGCTGCCTATAACTCAGTAGCCCTCTTTTAACCATGAGTTTGAAAGCCACACACAGTGGGTAGCAGAACAGTAAGCAAAAAGAAGAGCATTGATCTCCATTGGCTTCCTCGAGCAGTTGTACCATCTTGAGCTGTCTATCTCCAGATTGGTTTTTACATGAGAAAAACATAAACTCCTTCTTTATTTAAGCATTGTGGTGGGTATGAGATGCATAATCACATATGTATTGCTATATACAGCCAAATGCAATGCTGAGGCAAGAGAAGAACTTGTCTCTACTGAGAATTCTAAACAACTGTAGAAAATAAACAAGTAAATAAAAGGCTACTACAGGTTAAAAAAAAAAACTAGAAACAGAAAACACATGCAGGTTGATTCATAAAGTATAAGCCAAAGGGACAGTGATTCCAAATGAAAGACGAATAGCACAGTGTTTCATAATTCCTTACCCAGTGGGACACTGGAGCCAGGAGGCTACTGCCAGCATTTATTTCCTCCCACCTCTGTGTTCAGTGATGTCACACTAAGAGCTTAAAATCAGTCATGTTGGTAATATTTACACAATGAAAATTGGTTTGTGCTACAAATCAGGGTTCCCCCCCCCCCTTTGGAGAGGTAATTGTCCAATATTTAACCAGCACACAACTGCTTATTACCCGCTGCTCAGCTAGACTAGAGCCTAGAATAATTGCAATGGTTAGTCAAATAATTATCACTATTTATGCAAATACCTCAATTCATTAGCGCAAAAAATATCTGACATATAGCCTGACATTTAGGAGGAGCTCAGTTACTGTTTGAGACAGAAAGAGTGAGGAAGGAAAAATAATTCTTTTTCAGTCATTGATTACTATAGAGTTAATGTTACTTTTCAAAAGAACTAAAAATAGGAAAACAAACTCCTCAAGTTTTAATATGACACCTCAAAATCTCTGCAATTCTTTGAATGTGGCATTCCACTCCTAGATCCTACACTCTTTTTTGTTTGACTTACATGTTGTGACAGAGTCCAAGTGTATTTATAATATCAGAACATGTTAGAGCTTAAAGAAAAAAGAACGTTGGTAAGTATAATTTTCAAAGATCCAATGGTCAGTGTAATGACAGTAGGCAGGGAAAGAGGGTGTCAAACTGCATTTAATGTGCCCCAGTGTCACATAGAGAACACTCAAAGTAGTTACCACTAGACGGCACTAGGTTATATAACCGAATCTACACTTTTTGAGGTATCCACAATAAAAAACGATCCTCACTGTTTCCATATTTCTAAACTTTTATGTTATGTAAAATCACTTTGACATTATTTCATTTATTAGAATTACTGACATCAAAATCCTTTGAACAAAGAATTATAACTGGCACAAAAAATAAAATATAGAAAACAGTTAAGTAGAAACAGAAAATCAGGATCAAACTCAAGAGTGGCAGAAAAGGCCAGAAATGAAAGTTGGGTCAAGATTTTAAGAGGGCACATGAACCATCTTAACCATTTTTTATTTATATTCTGTAGACAAAGGGGGGGGGTCATCAAATGCCTTGTGTTAGCAAGTTAACTCACACAATAGTTGGCTGGCTAAACCAAGATCCCAGCTATTGTTTGGTAGAACAGGATTATTCCAATGATCCTGGTAAGAGAATATGAAGTCCTTAATTTCATACTTTCTGACTAAGGCAGTGGCAGGAAGTGAAACAAAATATATTTAGGAAGTTAAATCTGTGAAATTTTCTGATAAAGTAGATGTAGGAGGTAAAGGAAAAAAGCAAAACAAAAGTCATCTATGGGTTGTTTTTTCTTGAAGGACTAAATAAATAAAATTCAGAATAGAGGAAAAGGAAAATGTTTGTAGGAAAATACATGTTCTCCTGTCCAGTATTTTATAAATGACAGTGAACAGTAAGAATTTGACAGTGTTTCTCTATCACCAAACAAAAGAGAAGATATCCTGACTAGCCAACATGAGCATTTTTGTCTACTGAGTAGATTATTCAGGGAATATGAGTGCTTGAACACATTATGCCATGAAGTAATGTGTGTGACAAAGAGTATTATGCATTATTGTTTTACTGTTGTTGTTGTTATTATTATTATCATTGTGGTGATGGTGGTCATTTATCTAAACTGAACACTGACTATGTACCAGGCAGTGTTCTAAGCACTTACATGTATCCATTCATTCATCTCTCAAAATAATCTTATAAAGAAGGTATTATCATTCCCATATTTCAGATTCATAATCTGAGTCCAAAGTTACTTACCGTGCATAAAATTACACAGCTGGTACACAACAGAGGAAGAACTTAAAACTACTAAGAGAAAAAGCTGCCCTTATAACAACAGCTTGTGGCTGGCCTAGTTGTTATCAGTCAGGCCCTGGTATGCCCCTGATAAATGCAAAAATTTTCACAGAATATCAACACACAGACCAGGACTCTCTGTGACTATTATGGAATAGGGCAAAACAATACCTATCATCAAGTCTAAACAGAGATAAAAAGCAAACACTGTGCAACCAAAATGACCAGACATTCCCCAGCTGCAAGTGATTATTGCTTCTTCTCTAGTATAGTGACAACGCTTTCTTCCATTCTTCCCACCTCCTACTCCTAGATAAATACTAAGATACTTGAATTGACCCTGCTTTCTAACAGAATTCAATTCAACACAGGTTCCTGTTTCTTTCAATCCTCCCCCAAATGACTAAAACCTACCCACATCATATAGCAAGCTTCCCTTAAATCTTTCTTGCTGAGATACTCCACAATTTCACAAAGTAGGTGACGTCCTTTGCTGTAGCAAATAATAAAACTCAACTTTGTTTGACTGGTGATGTGTTCCTAGTCATCTTTGTCTGGAAGACATCAACACTAGCTCTTCAGGCTCCAAGGTTTATGCTCTTAAACACTGTGCACTCCTCATATACAAAAGGTATATGAAACAGGGAAACTGTCAATCTTAGAGCCAATGAAACAGCTGGGAAAACTAAAAGGTAAAAAATAATGGATTTGGTTTTTTTTTTAAAAAGTAAGCACTTGCAGTTAAGTGCTTAACCTATATGCCTAATGATAATGCATGGGATGTTGTATGTTACATTTGTTTTTTTATCTCTTATGTCACAATAGAACTATACTATACTCATAGCTGCTTATAAAGAATGAAAATCTGATTACAACTTTAATAAAATATAAGCAAAGTAAGTTTTAAACCTAGCTTTGTGTTAGTAGTTATGTTACCTCAGTTTCCTGATCTATTAAGGGAAATAAGAAATTAATAAAAATTAAGTGAGATAATATATGTTCAGTGCCTAACACTGTATGTTGCAGGGGTTCCCAAACATTTTACACAGGGGGCCATTTCACTGTCCCTCAGACTGTTGGAAGGCCACCACATACAGTGCTTCTCTCACTGACCACCAATGAAAGAGGTGCCCCTTCCAGAAGTGTGGCGGGGGGGGGGGGGGGCGGATAAATGGCCTCAGGGGGCTGCATGCCGCCCACAGCCGTAGTTTGGGGACGCCTGTACAGAACTACTCAGATTGAACCCATTCACAGAATTGTACGAATGACAAAAATACCTTCCTAGAGATTTGTTTCCTTCTCTTTAAAATGAAAGATTCAGATTAAAAAATAAGATCTTCTCTAATTCTACCCTACTGTGATTCTACAATACTGTATACTATATTACTGTAAATTATGATTCCATATTATATACAATGTTGTAGAATTTTTACTACACTACCCAGCTAGGAGAAATAAGCCATGATAACTTTAGGTAACTAGGTTCTGAGTTAAGGTGAGCCCACTATTCTCTGTGCTAAGGTTCTCTTTAATTTAATTCTCCTGTTTTTACACGATAATCCAATGCTTTTCTGTATCACATTAAACCAAATTGAAAAGCTCACTTTTTTATTATTTTATTATTTTTTTTATTTTAATGGGGTGACATTGATAAATCAGGGTACATATGTTCAGAGAAAACATCTCCAGGTTATTTCATTATGTTGCATACCCATCACCCAAAGTCAAATTGTCCTCCATCACCTTCTATCTGGTTTTCTTTGTGCCCCTCCCCCCTCACCCCCTCCTTCTCCCTGCCCCTATAACCACCACAGTCTTGTCCATGATATTTACTTTAGTAGTAGTCTTTGAATCCCATGTACTTTTATTCAATTATAAACAAAAATGGTCCTCAAATTTTAAATATTAAAATAAAAAAGTACAATATACAAATTTTTGATTCTTTAAAAAAAATTATGTTTACCCACTCCTAATAAATCATATTACTGCTGTCTTAGTTTTCATGTATTGGCTAGATTTCTTGAAATGGAATTAAAATACTAGACATTAGTATATTCTCTGCTAGTAATGGATTCTTAATCTTTCAACAGACCCTGGTATTTTTTCATGATACAAACTATCCACAAGTTTTGAAATTTTTCAGTTCTAAATTTTTTAATAAAATAGTAGTTCAAGTAAAAAAAAAACAAAAAAAAAAAAAACCTCTCTAGCTTATAGCAGGAACAGTTTAGTAAATAACATTTTTAAATGTTTATATTGCTGATTTTAGAGAGATGAATGAAAAAAGCAGGAGAGGGGCAGGAATATCTGTTCTTGTATGTGCCCTGACCGGGGATCAAACCAGGAACCTCTGCGTTTCAGGATGATGTTCTAACCAAATGAGCTATCCAGCCAGGGCCTGTTTAGTAATTTAATTCCCATGCTTATAAAGTTAATTTCTTAATACTATTTTAATTGAATGTATTGGGGTGACACTGGTTAACATAATTATACAGCACATCTTTGTACTCCATATTGTGTGTTCACTGCCCTCCCCAAGTTAAGTCTTTGTCCCTATCCAATTTACCCCCATACCATTCTCCACTCCCCCCACCCCCTGGCAATCACCACACTATTGTCCGTGTCCCTGAGTCTCTTTGTCTCTATCTCTCTCTCCTTTTTTGCTCTATCCCTCTACCCGTTTTACCTCAGGCCCCACCCCACCCGATGCTATTTGTCTGATCTCTGTGTGTGAACCTATAATGCTTGTTAGTTCACTTTGTTTATTAGAACACATATGAGTGAAATCATCTAGACTTGTCTTTCTGGTTCTGATTTTTCTGATAAAATAGCAGTTCAATTAAAAATACTGGCTAGTTTATGGTAGCAACAGTTCAGTAATTTAATTAGCATGCCTATAAAGTTACTTACTTTCTTAATCTAGTTGTTAATTTTTAAATTTTTTTATTTTAGAGATAGGTGGGAACTTCGAGCCATTCTTGTATGTGCCCTGTCTGGGGATCAAACTGTCAACCTCTACATTTTGGGACAACAAATCAACCAATGGAACTATCCCACCAGGCCTTATTTTATGTATTGATTGATTTTTAAAGACACAAAGAGAGGAAGGGAGAGAGAGGGGAGCAGGAAGGGAAGCATTCATTTGTTGCTCCACCCAGCCATGAATTCACTGGTTGCTTCCTGACCAGGGATCAAACCCACAAACATGTCTTTTTGGAAGGACCCTCTAACCGAGTGAGTAAACTGGCTAGAACCATTCATCTAACTTTTTAACGTATAAATTAATTTCATTAAAAAATTAGTGTAGAGTCTAATCTGAGTAAAAAAATTATACAGGTAAAATATACCCTAAAGTTAAAAATTAAAATCAGAAAGCATACATTAAACAGAGGCAGGGTCACAGGGAACAGACAGCTGTCAGAGGGATGGAAATGGGATCAAAGAAGGCGAAGGGATTAGTCAGATTATATATACATAACACATAGATACAGACAACAAGGTAGATTCCCAGAGGGAAAGGGGGATGGAGGTAGGGGCAGGTGGGGTAAATGGAGTCAAATGGGGGTAGGAAGAAACTTAGCATGGGGAATGGGGGCATGATGAAGTGGGTCCAGGGTGTTATATTGAGTGGGACACTTGAAACCATGTCAATACAATAAATTAGACATAATTTTTTTAATTATTATAAGCAGTGTCCAATAATTTATATATTTGTTTTCACTCAGTTTTTTTATTCTTTCATACATGTCCTATTTCCTACTAGCCAAAAAGCCAGACATGACTGGAAAAAAATTTTTATTAATATAATAGTATTCACTATGTCTCATAATATTTTCTTAAGGTTACAAAGGTCTAGCCAGGACAATGTCTCATTGTCTTGCTGTTTTAGCAGTAAGGAGAAACATTTTCGAGATGAGTCTATAAAAGATAATCTAATAATTGGTTCAAACTGCATTTGGCTACAAGTCCCAGAAAATCCATCAGACAGCATTTTGAACAGGAGGGGCATTTGTTTGACTTGCTCAAGAAGTCAGTCCAGGGCTGGTACAGCACCAAATAATGCCAAGAAAGCATCAGACTCTATAATGCATTGCTCTACAATTCTGGACTTTGGATTCTGCACCTCAGGCATTTCTTGCATGTGCTATGAAGGAAAAATAGAGAAGCAGAGAGGCTGCCCTAGTAGACCATGTTCTCTTTGTTCAGAACTGAGTCACAAGGCTACCTGAAACTACAATGAAAAAATGAGCTGTTCATTTCACAGCTACTATAACTGAGAAGAATCTATAGGAAAAGAATGGAGAGACAAGGGAGATGTAGTGGATACTTAGTGAGATCACAGAGAGCGTCTACACACCTTGTGATCTGTGGACTATTTTTTTGTTTTTCAAATGAAATGTAATTCTAAAAATAATAAATTGAACAGAGATAATAATAATAACTACATAGTGAAATAAAAATAGTGAATATCAGACATCTAGCTGGGAAACTGAGGATCATCAAATACTGTGAAATGGAACTAAGAACCAAAATACATACTCATATATACAGACACCTTAAAATACACCAGTATATCCCAAAGCAAAACTTAAGCTTCAATGGTAAATGAAAACCTTTAAGATACATATTACAGTGGTACCTTGAGATACAGATTTAATTCGTTCTGTAACCGAGCTCATAAGTCAGTCAACTCGTATATCAAACTGCCGGTACTGGACCCATGCGCCAAAGCACCAACTAGCGGCAGCTTCCCGAATCACGACTCGTATCTCAGAATTTCGCTTGGATCTCGAACAAAAATACAGATCAAGTCGCAGTGCATATCTGAAAAAATTCGTATGTTGGTCTGTTTGTATCTCAAGGTATCATTGTACATTAAAATTAAGGTAAATGTTGAGGAAACAACATTATCATAATATGAACAAAACGTTGTGTAAGAGTAAAAACAAATATAAAAAGAAGTAAGCATGATTATATACTATTAGTTGAAAAAATTTTTCAACATATCCTGTCCTATCATTTTCAAAAGAAGAAAATGGCTCAATAAAAGATTCTGAGGCACTAGCCACGTCCTCAGAGTCTTCATTAAAGGCAGTATATAATTATAAGCTTGGATTTATATATTTATAAATAACTACTTACCTCATTTTTTTAATCTATTAAGTTTGATAACAGAATACTTATAAATTCCCCTGAGTATGCAGATTTGGAGAGGAAAATACTTTTTTTGTTTTTAAGTCAGTGAGAAGAGGGGCGGCACAGACAGACTCCTGTCTGCACCCTAACCCAGCAAACACACTAGGGGATGATGCTCTGCCCATCTGGGGCATTGCTCTGTTGCTCAGCAACCAAGCCCTTCTCAGTGCCTGAGGCAAAGGCCATGGAGTCATCCTCAGCACCCGGAGTCAAGTTGCTCCAATAAAGCCATGGCTGCAGGAGAGGGAGAGAGAGAAAGATGGAGAGAGAAGCCAGAGAGGGAGGAGTGGAGAAGCAGATGGTTACTTCTCTTGTGTGCCCTGACCAGTAATAGAACCCGGGGCATCCACACATCGGGCCTATGCCCTACCACTGAGTCAAATGGCCAGGACAGAGGAAAAAACTCAAAAGTTTAATGTAACAATACTGGAAGTCTCCATTAATTATATGAATATCTATAGGGTAAAAAACTCAGCTTAAACTTCTTTGGAAAGCTTTTTGAAGAGATCTGACTTAAAGACAGTAAAGCAGGGGTAATCAACCTTTTTATACCTACCGCCCACTTTTGTATCTCTGTTAGGAGTAAAATTTTCTAACCACCCACCGGTTCCACAGTAATGGTGATTTGTAAAGTAGGGAAGTAACTTTACTTTATAAAATTTATAAAGCAGAGTTACAGCAAGTTAAAGCATATAATAATAATTACTTACCAAGTACTTTATGTCGAATTTTCTCTGAGTTTGGCAGAATAAATATTTATAAAACAACTTACTATAGTTAAATCTATCTTTTAATTTATACTTTGGTTGCTCCGCTACCACCCACCATGAAAGCTGGAACGCCCACTAGTGGGCAGTAGGGACCAGGTTGACTACCACTGTAGTAAAGCAAACTATAACTGAAAATATTTCATGTTTATTGTAGCTAGTATGAAATATATACCATATTTACCATAAGTATAATCAGTGTTTTGGTTATTTAAAAATTAATCTTTTAAGACATATCCTATAAAATTGTGAAAGTTTTCAATTTTCTTCTTTTCTTGTGCCCTCTTTTATCCCTTTTCAAACTACCATTTGAACTTGTTCCTAACAATTAATCACAACTGAAAATTATTATGAAGCAGACATGATGTCTGCTGAATAAAAATGTTTTGCAATGTCCTTCCAATGCAAAAGTCATAAATAAATACAGTGTTGTATTACTATATGCCATATTTGTGAGTTAAAACTTCCATGTAAAAATGTTCTTCAGCCTGACCAGTGGTAGTCAGATAAGGCATCAACCTGAGACACTGAGGTCCCAGGTTTGAAATCCCAAGGTCACCAGCTTGAGCGTGGGATCATTGACATGATCCCATCATTGCTGGCTTGAGCCCAAAGGTTGTTGGCTTGAAGCCCAAGGTCACTAGTTTGAACCAGGTCGCTGGCTTGAGCAAAGGGTCTCTGGCTCAGCTGGGTCCCCCAGTCATGGCACATATAAGAAGCAATCAATGAACAACTAAAGTGACACAACTATGAGTTGAAGCTTCTCATCTCTCTCCCTTCCTATTTCTGTCTCTCTTGAAAAATAAAAACCGTTTTGTAAACTGTAAAAGTTAATTATTATTAATGTAATTTCACCTGCAATCTTACTTTAAAAATTAAAATAAAAAACAATACTTAAACATTTAAAATTAGTTCCCAATTCCTTTCGTGAGTCTTTTGCTATTCTATCCATACTATATATTATGTTTAGCACTTGCTGTGTCTCTTAGTTTTATTAGTTCTGATTCTTTTCATGCTGACCAGCTACTATGCCATAAGGAAAACAAATAGAATCCACTTTTTCTAGAAGTTGGAACCATGGTCTTACTGTGAAAGTAGCCACTTCACTCTCTAAGAAAATGTTTTGGGGAAAAAGTCATTAGTATCTCTGCTATCTTAGAAACTGCAGTGGAAGACTGCTTTAAATACCCATCAGCCTTGCAACATCTACAGGGGAGCTAAAGGGAGTTACCATCCAGATGTCTCTGATCTTTTCTTGGCTCTTTGTGGTGCTAAATCATGAAATAATTAATGATTTTCCTAAAACTGCAATTATGTTTTCATGTTTTATCTGTCCTGAAAGTATAATCAATAATATAACATTAGTTTTACTTATATGTGGTATCTAAACCAAACAAAGAACGGAAACAAACTCATTGATATAGAGAACAAACTGATGGTTGCCAGATAGAAGGGGCACTGGGCGGATGGGAGGATGGGTGAACAAGGGACAGGATTAAGATGTACAAATTGTCAGTTATAAAAACAGTCACAGGAATATAAAGTATATCATAGGGAATATAGTCAATAATATTCTAATAACTGTGTATGGTGTCAGACAGGTACTAGACTTTCTGAGGGGATCCCTTTCTAAGTTATATAAATTTTAAATTTCTATATTATACACCTGACACTTATAATAATGCATGTCAACTGTAATTTAATTTTTTTTTATTTTAACGATAATATATACAGAAAGCAAAATCACAACATATATTAAGTCCCACTTTGGACATCACTGTAAATAATTCCTTTAGCTTTATTTATTTAAATCCAAAACTATGTCATCCTTTTAATTTTACCTTTTGGGTTGCATTTGTGTGTATACATGCATCATATACATACAAGCATATACACAAATACATATGCAATTGGTTTGCAGTTAGCAACTGCAAGAATATTTTAAAAAATCGATTTTCTGAACATGCAAAATACAAAAAAAAAAATTCAACTTTTAGCCACATGTTTGAATGCTTATTGTCTTATGTAGAATACAACTTTATTTATGTTCTTTTTCCTAGGCTACTTATTTTCTCATTTTAAGGAACCACTCCCATAATAATATCAAAATTTTCCTATTATATGGACATTACAATTTTTTTGAAGTATCATTATAGGGCAACAAAACATACAATAGATAAGTCACAAAACATACAATAGAAAAAGCTTGTAATTCTTATTAAAAACATACACACCAATTGAAAATTTACAACCATATGAAAATCAATTCCCCTGGCTCTAAAAAATATCAATAAGAAAACTGACATATAAGTATTTGATTGTGTCTGTGCACTTTTTATTTGCCTTTTGATTTAACATATTTTTCATAAAGAAGAAAACTTTAAATTAATATTAAAAGATTGTTCTCTAAGAACCATTTGCACCTGAATAAAAAAAATTCACATCAGATGTGACGGTAAACAATTTATAATGTGAAACTATAAAGTATAATGAGACTTTAAAAATTAATTTTCCAAAACTCTGACAAAATGAATAAATAACTAGGATGTTCTTTAACATTTATTTAAAAGTTACCAAAAGCTTGCCCACTCAAAGACAACATATATTTACATAGAAAATTATATAATTAATATACTTTATACTCAAGAATTAGCTGCTTCAGATCCAGCAGTAGATACCAGATAAGAAAAAATATATAGGATTCTAAATATACTTTCAGATAAGAAGTCATGTGCAACAGGGAAGATCCAGTACATTTCAATCATTCACATTAAAAATATATGACTTACCTACTAAACCCCAAGCCTACTTTCTTAGCTCTGCTCCTTTAGGGTTGTTAACAGGAAACGTACGTGTAAGGTAAAATTAGAAAGTCACAGTGATGCAAAAAGAATAGGTGTCCACAAAAGAGAAAAAGAACAAAACTAGGGTGCCATCAGTTTCTTCATCCTCAATCAAAAACCAGAGCATCTGGTCTTTGACATTCATTGAAGAACTAAAAAGGCACCAGGGAGCTACATTAGAAGATGATCCTTCCTCCAAGATAGTATTCTTAGCAGCCTCTGTAACAGGACTCCAAATGGCACACACACCAGAGGAAATCTACTGAGCTGTCAATGATGTAGGAACCTCGAGTATGATGAAATGAGAATGTTTGACAATCTATTACCAACTCCAAGCATGTATTACCTTCTAAAATAAAATACCTATTTTATAAAAATGTTATCTTTAAGTGGTATAGTATTTTATTCTTTTGCTCTACAAATAGAAGTTACAGATGAAAATCTTAGAAATTTTTCCATTTGTATAGTGTGCAGTCATATGTGATTGAATAACTACATTTAAACAGTGAGCACTCCATCAGTAATATTATCTTCAAGTCTTTTAAAAAATTTTTTGGAAAAGTGAGTGAAAAGAAGAAAATGTTAATACCTATTAGATAAGATACTGACAAATGTTCCAATATTAAACTATTGATATATGTGCAGCATAAAACCATTCAATAATTGTCTTTTACTACATGTCCTTTAGCAAAGTTATATGAAAACACTTATATTTAGATCATTTTTCCTTTCGCATTTTCCCTCACTAATTATTCTATGAAATATATAGATTCCTCCTTCTCTAACTAAAACAGTTAATTCTAATCATATGGTAAAACACTAATAACAATAGATGGTCTTTAAGTCTCTTTCTTCTAAGAAGATATACATAATTTTGTCCCCTAATGGTAGACACTGTTAGTGTCCTTCCCAGATCTTTTTTATCAGCTGATAAGTCCTGCCCCCAGCTGCTACCAGTGCTGGCTGCTATAATGGCATGCACTACCCCGCTGCAGATACGGCCCTCCTCAACGAACAGGGTTTTAACATGTAAAGGGCCACAGCAGATAGTATTCATGTGCAGCCAGAGAGCTCCTGAAAGCTTAAACAGTGGTGGTCTACATTAAATGAAGCAGAGATGTTAGTGTTTCCCTGGAAGATTGTGAAGGGTGTGATCAAAAACTTAGTGAAGCGTGTGCGCTGGAAGAGTTCTGCTTTGTAGGACTGGGAAACACACCGCCATGCTCCTCAGAGAATTCAGGGGATACTCTTCTTACCAAGGGACAAAACACTGGTAAGGAGTGAGGGGACATAAGCATAGCTGAGAAGCTAGTGGTTGCTGTCCTCTGTAGGCCCAGGTTAAGCATAGAAAATGCTATTAGAAAACTGGCTCCCTATTATTAAAAGGGATAAATAGAAAAGGGGGATATCCAACTGTTGAAGACTTGGATACAGGATCCAAGTGGAGACTAATATCCAAGCACCTAAAGCACCATCATGAACCCCGACTCTCAACATGAATAGAGGCATGCAATGTCAGCTAATAAATGGAGTCCTGGCCCATGTCTCACAATGGACCCATGCAGAAATTATTTCCCAAACAGATCATCAGAATGGACATATTTAGCAACTGGAAGAACCATACATTTTTATGTTTTGTTTTGTTTTTGTGACAGAGACAAAGGGAGAGAGAGACAGAGAGAGGGACAGATATGGACAGACAGACAGGAAGGGAGAGAGATGAGAAGCATCAATTCTTCGTTGTGGCACCTTAGTTGTTTATTGATTGCTTTCTCCTATGTGCCTTGACCAGAAGACTACAGCAGACTGAGTGACCCCTTGCTCAAGCCAGCAACCTTGGCTTCAAGCTGGTGAGCTGTAGTCAAACCAGATAAGCCCATGCTCAAGCTGGCAACCTCAGGGTTTCAAATCTGGATCCTCTGTGTCCCAGTCCGACACTATCCACTGTGCAACTGCCTGGTCAGGCCCATACATTGTTTTTTAACCTGGGGAGTACCTTTTACCCCACCACTACCACTGCCAAGACAGCAAATGAAAAACAACTTGCCTTCTGAGAAAAATGTCAGTGATTAATGCTACCCTCAAAGATCAATGGTACCACATTGGTGATCCCTATAATATCCCCAGTTTCACCTTTGCATATCGAAATGTACCGTGGAAAATGGTGATATACTATTGTAAATATAACCAAGTAGTATCCCCAGTTGCAACTGCAGGGTCAAAAATGTTTTCTTTCCTAGAACTGAAAAATCTGATCTTAAATATGTGATGTGTTATTATTCATTTGTTATCCATTCTTTCATCACCAGAAAGGAAGACTAGAAGCAATTCATATTCAAATAGGCCAAACAACTATATACAGTCACAGACTTTTTCTCCAAAAATGTTAATCCTCCTGCTCTCTGATATAATATAGACAAAGGTAATCATGCTATCTAATGTTCCACAGAACATCATTTTGGTCCACTATATTGATAAAAGGCATGTTAACTTCACTGAGCAACAACTTAAAGGTAAGGTACATGCACTCCAGAAGGTAAAATAAAAGATGATCCTCAAAACTTTTAAGTTTTGAGGATTTCAGTGGTATGAAACATACCAGGACATCTGCAACATAAAGGAGTATTAGTTGCACCTTGTACCTCCAAACAGTAAGATAAAAATCTGTTAGGACCCTTTGGGTTTTGAAGGTAACATATTCTGTACTTGAAAATACTGCTATGACCCATGTTGACAGAGAAGAAAAGACTGCTTGTTTCGAGTAGGGCCCAGAGCCAAAGACAGAAAGAGGGAGAAAGATCTGAAATGGATCTAGGGTGGATACAATCCCATATAATCCATGATACTAAGGAAAACTGTGGTTGGAAAGGAAGCCACAATGAGTTTCTGGAAAGCCCCAATAAGAAAACTGTAACACAAACCCACTGGACTCAGGAACAAGGTCATGCTATCAAAGCCGGGAATCATTAAGAAAACTGCTTCTGTCATACTACTGGGTTCCAATAGAAATGGAACATCTGACATTAGGACAGCAAGTGACCATGCAATAGCTACTGCCTGATCACTTCGTGCTTTCTGTGACAGAAAGAAAAACTGCTCTGGCAGAAGTACCAGAGTAGTTTTGTCTTCCAGCTTTGTCTTCCAGCTGCTGGGAGCACTGACTGGTAATTGCTCATAGCTAACTCTGATCACCAGACAAATGCCTTCGAATGAGGACAGCCTTCTCACCCAGGAAGTTAGCCCCATCCCAGGGACAGATGTTAACCAATGAGCGACTGTACCGAGAAGGGAGTAACAACTCTTAATGAAATATTCATGCTCAAGAGTCTCCCACTCCATGACTAGATGCAGTGTGAGGCCACATCCTTGGCTAGCTCTTGCCTGTGCAGCTTTCCTCATTCCCTCTCAAAGAGAACTAGTTAAATAAAGCATATACACCTGAAACCCTGCCAGGCTCTGTGTCTTAGCAACTTGCACCAAGATACTCCTCTTTTTCTTTTTCTATCTCAGCATAACTTCCAATGAGCTGGACTTTTCAAGTAAAAGGTAGAAGGAAGAAAGTAGACTTCAAGATTAATATCAATTAAATACCAAAAAATCTGATTTCTAGTCCTCAGGCCCCAGAATCCATACAAACTTAAAAATTGAATCAGTAATCTGCAAGTAACTTTTCAATTAGGGCAGAATCAAGGTGAGAGCAAAGGCCTACCTTAAGAATGGTTCCTTTGAATGCAAATTTTCTTTGTAGTGAGTTGACATGTCACAGCGTATATTCTCCAAGGATAGATACCCTGGTCTTTTCCACCAACTTCCCATCAGTGTCTATAAAAACACTTGGCAAATTGTAGGTACTTAGCAAATAATAGTTGAAAGAATAAATTAAAAGTACTTGATAGCCGCCTTTGTTTAATATAGGTGTTTTTTAACTTGTCACAAGAAGAGAATTATGCACACTTAGTGTACTAGAAAAGGATTTAGCAAAATTTAATACCTACACCAGGATCAAGGTTACAGATTAAAATTTAAAAGATATAGCTAAGTTTTATCTACAGTTGCACAAGTCTCAACAAAGGTAAAAAAAAAATCTTTTCAAAAAGAGAATACGCATAAAAAAGAACTTGGAAGCACAAAGCCAGGTAACAATTCAAACAAATTAGGAAAAACAGGAAAAGGAACAAAGCAGTAAAGGATAAACTGAGAGAAATCATCAAAAACCTAAAACTTTGAGGTAAAGTGCATGTACCATTTATGTCACATGTCATCAAATCCCTCTGTTACCTTTGCTATAATGGAACCACATTGGGGACCAGATCTGTCTCAATCCAGTTAAAAGCAGGATGACAATTATCAAATATCCTTGCAAAGGCTATAAATTTCTCTCTATGACCCATTTTTGTTTTACTCTGGAATGCGTATTTTCAGATCCATATCTTATCTCTCCACTCCTCTTTCACCTAACTAACCATTATGTTTCCTTCTAGCCAGCCTTATTCCATTAACAACAACATGCTTGAAAAAGAGCACCTTCCATAGTAGAAATGTCTGAATTAGGAACGGGTTTCTAATCCAATCTCACTGGTGTCCTTGTAAGGTAAAATCTGGACAGAGAGACACCAAGGATGCACACACACACACACAGGAAAGACCATGTGAGGTCTTAGCAAGAAATTGGATATCAGCAAGCCACAGACAGAGGTTTCAGAAAAAAACAAATCAGCTGACACCTTGATTTAAACTTTTAACCTCCACAACTGTGAGAAAAAAATGTTTGTGGTGTAGACCATCCAGTGTGTGCTACTTTGTTATGGCAGCACTAGCAAACTAATACAAATGAGTAAATTTCTTTTCTTCCTTTTCCAAATGAAAGGAGGGGAGATAGAGAGACAGACTCCCACATGAGCCCTGATAGGGATCCACCCAGCAACCCCCATTTAGGGCTGATGCTCTGCCCATCTAGGGTCAGGCTGGCAACCGAGCTATTTATAGTGCTGGAGGCAGAGGCACTACAGAGCCATCCTCAGCACCTGAGGTCAATGCACTCAAACCAATTGATCTATGGCCAATGAATAGGAAGGGAAAGAGAGAGAGAAAGAGAGAGAGAGAGAAAGAGAAAGAGGAGGGGTGGAGAAACAGATGGTCGCCTCTCCTGTGTGCCCTGACGAGGAATCGAACCTGGGACATCCATATGCTGGGCCGAATCTCTACCACTGAGCCAACTGGCCAGTGTCAAATATTTTTTAAAATACTTTGAAAACTTCTTAACAACTAATGAAATTAATAATAGAACAATATGAAAGTAACCAACTGCTAATTATAAAAAGCAATTTAATTTGTTCATTGTGAAATGTAATTAATTTAACCTTTTAAGAAAGCAACTTGACAATAATAGGTGTCTTAGAAACTAAAACTTTTCACTTAGTAATTGAACTTCAGGTAATCTTTCAGAGTAAAATCCTGAATTTAAAAAAAAGTATAATCAATTATTATTATTAATTGATGTTTATTATTAGTCAGGATATCTAAATGCTTTACATATTTTTGCTCACTTAATTCTCATAAAATTCATTATCACTTTACGTATTTTTGTTATATTTAAAATTATAAAACCCAAATCATTTGCAGTTAATATTTTCATATATTTTTTCTTTTCTATGCTTTTATTTCTTACTTGTAAAACAAAAACAAATATCACATCTATCTTTTTTTTTCACTTGGCATGGGTAAAGGAAGTAAAAAACCATTATTATTCTATTATCTGAAAATATTAAAGTCAATAAAAAACTAAGATTTTGCTTTATATGCAAGATTTTGAACATTATAAAAGGAAGTTAAGCTATATTTCCTTAAATATCCTTTTTTTCTAATTCAGTGAGAAAAGGGGAGGCAGAGAGACAGACTCCCACAAGTGCCCGACTGGGATCCTGAACTGGCAAACCCACTAGGGGCCAATGTTCTGCCCATCTGGGGCATTCCTCCGTTGCTCAGCAACTGAGCTCTTTTTAGTGCCTGAGGCAGAGGCCATGGAGCTATCCTTAGTGGCTGGGACCAACTTGCTCCAATCAAGCCACAGCTGCAGGAGGATGAGAGAGAATGAGAGAAGCGAGAAGGAAAGAAGTGGAGAAGTAGATGGGCGCATCTCCTGTGTGCCCTAACCAGGAATCGAACCCAAGACATCCATGTGCCAGGCCGACACTCTACCACTGAGCCAACCAGCCAGGGCCTAAAAATCCTAATATAAAATATTTTGGGGCTTTGTTTTTGTTTATTTTTCACTTCAATTACTGCTGTACTAGAAGTAATGTTAGTATGAGATAGGTACTAGACATAAAGCTATCTCTTAATACCAATCCTTAAATGTCTATAGATGTATTAATAATGTGTAACCAAAAATAGGATTCAAAAAAATTTAGTGAAAGCAGTTTGAGAATTTTAAACAGATGCTAAGAGACTTCTGAAATATCCAAACCATCTCTAAGACTTGATAAAGGAAGATGTCTGGCTGATTGAGTTAACAAGGCTCACCTGCATTTCTGCAGCTAGAAGCAATGAGATAGAGCACCATTGAGCTGTGAGGATTGAAATCTTACTCTAATTCATGTGCTAGCATCTTGTTGCGATAATGGAGATTTATATCAAGAGAGAAAATTGCCAACTCTAATTTCTCAGTGTTTAGCAATAAACATCCAAATGAAAAGATAATTCATAAGTAATATGTATGAGAGAGGAAAAGTAAGGAATTTTTTCTTCAGAGCTAATAGGAAAAAAGACAGCAATTTCAGATGTGAAAACAAGTTGTAAAGATTTTGAAAATTTTGCATCCATTGATTCTGAAAATAAAAACCAAGATGAAATTAATTTATTGATAGAGGTTTGTGTAGGGGAAGGGCAACAGTGGTAACTAATTAATTGAGAATAAATTAATTAATTCCCAAGCAACAGGTCCTAAGGACATAGATTAGCCCGTGTACACTAATTTAATATCACTACAGACAATAGTTTTCCTTGGCAATCTATTGATTTTATCAACAAAAATACTAGATTCTTCATTCTTTAACGCCTATTTTACACCTGCTACTACTGCCTATCAAAGGTCTTCCTTCACTGATCTAAAGAAGTATTGTACCTTGCAAGAAAGGAAGGAAGGTAGGGAGAAAGAGAGAAAGAGAGAAAGAAGAGGAGAAGGAAGACAGGAGAGAGGAGGAGAAGGAGGAGAAGAAGAAAGAGGAGGAAGAAGGGAGGGGGAAAAAACAAACTTCTGCTCTGAGTGTACTCATTTAACACATATTTACTCTATGATTGCTGTCAAATTAACAACTGCACCTCCTGGGCAGCTATGGTTAAAACTGCCCAGCGTTTTGGATTAAGGTTTTACTCTTGATTCTTTTCATTCTCACTAATGAATTCACTAAACTTCCATTTCCTAAGAAATTTGTTGCAAAACAACTTAGACATATTTCTTAAAATTGAACACATGAGTGAAATATATTTAAGAAAAACTCCAACAAATGTACAACAGGAGATATGTTCATAGCAGCATTTTCACAATAGCAAAAATTCAGAAACAATCCAAAGGCCTGTAGATGGAAAAGTGAATTCAAAACTGTGATATAGTCAACACTATGGAATATCATACAGCAGTCAAAATAAGTGAACTAAAATTAATTGGACAAACAACAGAATAGTACCTTTTATAAAGTTAAGACAACAAATTCTTTTTAGAAATACATGGTGTGTGTGTGTACGTGTTAAAAAGAAAGTAAAGAAATGATGAGTGTGGGTTCAATATAACAATTGCCACAAACAGGAGGAGTTGGGAATATGGGATAAAGTAAACAAATGGTTAGATATAAATTATTGCTAAGGTTCCAGCTCTTGTTTGGGATGGTAGGTACATGTTGCTTATTAGATTATAAAAGAATCAACACTTTCCTGGGTTGCTACTATAAATTTTCCCATCTTGCCATAAAACAAGGAAGAATAGATGAAACAATCACTTTAAGGCACTGGACATGGCATAATATTAATAATCTTGAAATAGGAAGTGCACATAAGGTAAGCGTCACAGTAGTTTTCTGATTACAATTTCACAACTGTAGCACGAGGAATTGAAGCCCAGGCAGAGAGTGTAGACCTTACTGAGCATAAGAAACAGTTAGCTACTGAAAGCAGAGACTAGAATTCAGGCTTGCTAATGTAGTAGGACATGTGATGCTAGACCAGAGAAAAGGGAGTTAAGAAACTAAATTCCAGAAATAGGCATAGAAATTTACTCAGGTTCCTGTCCAAATTCTAAGGTATACATACATACATTTTCTGAAGCCTAGTAGATTGCATCTGCTGGGTCCAGAAAAATAGATATCTCAGAAGCCACATGGTGTTATGTAATACTTTGATCAACCTGGCTTAGAGAGGTATTTGTGTAATTCCCAGGCATTCAGTTGAGACCCCCAAAATATCATGCACTAAAAATAAAAAATCATATCCTTGGAGAAAGGGCTGTGTCCTATGACAAAGAAAAAAAGTAAAGAGTACTATCCAAAAAAGGCTTAAACCAAAGATTTGATAAGATCAAGATGGTCTTCCTTAATATAACTAAAGGACATGATTTTTTTAAAGCTTTTTTAGATGGAAACACAATGTAGACTCTCTACAATGCATAATTGACAATGTGCAGTATATAATTAAGAATTAAAAGACATACAAAGAGGCAAGAAAGTAAAGCCATAACCAAGAAAGCAAAAACACCATATTTCAAGATGGCGACAGTAGTAGTCAACTGGCACCTCCCAGGACCAAATTGGATTACAACTAAATTTAAGAACAATCAGCTTGAAAAACTAACTTTGGACTAAATGAAGAGGAGTCTATAACCAAGAATCACAGAAGAAGCCACACTGAGACTGGTAGGAAGAGCAGAGACTCAGAAAGGGCTGCCCCACTCCCAGGAGCAAGCAGTGGCAAGGGTCCAGAGGGACTCTCACTGTGAAGAGAGTGGCCCTGAGAGGGGAGGGTCCCAAGCCAGGTGCCCCAGCATAGAGCCCCAGAGCCTAGAAGAGGCACCCACATAGCATTTAGTGGTGAGAAGAGCTGAGATTTCTGTCTGTGAGAAAGAGACAGAGCTCTCAGAGATGCAGGCTCCATCTTAAAGGGCTAGCACAGAAAATCTCTTTCACAGCTACTTACCTAGAGGCTGAGAGTACTGGAGTCACATGAGGAGAGTGTGAAGTTGGAGACCCAGGGAGAGACACTGTGGGTTATGGCCACCTGAACCCTGATGCTGAATCATTCTCCAGTACTGCAGTCACCATCTTTCTTTGGTGGAGCAGTCTCCTCTGAGCTCCATCAACCTGAAAGAAGGCAACTGATCGACCCTTGGGAATCTCTCCTGCCCCACCCTATGGAGACTGTGCCTTTCAGAGAAGCCAGGAAGCAGGGGGCTCATCAGTGACTCAGTTTTCTGGTGTTGAGGCTTGAGCGTTTTCTTACACTCTCTCAAGAATATAACTGGTGCTTCCGCCCCACAGAAGACTGAGTAGAAACTGTTCAGACTGTGGGAAGACCACAACTCTAGGTCTCAGAGGCCATACCTACTGGACTCCTGGTGGCCATTCCCTACCAAGGTCTGTGAAAAAACTCTGGACATACTGATACCTGGGGCTGAGGAGCAGAACCACACTCACCACCCTTCCAAATCCCAGAATTGCCCCAGGCTCTAGTCTCTACCAGAGGTTTTATTTCAGTAGCCAAGCCAACCAGCAGGTAGAGGCAGCAGGAAGCAGTTCTCAGGGAATCTTGGCCTTTTGCTGACTTGCCTCTGGGACCAGTGTGGAGACAGCTTAGGTGTGTGGCTTGGTATTTGCATGTGCACCTGGGCCCAGCAGACGCAGCCATGAACTCTTGTTTACTTGTAGCTTTAAGAAGTTTGCTGAGGGCCAGTCATAGGCAGTGTCCTTCACTGATCAGCACCAGGTTCCCTCCTGGGAGACCCAGGGCTGACACATCTAGTGGCCAGCTGTGGAGAGCAATGGAGCAGAACCCAATGATTTTTGCTGGCAGTGTGTCCAAAAGGAGGGCTAGTCAGACACTGTGCTCAGCTGAAGTGAGTTCCACTTGCACATTGGACAATTTGGACAGGGTGGAGCTTCACATTTGGCCAGCCCAGGCTCCTGATTTCCTGCAATGCTGTGCTAGGTTCCACAGCATTGGAAAAGGGAGAGCATCTTGGAGCATGGACATCAAAGGTATGAGTTTCCTGGAGCTTATTGTTGGGACCACTTAAGGGGTTTAGCCACTTTCTGAGGGGGGTGGCACAGTGAGCCCCAGTGAAGGACTCTTTTGGTCTTCTTCTCTGAGATCAGAGGCTACCCAGATGGAAAAACTTCTGCAGAAGAAACTGTCAGCCCTACCCAATTCAAACCTGCTGCTCACCTCACTGAGGAGAAATATCAGTGTATAACTGGAGTATTCAATAGTGTCTGAGAGATTAGGCTGGGAAATAGGGGCCACTTTCCCTATCCTGAGGTCCTGACCAAGAGACCCCTGAAGTAAGGGGTCCCACTAACATTGTAATCCCAACCTCAGCTGCCCTAACTCACCAAGCTTGCAACCTGTAGCAGGGTTATTTGGGTGAGGCCAGTCTGAGTACACACTACAGTCTTGCTACAGAAGACTCTGTAGGAAGAGCAGGCAGCTGAAAGAGGAGGTGGAAAACCTGAAAAAATGGAGGCAAATCTTCTGGAGCTTGTGCCCTTTAATGGAGATGCTGTCAGTTCTAAGTAGGAGAAAGCTGACCCTTACACACAGGTTGGCCCCTCCCATACAACCCAGGCACAGAAAACACAGAAACAAACAGCGAACAGAGCAGAAGCTCCAAATAGGAAGCTCAAGGCCAGTTACAAACAACTACTGACACCAACCCATACCCAAATGAGCTTAAAAGGACCCATAACCAACACCATCAGTAGTGAGTAGCTTAACACACCAACACTAGACCAACTAGCTACACAAGTGGCACACCCAAAGGAGGAGTTCAGCAGGCACCAGACTCTGCATAGAATAAATATGTACAACAGGACAGATACTGCATGGCATCTAATACATGTGATCAGGCTTAGAGCCAGCCAGCCTGAAGGAATAATCTTACCTAATAAAGGGCCAACTGCATTTAAGACTCACATACAACAAAAGGGTAAATATAACCCTCAAAAACCATTCCTAGAACAACAAACTCAGGTTGCCTGGAGATTAGTACCAATGAGCCCATCTTTCTCATAAAGATGCCAAAACAAATTTGAAGTCAGAGCAGAGCTACCTAATTAATACACAGACAAAATGAGCAGACAAAAAAAAAAAAAATGACCTAAAAGAATCAAAAAGAAAAATCCCCAGAAAAAAACTAAATGAAATGAAAGTAACCAAACTTCCAGGCACAGAGTTTAAAATAATAATTATTAGGATGCTCAAGAATCTTAGAGTAACAATGGATGATCACAATGAGAACTTAAACAAAGAGACAATAAACATTAAAAAAGGACATTGAAATCATAAAAAAGAAGCAGTCAGAAATGGCAAATACAATTTCAGAAATAAAGACTGCACTAGAAGGAATCAACATCAGGCTGATGAAGGAGAGAATTGAATTAGCCGCTTAGATGACAAGATAAATGTAAGCACAGAAGCAGAGCAGCAAAAAGAAAAGAAGCTCAAAAAGACTGAGGAAACTCTAAGAAACCACTGTGATAACATGAAGAGAAACAACATCTGCATCATAGGGGTTCCAGAAGGAGAAGAGAATGAACAAGGGATAGAGAGCCTGTTTGAAGAAATCATAACTGAAAATTTCCCTATATTTATGAAGGAAAAAGTCACACAAGTTCAAGACAAATAGAGTTCCTTTAAAGATTAACCAAAGAAGACCACACCAAAACACATCATAATTAAAATGTCAAAGTTAAGAGACAAAGAAAGAATACTAAAAGCTGCAAGAGAAAAGCAATTAATTACCTTCAAAGGAGTCCCCATGGGCTGATATCTGACTTCTCAACAGAAACACTTCAGGCCAGGAAGAATTCGCAAGAAATATTCAAAATGATGCAAAACAAGAACCTACAATCAAGACTACTCTATCCAGCAATGCTATCATTTAAAATTGAAGGAGAAATAAAGTTTCCGAGACCAAAAAAAAAAAAAAAAAAGTTCAAGGAGTTCATCACCACCAAACCAATATTGCAAGAAATATTAAAGGGCTTGCTATAAGAAGGGGAAAGAAGGGGGGAAATCAAGAGAAAGAAGATTATAGGATTAAAGAATAAAATGGCAATAAATAAGTAAAGGTCAATAAGAACTTCAAATGTAAATGGATTAAATGCTCCTCCAATCAAAAGACATAAGGTAGCTGCATGTATAAGAAAACAAGACCCATATATTTTCTGCCTAAAAGAGACCCACCTCAGAATAAAAGATACACATAGAGTGAAAATAAAAGAATGGGAAAAAAATATTTCATGCAAATGGAAATACAAAAAGCTGGGTAACAATACTTATATGTGACAAAATAGCCTTTAAAACAAAGGCTGTAGTAAGGGACAAAGAAGGTCACTCCATAATGATAAACGGAGCAATCCACCAAGAGGATATAACCATTGTGAATATGCATCCAACCCAGGAGCACCTAAATATATAAAGCAGATTTTGATGGACATAAAGGGCAAGATCAACAGCAATACTATAATAGTAGGGGATTTTAATATCTTACTAACATCAGTGGATAGATCCTCCAGACAGAAAATCAAAGAAACAGTGGCCTTAAATGACACACTAGATCAACAGTATGTAACTGATATCTTCCAAACATTTCACCCAAAGCAGCACACACACACAAAAAAAGGTAAAGAAGTTCATTATCACCAAACCAGTATTGTAATAAATGTTAAAGGGCCTGCTTTAAGAAGAGATAAAAAAAAGAAAGAAATTGAGCGAGAGAGAGGAACATAGGTATGAAGAATAAAATAGTAATAAATAAGCACATATCGATAATAACCATAAATATAAATGATTACATGTTCCAATCCAAAGACATAGTATAGCTGAATGGATAAGAAAATGTAACCCATACATATGCTGTCTACAAGAAACCCACCTCTGAACAAATGATACAAAAGGACTAATAGTAAAGGAATAGAAAAAATATTCCATGCAAAAGGAAACAAAAACAAAGCTGGCATATAGTAATACTTCTGTCAAACAAAATAGAATGCAAACAAAGGCCATAACAAGAGCCAAGAATGTTACTACATGACTGAAGGAATCAATCCAACAAAGGGATATAACCCTTTTAAACATACATGCCTCCAAATTGAGAGCACCTACATATAAATATATAGAAAACGTTGATGGATATTAAGGGAGAGAGTGACAACAATACAGTCATAATAGGAAATTTAACACCCCACTGACACCAATGGGTAGATTGTCCAGACAAAAAAGTCAACAAAGCAACAGCAACCTTAAATGATACGCTGGAAGGCATAGATTTAATTGATACTTACAGAACATTCTCAAAGACCTTAAGGCATCTTAAGACACAAAGTAAGTCTTAATAAACTCAAGAAGATTAAAATCATATCAAGCATCTTCTCTGACTACAATGATATAAAACTAGAACTCAACTATAATTTAAAAATTGAAAAAATCATTCAAACACCTGCAGGCTAACTAACATATTATTAAATAACGAATGGGTTAACAATGTGATCTAGAAAGAAATTGAAAGTTACCTGGAAACAAAAATAAATACACAACAACCCAAAAGCAATGGGACACAGCTAAAGCAGTCCTACAAGGCAAGTTCATAGCATTAGAGTCCTACCTCAAGAAGCATAAAAATCTCAAATAAACAATCTAACCCCACACCTAAAAGAACTACAAAATGAACAACAAGCAAAGCCCAGAGTAAATTGAAGGAAGAAAATAATAAAGATCAGAGTGAAAATAAATGGCATAGAGGTTAAAAAAAATACAAAGACATCAGTGAAAACAAGAGCTGTTTCTTTGAAAAGATAAATAATACTGATGAACATTTAACTAGACTAATTGGGAAAAAAATGAGAGATGATCTAAATAAACAATATCAGAAATTGAAGAGAAGAAGTAACAAGTAACATCACGGAAATACAAAGGATTGTAAGAAAATATTATAAGCAACTATATGCCAACAAATTAGACAAACTGAGTGAAATGAATAAATTCCTAGAAACACCAATCTTCCAAAACTAAGTCAGAAAGAATCAGTAAAATAGACCAATGACAACTAATGAAATTTAAGCAGTAATCAAAAACTCCCAGCAAACAAAGATGGTACACCAGATGGTTTCAAGGCAAATTTTAACGAACATTCTGAAAGGAATTATCATTTATCTTTCTCAAACTATTCCAAAAATCCAGGAGGAGGAAACAGTCTGAGCTCTTTTTACGAGGCCAATATTATCTTAATTCCAAAACCAGGTAAAGACACTACAAAGAAAGAAAATTATAGGCCAATAACCCTGATAAATATAGATGCTAAATCCTCAACAAAGTATTAATTACCCAGATCAAGCAACACATTAAAGAGATCATACACCATGATCAAGTGGGATTTGTTTTGGGGACATAAGATTGGTAGCATATCCACAAATCAATAAACACATCACATAAACAAAGTGAAAAATAAAAATCACATGATCATACCAATAGATGCAGATAAATTCAGCACCCATTTTTGATAAAAAAAAATATACTCAATAAAGTGGGAATGGAGAAATCATGCTTCAATATAACAAAATCCATATATGACAAACCAACAGCCAACGTCATGAATTCAAAGGACAAAATCTAAAGGCACTTTCTTTAAGATCAGAAATAAAACAGGGATGTCAGCTTTCATCACTTTTATTCAACACAGTACTAAAAGTACTATCCATAGCTGTCAGACAATAAATAAATAAATAAATAAATAGCATCCAAATTGAAAAGAAGGAAGTAAAACTGTCATTATCCACAGATGATATGATATTGTACATAGAAGGCCCTACAGACTCCAACAACAACAACAACAAAATAGTAGATCTAATAAATGAATTTGGCTAAGTAACAGGATACAAAATTAAATACAGAAATCGGTGGCATTTTTATACACCAATAATAAGCTATCAGAAAGAGAAATTAAGGAAATAATGTCATTTACCATTGCAACAAAAAAAAATAAGGTATCTAGAAATAAATTTAACCAACGAGGTAAAAGATCTGTACTCGGAAAGAAACCGAGAAAGATACAAATAAGTGGAAGCATATGCTGTGTTCATGAATAGAAAGAATTAAAATCATTAAGATATCCATACTACCCAAAACAATCTATAGATTCAATGCAATTCCAATTAAAATACAAATGCTATATTTCACATATCTAGAACAAATATTGCAAAAATTTATATAGAACCAGAAAAGACTCAAATAGTCTCAGTAATCATTAGATAAAAAAACAAATTGGGAAGTATCACACTACCTGATATCAAACTATACAAAGCCATAGTAATCAAAACAGCATGGTACTGGCATTAAAACAGACATATAGACCAAAAGAACAGAACAGAGAGCCCAAAAATAAACCCACACCTTTAGAGTCAATTAACATTTGACAAAGGAAGCAAGAGTATGTAATAGAGTAAAGACAGTCTCTTCAATAAATAGTACCGAGAAAACTGCACAGGTACATACATAAAATTAAACTAGACCACAAATTTACACATACGCAAGAATAAATTCAAAATGGATAAAAGACTTTAAGTCTGGAAACTATAAAAATCTTATAAGAAAATATAGGCAATAAAACCTCAGATATCTCTTGAAGCAATATTTTGTCAATATATCACCTCAGGCAAAGGAAACAAAAGAAAAAATAGAACTATATCAAACTAAAAAGCTTTTGCAGAGCAAAAGAAACCATCAAGAAAATAATAAGGGAACCCACTGAATGGTAGAGCATATTTTATAATGACACATCTGATACAGTGTTAGCTCCAAAATATAGAGAGAATGTATACAACCCAACACTAGAAGTCGGACAATCCAATTAAAAAATGGGCAATGGAACTGAACAGACACTTTTCCAAAGAGGACATATAAATGACAACAGACATATGAAAAGATGTTCGACATCACTAATCATCAGAGAGATGCAAATTAAAAAAGCAAAAAGAAATGTCACTTCCCACCTGACAGAATAAATCAACAAACAAGTATTGGTGAGGATATTGAGAGAAGGGAACCCTCATGCACTGTTGATGAGAATGCAGACTGAAACATGCACTATGGAAAACAGTATGGAGTGTCTTCTAAAAAGTAAAAATGGAACTGCCTTTTGACCCAGCAATCCCACTTCTGGAAATATATCCTAAGAAACCCAAAACACTAATTTGAAAAAAAATGTGCACCCCTATGTTCACTGCAGCATTATTCACAATAGCCAAGATTTGGAAACTGCCTAAGTGCCCATCAGTATATGAGTGGATTAAAAAACTGTGGTATGTTTATACAATGGAATACTACTCTCCATAAAAAAGAAGGAAATCGTACCTTTTACTACAGTACAGATAGACCTGGAAATTATTATTATGATAAATAACATAAGCCACTCAGAGAAAGGCAAATACCATATGATCTCACTTATAAGTGAAATTTAATGAACAAAATAAACTGACAAAAATATAGAAACAGAGACATGGATAAATGAAATAGACTGATAACTGATTGATAACTGAAGGTGGTTGGATTCTGGATGAATGAAGGTGAAGGGATTAAGCAAAAAAAATGTATATATGTAACACATAAACAAAGACAACAGTTCAGTGACAGACATAAGGGAAGGGAGATGGGAGCTAGGTGAAGATGGGCAAAGAGTGCGAAGTAAGCATGGGAAGAGACTGCTGGGGGCAATGGTTGCATGATGCAATGTGTTGATGATGTTTACTGAGTTGTACTATAGAAACCTTTATCCCAGTAAATTCAATAAAAGCAAGAAAACAAAATGCACACAAACACACACACACACACACACACACACACACACACATACGCATATTATTCAATATATATAAAGAAATGAACAGGTTAAAAGAATGAGAAAAAATTCTTTATGCAAATACTCATCAAGAAATAGCCAGTGTAGCTACAATAATATGAGATAAAATATAACCCAAGAAAAATTATTTTCAAAGTCAGAGGGAGATTTCAAAGCAATATAAGGATATATTCACTTCAAAAAACAGAATAATGATAAGTATTTACATATCCAAAACAGAAAAGTAAAATACATGAAGAAAAAAATAACAAACTAATATAAAAAACAGACAAATATTTCATCATAGTTGAAAGTTTTAACACTTTGTCTCAGTAAATGATGAAAAGCAAATAAAAATGATGAAAAGCAAATAAAAGAATTTCAGAATCCACACACAATAAAATTACCAAAATCCCCAATGAACATATATTTTCAAAAATCCTCAACAAAGTATTAGTAAACTGGTCTCAAAAATCATTAAAGAGAGAATACAGTATACTATAACAAAGTGGGATTTATTCCAGGAATGCAAAAATGTTTCAACATCTGCAAATCAACCCAAGTATTACACCACATTAATAAAATAAAAGATGAGTGGATGCAGTAGATGCAAAAAAAGCATCTGACAAAATACAATACCCATTCATTATTGAAAAACTCTCAATAAAGTTAATATAGAGAGAATATACCTCAACCTAATGAAGCCATATGTGCCAAACCCACAGAACCATTATACTCAATAGTGAAAAACTGAAACATTTTCTTCTATGATCAGGACAAAAAAAATGACTCCTATTCCTGCTACTTTCATTCAACATAATACTGAAAGGCCTGGCCAGAGTATTTAGGCAAGAAAAAGAAATAAAAGGCACCAAAAAACAAAACAAACAAAAAAAGGAAGAAGTAAAACTGTATTTTAATATGACATGATTTTGTATAAAATTATAAAGACTCCACTAAAAACCTGTTAGAACTAAGCAACAATTCAGTAAAGTTACAGGATTAAAAATCAATATACAAAAATTGGTTGCATTTTTATAGACAAAAAACAAACTGTCAGAAAGAGGAATTAAGAAAATAAAATAATCGCTTTTACAATTGCATCAATAAAAATAAAATACTTAGGAATAAATTTGACCAAGAAGGTAAAATATCTGTACACTGAAAACTATAAAACATTAATGAAAAAATTTGAAGAGTCAACTAAATAGAAAAATATGTTATGCTCATTGATTAAAAGAAATATTACTAAAATGTCTTTATTACCCAAAACCATCTATAAATTCAATACAATCCCTAAAAGCATTCCAATGGCATTTTCACAGGAATAGAACAGCCCTGAAATTTATATGGAACCAAGAAAAAACCTTAAAAATCCAAAGCAATCTTGAGAAAGAAAAACAATGCAGGAGGTATCATTCTTTAGGATTTTAAATCATATTACAAAGCTCTGGCAATCAGAATAGCATGGTATAGGCATAAAAATAGACACCCATATCAATGCAACAGAATAAAGAGTCCAGAAAAAACCCATGCATAATAAGTAGTCAATTAATTTATAACAAAGGAGTCAAAAATATACAATGGGGAAAGGGCAGTCCCTTGAAACCATGGTGTCGAGAAAACTAGACACATGCAAAAGAATGAAACTGGACCACTATATTGACCATAACAATAATAAACTCATAATGGATTAAGACTTAAAAACCTAAGACCTGAAACCATAAAACTACTAAAGAAAACACACACAGTAAGCTCCTTGACATAAGTCTTGACAATAATTTTTTGGATAAGACACCAAAGTAAAGGAAATAAAAGCAAATATAAACAAGTGGGACATCATCAAACTAAAAAGCTTTTGTACATAAAAGGAGAGACCATCAACAAAATGAAAAGGCACCTTAGGAATGAGAGAAAATATCTTCGAAATCATATATCAGAAAATGGATTAATATCCAAAACCTATAGCCTGACCAGTAGTGGCACAATGGATAGAGTGTCAACCTTGGATGTGGAGGTCCCAGGTTCAAAACCCTGAGGTCACTGGCTTGAGTGTGGGCTCATCCGAGTTGAGCATGAGCTCACCAACTTGAGCACGGAGTTGCTGGTTTGAGCACAGGATCATAGACATGACCCATGGTCGCTGACTTGAGCCCAAAGGTCACTGGTTTGAAGCCCAAGGTTTGCTGGCTTGAGCCCAAAGTCTCTAGCTTGAGCAAGAAGTCCCTGGATCACCTGGAGTCCCCAGTCAAGGCACATATGAGAAACAATCAAGAACAACTAAAATGCAACAACTACTTATTGATGCTTCTGATCTCTTTCCCTTCCTGTCTTCCTAAAAAAAGAAAAACAACTCAAAACACATAAAGAACTCATACAACTCAATAACAAAAATACAAACAAGCCAACTAAAAACTGTCCAGAGGATCTCAATAGATATCTTCTTCAAAAAGACAACAAATGGTAAACAGGCACTAACTAACTAACTAACTAACTAAATAAATAAATAAAATGTTCAACATCACTAATCATTAAGGATGTGCAAATCAAAACCACTGTGAGATATCACCTCACACCTGTTACAATGGCTATCATAAAAAATAAAGGAGATAAGTATTGGCGAGGGTGTGGATAAAAGGAAACTCTTGTGCATTGTTGCTGGGAATGTAATTTGGTTTGGCTCTATGAAGATTCCTAAAAATTAAAAAGAGGACTAACATGTGAACTAGAAATTTCACTTTTAAGTATTTATACAAAGGAAACAAAAACACTAGCTCAAAAATATATCTATACCCCCTTGTTCACTTCAGTATTATTTATAATCACCAAGATATAGAAAGAAGCTAAGCATCTGTGGATAGATAATGAATAAATATGACTTATGATAGATAGATGATTATAAATGTATGATATATGTTCAAATATATGATTACTCAACCATAAAAAAATAATTCTGCCATTTGCAGCAACATGGATGTACCTTAAGGGTATTATATAAGTTAAATAAATCAAACAGAGAATGGCTACTACTGCATGATCTCACTTAAATGTGGAATTTAACAAGAGGAAAAACACAAACTCATAGATATGAGGAAAAATGAATGGGTGACAGGGGTGGGTGGGGGTCAAATGGATGAAGGTAGTCAAAAGCTACAAACTTATAAGATAAATAAATCCTGAGATGTAATGCTCAGTATGGATGGTATAGTTAACGATACTGTACTATATACAGCTAGTGCTCGACTTACGACCACGATTAGTTCCAACAGACTAGTCGTAACACAATTTGGTCGTAAGTTGAATAAGCTATATGTACAGTACTGTGAAATGATGTTATAAAAATCTTTAAGTCATATTTTATCATAATTTTCTTTCATTATTGTTATATTTATACTTTACTGTTATAAATATACTTTCATAATTTTCTTTGTTCATTTTATACCATTTGTATCATCTCTACACCATTTTGTTTCTTATTTTTACATTCATCAGGTTTAAGTAAAACACTGCATTACCAGTACAACTGGTTTAATATTTGCAAAGACAATTTCCTCTTGGTAGACATCTTGGGAGGGGTTTGATGAAAAATATCCAAGACGCAAACCACAAATTGTACCAAGTCTGGGATAACAGTTGAAATGGTGCACGTGGAGATGGTAGTGCTGCTGGAAGCTGGTCCACACTGTCGTATGCCCAAATGGGCAATGCTTGCGTGCCAGATGTGGAGCAGTCTTGACTAGCGATTGTGGTCATAAAGTCAAATGGTCATAAGTTGCATAGGTCGTAAGTCGATCAATATTTGTATTTGAAAGTTGTTAAGGGAGTAAATCTTCAAAGTTATCACCACAGATAAAAAAAAAACTATATGTAGTAATGAATGTAATGAATGTTAACTAAACTAATTTTGGTACTCACTTTGCAATGTGTACATACATCAAATCACTATGTTTTAGTTCTATAACTACAATGTTATATGTCAATTATATCTCAATTTTTAAAAGAATTACTATTTTAAAAAACATAAAATTAACAGAATCATGAGCCAAAAAATGAAAGAGGCCTCTAGAAGTTGAAAGCAGCCCCCAGCCGACAGTCACCAGGAAACAGGGATCACAGTCCACAACCACAAAGTACTGGGTTCTGCCAATGAGCTTAATGAACTTGGATGTGGACTCTTCCCATGACCTTCCAGATAAGAGTCCAGGCTAGCTGATATCTTGGTTCAGCCTTGTGAGACCCTAAGAAGAGAACTCAGATGGGCCCACCTGAACTTCTGACCTATGGAACTGCAAGAACGTAAATGGGTATTGTTTTAACCCACTATGCTAGTAGTAACAGAAAACTATTGTAATATATGATGTACTCATATCAAGAGTTCATAAAGTCTTCACATAATCTAACATGAACAATGATTTAAAAATTCATATGCTCATGTAGGTGAAGAATTTCATATAATCTTTGGACTATATCACCAAATTGTGGTACGATTTTTCAAGTGAACCTACTTATCTATGGTATGTATTTTTGCAATGCCAGTATAAAGGATAGAGTAAGCATCCCCTTAGTTCTGTGGGCTTCATGGTAAATGTGGAATACTCTTTAAAGCACACATTGCTCTAAGTGTACTTTCATCATCAGATTTATTTTGTGCAAATAGCTTTATTACAAGCTGTTCAATTTCTTGAGAAAAGGTACTATATCCTATTTTTGTGTTCACCAACTGTTGTTTCAAAAAACTCAGCAAGCCCCAAAGAACTAATGTTCAGAAATTAATTGTAAAAAAATAAAAAAATACACTGTAGAATTGAAAATTTTTTTACTTTATAAAATGTACCATGATTACAAATAACTGTCATCAAATTTCAGTACACATTTTATTTCTCATACTGTGATTGACACCAATTGAAGAATCAATGGTAACCACTCTCCCAAAAGAAATTTTCATGATACACATCATCAAATTTTCCTTAAAAATTCCTTGTGGAAATTATCTTCGAAATGGATGCCCATTCAACTAAAAGGTAAAGAACAAATATGATAACTTTTGTCTCTTCTTTGTATCTGATTAGACATTTTTTCTTATAGTTAGAACAGACATATTAATTTTCTGTTTTCTGTGAAGAAATCCCATAAGCATATTGTTCATGTTTTATTATTAGCAATACTCATTAGAATATGATAAAGTAAAGTAGTAAAAAAATATATTGAAAAGTATGTATTCTCTATATATTCTGATGATACAATGATAATCTGATTAGAAGGACGTAAGGTTTCCAGTCAGTAGGCAACTGCCTATCTAATGATATTTGGAAAAGAACAACAAATTACACAGAACGAAGCTGGAATTACAAAAATAAGTTACAGATATAATTTCTAAAAGTATAATGTTTAACCAATAAGATTTAAAATATTAAAAAACACGCCTGACCAGGCGGTGGCACAGTGGATAGAGCGTCAGACTGGGATGCCGAGGACCCAGGTTCGAGACCCCAAGGTTGCCAGCTTAAGCGTGGGTTCATCTGGTTTGAGCAAAGCTCACCAGCTTGGACTCAAGGTCGCTGGCTTGAGCAAGGGGTTACTCGGTCTTCTGAAGGCCCACGGTCAAGGCACATATGAGAAAGCAATCAATGAACAACTAAGGTGTCGCAACGAAAAACTAATGATTGATGATTCTCATCTCTCTCCGTTCCTGTCTGTCTGTCCCTATCTATCCCTCTCTCTGACTCTCTGTCTCTATAAATAAATAAAGAAAAATAAAAAACATCCTGATCTGTAGAGGCACAGTAGATAAAGCATCAACCTGGAATGCTGAGGTTGCCAGTTCAAAGCCCTGGACTTGCAAGGCACATACAAAAACAACTACCACAAAAGGATGCTGCCCGCTCCTCCCCCCAACTCCATTTCTCTCTTTAAAAAATCAATAAATCAAATCATGAAAATATTAAAAAGTAGATTCATCTTTTGATAATGGCCATCACACTAACCCTCCCAAAGTTAAAATTTTCTGTATGAGTTATGAACAAACAATGATTTGGAAGGCCATAAAGAATAAAAAAGAAAGAAGAAAAGAAGAAGAAGAAAAAGAAGAAGAAGACGACGACGAAGACGATAACAGACACTGCAGTGCAACTGTGATTTGAAAGAAGGTAATGACACTGGGTAAGTTTCCCATTTTATGACATTTTGCAAAGTCAAATCAATTCCTAGAGGCTAAATCTATGTTAGAAAACTCAGGGTCTTTCTAGCTTGAAAAATCAGAGGAAAGAGTATGAACAAATACAGAAAATGGAAAGAGAGGGGAAATGACAAGAAAAAAACTAACTACAGAAAGGAACAGTTAGGTTTTGTATATAATAAACACTTCCCAATCTCATGGATACCCAGTAAGACATCAAGCAGCTCTGCCAACATTAAAATAATTAAACTAAAATTTCAGCTGCTGTACCTCAGGAGAAACAAAGTCTGTAGGTCAAGCTCAGTAAGTTAACCAACTTGTTCTTTAATAATAATCAGCACTCTTCAATGTCCCTATCAAGTATTGTTAACCATGTCCAAGATATAAATACAAATTATTGATATAATAAAAATTAGAAAACATGACCCATACTCAAGAGAAAAACAATCAATGGCATCTGAGAGATGACTTGATATTAAAACTAGACAAAAAGAATTTTAAAGTTATTATAATAACTATATTAAAGAAAGTAAAGGCAATATATTCATAATGAGTAAAAAGAGAGAAAATCCCAACAGAGAAATAGTGACTATAAAATAAAACCAAATGAAAATTTTAGAACAAAAATTAAAACTGAAATAAAAAATTCACTAAATGAGCTTTACATCTGATAACCGATTATAAAAGAATCAATAAAGTTAAAAATTACTTAATCCAAATAACAGAAAGAAATTGAAAAAAATTATAAGAATTTGAGAGTAATTTATAAAAGGCCAAAAATAAAAATAAAATAAAGGGGGTACAAAAAATGTCAGAACAATAGAAAATATTATCATGTTAGGTAAAAGATATAAATTTATAAACTTAAGAAACACAGCAAATCAAAGAAAAAAATACAATAAAACCACACATGGACACCTCTGAATAAACTGTAACAAACAAAAGATAAAGAGAAAATTTGAGAGCAACCTAAGAAACACAACCTTTTAGGTCCTGGCTGGTTGGCTCAGTGGTAGAGTGTTGGTCTAGTGTGTAGATGTCCCAGATTCAATTACCAGTCAAGGCACACAGAAGAAGTGACCATCTGCTCCTCCACCCCTCCCTCTTATCTCTCTCTTTTCCCTTCCTGCAGCAATGGCTCAATGGAGCCTCCACCTAAAGGTGCTGAAAGTAGCTTGGAAGTGAGCATAGCCACAGATGGGGTTGCCAGGTGGATCCTGCTTGGGGCACATGCGGGAGTCTGTCTCTCTGTCTCCCTTCCTCTCACTTGGAAAAGAAGAAAAGAGAAAAAATAACACAACACTTTAAATAAAAAAGAACAATGATTTCAAGTTCCACTGACTTGTCATCATAAACTTGTAGTTCTCAACAGAAAATACAAAAGTTTCTTTAAACAGCAACAACTAAAAAAAAGACTGTAAACAAAGAGTTCTATAATCATAGAAACTATTCAAAAAAAAAAACTAAATGAAGACTTTTTTTCAAATAAAAGTAAATGGAGAAGTTAATACAAATACTAAAGGAAGTTCTCCAGGCTGAAGTATATCTAATGGAAACTTGGATCTTCAGGAAGAAAAATAATTAAAATGGTAAGAAAAAAATAAAATAATTAGCATTAAAATATTAATGAGTGAAACAGTAGACAAACAATAGAGAAGATGAACAAAGCTAAAGAAAAAAAAATATGATAAACTCCCAGGCAAACTAATCAAGCAAACAAAAGAATGATCACAAATTACAAAATATACCAATATCAGAAATAAAAAATTATCAATATAGATTCAATAGACATCAAAAAGATTGGCCCTGGCTGGTTGGCTCAGTGTGGAGCATCGGCCTGGCGTGCGGGAGTCCCGGGTTCGATTCCCGGCCAGGGCACATAGGAGAAGCGCCCATCTGCTTCTCCACCCCTCCCCCTCTCCTTCCTCTCTGTCTCTCTCTTCCCCTCCCACAGCCGAGGCTCCATTAGAGCAAAAGATGGCCCGGGCGCTGGGGATGGCTCCTTGGCCTCTGCCCCAGGTGCTAGAGTGGCTCTGGTAGCGACAGGGCAGTGCCCCGGATAGGCAGAGCATCGCCTCCTGGTGGGCATCCCGGGTGGATCCCGGTCGGGCGCATGCGGGAGTCTGTCTGACTGCCTCCCGGTTTCCAGCTTCAGAAAAATTAAATAAATAAATAAATAAATAAATAAATAAATAAATAAATAAATAAATAGATAGATAGAATTTTAAAAAAGATAATAAAAATTATGAAATTTATAACAAATTAATGAACTTAAGTGAAATGGCTAATTTCTTGAAAAACAAAACTTATCACAAGTAACAAAGATTGCAGTATCTAAATAGCCTTATTTATCTTAAACAAATAAATTCTTTATCAGAACTTTCACACAAAGAAAACAATGTTTATGGTTTCACTGGTGAATTCTATCACATATTTAAGGAAGACATAACATCAATCTGACACTCAATGTCGACAAAATAGAACAGAAGTTTTAAAAAAAGTCCCAACTCATTTTATAAAGTTAGAAAAATCCTGATGTCAAAACCTCTCAATGATATCTCAATAAAAGAAAACAACAGAATAGCTTTCATGAACATAGATAAATAAATCCACATGAAAGAGTAGAAAATCTAAGCCAACAATATATAAAGTGAGTAATACCCCATGACAAAGGGGATTTAACCAGAAATGCACAGTTGGTATAATATTTAAAGCTCAACTAATTAGCAATATTAACAAAACAAGGAAGAATCATGACCATTTCAATAACCACAGAAAAGCATTTCACGAAATGCAAAGTCATTCATGAATTTTTAGAAAAGTATTAATAAACTAATAGACTCTCAACTTCTGTTTAACATAGTACAATTGGTCTTAAGCAGTATAATAAAACAAGAAAAATAATTAAAAAGCATAAATATTGGAAAAGAAGTAAAACTGTATTTGAAGATTACTTTGTTTACAAAGGATATCATAACAAAACTACAAAACAGCTGCTAGAAATAAAAAGTAAATTTGGCAAGGTTATGCATTACATAGATAATATTAACAATACATTATATATTTGTATATTAGCAGAAAATTACTAGAAACTGAAAGCTAAAAACTAATTCAATTTATAGTAAGATCAAAACTCAGCCATAGAAATGATGACATAGTGACATTTACAACATGGATGAACCTTGAGAATGTTATACTGAGAGAAATAAGTAAATCAGAAAAAGCTAAGAACTATATGATTTCACACATAGGTGGGATATAAAACTGAGACTCATGGACATAGATAAAAGTGAAGTGGTTATCAGGGAGAAGGGAATGTGGGGGAGGAGGAAGGGAATTTGAGAGAATGGGAGGGAGGATGTAAAGAGGGACAAATGCAAGATGACAGAAAATGATTTGACTTTGGGTGATGGGTATACAACATAATCAGCAGTTCAAATGCTATAGAAATGTTCACCTGAAACCTATGAACTCTATTGATCAATGTTACCCTGTTAAAGTTAATTTTCTAAATAAAAAAATTTTTTAAAGAAAAACTTAAAATACTTATGAAAAAAATTAACTACAGTCATTCAAGCCTTCTACACTTAAAACTACAAAATATTATTAGATAAATTTTAAAAGACCTAAATAGCCTGATCAGGCGGTGGTGCAGTGAATAGAGCGTCAGACTGGGATGCGGAAGACCCAGGTTCGAGACCCTGAGGTCGCCAGCTTGAGCGTGGGCTCATCTGGTTTGAGAAAAAAAAAAAGCTCACCGGCTTGAGCCCAAGGTAGCTGGCTCGAGCAAGGGGTTACTCGGTCTGCTAAAGGCCCGCAGTCAAGGCACATATGAGAAAGCAGTCAATGAACAACTAAGGTGTTGCAACGCGCAATGAAAAACTAATGATTGATGCTTCTCATCTTCTCATCTCTCAGTCCGTCTGTCCCTGTCTATCCCTCTCTCTCTGACTCTCTCTCAAAATTAATTAATTAATTAATTAAAAAATAAAATAAAAGACCTAAATAAATGAGAAGACATAACAATGGAATAGTCAATGTTATTAAAATGTTAATTCTCCCTGAAATAATCTACAGAAATACTAAACAATAAAGACTTAATCTCAGGAAACTTTTAAAGTAAAATTATAAATTAATTATAAAATATATATGTAATAATGCAAAGGATGTAGAATACTCAGCATATCTTTGAAAAAAAAAATGTGGTTAACTTATACTACCCAACTTCAGGATTTCTATTAAGGTAAGATATAGGGATACACATGGAGAGATAGCTCAATGAAACAGAATAGACTGCCCAGAAATTAAACCACACTTATATCATTATTTAATTCTCTACAAAGGTGACAAAATCCAATAGGGTGTAGAAAGTCTTTAATTCTAATCAGCAAATTGTGATAGAACAGTGAAAAGTAATTCAAAAAAATATAACTCTTGACCTCTATCTTCATACCACACATACAAAAATTAATGTGTTTGATGGATCACATGACTAAAATCAAAAGCTAAAACCATTACAGCTCTGGAAGACATAAAGGAGAATAGGTTCATGATTTAAGGATTGACAAAGGGATTTAGACAGCATATAGAAAACAAAAACCATAACAGAAAAATACTGATAAATTAAAATTCATCAAAATCAAAATTTCTGCTCACCTAAAGGCATTATTTAAAAAACAAACAAGGAAGCAATGTAATGGGAGGAAATATTCACAAGGCATATATCTGACAAATGACTAATATCCACAATAGAGCAAAAAAATCTTGAACAGGCATGTCACAATGGAAGATGCACAAATGGCCAAAGAACACATGAAAAAGTGTTTAATACCGTTAGTCAAATACAAAATAATATCATAAGATGGCAATACAAACTCACCAGAATGACAAAACTTCAAAAGATATATTATCAAATGTTGGAAAGTGTGGAACCATCAAAACTGTCAAACATATTTGGTGGGAATTTAAAATATACAACCGTTTTTTTTTTTTCTAAATGGTCTGGCATCATAAAACTATTATAAATATATGCTTATCCTGCGACCCATTGCCTCTTCAGGGTATTGACCCCCAAATATATGTCTATGTCTACGTCTACGTCTACATCTATGTCTATACCTATCTATATAGCAAATATGTATAATATATAATATATACTGCTCAAAAATTAGGGGAGGGCCTGGCAGGCTGGCTCAGTGGTAGAGCATCGACCCAGCATGTGGAAGTCTTGGGTTCGATTCCCAGCCAGAGCACACAGGAGAAGCGCCTATCTGCTTCTCCACCTTTCCCCTTCTCCTTTCTCTCTATCTCTCTCTTCCCCTCCCGCAGCCAAGACTCCACTGGAGCAAAGTTGGCCCAGGCACTGAGGATGTCCCCATAGCCTCCACCTCAGATGCTAGAATGGCTCCAGTTGCAATGGAGCAATGCCCCAGATGGGCAGAACATCACCCCCTAGTGGGCTTGCCAAGTGGATCCCGGTCAGGGTGCATGCAGAAGTCTGTCTCTCTGCCTCCCCACTTCTCACTTCAGAAAAATCCAAAAAAAAAATTTAAATTAGGGGATATTTCAAAATGAATATGAAGCTATAAAATATCTCCTAATTTTTGTAAGCAGTATATGTATCACCACAAAAAGACTTATTTGGGAGTGTAGTATATTCATAACATGGAATACTACTGATAGTATGTGCTATACAGTTTCAATTATATAAGGTTTTTGAACAGACAGAACTAATTTATAGTAGAGTGAGAAAAATAGAGCAATATCTGGATCTGGAAACTGAGGAAGGCTGATATTGATTGAAAGAAGCCTGAGGGATAAATGTGGAAATGCAGAGGTTATTGAATATATAGTCCCTACCTCAAGAAGCTCATACTATAGTGACTTTACCAATATCACATAGCCAGTACATAGCTGGCCAATATAATCCAAGTTCAACACTACCCAAGGTAAGCTACCACAATATTTGTAAAAAAGTCAGGCACAAATTAATCCTTGACTAAATATGGCAGCTCTCCTTTCCATTTTTCATTACCTCTATCTCTGACATTTCAAAGGTCACACAATGAGATGGAGAATTCAAAGGAGTTTAAGAAGTCCTGAATTTAAGTAATCAGTTAAAATTTGTGTTTCTTAGAGCCTAATGTGGATTTCACATCCCAATTTCCAAACCAGAGCTATTCCACTTTTACCTGCTTTACATATTGAGTTAGTTTTTTTAGAAAGTGCTTTCTGATAAAAACAAAATTACGAGGCAAAATAAAGAGTCTTTAAATTTTAAGATACTATAATTTTAAAGTTCAATAGCTTTTTTCATTTTGCCCAAAAAAAGTGCTCACACATATTTCTGATATACTTAAACCTTTTCATTTTCAGAAGCCAAACTCAAATTGTAAGTCAGTCCTAGAAATTCTTTTGCTTGCTATATGAATCTTTGTCCTTCATAGATGGTTATGAAGACAGCCATAGCACATATAAAATGAATTGAATTCATATTACTATTCAGTGAATATTGCCAGAGTTATACAGAAAGAAGTTTATAAGTAATTATCTTCTTTGAGTTTTCTAAGATCTAAAAGTTTATAATAAAAAAGTATAGTAACATTTATTAGTCATCCACAAAAGCAATAACTATATAAAAAGTTCTTTCAATAGAGAAAATACTTAGAGACTTTTTATCAGTATCAGATTAAGTATCTATTGTAATAACTGTGGCTTATAGTGAAGGTCCACAATAAAGATTCAAGTAAAAATGTCAATGATATATATCTATGAATTAAAATTCATTTTGACTAGAAATGTAGAGAATCATTAAGATAACCTTTTATGTCTAAAGTATATAATTTCATATATAATTATTAAATATTCAACAAGGTTTATATACATACATAATAAGTGAATGTGTGTATGCACATGTGTGTGCACGTGTATCAGACTATTGATTGGCTCTATACTTCAAAATACAGACTGTTCATGAGATATGGTCCCAACATGATATACCAATTTTGCTGTGCTTCTACCAACTCCACACAATGCACACTGTAAATACTGTACTCTCAGAGCTACGAAAAGTAAGCATGCTATTCTGTCAATGTCAAAGTAGCCATTCATATGCCATGATAAATAACAATTGTCTGTGTCAAAAATCCCAAACATACAGTGATGGCTTCATTATAAACCAAAGCAATATTAAATGCTATGTAAATGACTAAATACTTCTGACCAAAAACACTACCAGACTAAATAAGTAAACATTTATTTTACAAATTCAAATTTTATTTTAAATACTATTAATGTTTTAGAACTGTGGAAATGTTTCAGTGAAAAAGAGTCCATTTACACTAGGTGATTTTAAGCTTCCCATTTTTTAAAAATAATTAGAGTGTCCCTGTGACTTAATGTCAAATTAACACTACTGAGAGAGTAAAGTGATACAGTACTAACAAATAGTGGAAGACAGCAGGCATGAACGAGGACTAATTCAGATAAAACAAGAACTTATTTATGGTTAACTTACTTATAATTAAAAAACCAACAAATCCAAGTATTCTTTGGTCTACTAAGTGTTTTTATTTACTCTTACATTTAATATGAAAGTCTGCATATATTTTTCAATTGAATTTATTAGGGTGACACTAGTTAAAATAATTAGTATGAAATGCTGCACATGTATACAGAAGGGGGAGAAAAACTGTCTTCAGTATCTATTCTGAGTAAATCTAGTCCTATTATGCCCCTCTGTGGCCAGCCAGTACAGCAAATTCACTGTCACACATTTGTTGATAATGAAATAATTACATCTGGAGAAAAACACGTATTTCTTCACTGTATTAAAATGATTACTAAAAATCAGTTTATGGAAAAACTTAGGGTATATTAAGTATATCTTCCAGAAATTTTATGACAAAAGATAGAAATCATCTTTCAACTAGAGTTCAAAGCAACTAATCACTCAGTGCAGTGAACTATATTAAAAATATATCTTCTAACATCCCAATATTTATGTTTCCTTCCAAAGACAAGATCACAAAATTTAGATTTCATAATGAATTTAGTACTTGAGGACTTCTACTGGCAACAAGACACATTATCTTTGTATTTTAATTAATTAAATTTGGGAAAAATAAGTTTAGAGTAGGAAAACTTCATAACAATAATTTAAGTGACACTTCATTAAAGCCTATCAGGTGGATTGACTTAGGACACTTTTTTTTTCTTGCTGAACCTTCAGTTTATTATTTTAGCTGTAAAAGAACAGATGATATCCTGCCACCTCTTTTAAGCACTAAAATGATACTCGAGAACCACAATAATATGAGAATAAGAACTTTCAGGGCCCTGGCCGGGTGGCTCAGTTGGTTAGAGCATGCACCACGTTTGTGGGTTCGATCTCCTATCAGGACCACAGACATGAGGCAACCAATGGGTGCATGAATGGGTGGAACAACAAGTCAATGTTTCTCTCTCTCTCTCTTTCTCTTCCTTTCTCTCTCTAAAATGCATAAATAATTTTTAAAAGAACTCTCAGTTTGAAACATAAGGACTGTGCTATATAATTTCCAACAAAAAGTTAGTCTAACATAGTGTAACGATTTTCATTCACAACTAAATATCAATTATTCATTTCAGGGGTCCCCAAACTTTTTATACAGGGGGCCAGTTCACTGTCCCTCAGACCGTTGGAGGGCCACCACATACAGTGCTCCTCTCACTGACCACCAATGAAAGAGATGTCCCTTCTGGAAGTGTGACGGGGGTGGATAAATGGCCTCAGGGGGCCCCATGCAGCCCACCTGCTGTAGTTTGGGGACGCCTGCTAGATAATAAAATTCTTTAACTATATTAATCTCTAGTTCAGTGAGTTATGCAACATAACTATATTATTGGTGTCTTTAAAATCTTTGCTCCTTTGGCAAGATGAACCTGGAAATAGTTTTGGAGGAATTCCTTTGGGAAATTTTCATCTTTTGAAGTTTTATTGTTAATATGTCATGGAAGGATACTGCCCTGTCATTGACAAGCTGAAGAAAGTTGAGTTGAAGATTTAGGGATAAGATTGAGGACCTAGAAACAGTCTCAAGAAAACTACTTGAAAGGGTCCCTTTTAATAAAATGTTATCTACAATTGATGCAGGGTACTATTCTAGTATTTCTCTTAGAAAACAATTTAGAAGAAAATATAATCTAATTGTCCATATCCCTAATGTTATTTTCTATCAGTTTAAAGATGTAATTAATGGCACAGTACAAATACTGAATATTTCATTTTAACTATTCCAAAGAAATGATTACTATCCATGTACTAACAACCAAACTGTTCTCTCCAGAGGTGATAGTTATATAATTGATACTGCAAATCTCAAGAGCATAATGTCCAGTCCATGAAGTTGAAAGGCCCATTGTTTAGAAAAAAATCTTAAGTTGTAATTTAACATCTTCTGATGACATGCTCAAGTCATTCTTTTCCATTTTTTTTTTCTTCAAGGATGATTGTTGTAGTCTACATTTTTCTGATTCAATGTTAATGAAATGTTAATACTAAGATATCTGTATTTTTTTAAAATCTAAGCAGAATAATAACTTAAAAAGACCACATGTCTGATTTAAACACAAAGTAACTGAAACATTAAAATATGTGGAGGGAGGCATTACTAGCACACTTCTTATAAATTTATTTTTACTTTGTACTTCTAAAATAATAGCTATTTGTAAACTTGTTTTGACTGATTTTATAAGAAAATGAAGTACTTGATTAATTATAAAGAGCAATAGATTTATTTGTGATAAAAATGCCTTATGCTTTTATAAGACCAAGAAGTTAAGAGCATAGACAGGAATATTTTTCCTAAAACAGAATAAATTATGTGATTAATTGGTAGTTTCAGATAATTTAGGTGAAGCCTCAAAATAAGTTAAATAAGACTAGTCTTACAGAATCCTTAGAAACGCCACAATTTTATGTTTAATTACAGCAGCATAAAATTTCAGATTTTTAATAATGAGAGCATTGCAATTATAAGAATGATAATAAAAGAAACTTGAGGCCAAAGCAAATGTATAGTAATAGGGATGCATACATTCCCTCAAAAAATAGATACTCTCATATTTTAAAACAAGTAACATTTACTTTAAAATTAATCCCATTCCATGTTGTTAATAACACAATTTCTAAAGTGAATACATATCCAGTCCTAATATTAATATTTTTAAAACATATAAATCCTTGGCAGGAAAAAAGAGAAACCAAACAAGGAAAAGAATTATGAAGGATGAGCACAAATCCTAAATCTCTGGTAGCTTCAGGTCATGGAATTTTTAAGAAAGGCATACTTCCTCTTTACTTAAATCAATACAGAGTATTTTTATCATAAATCACACACTTAAACAATGTATTACTAAATAAAAAAACCCACTATCTTAAAATATAGCCTATTACAGAAAATCATAGCATGTCACATAATATTATATGTTTTACCTTAGTCAGAAAACAAGACAAAAAAAATTAAATTAGTTCATTGAACTGAACTGCACTGAGGAAAAACATGAAATTTTATAAAAAGAAAATATGCTGTTCCATATTCAATGGAAAGGTCATAGATATATTTATCAATGGTAAACATTTTAAGTGCCTACAAATTTATAAAGCCTCCTTTACATTTGTTAAATTAAAACACATACATCCTGTTAACAGACATATTCTAATCTCTAAAATAGGCTGCCTCACATTGCTCAAAGACCCTAAAAGGAAGAGACCAGTAAAACCATTCAATATTCTATGCACTATTACTTTTCCCTCAGTTTCCAGAAGGGTTTAATGCATTATCATTTCTTTCTCAGTATGTCTCCATATATATCTAGTTAAAATGGGTTTGTTTGTTTTTTCTATACTACGGATAAAAATTCTCAAAGGGCAAACAACTTAAAGGAGGGAAAAACTGGATAATAAAACTACATTTTAAAAGCATTCTTTAACGGGGTATCTCTTTTACTGCAAGCTAGAGAAACCATCTAAAACACATGTTCATAATTTAACAACCTTCATCACAAAAGAAAAACAAAAAACAAAAAAACAAAAACAAAAAGTGATCAGGTTGAAAAGCAACAGAATTTGTAACAAAGCATCCTTCCAAACTAGGTGATCCAATACAAAGCATTGTTAGCAGTTCCATAATATAGCTTCTTTAAAAGTGATTATTGATCTACCCTGCATAGAGAAATATCTTAGACCTAGAAAACATCTTCCGCATGTTTTGCAAAGAGCATGCATGACTGCTAATTCACATTTTCCAGCAAATCACATATGATTATAGAGCCCCATCTCTATATATACAATATAATCACTGCCAAGATCACAAAGAAAAAGATATCAGGCATTTAAGTTAATCCTTTCACTTATTAGAAAATGAAATCACTAAAAACAGCCTGTATGTTTCAGAGGTCAAGCTAGTTAAATTTAAGATGCTTTCTGTGCTCTGAAGTAAGCTTGTTTCCATTTAAAATTAATTAAGATAACTACATAAAATTTTATATTTCTGATGAAAAGACAGCACCCTTAAAATGCTAATATTTCAATACAGAACAATTTTTATAAACATATAAGATTATTATTCTGAAAATACCAATACTAAAAGAATATATAGTTTAGCTTGACTCACCTTGCATTGTTCAGCGTTTGTCCAAAAAGCTCATTTTGTAAAATATTTGGTGGGGATGAAAAAACCCCATGAAAATGAGATAAAACAGAATTGCAGACCTGGCGCAATGTCTCAAATTGCATTTTCCTTCTTTTTTTTTTTCCTCCCTTCTCTTATTTTTCCTTACCACCTGTCTTTAAAGTCATCTATTTGCAGACACCATCAAATAAAAATATGCCAATCAAGTTCCAAATTTCTCCTGAGCTCTGTAAAAACTGTGCTTAAATGAGCAGAGGTTGATAGTTAATTGTACAGTCATTATTCTTCTAATTCAGTCGTGGAAGATTCGGTACCCGTGCAGCTTTCGGCTTTCTCCTGACTGTAGCAAGAATTCTAAACAGCAGTAAGCTTTTTGGGCATTCCCAGCTGAAGTGTGAAGCTGAGCTGCTTTCATGTACTCTACTCATATTTCTCTAAGCCTATTAAAAACACGCAATGAATAGATGCTGTCGTCAGGAATTTCAGCACATCTGGCTGCCAGCAATAAAATCTAAGAAGTAATAAAAATGGGGACAAGGTATCTTCTCAATGTTACTACTAGGTAAAAAGAAGAGAAATTATGCCTTTCCCAACCCTTTTCTCTTCCCTTGAAAAATAAATAATTCCAGCAACAGAGGATATAGGTCTCTTCAATGTTCAAGCTGCTGCATTGGACCTGAACACCCTAAAAATAAGTTGTACATCCTTCTTTTGATATCACGAAGCAATAAAAATATGACAGACCATAGAGCTTTTACTGCCTGCATTTATAATGCCACACTGCTAAAGAAACATTTAGAAAACATGTACTTCATCATGTTAATTTTTTATTTAATTTTAAAATGTCTTCATTTATTTATTTAAGAAGTCAATAGCTCAATCTAGTCCCTTTTTAAAGGATATACATTGTGATTACATGATTGTTTATGTAATTTTGGAGAAAAAATATATTCTAACAATTAAAATTCACTTAAACAGTATACATAAATATGAACTTTTCCAGAAATCAAAAAACTCAACTAATGCCAATGAGGCTTTATTAATTATTCTTAATTTCTTTCAGAAATGGTGGTCATAGCATCTTTCAGAAAAGGATGTTTCCTGGCAGCTCCAGTAGTCCTAGAACACACCAGATTACCACCCAGTCTTAATGAATAGTGCTAGTTTACATAACATTACAGGTTATTCTATATCCAAGTGCATCCATCTTTCAACAAAAGATTTTCTAAAAGTGTGAAAACCAAAATTTAAAAATCAACACACTTATACGGATGATTAATATATTTATTGATCTTTAATTTCTCCTATACCACTACATTTATTTAACAGATACATCCCTTTTAACCCTTTTTTACCTCAACTTTTGGCCCTAACTCCTTCCATTCCCTTCAGTACATATACCACTGTCAATAAATAGGTATATAAATACGCTAAGAAGTTTTTTTTTAATTGGTAAATTCTTTTTTGACATGATAAGCATGTCACAAAAGAATACAAAATGATCCTGTAATAATATAAATTTTTAAATGACACAAAAATTAATATTCTATAACAAATTTTTAAACAACTAATTTATTTTCTTTTATAAACTAAGATATTCAATTATGAGTCTGTCTTCAACTAACAGTGCTCCTATTTGCTTATTTAAGCTATAATTTTTATAGGTGCACACTAACCTATTTATGAAATATATATACAAACATATAAAGTATTTTTTGGTCTATAAAGTAGTTCTAAATTTATTTTTTAATATCCAGAAAACATTGTGAGTGGATGGTAATGTGACTATCATTTTTTAAAAATTTTTATTGAGTTTATTGGGGTGACATTGGTTAAAATTATATGTTTCAGATGTACAAGTCTTTAATACATCATCTGTATATTGTATTGAGTGTTCACCACCACCAAATCAAGTCCCCTTCCATCCTTTTATCCTCCTTTACCTTCCTTTATCTGCCCCCATCTCCTTTCCTTCTGGTAATCACCATGCTATTGTTGGTGCCTATAACATCTTTTTTTTCTTGGATTAATCCCTTTACTTTTTTCACCCAGTCCCCAACTCTGCTCCCCTCTAACTGATTTCTGTATCTATGAGCCTGTTTCCATTTTGCCTGTTAGTTTACTCTGTTCACTAGATTCCACATAAAAGTGAAGTCATATTGAGGCTGTAAGGAATTAAAGATTACACAGCTTGTAAAAGATTTGAATGAAGGCCTTCACTTTGAACTCCATTTAAAATGCTACTTCCTTGGCCCTGGCCGGTTGGTTCAGCGGTAGAGCGTCGGCCTGGTGTGCAGGGGACCCGGGTTCAATTCCCGGCCAGGGCACATAGGAGAAGCGCCCATTTGCTTCTCCACCCCCCCCCCTCCTTCCGCTCTGTCTTTCTGTTCCCCTCCCGCAGCCAAGGCTCCATTGGAGCAAAGATGGCCTGGGCGCTGGGGATGGCTCCTTGGCCTTTGCCCCAGGCGCTAGAGTGGCTCTGGTCGCGGCAGAGCGACGCCCCGGAGGGGCAGAGCATCGCCCTCTGGTGGTCAGAGCATTGCCCCTTGTGGGCGTGCCGGGTGGATCCCGGTCGGGCGCGTGCGGGAGTCTGTCTGACTGTCTCTCCCCGTTTCCAGCTTCAGAAAAATACAAAAAAATAAAATAAATAAAATAAAATGCAAATGCTCCTTCCCTATCATTCTATCTTCCATACATGTACACACATAAGTAAACGCACACAGATACACACATCTATTTGTGAAAAGATCAGTCTCTATAGAGGAATTGAAAACTACTTCCCAGTAACCAATCAAGGATATTTCAATTAGAGCAAATATCTCACAATTTCCAACTATCAACTTCTGTTTAATTCAAACAGAAGTAACCTAATGTGCTTATTATAATTTTAAGCCTATGGCCATTAAGTTGATTTTTCATATCTATGAAAGTTCAATTTGTTAGTTGGAATATATATATTTTTAAGATTCTTAATAACCATACTATCTGTGATTTTAAAAATATATAAATATATGTATATATTTTCCCCCTGTGGGTGGATTCCATTTGTAAAAATAATCAAAACCCCTTTTGAAGCAAGTTTAGTTGATTACACAGCAAACTATTCTTTGTTGTTAAAAAGAAAGTTTCTTTTGTGTTTCAAAATTGGATCTTAAGACAAAAATGGTCTAAGCAATGGAAACATCAATGGCATATGCATTAAAACATCTTCTTTGAAAGAGTAAACAATATAGTACTGCCTTTCTCAGAGCATTATTTCCTAGGTCTCAGGATACAACACACAATATTGATCAGCTTTTTCTTATCCTCAATATCCCACAAGCGACTTCTTCGGCTTTCCCACTCCATTACCACCTTTCACCTGCTCCTACTCATCCCTAAAGGCTCAAATGTCACTTTCTTAAGAACACTTTCTCTGATCTAAATTACACTCCCCATTTTTTTGTGTGACAGAGACAGAGAGGGAAGGACAGATAGGGGCAGATAGACAGGAAGGGAGAGAGATGAAAAGCATCAATTCTTTGTAGCAGCACCTTAGTTGCTCATTGATTGCTTTCTCATATGTGCCTTGACTAGAGGGCTATAGCAGACCAAGTGACCCCTTGCTCAAGCCAGCGACCTTGGGCTCAAGCTGGTGAACTTTGCTCAAACCAGATGAGCCTGTGCTTAATTAAGCTGGCAACCTCAGGGTTTCGAACCCTGGTCATCCGCGTCCCAGTCCGACGCTCTATCCACTGTGGCACCACCTGGTCAGGCATATCCCCCATTATACACTCTCACTGTGCCCTGTACTTGTTTCTCACAGCATTTGACAAAAGAGTAACAGTGTATTTGTATGAAAAAAGGTTGAACGTTTTTCACATTCAGGCCCATGAGGTTAAGACTCACATTTGTTTTTATTTGCCCAGAACAGTGCAGAGTAGGTGCTCAAGAAATATTTGTTGAATAAATAGATGCCTAAATTTTATTGAAAAAATAATTACTTTTTAGTCACATCCCATAGGTGACACAGGAAACCACTCAGGGCTTAATTTGGTTCTGTTTGTCTTAGCTTACTGCATGACGTTGTAAGTTATAAGGCTCATAGCAACCAAAAGTATTGTACTTTGCATGAACATTGCAACCTGTTATGAATATCCTGAATATTATAAAAATGTTTATAGTTAGTATTTGCTTTAAATTTTCTATACACTGCAAGCTCACAATTAACAAATACTGTAGGCCTCTATGAGAACAGAAACATGCACTTGGAGTCAAATGGCCTGGATATAAGTACTGACTCCAACTCTAACTACCCATAATATTTCACAATGTTCATGTTACATATCTGTGCTATGGTTTCTTCAAATGTAAGATAAGTTACATCACTTATTTCATAGAGCTATTATTGTAATATAAAACATGTAATATCTATAAATGCAATTTATACTCTAAAGTACATACTACTTGGAAGTAACCTCACTATAAACTATCTAAGGAATCAAACTATTCAGACCAGAATTCTCACAATTATGCCCAGGTATATTTTATTTATCATATTTATTTGTGTACCAAATATTTATTGTATTTCTTTGTGCAAGGCTCTAGCCTTCTTTGAATGCAAGGTCTCCAAGTAAAGTCAGCTCCGTGTTTACATTGAGTACAACAGAGAGGCATTAACTCTCACAAATGGTGGCAATCAGTTTCTCTGTGGCTGTTCTATTAGAATCCCTAGGATCTCACTGAAATGACAATGCTAACTAGTTCTCACAGAAGAGGTAGTAAAGGAACTTCATTAAAGAAGATATCTAAAAAGCAAGCCATATGTGGGATATAAAACTGAAAGCAACAAATGAACAAACAAAAAAAGCAAACAAAAACGCATAGGCACAGACAGCCTGGTGGTCATCAGAGGGGAGGAGATATGGGGGTAGTAAAAGGTAGAGGGGGTCAAATATATGGTGATGGAAGAAGATTCGACTTTGGGTGGTGGGTACATAATGCAATATACAGATGAGGTATCATATAATTGAAATCTATATAATCTTATTAACCAATGTCACCCCAATAAATTTAATTTAAAAAATAAACCAGTCAACACTTGAAGTTCAATCTAAAAATAATCAAGAAAATTCAAATAGAAATAATAACGTAATGTGTTTTTGTCTATTAAGTTGGCAAAGTATTGACCAGTGGGTCAGAGAATGGGCAGTCTCATACCATATCTATTGGTAGAATTATTCACTAGTAGAATCTTTTGAGAACTATTCAATAACATGTAACCAAAACTTGAAAAATGTTCAAAATCTAAGAGGACACTAGAAGAATAAACACCAAAATGAGTATTGATTAATTATCTCTGGGTCAAAACACTGCAGACATTTTTCCATTATACCTTTTGATACACTAGCCAAAAGAAAGGCCCAAAGTTCCCTATGGTAGAGCGCTCTAAAATTACAATGAAATCGTTTACCATAACATACAGGGTGGGGCAAAAGTAGATTTACAATTGTAAGTACATGAAACACAGAGTTTATTCTTGTATTATTATTATTATATTATTTCCATACGAGCAAATGTAAGTCTACTTTTGCCTCACCTTCTATTAAGTATTCGCTTTTGTTTAGCCATGCTCAAGTAAATGAAATACTTATATTATTAGTTTTCATGTGCTTAGCTACATCCATTAGTAGTAGTATCCTCTCCTTTAACAGTAAGTTCTTAAAATTCTGCATTAACTGAAATTATTTAATTAGTACCATGAACACCCAAATAAAAGGAGAAAACAAAACTTAGCACTAACATCTTTTCATCATCCCCAAAAATATATAACCTCTTAAATTAATTTAAGAGTCTTGTTTTACAAATGCCTAGTGGCTGAAGCTAAAGAAATTTGACACACACTCAAAAATTAAATGAAAAAATAAAAATTGTGCTCTTCTAAATTAATAACAACACAGACCTGTTACTTGTAAGGCACAATCACTCATGGTATATTTAAATGTTATAATTTTAAATATCTCTGATTTATTTTAAAAATTTTTAAAGTACCAAACTTTTCTATCAAAATGTTCCATACATGTAAACATCTAAACATAGCTAATCAATTAATGAAACCATATGGTATATAATATGTACAATCCATAACAAAATCCTTGAAATGCTAATGAAATTTTTCATTTTATTAAAATATAGATCTGTAGTTCTACCTATATTATTGAAACAACTGCACTATTCTTCCATTGCATTATACTTGGTCCACTGACCATCTGAACATCTGACTGATTAAAATCTGAGAAGAAATATGTATGGTCCAGGAACCAAGGTAGTTTTTTTATACATTTTTGCAAATGAAAGTCTTAGATACTAATATTTCTCTAAGGCAAGACCACAGACTTGTTCACCTCAGGGATAACAAATAAGCAAAGAAATAAAAGACAGAAGATAAGATTTCCAGAAAGAGAAGGGGCATTCAATAAAGATAGGTATATCCATTAGCAATGGTATATAGCTGATTCAACTTAGTGCGGACCAGACAACATATCCAGGTACAGAGGAAAGGAAGAATAGCCCAGACCTAAGTAAGCACACTGTAAATCTAAAGATTTAAAATAAAAATCAGAAAACAGTTTAGTTTAAAATACCAATAGTTTTGGTAACATGTTAATGATCAGCTGTTTCCTGATATACAAAAAAATTCTGTAGTATTTCCTGGGGCTTGAACTCTGTATCCAGTTTGACCAGTGCAGCTGAACAGACTCCTTACAGTTTCTACCATATCATTCAGAAAGGAATAGACAAAGTTCCATAAATGTGTGACGCCCCACCATCATTATCATTATCATCTCCCTGATTCCTCTTTCTAGACAAGAAATGTGAGGGTCAATCCCACGGTGCTTGGGCTTGAGCGGCATTATTATGAGAGGTATTACAGGGTTGCTTCAACAGTCCAATCCACAGCAGCTCTTACCAAATCAGTGCCCACATCTACAAACTGGCAGCAGCAGAAATATCTTTTTCAGAGTTAAGTTATTGAATAGCAACCCTAGATTTAAGCTCAAGGACAAAAATGTCCAGAGTGATTATCAGCTCTGTAAGGAGAGGTTCTAATTTTTAGAAGAAAAGGAACTAAGATCTCTGAAAACACAATTTGTTAAGTCCCTGCAGTCTTAGTTCTGCTAGTTCTGAGTATATATTCCCTAGATAACTGTTAAGAGAATCGCTGAAAGCAACACTATAATTTCAGGAAACTATAAATATGAATAAGATCTAAATCCATCTCTAACAGCTACATTCACCAAGAACCACAGTATACAGAACGTTTATAGCCTTGGGACTCCAGGCACTCACACCTAAGCTTGCAAACTGCCTCCACAAGGCAACTCAGCTACCTAAAAACTTCCAAGTGTTCCTAGATTCTTCAAGAAGGAAATACTGACTGCACATTGTTATCTTAAGAAAATTAGAAACAATAATCATTAGCACAAATATAAACGTGTTTAGCAAAATATAAGAACAATAAAATACTATGCAATAATACTGGTCACCAAAAGGTCCCATCCACAATTTCTTTCATGTAATTTTCTTCTAGTCATTAATTACAGCATAAAAAGTGGGGAAGTAGAGACACCATAAATACACCAAAATATTATCTCATCATTATGTGATGCAGGGAGATCAATTAGAAAGCTAATGCAGTAGTCAAAGCAAGGCATTCGTTGGTTTGGATTAAAGTAGTCACCGTAAAATGGAGATAAAGGAGCACTAAAAAAGTGGATGTCGAATCAACAAGACATGATGATTGACTTGCTGTATGGGTGAGAGGTCAGGTACAAAGGTCAAGAGAGGAGGCAAAAGTGACTCTCTGATTTCTCTCTTAAGTAATGAAGCAGATAGTTTTAAAACTTGCTGAGACAGAGAATGAATGCTACAGGATGAGCAGATTGAGGCAGATGGATAGAGAAGACGATGAGCTGTAGAATTGAAGTAGTTCAAAAAAAATGTTTGTGGGGGGAAGGGTAGGTATAAGACAAAGTACCTGGGAATCACATTAAGCCATCAGGTAAAGAAGAAATGAGTGAAGGAGAGAGAAGAGGAACAACCACAGATATAGGAGGGAAATCAGGAGAATATGGGGACCTCGAAGCCAATAAAAGACAATGTTTAAGAAGAATGGTGTGATCAACTTTGTGTTATACATATTCTGTCATCTGGAATTTGAATAATTGCTGCTTGTGACCCCATACTTCAGGACAATTCTAAAAGTTCTCAGGCTTTTTTTTAGCCTAAAACCACTTATTCCAAAGGACCCATAAAATGGACTGGAAGCAGATACCATCTAAGCTTCCTTCATCAACCCCCTTTCCTCCCTTGGTGAAAGGTAAGCAAAAAAAATTTTTAGCCAAAGCAGGAGACCTTATGCAAATAAACTCATGCAAGTTTACATGTATTTTAAGTCAGTCCTAATACAACTAGACATGCCTTGCCCTTAAAAATTGACACAGATCAAAATTAATCAGAGAACCCAGCTACTTATGAATGAAGATGATTAAGTACCAAATTTGAAAGTAGAAAATGATAATGTAAAGAAGACTTATTCTATCAATTTTCCATATAACTTACCCTTTTTTCTCACAAGGTCCTTCCTATACCTAGTTTATTTATTATTGAATCTATTTTACAAGCTTATTGATTCTAATGATACTTGTAATGATAAATGAATAATATTTATTTTATGTGTGAATCAAGTAACCAGTGATTATATTGCTATTGTTTCCTATCTGAAAAGAATCTCTCTTGATCCAACATTCCCATCTAGAAACTATCCATTTTTATGCTCCTTTTCACAGCAAAGTTTCTTGAAAAAGTTCCTGTAGTTGCTACATCTACTTCCTTAATTTCACATTCTCTTCTCAATCAAGATTTCATCTCTAATACTACACTGAGATTGCTCTTGCCAGTGACTTCCACGTTACCAAGTTCAAAGAAAATTCTCTTTTCTTTTTGTAACATGATTTCACTCCAGCATTTCACATTGATGCTATGTTGTCCATAGTTCCTAAACCATTTTCATTTTTGCTCCTGAGACATTCTCCTGATTTTCCTTCTGCTGACTGGCAATTTTTTTTTTCTGTGTCTTTTGCTAGCTCTTACTTCTCTCCTAGATATCTAAATGTTGGGAATAACCAAAGCCTTATTTTGGCTGTGTCAGAGACTTTCGTTTCTTAATCTAAATGCTCTCCCTAGATGACTTACATCCCATGGCATTAAATACCTCCTGTATGATATACCTTGGCCTTCATCATCCCCAAGAGCTCTAAACTCATAACTGTCTGTCAACCTGACATTCCCAAGTGGAAGTCAAAGGGTCAAAATGTGACTAAACAGAATTCCAGATTTCTTCATCCTAACTAATTTTTCCTCAGTTTCTTCTAGTTTGGAACAACCCCATGACTTATCTAGGAAGAATCCTTGAAATTTCTTCCTTTTACACCCCACCAAACATACCCAGTCTATTAAAAGTAATTTCTATCAACTCTACCTTCTAAAGAAGCACAAACCTATCAACATTTCTATCTTGTCACTACTATTCTAGTTCAAGCTACTATAACAACCCTCTCCTAGACTACCTCAAGAGCCTCCTAATTTCTATCTGCATCAATCCTTGTCCCTTACAAACCATTCTCCACATAATAGAATGGCTATATAATTACATAAATAATATCATACCCTTTCCATGTTTAAACAGTGGTACCCTATCACATTTAAAATGGAATATTATCACCCTCATTTTACAGAAAAAAATGCATTTTTTTAAAAAATGTAAGTGGTTGGTGACAGAGTTAGAATAGGCATCCACATTTCCTTACTCACAGCCAGTACTCCTTACATAATACTACCATGCCTTTGATATTCAGCAACTCCTATGGATGCTCTCATTTAAAATGCAAACCAATTTTACAGTTTTTATGTGTCCCAGAATGTAAAAGAGAAAGGATGATGTGAAAATACAAACAAGAAGATCAGTGTAGACCTTGGAAATAAACATAATTCCCAAATCCCATGTTTTCTGAGAGAATAAAACACAAGTATGGCCTAAATCACTGGATTCAAAATATATTTAGGCTAAAAGGGGAAATATTGCAGTAGAAATATCAAACTTTCATAAATCTCCCTACTCATAAGACTCCAATTCTAACTAAGCAAATTCAACCAGAAAAAAACAGGTTTCTTACCACTTTCCAGACAGGAATTTTAACTCAGACCTCAAAACCTTTAACCATGTCAAATAATATGTAGAAGTGAATTTCAGACATATATCACAGAAGTTAAAAAATTATTCTACATTACAACAATTTTGAGTCCATATATTCGGTAGTCTTACAGTCTTGGTTGTATGAGAAATATAAGCTTTTTGTGAGAGATGTAACAAATTTGTCAGTCTTGCTCTATCGACACAAACACTTCTTATGGACAGAAAAGAAAAACTAACATAGGTAAAGTGACTGGATAAATAGAAATTTCAGTAAGAATTTGAAAATATAAATATTATTGAGAAAAAATAAGTTGAAAACTAATATCTAAAAAACAGACAAACAAAAAACTGCTCAGGTGGAACTATAATTTTTTAAAAATAGAACTGAAAAGAAAAAAGTGGGAGGGGTTGCATCAGTAGAAACGGGGAATTCACCCTTAAGTTTAATTTTCCAGTTCAAGCACTGTGTAATTAGGTAAGCACAGTGAGAATTGTTCCACCAATAACCTTCAAACCAACCTTGAAAGACCTCTCCAAATAAAACATTCCAAATCATACCTTAAAACTTCCAAATGTGTAAAATAATACATATAGGTATATACCACAGAAACAAAAATAGTTGATTATAGGTAACAACAATTTTTATTCTCTACACTATTGACTTTTGTTGCATTATTTTTCAGAAAAAAATTAGAGAAGCCATAGATTACTAAAGAAGAAAGTCATATAAATCTATATTAACATACCCAACAAAACTGCATCTCCCATCTTAGGACAAAGGAAATTTATTATATACTGAGCTATCTTGAGATGTATGAGACTAATTCATTCTTCAGGACTTCTAGTGATAAATGAGATGACACTAAATTAAAACAAAAACATGAGAAATATGCACTAGTACCATATGCATACACACACATAAAAATAAATATACAAAATTAAAAATAAAATAAGAATTTCTATACATTTCTTACAAAAAAATATACATTTAAAGAACACCTCTTGAGTTTTAAACCAAATCTCTCAATGGCTACAGCACCTTTGCAGGTAAAGGCTACCATTAAAAGATGACAGGATCATTTCAGGAAAATCGTTCCAATCGACGACCTACTAAAAATATTGCTACCTATTTCTCCTAGAAATTAAAGTCAGCAAAGATCCTTTGCATTTGCTTATGAGGAGCAGAGGAAATAAACCACATAGACAAACTCAAGGACATAACCAGAAATCAAGTTAAAAATAAGCAAGAAAGCTGAGTGTTCCATATAGATTAGGTTACCTTATATAATCCTGTCTATATATAATTAAATGTTCTATTGGTAATGGAGCAGAAGACTACTAAAAATCTATTATCTAGCAATTCATGTACTCTACTGACCTCAGAGAGGAAAGGTCCCCAAAACTCTTTCATAGGATCTCCAAGGTCGAAAGCTATACTCTGGTGGGATTCAGCCGGTTCGCACTGGTTAGGCAGAACCGATACCTAATTTTTTGTTGAGTTTGGCAAACTGGTTGTTAAAACCACACTTGTAATCAGGGTTCTCTCTAAGGTGGACACTTGGGCAGCCGCCCAATTTAAAAACCACAAATTTACATTCCTTACTCTTTTTTAAACGTTCATCTGTACAACAGCATATTCTAAGCACCCACAGTAACGTTTATTCTGTCCATAGGTGAAAAAATTTTGATGGAATTATGCTTATAATATTTATTCATTTCATAAAACTCATAATACCTTTGAGGAAATACTACATTTTAATTCTCTTGTGTTTGTTATTTCAGTAAACAAATATAACGTAAAGAGAAAAAGTGCCAAACAATCAGGGGGTGACAAGCTGTCATTGGAAATACCTTAAATAACAGTTTTTTATTTTTTGTCAGGTATTATTTAATATATTTTCATAAATATTTTAAAATTCTTTCTTATAACATAATCTACATAGTTTTGTATATCTCTTTTATTGGTCTTATTTAGTAGTAAATGCATGAAATAATAAACTTTCAGTATATCATTTCTTTATACTTAAAATGATCCTTAGGGCAGAGAACCAGTTGTTAAAGTATTTGAATCCCCCCACAGCCTATACCCATAATAACACTAAAACATTATTTGCCTTTGGATCTCTCATTCTCTCATGGGTGTACAGTGGAGTTTTTCATGTATGATATCTCAAGGTATTGAATACAAAAGATAAAATAATCCAGCTGTCTTCCACTAAACCATACATTAAAGAGATTTACAAAAATGTAAAATAATGCCAATTTTCTCAATAAATTTTCCTTTCCTTTTTTTTTCCTTTCCTTTTTGAAATATGCTGTATTAGTTTCTTATTCCTGTAAAACAAGTCACTACAATCTTGATGGCTTACAAGAAAATATATATATTATCTTACAGTTTCTGTAGTCCGACTGTGCTTTACAGGGCACATCAAGGTGTTGTCCAGGCAACATTTCTTTCTAGAGCTCCAGGTCCCTTTCTAAGCTCAGCTGATTGTTGGCAGAAGTCAGTTCCTTCTGGCTCTATGACTAAGGTCCTGTTTTCTTGATGATTGTCAGTCAGGGATGCTCTGGGCTCTTAGAAACTCCCCCACAGTTTCTTGCAACATGGTCCTTTCACAGGCCTTTAACAACACAGTAGCTTACTTTTTCAAAGCCAGCAGAAGAATCTCCTGCTTCAGACTAAGACATAGTGTCCCATAGTGTAATATGATCACAGAAGTGAATATCCCATCATCTTTACCATGCTCTATTAGCTAGAAGCAAGTCACATTTTCCATACATACTTGAGGTAAGGGTAAAACTCACTGCTGGTCAACTTAGAATTCTATACACTTGATATGATCAGTTAAAATGCAGTGGGTTTATTTTTAAACTAATTAATAAAAATATGTTTTAATTTTTCTGTTTATATTTTTAACATAGTAAGTATCTATATATATTACCCATATAAACAAAAGCTCTATGAGGTCCTCAATCATTTTAAAGATTGCAAACCAGTTCTAAGACCAAAAAGTTTGAGAGCCACTGCTCTAATCTAAGCTGCTTCTTATATTTGCTGACTGTTATATTTGACACATAATAAAAGATAAGAAAATTTACTTTTTTACAAGCAGTGTTTTTATATTAAAACAAATAAGCAGTAGTCATACTTCCAATATTAAATTGAGGAAATTATTCGTTAGTCAGTTTTTCCATACTATTTAGCTTGAAATTTTGAACTATACTCATTTAAGTTTGTAAATATTTAAATACCCCCTTCAATTCCACACTTTCACAATTTCAGGGAATTGTAGGAGCTATGTTTTTGAGCAGATAAAAATAAGAAGGTTCTTTTTTCTTTTAACTTTTTTTTTTCTTTTTAATTGATTTTAGAGGAAAGAGACAGAGAGAAAGGCAGGGGGAGGATCAGGAAGCATCAACTCGTTGCTTCTCGTATGTGCCCTGACCAGGCAAGCCCAGGGCTTAGAGCGGGCTACCCGCAGCATTCCAGGTTGATGCCTCATACACTGCGCCATCACAAGCCAGGCTAAAAATGGGAAGGTTCAATGCAAAGTCAGATCAGGGATTGGTTATCCATATTAACATGCCAAATGGCAGAGACTATAAGCACTGGTACTTCCGTGTAATTGAGTATAAAGGAACTCTAAGGCTTCACCATGATGCTGACTAATTATAAGTTGAAAATTTAGATGCCTGAAGCCTTGTATAATTAAAGATGTCAAATAAGAAAATGTTTTATCTGTATTTAAAGCTTTGATTCCAACTCCCTATTTTTTTTACTCTAGTGAGATATGCTGAACCTTATATGAGCCTTGAAAAGACAATTGTTGCTCCTTAAGCTTCAGCACTCAGCAAGAAAAATCTAGTGTCTGACCTTTTTGAGCTTCCGAAGGGTACTTCCCAATTGCTGCATTACAGTACTGTCCTATCACATCAACTACAATAGTATAAAGAACAAAATTGAAGTAGGCATTTACCTCAAACCAGTTTCATTTATTACCATTTTATTCACTTTACTAAAAATAAAATTCAAAAAAAGAGTTTTACACTTACCAACCCTCACCCTTGCCCACCACAGTATGACAGTCCAATTTTATCCATTACATCTGTGAACAATATCAGAACTGCTTCACTTGGTATATACTGGGAGAGCCAAAAGTTAAGGGGAAAGGTGGGTAAGATCCCCTAAAAGTCAGTCTATAACATTAATATTGTCATAAAAGCCCAACTAGAAGCAATATACTCCACAGTTCACTGTGCACACTCACACATACATTTCTACTGACAATAAATCTGTACCAAAGAAAAAAAAATCTGTGGCAAAGGATTATATAAGCATATAGGCTAATCTTAGTTAATAATCTGTTATAATTTATTAAATTTTATACTTTTATTTTATGAATGACTTGAATAACCAAGCTACACACTAGTGTTGGAGTAAATTAAGGAGTCTCAAAAATGTCATTTTTGTGTTACCCAATAATTTTACCAGCAAAAGCTAAGAATGTTGCTAGCTAGCAAAACCACCACCATTGGTTAACAAATTACCCCCTATCTTAATGACTTTACAGCTTTCCTTTCCTTCTAATTTTACTACTAAAGCATTTTCTTTTATATAATTCTTAATATCAAAACAAAACTATATTTTACAAGTGAATATATAACACTCAAAAGAAGCTTGTTAAAAATTAATTCATAGAGCCTGACCTGTGGTAGCACAGTCAATAAAGCATTGACCCGGAATGCTGAGCTCACTGGTTCAAAAAAGACCCCAAGCTTACCCAGTCAAAGCATATACAAGAAGAAAGTATGAATTGATGCTTTCTGGTTCTCTCTCACCCCCTTTCTCTCAATCTCTCTCTTTCTCTCAAAAAAAATCAATAAATAGCATCTTTAAAGAAAATTATAGACACTGTCAAGAAAGAGTTAATAATAAGTAGTTTCAGTCAATTAAATGTCACTGATTAGGAGAATGAACATTGGCTTATAATAATTGAAGTCTGACTGAAAAGAAACTAAAGTAGGTCCTCAAATAACCTTGTTTCATTCAACATTGTTTCATTATAACATTGAGGAGATGCCATAGGAACTTAACTCTTGTTTATATCTATTAGCCTATGATAAAACTGGCTTTATTATGTATTGTTTCCTTCAAGTTGCAGAACCTATCAACAGCATTAGGGAGGACTTGTTATATTTCAAAAGTGATCAATATACTAAAGTAACACTCTAAAGGAATTAACACTTTCTTTAGACTATGAATAAGAAAGATAAACTAAGTGGACAGCATATAAAAAGGCAAAACTTCTATAAGGCAAAGGAAAATAACTATGATTGAATGTCTGCATGAAAATTAAAAAGTCACTAAATCCAGCCAGAGACATAGAGGAATGGTCACTGAAATTACCCCAAAGATACTGGCAGATACAAAGGTGAGCTGAAAATAAAATAAAATATAGTTCTAAGACATAGATAATAGACAGAACATGCAAAAGGTTAAGCTAGACAGATTTTCTATCAAAATGTCTTATTCTGTCTCCAGCATGTTAAAAGGTTTTCAAATAATTAGTGAGACATCCCAAGTGAATACAGATGCCACAGCTTATAAAACTAGACTATAAATATATTCACATGCTCAAGAATAAGAAACCAGAACAGTTCTGTATCTGTTGAACAATATGAATTCACAATTATAAAAAATATAAAACTTACTCATATGAAAACTCTGAGCCTCTGACATCAGAAGCAAGTTCTGTCAAACATTTGGAGAAGAAATAATAATAATTCTACACAAACCATGGCAGAAAATTGAAGACAGATGACTACTTCCTAATTCATCTTATAAAGTAACCATTCCCTGGATACCAAAACCAATAATGTTATAAGAAAATAAAACTATACACCAATATACTTCATAAACATAAATTTTAAAATTCCCTAAGAAAATATTAGTAAATGAAATCCAGCAATAAATTAATAGAATATTACCATCATGACCAAAAGAGGTATCCCAGAAGTGCAAAATTGGTACTACATTTGAAAAATATCAGTATAATTCATTATATAAACAGACTTAAAAAGAATAATCATACTATCATCTCAATACAGGAAGAAAAAATAGCAGCAGCCAAATATTCCATAGCCACACTTGAAAAGACTTCTCAGGAAACTAGTAAAGTTTGCTGAGAAGTTGAGTAATAGTACTCAACTTCATAAAGTACATCTGTGAAAAACATACAACTAATATCACATTTGATTGTGAAAGGCTCAAAGCATTTACTCTCAGATTGGGCAAAAGACAAAGATGTCACTTTCATCATTTCTATTTAACGTTATAGTGGAGACACTAGCCAATAAAATAGTACAAGAATTGGAAATAAACTACTTAAAAATTTAAAAGTAAGCAATAAAGCTGTCTTTTTCACAGGTAACATAATCATCTATAAAAATCATCAAATAATGTTAAAAATAGTATGATAATGTCACAAGATAAACAGACCAATATGACAGAATAAAGAACATAAAAATGGCCCAACTATTAAAGGAACATGTTAGAAACAGAGCTACTACCAAAAATCAGTGATGTACAAATGAATTGTTTAATAGTTACTGCTGGGAACACTGGCTCAATATGTAGAAAAAATAAACTTGAATTCATACTTTTCCATATTCACAAGTAAACTCCAGGGTAATTAAAGACATATGTGAGAAATGTAGACCTAAAAGTTAATAGTAGAAAGAATAAAAGAGCATTCCTCAGATCTTTGAGTGAGTTCTCTTAATCATGACTAAAAGATCAAAAACCACAAAGTAAAAAAAAAAAAAAGTAATGAATTTTACTACATCAATATAAGAATGTCTGATGAACAAAGACACTAGAAAAAAAATTACCGAAAGCCATTTTTTTTTCAAATGGCAAATGATGTAAATAAACAATTCACAGCAATGTCAATCTAAAGAGCTAACAAGTGTATGAAAGAATGTGTGGCTTCAATGTAAGCATTGACTACAATGATTAAAATACCCCTTAATATCTACCAGGTTGGCAAAAAGGAAAAGTCTAAATAATATTAAATATTAGTAATGATATGGAGAATCACATACCCTCAAGCACCACAAGCAAGAGTACAGACAGAGCCATTCCTATGAACTAAAGTAGTAAAATGAAGTAAACATATTCTTTGTCACATTAATTCCACACCTAGACATACAGGCTATCGAGAAAGTCTTACATAGGTCCATAAGAAGTCATGTTACAAGAATGTTCATTGATTCTTTGTTTATAGTAATGAGGAGTTTTCACATAGCCTTAACCATCCATCACTAATGGATTGTCAAATAAAATATGGTGATACACACTAGGGAATATGTATTCGTTTTCTATTGCTGCATAAAAAATTACCACAATTTAGTGGTTTAAAACAACACCGATTTACTCTCTTATAGTTTCACATGTCAGAAATCTGGTAGAAGCTTTGATGACTAAACTCAAGGTTCTGGCTGAATTACTTTTGGTCAGGAGAATTCAGTTCCTTGTGCTTGTAGACTCAAAGTCATTGTTTTCTCACTGAGTGTGAATTGTGGGTGGTTTTCAGCTTCATGAATCTGCTGAATTAACTCTGGCCCCTTTCCTCTATCTTCAAACTCAAAAATGGTCAGTAAAGTCCATCTTGTGCTTTGACTCTCTCCTCCTCCTTCTTCCATCTCATCTCTCTGAAGCAGTCAGGAAAGATTCTCCACTTCACATTATTGGGCCGAACTCACCTAGATAATCCAGGATAATCTTCACATCCAAGTTCCATAACCTTAATTACATCAGCAAATCCTTTTGGCCATGTAGGATAATATATTCACAGGTTCCAAGGATCAGGATGTGGACATCTTTGGAGACCATTATTTTGTATACAACAGAGTAATAATGAAGCAGTCGGTCTGCAACAATTAACTAATATTCCTACACAAATAAATCTTTTAAAATGTGAGATCTGTATTACCATACCACATCATTTATGTCATTTAAAACATATTATACACAATGTAATATTTTCTATTATTCAAAAAACTGTATTTCAAAGATTTGAAAATAACACAATAAACAGTACACAAATCACTGAAGTGCCATAACTGATGAAATACAATTAACAAAAGTTGCTTCGTCTGAGAACCAAAATAAAATAAAAGTGGCAGAGAGATCTAAGAATATCTAAACTATATACCTTGTTTCCCTACTTATGTCATATCTTATATATTTATAAGATAAGCTGTATCTTCTTCTGTCTTTAAAATTCATTCATTAAAATTCTGAAGTTTTAACAAATCTATAAAACCTCCCCAAACAAATTTATTTGGTTCCTTATATTTCTGTTATATGTATTTTATTAATTTAGTTTTTACCAGTTTCAAATAGTTAAGTTTACATAACTGCATCATTAATCCTGACTTACTTATTAAGTTATAAATTCATATGGCACAGAGTAACTTCTACTGTCTTTGTACCTCTCTATATAAATTGGTGTTACAAATAAAGTATACACTCAATAAATATCAGAAACTAAGTAACCTGAAGTAGTATTGCTGCAATATAGTTCCATAGGGAACTTGTCATAAGTCAATGCAGTAGTTTCACTAGATATGACAGAGAAATCCTCCAAGAGAGTGAAATGTGTGCTCTTAATAATTATGCCATGACAACAGGTATAAGCCAGGACTGGCACTGACAAACTGGAATATAGGTCACCCTACCCAAAAATAGATTGAAGAACATGGAAAACAGCAAGGTATTAAACCAAATTCTTTAAAGTGAAGCCAAAATATGATAGGTCAAAGGAAATAGGCATAAGAATTCCTTCTGAAAAAGTGTTAAAGTACTTAAAATACCCATCTTGTAATCTGTATGGCACACAAACAACATTCAATAAATATTTGTTGAATTAGTGTCAGCATAGTTGCAACAGAATTCTAAATAAAAGAAATAGCATGAGAAAATACTTAAAATGTTAAGAATGAAAGCGTTGTTTATTTCATTAGTTATCCACTGTGACTAGATTGTAGGTTGTGTGGGAGAAAGGAAAAAAAGTGGTAAGAGATGAGTTTAGAAAGGACAGGCAACAGTGAGCCTCAAAATGTAGAACTACAGGAATTTGAGCAGAAAAAATCTATTTGAATTGAAACTCTTCCATTAATTTTGGAATCTTAGGAAATCATTTCATTATACCAAAGGTATCTTAAACTCCACCTTACAACAATATTATGTAAATTAAAATTATAATGCCTGAAATTTTTTGTCATAGAGCCTAGAACAAGGTAGATATTCAATTTTTAGTTTCTTTTAGAAAACTAAGAATTTAAATTTTAAGTAAAAGTGAAAAGCATCAAAAGTGAGTAAATAGTGTGATGATGCAGTGGATAAAGTTTTGACCTGGAACACTGAGGTTGCTAGTTCAAAACCCTGGGCTTGCCTGGTCAAGGCACAGATGAGAAGCAACTACTACGAGTTGATGTTTCCCAATTCTACACACACACCCCGTCTTTCTCTTTCTCTCTCCTCTCTCTAAAATCAATAAATAAAATATTTTTTAAAAGTGAGGTAATAAATTACTTAAACATATCTGTACTTAAAATCATAAATCTGGAAACAAAGTAGAAAATGAAGGAAAGCAAATAAACTGAGAAACAGGAAGCCATAAAGAAAGCTAGGCATAGTTAATGCATAAATGGGGTACTGACAATGTCCATATTAGAAAGAAACAGTGGAATACAAGAGATATAATAGAGATGGAACTGACCAAAAACTTAAGTAAATAGCCACTGAATATAAAAATCAAGAGGAAGAAGATTAGAAAATAAATACCTAAGTAACAATTTGAGAAGCAGGAAAATTGATGTTGCAATCAGCAAGGCTAGGGAATGATAGAGAAGCTACTGCTTTGGAAGGAAACAGACATTAGAATCAGAATATTTTGATTTTGAAGTATTTGTTGGAAAAAAGGTAAGATCGTAAAACCTCCAATTGTAAATACAAGTCTGGTACATGGAGATCTCAGAACTAGGAATAAACATTTGAAAATAAATATCATATTTCAATATGAAAAGCAATGTTACACAAGAAGTCCTGTTTTTTACAATCTCAAGTGTCAACAATCCTATTGGTCGAAAACCATCTCTGCAACTACTTCAAGTGGAATAATCACAGAATTAAACTCTTTTGTTTTTAGGGTGCACCTTTGCCATCTGGTGGCAAAAATAATAAATACAAGTTTATTTCTAATCATTTCAAAAGCTGAAATGATCTTTGTCATTTGACTTACAATGCCATTTCCATCATTGCAGTATGGGAAAGGATCTTTTCTTCATCCTTTCTATCATAATTGCTATTTCTCTTCTCACTTTTTGCTCTGGGCCACTAATACAGTGTGTCCGTAAAGTCATGGTGCACTTTTGACCGGTCACAGGAAAGCAACAAAAGACGATAGAAATGTGAAATCTGCACCAAATAAAAGGAAAACTCCCAGTTTCATACCTATTCAGTGCAGTTCGATGTGGGCTCATGCACAGATTTTTTTAGGGCTTCTTAGGGAGCTATCCCGTATAGCCTCTACAGACTCATCACTGACTGATGGCCTACCAGAGAACGGGGTTTTTCCACCAAACTGCCCGTTTCCTTCAACTGCTTATCCCACCAAGTAATATTATTCCTATGTGGTGACGCTTCGTTATAAATGCACCGATATTCACATTGTACTTTGGTCACGGATTCAAATTTAGCGAGCCACAGAACACACTGAACTTTCCTCTGTACCGTCCACATCTCGACTTGCATGGCCGTGGGCTGCTCTGCTATATACACGGTGTGACGTCATCATCTGCGCATGCGCACATGCTGCCACATCATCCTACAGAAACTGGGAGGGTTTTCTTTTCATTTGGTGCATATTTTACATTTCTATCGTCTTTTGTTGCTTTCCTGTGACCTGTCAAAAGTGCACCATGACTTTACAGACACACTGTACATTCAAGCTATATATATGGGAGGATTATTATTAAAAACATATTTTGCCACTCTCCAGGACCATCCTACTTCTTCAAAATTTATTCACTGCATAATCCAATATATACCACAATGCATATTGAAATTAAATAAATATGAAATTAGTGTGTTAGTAAAGTTCATGTTGCCAAGTTTCTTGCTTTCAACAACTAATAGTTTGGTTTGCTTAAATAATGGTAATGGGATTTTTGAAACCAGATATAAGTTTTGACCATATTGATCAATAGAATAATACAAAACATCTATAAATATATCCTAACATATATTAATCAATGTGACAAAAGTGGTATTTCAAATCAGGAGGAAAAAAAGATTGTTTACTCAATAAATACAGTGGAACGAGAGGTAATCATGTGTAGAAAAGTTAAGTTTGGATCTGCACTTCATACTGTACTCTGATAAATTTCACATAGGTCACTGTTTTATAATGTAAAAGTAAAATAGTAATAATAGCAGTATTATTAATAATAGTATTAAAAGAAACTATGGGAATATGTTTTATCTAGCAAAGAAAGTACCACAACAGAGATTCAGACTAGACATTTCTCCAATGAAGATATATAAATGGCCAATGAACACAAAAAAATATGAACATCTTTAATCATTAGAGAAATGTAAATCAAAACCACATGAGATAAAACTTTATATTCACTGGAATGATCAAAATAAAAAATATACAAAAGAATCAAAAACATATGTCCACACAAAAACTTGCAAAACATTATTCATAATAGACAAAAAGTAGAATTAACTCAAATATACATCAGTTGATCAATAGATAAACAAATTGTCATATATCCATACAATAAATTATTAAGCTATAAAAACAAATAAATTACTGATTCATGTTACAAGATGGATGAACCTTGAAAATATGCTATGTGGAAGAAGTCAGAAAAAAAAAGACCACATACGGTATGATTCCATTTTTATGGAATGTCCAAAATAGGCAAATCCATACAGACATAAAGTAGATTAGTGGTTGTCAGGGAGAATGAGAAGTGACTTAATGAGCACAGAGTTTCTTTTTCAGGTGATAAATATGTTCTGGAATTAAATAGTGGTGATGGTTTCACAAATTCACAAATATATTAAAACCCACTGAATTGTATATTTTAATGGGGTGAATTTTTTGGCAAGGAGCATCTATTTCTATAAAAAATGAAGAGTCATTAAAAAATCCAAGCACAGTAAAAAAACATGTTTATGTTTAATCTTTGGGGAAAAAAAACAAGTAAAGTAAAAAAAAATAATAACAAACTGGGGAAAAGCATTTGCAATCTGAGGTAAGTAGATTTCTAGAATGATCCTGCTTTCTAGTGTACACACCTTGCATTATCACACCCCATTCTTAAGTGTGAGCAAGTCCTCTGACTCTGATGCGCTATAACTCACAAAAGTGAAGTGATTGTGTGGGTATCGTTAAAATCCCTACTCAAATGTCTTTAAGTTAATCAAAAGGGAAATTGTTATAGGTAGGCCTGATTGCACAAGTTAGCCCTTTAAAAGAGTTTATAGAGGCCCTGGCCAGTTGGCTCAACTGTAGACCATCAGTCGGGTGTGTAGAAGTCCCGGGTTCAATTTCCAGCCAGGGCACACAGGAGAAGCGCCATCTGTTTCTCCACCCTTCCCCTTCTCTGCCCTCTATCTCTCTCTTCCCCTTCCACAGCCACACCTCCACTGGAGCAAAGTTTGCCAAAGCGCTGAGGACAGCTCCATGGCCTCCGCCTCAGGCGCTAGAATGGCTCCAGTCGCAGTGGAGCAATGCCCCATATGGGCAGAGCATTGCCCCCTGGTGGGCATGCCGGGTGAATCCCAGTCAGGCGCATGTGGGAGTCTGTTGGATGGCCTACCTGCTTCTAACTTTGGAAAAAATACCCAAAAAAAGATTTTATAGAGGTCAGAGACAGAAGTCAGAAAGACTCAAAGCAACAAAGACATTCTCCTGTTGGTTTTGAAGAAAAATAAAAATAAACTGTCATGCTGTGGGGAGGGACACTTGCAAGGGAACAGTGGGTGGCCTCTAATTGCTAAGGGTTTCCATCATAAAACTGCAAGACACTGAATTCTGCCAAGAATCAGTTAGCTTGGAAAAGAATCCTGAGCATCAAATGATAGCACACTCCAGCCAATACCTTGATATTAGTCTAGTGAGACTGAGACAAGGAATTAGTTAATGTGTAGCCTGATCTTGACCCATGGAAACTGTGAGATAATAAATTTGTGTTGGTTAAACCATTAGACAGCCCTGGATGGTTGGCTCAATGGTAGGGCATCGGCCTGGCATGTGGATGCCCTGGGTTCAATTCCCAGTGAGGGCACACAGGAGAGCGATCATCTGCTTCTCCATCCCTCCCCCATGTCTCTCTCTCTCCCTTTCCCACAGCCATAGCTCGATTGGTTCTAGTGCATCAGCCCTGGGCACTGCAAATGGCTTCATAGAGACTCCACCTCAGGCACTAAAAATTGCTTGGTTGCAAGCATGGCCCCAAATGGACAGAGCATCAGCCCCAGATGGGGGTTGCAGTGTGGATCCAGGTTGGGACACACGATGGAGTCTGTCCCACTATCTCTCCTCCTCTCACTTGGAAAAGAAGAAGAGCAAAAAGTAAATAAATAATAAAAAACACTAGATTTGTGGTAATCACAGCAACAAAAAGCTAACACACAATCCACTCCACAAAGGTTATTTTTGTAATATAAATGGAAAGGCTACATATCCATTTAGATAAAACAAACAACTCAACAGAAAGATGGCCAACGTGCACAAAGAGAAAGTTTAAAAAGAAAAAATAAAATATTCTTAAACATATGCAAAAATACCCAACTTGACTCATACAATATGAGAAAGATAAAAGTATATTGCAGTATTGTTTTTCACCAATCAGACTGGTAAAGATAAAAAGTTTTATAGCTTGTGTTGGCTAAAGAGTTTGAAAACAGAAACCCTAATAATTGTTAATAGTAATATAAATTGGTACACCCTCTATAGTAAGCAATTTAGCAATGCCTACAAAAAATTAAAACTGTACATAATCTTTGACAGAGTCATTCCACTTCTGGGAATTTTAGCTTACTTTATAGAGTTGTCTTATACAAAGTAAAAAATAAATACTCATATCAAATTATAAGAATATACATGTTTTTGTATATATGCATATATAAAGTTCTAAGTACATATACATTCTTACATGTATACACATATATAAGATTATTTACTACAATACTGTTTGTAATAGCAAAAAAATTGGCAATAACCTACATGTCCATCATTAGGGACTAAATAATTTTGACACATCCATTAAAAATAATGATGAAGTACACTCATTATGTACTGGTAAAGAAAACTCTTCAACATATGTTAGTAAAAGAAAAAAGAAAAATAGAATATTAGATATGTGCAATCATTTTAAAGGAATAAATATATATGCATTATATTCCTGTATTTGCAGAAAATACATAAAATACACACAAGCAAAACAGTAACAGTAGCTGAAGAAGAAAAAGAAACTGAGTGTAGGCATATAGAGTAGGGAATAATACACAGAAGAAAACTACTCCATGAAGCATAAGAAATCCTTTTAATGAGTTCAGAGGTCTAAAATTTATTCCAAAAACAAGAATTTTTTTAAAAATGGGGTAATTATGAATAAGATCTTAAATCACTTTAAATAAGTATAATGATTTTTCAAGTAGCTATAAAGTCATGCAATAATAAGTCATTTTGAACAAAATAACTTCTAGCATGCTGATAAAAAATAAATTTAATTTAATCAAAGTTTACTAAAATATGTACATTTCATATGTTATTAGGTTAAACTTTTAACCTATAAAGAAAAGGTAAGAAACTCTTTTAAACTGTCAAAGTTGTAGTAAGCTTTAATATCAGAAAAAAAGGATACTTCAGAATTATATTCTATGAATGAGTTCAAAAGTTGATACTCATGCCTCTGCACCCAGTTTAGGAAGCATGAAACAAAATTCTATTTAAATCCCTTTGAGATAGGGTGATTTTTTTATGTTCACTGGCAAGATCAATCTTGATATTCAATGTCAGAACAAAATGCATACAGCTCATCCTAAAATACCTTTTTATATAGGCCATCATATAGTCAAATAATGAAACATTTTAAGGGTTTTCAAATGACAGAATAGATACTCATGTTCTATCTCAACTCTAAGATAATCAGTTCATCTGTTATCCTGAACTTTTAACATTATTTCATAGCAAAGTTTTGTTTCTTGACTATTGAATCTCTCTATTTAACTTTTATTTAAGTTAACCTATTATACAAATTCTCAAGTGTTATGTGCAATACATATGCCAATAATGTACTGATTTTCAATATGAAGGTTACTAAAAACTCTTTTCACTCATTTATTTAACAAAGTTCTATTAATGGTCACTTTTTCCACATGTAGAACAACAGCTGAGCAGTCAAAACTATTTTAGAGAGACATTCTTGGAGTGAGACACAATAGAATAGATGGCTGAGAAACAGACACAAGATAATGATGTAAAGTATTTGAGTCCATAACACTAACTCTTTATAAGGACTATCCTGATTTTTTTTCCTGGAGTCTGTCACACACTCCAACATCCTTATAATTCATCCCCCTTTTCCTTTAAGCTATTCAATTCTTTCATTCATTCAGTATTTCAATAACTATTCTCTGAGCACCACAACACATCAATTACTGTGTAAAGTGCTAGAAATACATTGATGAAGAAGATAGACCTGACTTTTGCATCAAAAAATTTGTTTAGCCTGACCAGGTAGTGGAGCAAGGGATAAGACCTCAGCCTGGTACACTGAGGACCCAGGTTCAAGGCCCCAAGGTTGCCGGCTTCAGTGCGGGATCATCTGGCTTGAGTACAGACAGGCTCACCAGCTTGAGTGAGGGGTTGCTGGCTTGAGTGTGGGATCACAGAGATGACCCTATGGTCTCCAGCTTGAGCTCAAAGGTCACTGGCTTGAATCCTAGGGTTGCTGCTTGAGCAAGGGGTCACTGGCTTGGCTGGAGACCTCTGGTCAAGGCACATATGAGAAAGCAATCAGTGAACAACTAAGGTGCCACAACTATGAGTTGATGCTTCTTATCTCTCTCTCTTCCTGTCTGTCCCTGTCTATCCCTCTCTCTCACTCTCTCTAAAAAAACAAAAAAAAAAAAGAAAGAAAAAAGTTTGTTTAATTTCTCCTTTACTTTTGCAGAGAAAATTTTCAGTGTCTTATAACTGATAATGATTCTTTTTTTTTCTTTTTTTTTTTTTAGATTTTATTTATTCATTTTAGAGAGAGAAGACCGAGAAAGAGACAGACAGAGAGAAGGGGGGAGGACCAGGATGCATCAACTCCCATATGTGCCTTGACCAGGCAAGCCCGTTTGAACCGGCAATCTCAGCATTCCAGGTCGACGCTTTACCCATTGCGCCACCGCAGGTCAGGCGATAACGATTCTTTTTAACATGTTAGTACTTACAGGTGCTATAATATTCTTCTGCTAATGGAGTCAATAGTTTAGTTTGTGAGCACAAAAACAAAACAAACAAAAAAACCTTGGAATTAAATATGATTAAAATTAATTTTAAAGCATATCACTATCATTTAATGTAAAGCCAAAGACATGCCTTCACAGAGTAACATTTCAAATATACCTTCCCTATGGGTATATATTACTTTGTAATCTTTAAATCTCTTTAAAATAACTATAAACTTCTGAAATAGATGCGTTGCTTCGTCAGACACACATTTTCTTAAATTTATGCTTTCAGTGACTATGAGCCCTCTGGTAGATGGTAAATGAAACAAACATTTTGTGCAATTTACATATTCATCGGTGAAAACATTTTCATTTTTTAGCAACTTGCTGATTAAATATTTCCTTCTTTTATTGAGTGTTTTAATCATAAATGGATGTTGTGTCTTTTCATTTGCTTCTTCTGAATCTATTGATAAGATCATATAATTTTTATCCTTACTTTTGTCAACATGGAGTCTTACATTGATCAATTTGCATATGTTGAACCATCCTTGTGCCCCTGAAATGAACCCCACTTGTGATCGTGATGTATTATTTTTTAAATGTATTTTTGTACTTGATTTGCTAGTATTTTGTTCAGGATTTCTGCTCCTGTATTTTTTGTTTGTTTTATGTTTGTTTATGTGTTTGTTTGGTGGGTTTGTTGTTGTTTGCATTATCCTTGCCAGGTTTTGGTATCAGGATTATGTCAGCCTCATAAAATATATTAGAATTACTGCCTCTTCTTCAATGTTTTGGAAGAGTTTGAGAATAGGTATCAAGTTTTCTTTTAATGTGTGGTAGAATCCACTAGAAAAGTGATCTGTTCCTAAACTTTTATTTGGGGGAATGTTTTTGATGCTTATTTCAATTTCCTCACTGTTCATCAGTCTGTTTAGGCTTTCCAATTTTTCATGATTCTGAGAAGGTTATATATTTCTAGAAA